>NC_080594.1:96305669-96919413 GCF_027887145.1 Ammospiza caudacuta
CAGTCACAGTACAATGGTAGCAGCAGTACTGAAATTGTTTTCTGATCAGTAGGTAGCACTGGTTTTAATGTGACCCTTAACTTAGCATGTCACATGTGGCCCAGATAAACTCTGCTTCACCTTACTGTCACACCTGTCTCTATGTTTTGGCACCTTCTCTAGAGTCAGACTTGGTGCTTAAAATATGGCACACAGGATCACACAGTCCATTAGCAGTCTTTCAACTTGAGCTGGGTAACCAAAGGAGTGGTGCAAGTTATGGTGCCTCTTCCATTGCCTCCCTTCCACTTCTAGCAGTCTCCATCAGTCCTAGTTCAGGAGGTAGGTGTCAGGAGGACTGGGTGTGGGATTGCAGCTTGATCTATGAGATCTTGCTGGCCTTATCTTAACAGCAGCTATGGATGTTCGTGCTCATCATCTAAGTGTTATTCAGCATTCTTGCTGAGTAGTGTTTTGCTTGCAGTTGGTTTGATGTAATTTGCTCTTAATTTAAAGTTTCATTTTCACCACAGGAGAAAAAGGTCTTCTCTCCTGGAAGATTGATAGTGTACTTAGTTTTGCATTAGTCTCAGATCTTTTTTTGGAAGCTAATAAGAAATAGTTTAGATCTGACCTTGTTCAGCTGAAATTTTCAGCTAAAGCTGAAAGAAGGTGGAACCAGCTGCCTTAGGTTTTTCTTTCATATGCTTTTCTGGTGCACCTGGGATTGTTAGTCTTTTCCACCTGCTTGTGAAAGGTGTTTATAAGGGTGATTTTCTGTCTGCAAATAGTTTCAGCATAGTGAGGCAGCTCTTAAAGCAATCAAAGTGCACAAAATCATGCTGTGTTTGATGTACAACCTCTGACAGAAGTGCACAGATAAGAAGTGCCAGTTACAACATGGCTTGTCTGCTAATGCAGTGCTGTTTATAGTCTGCATTTCTTTCTCTAAAAATCTATTTTACTGAGGCTGGATGAGGCTCTTACCATATAAATAAAAGACCCACGGAGAGCGTGATTGTAGTAATCTTGGACTGTGAAAAATGGAGAGCTTACTTTGGTAAGTGACCTAAAACAATTTGTTGTGCCAGTCAGCTGCTGAAGGCTCATTTTTAAGCAATACTTACTTAGCTGTCTGTTTTGCCAAGTATCTCAAAGCACTTTAACTATGTTAGGTGAATTAATTTTGATAATGAGGAGTCTCTGGTCTCTAGAGCAGCCTTGGAGGAGGGAATTCCCTGCTTTGGCCCCCTCAGGTCTGTCATTCTCTACCCATTTTCCCTTGTGGTGAGGTGGGTGGCTCCTCCTGTCCCTGTGCATTTGGCAGATCCATCTGTCACCTCTCTCCAGCTCTTAATGGTTTTGTTGGAGGATGCAGCAAGTGCTCCTCTGTAGGTGGCACAAGGGGAGGTGAGGGTCAGTCCTGGGAAGATTTGTGCTTTAGCTGATTTTGAAGCAGGCAGGAGCAGAGAAGGATGAACTTGGGAAATGGTGGCAGCTGCGCTTTCTTCTTTCTCTCTTCTCCTTGTCTTTTCCTCCTGTGCCCCAACAGCTTCTGCACATCATTTGGCACAGTGTTAGCAGGGTGTTTTGTCTCAAAAAGGGACCAAAGTATCAATGTTTAACCAGCTACCAGGAGCATCTTGTTAAGGTGACATATGTGAGGCCTGTGTGTTTGTCTGTAGGCCTTGCATCTTTCCCTGCTTGAGCACTCCTGGTTTCTGAGCAGTTAAGGTTGACTCCCATCCCTATGAGGCTGTAAGTGTAAACTTTGTTTAACAGGCAAAATAAAGTTGCTGACCTGCCCAGCTTGACCTGACTACACATACTATTGTTTGAATTCTTACAGAAAATATACAAGATAAGGAAGAGTAATACCAAATTTATAGATGTAAGTTGTTAGGCTTGCACATAAAGGCACCTGTGTGGTAATGAAACTGTAGCAGAACAAGGAAAGGAGACATCCTGCTTGCAGTCCTTAAGATAGAAAAGTAATTGCTTTTACTAAGGAGAAGTAATTGTGAACAGATATGGGTCCTGTCCAGACAAGTTCTGCTGCTTTTTTGGTATCCAAGGTATGTGTAAAATCTTGTTTTAAAACTGCAGTTACTAAGTTGTACACTTACATATATGTTGTTTCATCTTATTTTTATCTGCATTTCTTTTTACAAAAAGCTTTTGTGGTGTTCTACTTACCGATCAGGAAAATATTGTTACAGTGCAGTGTTTGGAAAGCAGCTGGACATCCATACTGGTGGAATAGATCTTGCATTTCCTCATCATGAAAATGAAATTGCACAGTGTGAGGTGTATCATCAGTGTGAGCAGTGGGGGAATTACTTTCTGCATTCTGGTAAGTAAAATATTGATCACTTGAGAGGCCTGTGCAAATACAATAGTTTGGGATTTTTAAGTTTGGCATTTCATGCTGTGAGAACACGTTACACTGCCTGGCATTATGTAGAGCTGCTCCTTGCTCTCTCTGCATAAAAGTGCTTCATTCAGTGAGGTTTGTGCTGTACAGAGCTTTGAACTACATCACTAATGGCTCTAGTGCTGTTCCCATTGATGGAAGCCTTGGCATTTGTTCTTCCTGTTGCAGTTGTGGTGGTTCTGGATGGACAGCTGAAGTCAATAGAAAATCAGATTCAAGTCTGCAGCCTCTTTTGCTGATTAGTATTTTGGGCAGGATGTCTCTATGAACTCTGGAAGCTGCTTCTGTGAATAGAAGAGCTGCAGAGTTAAGCCTGTGGTGCACTCTGGGAATTACATGAGCTTTCATTTTTATATATTTGTACTGTATGGGATGAATATTGAATTCTAGTTTCAGTTCCCAGTGCAGAGCCTGTTGGAAATCAATAGCAATAGTCCAGAGGCTGGTGCATCCTCCAGGGTGTGCTTTGTTCCCAAGGTGCTGTGGAATCCTCTGCATTTCCATTGAGATGCACTGCTTACTGCCAAGGGGAGCCTTCTGTTGACAAACCAGTGAATCTGGCTTTTCAAGCTTGGAACTGAATCTGTAGGGGAAATATTTTTTGATACCATCTAAATAAAGAAGAGTCAATTAAAAAAAAAAAAAAAAAAAAAAAAAAGGGAGAACTTAATTCCAAGGGCAATTTTTACACTGAAGTTTTCTAGGAGCTGACAGATTGCATTCATTAAGTCAGAAAGAGTTGCTGGAGGATGATGGTGTGAATTATTTAGGGCAAATGAATCAGCTTCAGAAACAATTTATTCTGCTAACAGACTTCAGGATTTTAGCAGCTCAGAATTGGAGGAGCAGTCCCCATTAGAGGAAGAAAATCCCTGCACTGAGGATAAATCTTATAAGGACTTTATTTTTAGACTACTTGTACTCTGGGAAGAGCGCCAAACCAAAGTTATGAAAATCCTTGTATTTTGTGTACTTGAATGAAATCATTCTAAGTACTGAAACTCTTGGAAGAGAAATATTAATTCAAATTCAGATATAACTGGTACATTTTTAGGAAAACACAGTCCAACTATTTTAAACTTGTTTGCCAGAAGTTAATTAAGTCAGTATTTGGGCACCTTTGCAAAAGAGAGAAAGTAATCTTAGCCAGGCTCTTCCCTTTCTCCCAGGATAATTTTGGCTGTGGGTTTTACTTGAGTCCCAAGAGCTGCAGGTGTCCAGCTGTGTCTCACAGCCTGAATGTGCTTATTGAGAGTCCCAGGTTTAATGATGCTGTGGTGAAAGTGGCCTCACCTGCTGGCAGACAGGACAGACAGACTTTGTGAAAACAAGCTTTTTTATCATGGGTAGTTGCTGTAGCTGGTTCTGCATCCATGGATTTTTTGATTCATTCCTACTCTCCATAGAGTATGTTGTACAAAATTAAATTTTGAGATGGTCAGGGTAGGACTTCACATGGTGAGTTCCTGTTACTTTGAATCATTATCAGAAATAGCTGAGGAATGAAGCAATGAGCTTTTCAGGTCCAGTTATCAGGCCTGAGCTTGTTGTTTTCATATCCAGATAAGTGTAATGGGGATTTTATCTACTTGTGGAAGCAAGAGGGTTTCAGGCAAGGCTGCAAAGCAGCTCTGTGCAGTGAGTAGCACAAAATACAGACAGCTGCATGGGTTGCTGAGCAAGAAATGCCACTTCTGTCACCACTCATAAAAGCAGGAGTGTGATCATACGTTGTCCTTGCACTCTGAGGCACTGGTAGCACTGGGCTGCCAAATGTGAAAGAATGCAGTGCTGGTAGGGTATTACAGAGCAAGAGAAACTTATGCTTAAAAATCTGTCTCAAAGTATGATTAAGTGCTAGATGCTGCAGGTCACTGATGTGCCTAAAATCTCATTTAGTTGTGGGTGGTTGGTAACTTACAGAATTAGTCTTTCATTAGGAGAAGCCTATTAAGGCTTTTAACAACATTTCTGAAATTATGCTGAGTAGTTTTTCAATGGCAGGATGTTTGCCATCTCTCTGGTGCTGTGAATAATTGGTGTTTTCCATCAGTGATGCTGCCATGGCTCACATGATGAGACTTGGAAGCAGGCAACCTCAGGCTATGCCTCTCCTGTCTTTGACAGAGCTTTCAGTCCTAAAGCCAAGCTCTACATACTCTTTTAAATGCAGTGTTACTACCTTTTTCCTGTGCTTCAGCCCTGCAAGGCAGTGATCTGTGTGACTGTTCAATGTTCTAGCAGTGCTCAGAGGTCACACTTCAAAAAAAACTAATTCAAATTAGATACTGTAGCTGCATCCCTCCCTCACCCTGCTTCTTCTCAGTCTCACAAGTCTGGAGAAGTTGAGAATCTGTTGAAAATTCATTTTGCATTTAAGGTATTTTGAACCAGTGCTATAAAACTTTGGGGTAAAAAAATAATGTTAACAGCCATTAGCAAGTAATAAGTACAGAAGATTGAGTTTTAAGGATTTTTTAATGCTAGATCACTGGAAAATATTTCTTAAAATACTTCTGAAAAGTCAAGAGTAACAGATAAAGTACTTGTGAAGACTGAAACTATTTCTTTGCTTGTTTTTATCAGTTTATTGTAAATTCTGAGCAGGGGGGCTCATGGTGGTGGTGGGTAGTATTTTTTTTTTTTGATGTTTTAAATGACTGTGTTTTAAAATTCACCCAGTGGAAGTTTTGAGAATGGAGACATGTGCAGGACTGTAGGCAAAGCTTTTGAAAAATGTTCCCCATTACATTGAAATGTTTGGCATGTATCCATCATAGCATATGCTGCCTCCAACATATAGCGTCTCAGTGCAGTCTTTCTCATTTGCTCCCTATTCAGAAGCACACTTGTTTATCCTGATTAATCCCTTTTTCTTTTACTATAGGGCACTTGCATGTTAAAGGAAGTCAAGAAAAAATGTCAAAGTCATTAAAAAACTACATAACAATTAAGGTAATTTCTTTGTTTGAATTGAAGCAATTTTGTCAGTTTGTAATATGTAAATATTAATCACAGCCCTCTTTTGAGAAAGCTTTGGAGTGTGTGCTTGTGCTGCAGGGTTTCTCTAGTACTGATGTATCTGTTTTTGTGGATCTGGAGGTAAGATACCTGCTCAGATTCATGGTTTGCTTATAACAATGGATCTTGCTGAGCTCAGAGTGTTTGTAGGAGCAGAGTTTGTGCCCAGTACCAGAATCCTGCACTGTACATTTGTGGTCTCAGGGGTCTTTTCCAACCTGAATGATTCTGTTCTCTAGTGATGGGTTCTCATCATCTGTCCTTAATAATGCTTTGAAAAAGCATGGACTTGGAAAAGAATGGATGTTTTTCCTAGTCCTTCTTTAGGTGAAATGGGACATAGTGTCAGTGTTTTGTCAGGAAGCTGCTGGGTGTCCTGAACCACACTGTTGCAGCAGTCTTTCCCATTACCCTTTATTTTTATATGGTGACCTTGCTGAGGCACAGAAGCCTTTTGATAGCCATGAGCCACATGACTGTGTGATATTCCAGTGTGTCCCCAGGTCTTTGGTGTGGCCCAGAGCAGGGTTTCTCTGCCAGCTGTGTGTGCTCCAGCTCTGCTGGGGTGGCTCCCACCATGGCTGATGCCTACTGCTGCAATAGGGTGATTTCCTTCCTTTAGACAAAGCTTGGGAAACTGCTTTGGCATATATGTTCCCCTTTGCCCTCTTGGAAAAATTAATTAAAATCCCTTTAAAATGAAATTCAATATGAGCTGCTTTATTCCTAAGTCTTCTGATGCTGTCGGGGTACAGTTAAGCCCTGTTTCCCTGGAGCTCACAGTTTTCACAGAAATCTCATGTCTCAGCAGATGTTGTGGACAGGGTGGAGAAATGACCACAACTGCAGTGCTTGGAGTTAAAAGCAGCATATAACAATGTTCCTCTCCATGTCCCCCATGATGGCACAGCTTGTGTTGAGGAAACAAATATTTCTGGCCTGTCTCTCTTTCCTTGTAGGTCTCTGCTTTTCATGCCTGCCCTTACACATGGGTAACAAGTATTAATCTTTCCTGAGAAGTGATTTTCAATCCAGTGGAACAATTTTTTCCTGTACAGCTGCCTTGCACCTTGAAAGTTAAGCCCTGCATGGAAGGTTTTATGCCCGTGCCAGAAGAGGGGAGGTCTGTCCAGGATCTTCCCTCAGCCCAGCCAGTTGCCACCTGCATCCCAGGCTGTCACCTGGGCACAGCAGCCCAGCATCCTCTGCATCCAGCTGCCCTGTTTCCCTCCCCTTGTACCCTACTCCAGTTTTTTCTTTCCTTTTTTTTTAATAGCTAATTAAAAAAAATTAATTTAAAATTAATTAATTTAAAAAATTTAATTCTGACCCCAAAAATCAAAGAGATTGTGATAACACAGGGCCAAGCAAGCTGCTTTCAAAGAGCTGTGATTCTTCATCTGTTCTGTTTTAAAGGAAATGCAGAGTTGTTTTTTCTAGTTTGGATGGTCCTTTACCAAATTTGAATTTATTTCTGTACTGTACTCATATTGTTCTACCTCTGTATATTAGTGTAAAGCTGCTGGGCATATGGGGTACACTCATTTATAACCAGTTTATTTTTAAAAACCCACAACAAACAAACAAACACCCACCAAAACAATCAGTACCACTGTTTCTTGATTGTGATTGCCTCAATTATTTCTATTTTCACTTGAGAGACAGCACATTGCTGATGCTGTTCCACTGTTCAGGCTGGTTTAGTCTTGTACCAGAAGGCTATTTCAAAATGTGAAGTTTAAGCAAATAACACTTTCCATATTTTCTCACTTGTACTTTCTTCTTATTATTTTTGATTTTTGTGGCACTTCAGTGATCCTCATCAGTTTGCAAATTAAAAAAATTGCAAATTAAAAAAAAAAAGGCAGAAGTGCAATAGTCACAGTCAATCTACCTCAGTGTCCAGCCTTGCTGAGAGCAGGGTTAGAAGTGATTGAATGTTTTATTAGTGTACCTTCCAAACATATTTAAGTAGCTCATTATGCTATTAATATACATTATTTGTACTAGTAGTTTACTGTTTAATTTACTGGAGTAAATTATTTGTAAAGCTAGATTAATATTAGAGTGGAGTTTATTAGGCTTCATAATTAACACAGATAACTCTTTTTATAATGCTGGGATTTTGTTCACTCCCTGAGTTTCTTCATATTCTATCCTGCAAAAAAGCACACCTATTTTCTTTTGCAATAAATATTTTTTTTTGTAAAGTTTGCAAAACTTGGGAGCTTTCCTCTCTGTAAGATTGTATCCCAATCTTAGTCTGATAATTTCATTTTGGGTTTTCTTTGCAAAGGTGTTTTTACAGTGTATGTTTGATTGTACTTGCAAAGTAATTTTCACTATCTTATATTGGACATTGTGTGTGTATTTATATCTTGTCTATATGTATGCACATCTATCTTATATGGAATTGAATTTTATTTAGTTTAGGTTTTAAAGCAGGGTTAGAGTCTAAAGATTTTATGCCTGTCTTAAATTGCAAAGATGCATTGTCCTGCTAGTTTGAAAAGCAAGAGGGTGAAAGAAATTTCCTGAAGAAATTGATATGCTAAAGCTGTCTTTTTATGCATGGAGTTTAGGATTTCCTGAAGAAATGTTCATCAGACCAATTCAGAATGTTTTGTTTGCGTGGCAGATACAGCTCAGGTAAGGAGCAGCCCCTTCCCTGCTGAGGTGTGCATGGCTTTCCCCACTCCTTTCCCAGCTTTCCCCACTCCTTTCCCAGCTTTCCCCACTCCTTTCTCAGCTTTCCCCACTCCTTTCCCAGCTTTCCCCACTCCTTTCCCACCTTTCCCCACACCTTTCCCAGCTTTCCCCACTCCTTTCCCAGCTTTCCCCACACCTTTCCCACCTTTCCCCACACCTTTCCCAGCTTTCCCCACTCCTTTCCCAGCTTTCCCCACACCTTTCCCAGCTTTCCCCACTCCTTTCCCACCTTTCCCCACTCCTTTCCCACCTTTCCCCACTCCTTTCCCAGCTTTCCCCACTCCTTTCCCAGCTTTCCCCACTCCTTTCCCACTGGTCCCTCTGGAGCGAGCTCCCCGTGTGGGTCCCTGCAGTTCCTGAATGCAGTGGGTGGAAAGGGTTTGGTGGTGCTCTGTGGGGCTGCTCTTTGGCTCACATTTAGAAAATGGTCTTTACTGAGCACAGTACATAACCATTCATTTAAATACCTTCTTGAGCCACAGTTAGCTGTGACTCGTAGTTAATTGCACTTTTAATTAATGAATTACCTCTGTCTGTGATTGGCATCTGCTGTAGTTACTTGCATTGCAGTCACAATCAGCTGTTTTTGGAGATGTATCTAGATGGAGCTGTGGCTTATATTCCTGTAGAGAGTATGATGAGGGCTGGCTAATATTTTTTTATCTGCCTGCTGTGTTACCATTTTTGTCCTGTGGAGTTCGTGAGTGTTGAGGCAGTTCTGTGGTGCAGTGCAGCTCACTTAGACCAGCACATGATAACCTTATCACATGATAATGAACACCTTAGCCTGGCAGATCATCTCTCTGCTGGTGGGGAGATTTTGTCAGCTTCCCTGTGTACCCCATAGTGTTTCCAGCAGGTAGATGATGCTTTGAGCTGGAAGAAGTTTTCATATGTCTGTGTTCCTACCAGTTTATTGGGCCCTGCCAAAAGCAGAGGGTAGCTCCTTAACCGCTGCTGGGTCATCTGGCTTGTTGGCTGTCCTGGCATGGCAAGGGAATGATGGAGCATGGGGCTGCAGGTGCTGTGGTGTTCCAGTGGGCCTCTGTCTGCCTTGGATAAAGCACCTGTAGCAGTGTGACTGTGAGAGCTGGCGTGGCCAAGGCTCTGGGGCACTGCTTGTGCCTGTCAGTGTGCAGTGTGCTGCCAGTCTATAGCCGTGCAGTCTTCTGCTTGTTCATACTGCTAACTGCCTTGCAGGAGCCACTCATGTGACATTCCTGGTGGATCCTCCCTCTCCTAGGACAGCTGAAGGCATCAGGAATTGAGTAATTGCAGTATTTCAAAGCATGGGATAGCAAAGAGAGAGCTGGTTATTAACTTCCCTGCCACTGTCACAGAAAGAAAGGGTGCATCCAATTGCAGGTCTGTGAGGGTGGTCACAAGGGTTTTCAGGTGAAAGGAGAGACGAGAATGTTGACTCCATGTTCAGAAGGCTTGATTTATTATTTTATGATATATATATTACATTATAACTATACTAAAAATAAATAGAAGGAAAGATTTCCTCAGAAGCTAGCTAAGCTAAGAATAGAAAAGAATGAATAACAAAGGTCTGTGTCTCGGACAGCCAGTCCAAGCTCTCTGGTCTATGGTTGGCCATTAATTGTAAGCATGCAAGATGGCCCAATCACAGACAAACCTAATGTATTCCACAGCAGCAGATAACTATTGTTTACATCTTGTTTCTGAAGCTACAGCTTCTCAGAAAGGAGAAAAATCCCAAGAAAAGATTTTTCACAAAAGATGTCTGTGACACAGGTCTGCTGCAGAGCAGCATCCTGTTGTGGCATGCAGTGGATTGGTGGCATCCTTGGCTGTTTTGGGGTGATGCTGCAGGGCAGTGGTTTCTTCTGATTGCTTCTTTTAGGAGATGAAATACCTTGTGTACACTTAGGTGTCTCCCTGGTTGGGGCCACTTGGGAGTTGTGAACAAATGTGCGTTTAAAACAAGGGAAAGACTACACCTGCTACCACTATCATATATATGTGAGCAAGAGCTAAATGTCCAGTAGTTTCTAACCTTGCCTAAGAAAGCCTGCAGGCACCTCTGCATTGCTGGGCAAGGAATGGCACTGGAGCCCTGCCATGGAGAGGTACCTGCAGGCTTTCTTCACTCCCTGTCAGCTGGCTGCATTTGAACCTGTGCTTTTTGCATTACTTCTGGGATAAACACCCCCCTGAGGTAGAAAAAGAGTGCTACCTGTCTGGATGTGGGTGGCTTTGATGAAAAGATATGCCGGTGTCATATCAGAGTATAAGCCAGCTGGCAGGTAAGGCTTGCTCAGAAGTCTGCACTTCCCACCTCCACCTTACAAGGCCATTATTAGCTTCCCATAAAGAGCCAGAGTTGGTCTCTACTGAGCCAGGTATTCACTGTGCTGCCTGTCAGCTTGTGTCCCTGCTGTCAGTATTGGTCTAAACATCAGTTTACTGTACTTCTTCTCATCTTGCTGTCTGCTCATATTTTTATTAGAAGTGAAATCCCAAGCACCTTCTTGTTTCTTAAAAGGTTTTTATGGCCTAGACCCATGGGTAATGGCTCCTGCCACTCCTACCTGCCAAAGAAAGCCTTTTGTAAAATCCAGGTTTGGGGCTCAGGTGGTACCACAATCATTGGATTGAATGTGTAAAAAAGATCTTTGTAGGCATGTGGATGAGGGCAGCTGCTGACAGTTGGGAATGGTTCATGCTTGAAACTGTGTTTCCTTTGGCTTGGAATGGGCCTTTTTTGTTGTCTGGGCTACCCCCCCTGTCTCTGTGTGTGCTAAGAGGCACAAATAGAGTCAAATGTGACTCCAGACTGGCCCAGCCTTGGAGGGGCAGGGATTGAAAGGGGTGTGTGCAAGGATGTGCATGTGTTTCATGAGAGAGGAGTCCCTTCCTGTGATGATCATTGCCAGAGGGAGGACAAAGCTGCATGACCTGCCTGTGGGGAAGAGGAGGAAAGTTAGAGAGAAGAGACTTTTATCATCCTTGCATAATGTATTTTTGTATGAGGTTCCTCTGCTTTATCTGCCTCTCTGCCTCTCTGCCAGTGAGGCAGAGCTGCTCAGGGTGCAGCTGAGCTCTGGGGGCAGTGGGGATTATCTGGGCTGTCAGTGACAAAGGAGGGAAGGAGTGGGGAGCACAGTGAAGGTTCATAGGGCCAGGCTTGCCTGTGCTTTACTGTGGGTTTGCAGTGCCTGCAGGCAGTGGTTTAGGAGTATGCCCTGAACTAGGGATGAAGAATGGCTTGAACTAAAGTAGGTTTCGTCAGGATAAACTTTTATCAAGTTATTCCTTGCAGAATTCTTGTAACCAGGTTAATCAATTGAATAATCCTAATGTATATAAATGATCGCTCTCAGTGTCGCACTGTGTTATAGAGGTGTGTACATTGGTCTTCTTGAAAACTAAGTAAAGCTTGATTTAATGAAGCAGTAATGCAGATTTTTAATTACACACAAGTGAAAAATCTGACAAATAGAGGTTCAGACTTACACCTTTGTTACACTGGGGTAAATCCTGTGTAAAGTCTGTTTAAACAGTTAGGCTTCCTTGGGATTTAGGCTAATGGAAATGAGATTGGATGTCACATCTGGCTGCTTTTTCCCTCTTACATCTGTCCTCTTGGTAGAACTGTCTGCTCTAAAGAGTCTGTCTGGGCAGCACTGGGTAATTCCACAAAGCAGTTGGATGCACCGCAGGCAGGACCAGAGGTGAGATTTCTGTGGAAGCTGTGGGTCATATTCAGTGCTGATGATACCAGGAATATGCTGGTATCAGCTGTAGTTTGGATGTACCTTATTGCTGAGGTCAGGAGTACAGCAGTGAAGCAATGCTGCTCTGGCCATGGAATGGCTCTGGTGTGATCCTGGGGGAAGGAGTGCATTCAGACTTAGACACAACTTCCACTGAGCTCAGGTGAGCTCTCTTAAAAAAAAAGCTTTTCTGCAGAAGATTGCACATTCCTGTACAAATTTAGAAAAGCCTCTCACTGGTAGCAATTCCCAGTAAAAGTGACAGTGAGCTTGTCTGGCTCCTGCACTTCACAGGGTGCAGGCAAGGCCAGGGAGCCTGCTGGACTCCTGCCAGCAGCAGTGGACTCTGGAAGCTCCCAAGGTGGAATTGGCTGCCAGAGGTGGGGTCTCCCTGAATGCCGTGGGGATGTCTGTGTGCATGGATGCCTTGTTAGTGGCAGGGCTGATGTTACTGTGGCTGGGGGAAGAGAAGCTCTGTAGGGTTCCTGTATGCCACATCTCATTGTAAACTGGAGCTCAGCTGTGGATGCAAGGAATTGAGGTTTTATCTTTCTTTTCAGTGGCCATAAGAGGCTTTGATATGTGTGAGTGTGATGAATCCCACCCTAGACATGCCCTTATGAGTTTAAGCAATTTGTATTTTCTCTAAAAATAACTTTCTCAAAGTGGTATGATCAGTTTAGCTTTGATGTTGTGAGGGAATTGTTCAGGAGCTAGATCACAAATTTTAGGTTCATCTAGATTTTAGATGTTGGTGAAGCAGCCCTTTGAACAGAGTCAGAGGTGAGGGTTAGGCTTCTTTGTATGTCTCCAAATACAGATTGTGTCTACCTAAATTAGACTAGGCACAAAATTAGAGGTACATGTTGCCATCACTAGAACACTTAGAAGTATATTAAATCTTAATGATTTGGATTGATAACTTGGCAGAGAAATTCAATAATGGAAAAAAATTAAAGTTAAATAGTGATTGCTTCAGTAAACTTTCAGATTCAACTTTTTGAATCAGTTTGATAAGTGTTCCAGTAGGTTATACTTTGTCATATGTAGTGATTGTCTTTTATATTGATTTAGTCCTCCTGGTGTGCATGAAGAATGGAGCTTTTAATTAAATGTGCAGTTAATTGTGAGAAGTTTGCTATACAAATAATAACAAACTTCTCCTTTGTCTCCAAATACTGTTCCTATATATGACAGACAACATTCTCTCCATTGTAATGCCTTGATTTCTTTTTTCTTAGCAGTAGAATTTAGTGAGGAGAGCATGGAAGATGCAAAGAACCTTCTTCAGGCAATCTCCTCATTTATTAGAGATGCAAATGCTTATATAAAAGGACAGCTGGTGTGTGACCCTGTTAGAGAAGACATATTGTGGGAAAGGTAAGTGCAGTTCCTGTATTAAAAGATTGGGATTATGTGAGCAGTAGTTGGCTGACAAACTCGTGTTCAAGAAGCAGGACAAGAAGGACTAAGCAGCAGTCCTCCTCCCCAGCCCAAAAACAAGGGCAGGTTTTTAAAAAATTCCCTTTCTAGCCAGCTGTTTTTGCTCTTAATGTGCTGTCCTCAGGTCATTGTGGTTTTAAGATCTGTGTTACTTTTCTGGTGTGCCTGTCCTAACACAGGCTTTCCCCCTCGTGGGCAATGCAGGAGGCAGAGCTGTGGCAGCTGTGAGGGTCCCCAGTTTGTAAGCAGAGCTGGGCTGTGGTGACTGGAGAAGAAAGAGAATCACTGGAGAGTGACACACCTTGGGCACCTGGATTTGTAATCAGGCTGGCTGGCACTGTGCTGTGCAGCAGAGGAGAGAAGGGGCTACTGAGAGGCTGGCCAGGGACAGGGATGTCACAGGGCAGGAAGCAATTATAATTGTTGTGTCCCTGACAATGGTGAGGAGAATCCTTTGGAGTCCATTGTGAAAACCAGATTATCTTCAGGACTGAGGTGTGCTGTGTGCAAAGCTGAGAGCAGAGCACAGAGCCAGGGCAGGAGGGACACTGAGTGCCCTGAAGCAAGGTTAGTGCAGGCAGCTCTGGGCTGCAGAGTCAGAGGGGAGACAGCCTGGGCTGTGGAGGTGAGAGGCAGCTTCTTGTGGCTCAGGTACCTCACTGTTGGGGAAGCTTCTGGCTGCAGTGACTGACGGTTGCAACGGGCACTGGAGCACATTACAGGAAAGTGGAGTTGCATTAACTAGCTGTGGTATTTGGCAAAAGCAAGTCCTTCAGCAGGGGGCTGCAGGAGATCTGTTGGTGCAAGATAAAGCTGAGAGGTGTGAGGAAGTTGAAATGGATAATCAGTAGGGGATGTGTGGGAGGGCACAACTTGTGTATTCCTAGGTGTAAAAACAACCAAAATGAAACAAAGCTCTTAATTAGTGAAGTGTTAGATACTCAGTGGAGAGGGGGAAGCTTGCAGGGAAAAGTGTTGGGAAGGATGAATTAGAACAGCAGCCATCCAGTATCTGAGGGGAGGTAGGCATTCCAGGCAGAAAAATACAGAAACAGGGAAAATGAGGCTCAGGAGAGCCCCAGAGATGCTAGAACAGCTTGAGGTTCCCCTGCTCCTTGCACTGTTTTGGGAAATGGCATCCTTGGGGCAGTGCTGTCAAGCTCTGGTTCACCTGGCTGTGTGTGGGAGCACTCTGCCAGCAGCTGTTTGTGGCTCCCCATTTATCCCTGCTGCTCTCTCATCTCCCTCTCCAGTGGCTGCAGCTGCTGCTGCTGGTTCTGTGCTGATCTCTGCTGGTTGCCCACTGGCCTTTGGCACTGTTACACAAATGGTCCCACTGGACATTTCCATCTGGGCCATGGAGAGTGCAATCCCTTGGGACTGGGCTTGGGCTCTCCTGGGAGATGAGGAGGCAGTGCTTGGTTCTGAGTTGGATCCTGCCAGCAGGATTCTTGGCCAGCCCCAGGACAGCTTCCTTGCCAGGCCCTGAGAGCTGCCTGTGATGTGCCTTTGGAAGAGAAGCATGCTGCTAGCATGATTAGTGGGCTGCTGGAAAAAAAAAAAAAAACAGAACTCAGTAAGATCTTTGAAATGCCTAGTATCAGTCTCATTTTCCATCTGTTTTTAAATGATTTAAGGCAAACTTTGCTCTGTTGTTGTTGGCCTCTCTCATTAGCCATGTACATTTATTGAATGGCTGTAACACTTAGGATTTTAACATGCATCAAATTTTTCCCTTCACAGCAGAAAGATGTATTCTCCCTGATGAGTGCAGCACTGCCCATCACAGGACAGCTGGGAAGGAGATGGCAGTGTCCTTTCAGTGACTCCCTCTGGCTGAATGGCTGATGAATTCAGCGTACTGCTGGCATCTTGTTTGTCTTATCTTAAATGTTACCTTTTCTTCTTGAAGGCTAGCCAACACAAAAGTAACGGTGAAGGCTGCATTTGCAGATGACTTTGACACCTCCAGGGCTGTTGCAGCAATTATGGACCTCATTCACCATGGCAACAGACAGCTTAAGGCTGTTACTAAGGTAACCCATTAGGATACAGAGATCAGAAAATGACAGCTGTCCACTGTCCTACTGCTTAATGCAGACAGATTAGTTTATTGTTCACATAAGAAACCAGCAGAAACAAAGCTCCATAAATTTTTGACCTTAATGGAGCCCATTTGTCCTGACCCTAGCACAGGAATTGTGCATGGCTATTGTTTTGTGCTCTGTTGTGTCCAGAGGATGTTTCTTTCCTGCTACCCTATATTATTTATATCTAATGCTTTTGGAAGTCCTGAGGCTGTTGTGACATGTTGCTAATTTTAGTGCTGGTTCTGTGTTCTTACCCTGCTTCTTTGCTTAATGCCCATGCACAGAAATTAAGCTAAACTGGGAAGGGTGTGGGGTGGTTGCTGCAGGGGCTTTGGCCAGCAGTCCCAGGTGCCCTGGACAGTCTTGGTGGTGACTGGGGACTGAGTGGCTTCTGCTGTGTTCTGTAACTGGCATCAGCATGAGCCTGTCTTCACATGGCTTTTGGCAAATTAGGACCCTGTTAAGATCTCTCATGTTGACACAAATAAAGAATCTGCTAAGGACAAGACTTGAGCAGTAAACACTGTCTGAAGCACTTCTGTGTTCTCCATGTACCAACAGCTCCCTTTGTCACTGAAGGTGAGCACCTCAGCCTTGTTGCTGTGCTCCTTGAGTACTGGTGTCATCATGTTCACCATGTTTGTGCAGTAAAAGAAGTGTTATATACATGGTAATAACTGGTTTTAAGAGAGAATGTCTTGTCCTGTTTTGGCATTGGCTTTCAATTTTCTCCTTAGCCTTATCTTTACAAATAAGCAAATCTTTACAGATTAGCCTTAGCCTTATCTTTACAAATGATCTTTACAATCTGAGTGAATCCCTGACCTGAAACACTTAGCAGCAGGGATCTGTAATGGCATTGCCACTCCTAGATACAACTACCCCCATTTTGTCAGTCACTGCTTGTTCCCCCTGAATTCCTCCTGTCAGTTGTTTTGTTGAGAATGGGATGGGATATTTGTGGGGCAGCTGACTCAGATTTCTGGTTGAGGTGGTGGAGCTTTTCTGGGTACATCCCAGCTGTCTGGAGTGTTCCCTCTTTATTACAAGTGTAGTAAAGTTCCTTAAGAACTGTCAGTAAATCCACATAACTACTTATTCCTCTCTTTAGCCTTCCTGCTAGGCATTTCTCACCTTAGATGGCACACTCCTGTTCCTTTCTCCCAGTGGCTGCTCCAGCTCCTCCCAGTTCAGACCTTCCTATACATTTTAGACTATAGTTTATCTCAGGCCCCGGTAAAGATGTCAGATAAAATCCAGTACCAGCTGCTGATTTGCTAGTGCATGTCATCACTCTTATTTTTTAGGCAAGGGTTAGTCCCTTAAATGGCTCCTCAGTCTGTCATTTAATCCTTATTTTATTGCTGCTGCTGATTGCTGGTGCTGCCAGGGTGTGACAAAATGCCATACACTTTCTCAAAGCAGTCTCACAATGGATCAAATCAATAAGATACTAAAAAAATTTGGGTTTAATCTTTTATATTATAGGTGCCCATGAATGTGGGATTTTGTTGTTTTTATTTTGTTTCCATACACATAGCCCTTTCATGGCCAGAGTGCTATTTTTAGTTCTGATTTACTGCACACATGTAATGTGTGGCTGCTTCTCACATCTCTTGTTGCTGCACAGGCTGGTGATCAGCTCTTCCCTTCCCTTGTGTACTTAAATCCCTTCCCTTTGTACTGTGAGGTGCTTTTGTATCTCTGTAAGATTGCTTGTCTGGGCAGGTGTTCCTGATGGAGGTAGATCTTTATAATTAGTAGCAGTTTTCCCTTGTGGACTAGGCTGCAGAGAGATGCTGGGCTCTGTAATATGTATCGACTGGACAATCTCTTTTGAGTGTTTTCTTAACAGGATGCTGGATCTCCTAGAAGCTCTGTTGTGTATGGAAGCATTATTTCCTATATTGAAGGCTTTTTCAGTGCCCTTGGGATGTCCTTTGAGGAAAGACAGGTAATGAAATATCTCTTCTATGTGTTTGAGGATATGGTCGCAGCCCCTGTGTTTCATAGAGTGCTTTCTGAAAGCATCAGATGTAACAAAGTTATTTATGGTTTTAATAAATCTTTCCGCACTGCTTGCACTTTCTCCTGTGATGTTTTAGGAGAATGTTTGAGCAGGTGGAACAAAATGTGGGCTTTTTAGTTCTTGGAGGTGCTCCCATGTGACTTCTGCACTGGTTTTGCTGTGGAAATGAAAGACTGAGGAATGAAACAAGAAGAAGTTAGCATTGGAGGCAGTTAAATCATCCTGCTATGTGTCTGGCTTTCCCCAGCTTTTCCTATTCTTCCTGATGGTTGCATCCAGGCTGGCTTTGATAGCTGTGTGAGTATTTGCAGTTGAGGGGTCCCACTCCTCTGCAGAAAGCCAGAGGAAGGGGCTGCTCTGCCTTGAGCCATGGGATATGGGGAGGGAAGGACAATGAGTTTACATAACTAGTTCTTGGAAAAGTAGGAATGGGGAGAGAAAAAAAAGAAGAGAACAGCTCAAAGAAAGTACTGAATGGGAAAGAGAGTCATCAATATGGAGGTGATATCCCAATGTATGGAAGCATTTAAAATGACACAAGGTGCGGGAGAATAGCAGGGTGTTCTTTGCTCCTCTCCTGCTCAAATATGCAGCTGAATGCAAAGTAGTGGAAAACTTTCTATAGAGAAAGTGTTCTGCAAAACAGAACAGTTATTTTGGGGAGGGGGACAAGAGAGTAAGAAAATGTAACATTATTCATCCTTTGAAAATCAGGCAGTGTAGTGGTAAATGTTTTTATTTAGTTTGCCTCCATGGATTTTCTCACAAAATTTCTTTCAAAACAGTGTCTGGATGTGATTTGGCTGTGTGTTACTCCTCACAGCCTGTAGTTTGCATGTTAATTTTTAGTGGCATACTAAACACATTTTTTTGTTAGCTGGATGGCAAAGTCATTACTCCAGATTCTGGGCTGTCTGTATGCAGGCATCTGCTGCACCTATATTTTTGCTGAAACAAGTATCTGAATGCTTTTCTTTGTTTTAGGCTGTGCTAGTCCCTTTCTCTGTGTGGCAGGAGGATCAGCAGAAGATGCTGGTCTGAGATAAGCAGGAAGAAAGGAGCAAGTCGTCAGACTCCTCTCTGTTCCTCTGCTCTTCCAGCTTCCACTAAACAAATGTGTCAAAATCTTCATCAGAAAGGTCCATGGGCTACCACAATTTAGTAAATTAAATGGTGTAGGGATTGTTCCCTGACTCTGAGACCAGCCAGAACAGCTCAGCATCCAGCCTTTCTTGCCCCTTAGCCATGTAGCCCCAGGCATGCAGCTTGCCAGGAGCAGTCCCTGACCACAGTGGATGCTGCCATGTGTGGGAGAGGGCTGCCTGGCCTGGACACTGCTGTGCTGACAGTGCAGAGGATACAGGCAGCAGTGTTTGGACCCCTTCATTTGGATGTTTGCATGTAGCCTGTGGGTCTGTCTTGCTCCTGGGCTGGGCTTCATCTCAGCTAATCAGCCTAATGTAGCTGCCTGTGCTTCTGAAGTCATCAGTTGGGGTGCTAAGGAATGGCTCATCTCAGTCTAGTGGCTGTATGACAGTAACAGAGCCTGTCTCTCTCTCTGCATTGGCAAGAGATCTTATCCACAGGGGAGGTAAGATGCATCCATGTGCAAAGGTAAAGAGTGAAAACCATTGTGCCTGTTTTAGAGGTGGGAAGCTTTTGCTCTCCCAAAGAGTGCAGTGTTGAGTGTATTGCAGGTGCAGCTGGGACCAGTCTGTGGAGTAAGAAAGGGCCAGAAATTTGAGATCAGCCCTGAGAAGCTGTTTTATGTGGCAGATTTGTGGCAGATTTGTTCATCTCCTAAAGCTGCTTCTCCTTTTGAAGGCTCTCACTCCAGTAGGTGCCTGGTTTGAACTCTTTCAGTGGTGTTTGTAGAGGCATGTTTCTTGCTCCCATCATCGTGGCTTTCCCTTCTGTATTTAAGTGTTATCCTGCCATAGGTTACTGTGGAGTGTTTCTGGCACTTAGATTTATTACCTTTTTCAATCTCAAAGACTTCTTCTTTAGTATGGCTACATGTTTTGAACACTTGAGGAATTCACTGTATTTCACACTCTTGTCTTCAATAGCTGCCCCCTCACTTCTCCTCCTGCTCCTCTTTTTTGCCTGTGGCCTCGGAAGCTCTGCTCCCTTTCGTTTCCATCCTGCTGTTTGGTGACTAAACCCAGATCCTTCTGGCTTTAATTACTCAGCTGCCCTTCTGCTGCCTGGTGATGTTGCTGCCAGGAGCTTTGCCCCAGGCCTTGGTGTGCTTTGTGCTCCCACTCTCATGTGCTAGTGATAAAACACCGCGGTGAGGTTCTCTTGTTTGTTGGAGGTTTGTCCTTTTCTCCCCTTGGGAGTTCGCCTCTAATGAGAAACAGGGATGGTGTCTCTGCCAGGAGTGAGACCAGGAGCCTGGCTGTGCCAGTGCTGAGGAGTGGCCTTCCTCTTCAGCTGACTGCCAAGCTCCCATCCTGGCAGCTGTTGGAGCAGGACTGAGTCAGTTCCTTTCCTGAGGCATTGACCAGCGGGGCTCCTGCCAAGCCAGAGGAGGCCAGGGAAGCTTGGAGGTGGCTGAGGGGAGGAAGGGGCTCAGCTGCAGCCAGGAAATATCCACACCCTGTGCAGTAGCTGCTGCTTCTCTCAGGTTTTTTTGAGTGGCTGAAACTTTGGGTAAGGTGGATCGGATGAAGGTTCTGTGGATTTGGGAAGTGTTTCTGTAGATGAAGGGAGAAAGGATAGGATGGACTGGAGACTTAAAGGCAAAATACTTTTCCTGGTTTGTGTTTCCTGAAGGAGGTCTGGAGCTCAAAGACAGAGTAAAGGGCTGATGTATTCTCTGTCTTTGGAGTTTTACAGCCAAGGAGCTGTCTGAGCTGGTGGCTAGGCTTCCCTTGCTGTGTTGGATTCCTGTTGCCAGGCCTTTCTTACATTAACTTGTCAGATCCCTTTTCAAGTTATGTACATTTATGGCATATCCAGGGTTTCCTGTGGAGATGAGTTCCCCACTTGGGTTATGCAGTGTGTTGTGTTCACGTGAGAGCACTCTGCTCCAAGGTAAATGCTGTCTTGTGCAGAAACATGCTGAATTACTTGCAAGTGTGACTCCACTGTAACTTTTTGTCCAGCATTAGTGAGATGGTGACATTTTAATCCTACCAATATATGGAAGATGCACAACTAAGAGAGGTGATACAGTCTCACATTGCTATGGAGATGGGGTTGATTTTTTAATCTCAGATGTTTGTAAAGCCCCCTGTTTGATTTCTAGGTGGCTGTGGGAGGAGACAAGTCTGCAGTGCTGTCCAATGTCATTGAGGAGCTGGTGAGGTTCCGCTCCAAGGTCCGGCATTACGCGCTGGCTCTGCCCGAAGCAGCGGACACTGCACCAGTGGAGGGTGCAGCAGGAGCCCAGGGAACCAAACAAGAGCAGAAGGAAAAGAGGAAGCACTTAATGCAGGAGAGAAAGCCCCTCTTGGAGGCTTGTGACAGTCTGCGTGGAGACCTTGCTGCCTTTGGAATCCACATTAAGGTAGAAGAGAGTAACTCTCTTTGTGAGACTCTCAGTCACTTTTTAAGATAACACATTTTTGTCCTTCATTCCCCTTCAACGGCTTGTGGTGTGGTGCCCTGCTCCCTGTGTGACTGCAGTAGCAGGAGGTGGAAGTCAAGCCCTTGTTTGGCTATAGTGCTGCCTTCTCTTCTGCTCCCCCTCAGCCTTGTGTTTCCATGCAAGCCACTCATAATATGAAAATCTCATAATGTTCAGAAATCCCTAAGTTGCCCAAGTTCAGTCCAGAAGGAAGGGTGTGAGTAATGTCTGCAGTCTTAAAAAAGATTGCAAAGGAACTGGAAAGTAAACCGAGATGACTTGTGAAAATAATGCCTTCCTTCTACCTACCCCACACTGCCCACCAAAAATAAGTCTTCATGAGAAAGCCTCTTCCATCTCCAGCATTCCCAATTGTTCCTGAGCCACAGGAACTTTGCCTGATTTCTGTACCGCTCCTCTCTCTAAACTGCTTTCTACTTTTAGCCTACACCTAATGCCAGTGTTCTTTTCCATTATCTCAGTGGCATCTCTGGCTTGGGAAAAGACCCTCTATGGCATTACTGCCTTCTCCTTGTTCCAAGGATCTGCATTACTTCCTTAAGTGCTGCTTCTTCCAGTTCTCTAGGTCATTGTCCTTCTTGCCTCTGTGAGGCAAGGGTCACTGTAGCTCCTTGAGTGCAGAATAATCCTCCACATTCTCTCCTTCCATCCAGTTTATACTGTTCATTTTTCCTTTCCTTGGGAACTGATGCTGGCAAGTCTGGTTCCATAGTTCTGCCGGTGGGAGGATGGAAAGCACAGTGACATCATGGAGTGACAGCACACATGGCTCCAGCTGCCGAGCATGAGGGCTGTCACTTGTCACCGCCCCTGTTGGAGCGCAGTGCGGTCGGCACTCTCCTCTCTTGGGTGGCAGCGAGCGTGCCGGCAAAATCCGGGGTGAGGGCCAGAGCTGCAGCTGGGGAAGGAAAGGGAAGCTGCAACATCTCCTTCCTTTGTTTGTAAATCCGCACTGCACTCACCTACCAAGCACGTTTGCAAATCCAAACAACCGTGCTGAGACAAAGTCTTGGAGAAGCAGCCTGCCTTTTCATCCATTGGGAAAATGCTGCAGCTCCACCTCCATCCTTTTGCAGATCTGTTTTGGTTTGTTTTTAAGGAGATTTACATTTGAAAACCCCACAAATGAGCCAGTATTCAAACCATTCCATTCATTAAAAAAAAAAATTAATAACATGAAGCTCAGCATAATCTGTCCCAGACTAGATTGCTCCAGAAGACAAAGCACAAGTGCACTTAGGAGCACACACAGATCAAGCATCCGAAGCTGAACTCCTGCTTTTTTGGCTGATACTGTGGAAGTATCTGAAGGTGTGAAGTTAGCTTTCACCTTGCTTTTCCAGATCCCAAAGAGTCCTGCGAGCTGAGTGATGCAGCTCTGCAATTCCTCACACAGGCTCACTAAAGCATGTGTACAAAGAGACAGAGCCTACACAAAGCAGGGCTATCCCCACCCTCTTGCTCGTCATGAGTCTGCCTGGCTGGGTCAGCTGATGCCAAAAATACCGTGGTAAAACAGCACCTAACAGGGGTCCTGCTTGCCTAGTAATGGCTTGAGGAAGTTATGTGAATTTCTGATTTCTGCCCAGCCCCTCATTCCCACAAAATGTTTGAGCCTCACACTGTGCATGCATTAATGCCAACACACTGCCCTCTGTCATGTGAGGCTCAAGCAAGCCAGCAACTTCTGAAGTCCATGTGCAGGTGGAAAAGCAGCAGAAGAGATGAAGCAAACGAGCCACAGCTCCATCCAGTGCAGACTGGGAACCCCCCTGGTTGGAGGCAGGGGAGAGAGGGGGGGCTTGAATAAAGCTTAATTTTCTTAAAATCAGTTTTGTAGAAAGGGTAGTTCCTCCTTCGGGTTCTAGCTTGTCATTTCCCTAGTCTGGTTTCTTCTGTCAGGTTGCTCATTGCAAAGGATGTTGGCTGAAGTTACATATTTTGCAACAGACTGATTAAAAAAATCCATGTTTCTTTTCTTGTCATTGTGGCATGCTTGGAAGCTATGGTACCAAGTGAAATGTATTTAGGCATCAAAAAGTTTTCATTTTCATATAAAAAAAGATTCAACAATTCCAGCTGCTCTCATGAGACAGCACTCATGGAATGTTGTTGTGTGTCAATGCTCAGATTAACTTTTATTTTCAACCACTGCAATCAAACAGCTGGTTCTAAACAGAATGTTCAATTTAGCTGTAATATGGCCTTTCAGAAATATGACAGTATCACATTACAGAGACTAAAATCAACAGGCTTCTGTCCTGAGTTCAGATCAGACATGTTCAGCAATACATTCAGATGTATTGAGTGTTTTTTCAGGAACATGAGCCATTGAGACTTGAAAATAGGATTGTATGAGTTGAGTGTAGCTCCTCATGTGAGAGGCTGCACTCCACTGCAGCATTCCACACTGAAGAGATGACATTTCTGCTCTGTATTTCTTCCCTCCAAATTAGGAAAAATTGTCTAGTTTTGTTCTGAGCATTTTTAGTAGCAGTGGCATTCCTGTGAGATTGTATTGCCACCTCTTTTGCTCAATTGGATGAATAGCTTTGCTGAGTGAATCTTGGTTAAAAAACCTGTGATCCACTTGGGCTGGACTGACCTGCTTACTTTCTCCTACAGGACAGAGCTGCTGTTTCAACCTGGGAAATTGTGGAAGGAGGGCAGACAGAGAAGCAGACTGAGAAAAAAAGCTGATCCTTCATCCTTGGACTTGTTTTTTTGTCTCAGCTACTTCAGCAACTGTTGTAAATACTAATTCTTTCAAAATAAAATCTGTTGAACAGAATGGCCAAAAAGGATAGCATGTAATTTGAGCAAAACTGTTGGCACTAGTACTTGGTAAATAAATACAGGCCTTGCAGCACAGGTGGTGGAAGCATCCACAATGCAAGGCAGCACAGGAGCAGCTGAGCTGATTTAACACCATGAGGCATGGGTCTGTTCTGCTGCACGAACTGCCCCAGCCCAAAGGCTCTGCCATCTGCCCTCACCCCGTGCTGCTGACCTGACCCAGAGTCTAAACATTGTGAAGGCAGAGGCCAGAACTTAGGCCTGTCTTAAGGATGAAAACACTAAAGTTTTATGCCTTTGGTTGGACAGTCCTGGTCCTCTCAGATGCAGGAAGGGGGGATACTTTTAACCTCAAAGTATTTCCTTATTGCAGTGGTGCTGCTTTGAGCCTGTAAAACCTTTACCCGTAATGTGATGGTATCCAGTTACCTGTAAGGCTTGGTACTTTTGTTTGCTTTTGCACAGAATACAAGGAGCCTTCTGTAGCACTGGGAGTGTAGCACTCTCAGGATCTCTCCAGAATTGGGAAGATAAAATTAGGATGTATATATATTAGTATAAAGTATATTTTTTTTTACCTGTTCAGTTACCTTTTTGCTGGCCATGGCTGCTGTGGCTGTGGGCAGAGCCTCTCTTACACCTGAGGTGAGCTGTGTTCTAGGGCCTGTGTTGATACAGGGCTGGTAGTTACCTGGTACCTGCACTTTCTTTAAATCAATTTGCAAAAACATAAGAACCAAAATTATGGGTTCATCTACAAGGCACTTGTGTGTTTTCAAAGTGACTGTTTAAAAGGACAAAGGCTTTCTTTTATACTGTTGAGAATGAAATGTGTAGCTCTTTTTCTGCTCCCTTTCTCCATTATCTGTACTTCCAGAGAAGAGTGGGGTGTCTCTTCATTCAGCCCTGGGGCACAGGTGCTTATTTGACACAGCTGGTATTGTACATTTGCTCGTGGCAGTGTTGTTCCAGCAAAACAGAGTGAATGGTGAGCAGCAGCTCAGCTGCTGTGGGAAATGGGATCAGCACACACCAAACAAAGTCCACTCAATTTGCTATTATTTTTATTTCCTACCAAAAGAAACTGCTACATTTCCAGAATGTTTAAAAATTGTAACAATTCATATACATTAGTGAATAACGGAGTTACAACTTCTGTGTAGCTTTAAAACCAACAGGGCAAGTTGAAATCTGTACTGAGCTCTGTTAATTGATTGACTTCACCTACTCATCATTTAGATTATAATACCACTGATGTTCTAATTAAAAGAAAAAAATCACTTATTTTAAAGGCAGTAGCTGTTTTAAAAATCAGTCTAAACTTTCTGATTTCATTTGAAAGTAGTCAGGTTTCTCAAATACATTTAAGGGGAGGATTAATAGCTTAAGATTCCCCAAAGATACAGTTTACAAAACTGCTTAAATTAAACACTAAAACCTCATTTCTTAAGAGTAGTCTGTGAACCCTCATAGAGCAACACAAGCAAACACTTAAAAACCTATTTTAAAAATAGGTAACTGGTTTAAAAAGAAAAAGAAAAATGCATCAGGGTGAGGTAGTAGTCACAGTGCATCTATAAATACCAACTCTTAAGGGCTGAAGGGAAATACTTGGAGTAGCCTTTCTGATTCTGGGTGCCTTCTGCAGGCAGCTATTGCAAGGAATGAGAACAGTCTGACTGGTCTGAGACACAGTTGCAGCTCAGAGCATTGCAGGGGTGGCTGTGCTGAGCAGGAACATCCCCTGCAGGGACCAGATGCATTATGTGCTTGGTCCAGAGCTTTAATGAGCAGCAACTCTTGGAGATGGAGTGGAGGGTCAAGGGCATCAGCCATTTAAATTTACTTTGCATGAACTTGCCTCCCTCTCCAATCAGGTTCAATCTCTACAAGCTTTGACTAAATCTCCAAAACTTTAAGGAATGGTCCTGTGCAAAATCCCACAGAAGTTCTGCTTAACACCTAATGCCTGCCTGCTCTGCCAATGTGCCAGATCAGCATGGCCCTGACAGTGTCTGTCTGTCCTGCAAATATAAGTAAAAGCCTCTATGCTTTTTGCTCTAAAAACTTCTGCTTTTTGCAGTGCTAAGGACTGCACCTGAAGCTCAAACACGGACCACCATTTCTGCTCCTGCCTTCAACTTGCAGCACATGCTGCCTGCACTGTGCTGTGAAGGGACAGGTACAAGCCCTGGGCTCCTTTTGTTCCTCAAGGTGTATTCCTGCTGGCTCATTGCTGTCCACCTACAGATCTGTGTGCTGGGCTGCTCTGAGCTCTACCCCAGCAGGCAGCTGCAGTTTTAGAAGCACTTCACTGTTCCATGATCACTGAGGGCTGAACCAGTTCTGCTGGGTGCCACCGAGTTTCGTGCCCCACCTTGTACCTCTCCAAATGACAATTTCACAGGTTCATTATATTGAGTCAAGACCAGATAAAGAAACAGAAATTTATTTCTTTTCCAGGTAAGCCTAATTATTGTTTAAAGAATTTTACTGCCATGATACCTATAGCATATCTTTACTCTGCCAAGGGAGAACCTTTAAAAAGAAAATAACAGGACATTGCAGGAAGGGATGCCTCGTCTAAATGAATGCTGCCTCTAGGACTGGGAATGGGAAAAGGCAACTAATTACATTCAAAATCTACAGCAACTCTCATGCATTCCCTTTCCAAAGAGGCTTACTTTTTGCTTCTTACTCTACTAGCATGGCAAAAAACGAAGTGCAATAGCTAATTCTAGACATAGGGTCTAAGCATGACAAGTGACAACCTTGGTGAAATCCAAGAAATTCAGTTGAGCTGGTGGAAGAATTTTATCTAAGTATCAAGTGCATTTTTTTTTTGCTGTTCACACTTTAGTTATTGCTCAATAACTATCAAAAAGAACAGAGGAATACTTTCAGTTTAGTTTTATTATATTATAACAGATCTGCAACTACAGCTTATTTCAGCCAAAACATTTTTGTATTCCAAACTCTTAAAAAATATCTACATTAATCATATTTTTTCTATTCTTAAAAATAAAAAAATCTACCTAACATACCAATGCTGCTACAGCACTTGAAAGGGTGCATTATGTAAATTCTACGGTACATGTAATTACTCTTGCAGTCATTGTTCTTTTCTTCTCTGCTGCTTTGGCTTCAGGTTTCAAAAAGTTTATTAAAAGCTGTTCCAACTTCTGAAACCATGTCAGAGGCTGTCATTGAACGTCCAAATTTCTGAAAGGCTTGCTGGTTAGACTGCCTTGTGAGAGAGCAAGCTCCAAATGCAGCCACTAGAAAGGGATTTTGACTGAAAGGAAAGAAACCAAAAAACAACATTATAAAGAGAATCCCAACACTTCTGTGCAATCTGTGAGGTGGTGGACATCATCTTTATACCCATAAATGTTAGCATTGCCAGGAAGGCCTCTTAAGCAAACATGTTCTCACTCTTGCACTGCAGAGCATCTTTGTCTGAATATTTTTAATCAAATACTTCCCTACCCATGGCACAGCATGTGACTGAGTGAGAAACACCACCATGGCCAACAGGCTTAAAAAGTGGGGAAGGTGTTCCATGTCTAGTTTCACTGATGTGAAGCTTCATGCTGTCCTTCAGAGGAAGACTGAAGGCTCACCAGACAGCCTTTCAACCCCTTTCCTCTCCATTCTCTTGGTAACTCCATTTAGTTTCTGTCTTGCAGGGGTGGGGGAAGGTCATGGGGATGCACACAAGAGATGATTGTAGACTGCTCCAGGGCCTTCATTAGATCAGCTTGAAAGGGGTACAGTGGCAAGTGAAGACCACAACACAAGCTAAAGGCATTACTGCTGTAATGCCTCCTACACACTTATGAACAGCCCAAGAGTGTACCCAGACCCAGACCTGCAATGCTGAACCTCCCCCAGAGAAGCCAGCACAGTCCAGAGCCACTTCCACCTTTCACCTTCAAGAGCATCTCTTCACAGGCTGGGCCATGGGAGTCACTTCTGCTGCCTTAAAACAGAAAACAACTGCAGAACAGTTCAGCAGCCAGTGCTGTGCTTCAGGTCTGGAAGATCAGAAACCTCACAAAGCCCAGCCTCAGCTGAGCATTGCAGCCTGGAACACACTGAAGACCTCCTGACTCCTCTGCCAAGTGAGAATTTTGTGAAGGATTCCAATGTAAAACACAGACAAAGCAGGACATGACTTTACAATTAGGTGCTACATAAGCAAAATTTCCATGTACTCATCAAGGTGCCAGGAGCATTTAAGGCACCTTGAGAGCTAATCTGGAAGCCCAAAGAAGAAACAAGAGCTGTGTACAGGCCCCTGGGCTCAAGGCAGCTAAAACACCAAACACATCAGCATTCTCAAGTGAAGAATCCTGCCTACTGTGCCACTAGCACCCCTGAAAGCCAGCACAGTCTCAGTGCTTGAAAACCTCTCTGCACAGACCCATTCTGAATGCCAGAGCCAGGCACAAGCTGGAACTGGCTGGACTGCCTGCAGTGCAGTCTCCAAGCAGATGCCCTGACTCACTGAACCCAAAAAGCTCCTCCTTTCCTGCAACACATGAGGTAGGCAGGATTGGTACAGCAGGTGTCTGTGAAGGGTCACCTTAACACCACTGCAGGACACACAATGCACTGCTGATGCCAATTATGCTTTTCCTTCATCTATAAAATAAAGGAGTTTCTGAGCAAGCTGTTTAGAGAAGCCACAGGAGCTCAAGTCAGGAGAGCCTGGAAAACACATGCTGTGTTTGCTAATCTCTCCAACAATTTAATACTGCTGTGCTGTACCCCATGCAAAAATGAAGTCACTCTTTTAATGACTTAAAACAGAATTCCTCCTTTAGTGGCAGCTGCAAATTCAGATACCCGGAATGACAAAGGAAACCAAGATTGTGTATGTTAGACTTAAGAATTTTGAAGCCTGAGGCACCTTGTGCAGTGCCCTTGTGGTAACACAGCCTGGATAACTCCCAGGGACATCTGACACTGCACATCCCAAAGACAACAGGTCTGCACTCCTCAAGCTTCCATAGCCCCTGACTTACTGAGAAGAGGGACTGTAACTCCCTGACTGCTTACATTCCTTTCAACTTTATTTGAAGCTGATGCTTGCACAGAAAGACTCCATGACTATCTGAACCAGCTACTTCACAGGAACTGACATCGTTTAACTAAAAAGCCAAAAGCCATCTGCATGGCTGTTTTATGTGCAACCAGAGTGGACTGCCATTTGGCCTTAAAAGATTTACTCTCTTTGAAATTGTATTTTATTTGCAAGTTTCAACATACCTGCCCCCCTGAATTACATAGCCACTATGCAGGAGGATTCACTAAAATAAAACAACAAAGCCAAACAACATGTCTTTTGAATTACAGAGATGTTATTGCCAATGACTACCACTTATTTATCCTTTCTACTTTCTGCCTACATTCAAATGTTTTGAAAACACAAACCTCATACATAAATGTCCTTATGAACAGATCCACAGGCTCTTCTTCTGCCCCAGACTTGGGAGATGTTAGATTACTGAAGGGCTTGTATTACTATAATTATTACTGTTATATAGACTGTTCTAGAACACCCTTATACTTTTTAAAAGTACATGGATACTTTCTCACCAAAATCTCCAATTTCATTTGGAAATTCATATAATAGCAGGTCTACAACAGTTGCCATAGGTGAACACAGACTCACAGCAATTAAGTTATTAATTAATATTCATACCCATTTGTTTTTTCAGCTCCAGCAACAAATGCCCAGTGTGCCAAGACTCCAAGAGAACCAGAAAGGAGGTCCCCCTGCCCACCACATCTCCGGCTGCTTCCTTCATGGCTGCACACAAGAACTGTGAACACAAAGCAAAACCAGTCAGGTACTTTTATCCCTCTGCTTACAGTGACAGCTCTGCAGCTGCCAGGGTATCCTCTGAGGCACACAGCAACTAACAGGTGGGACTTAACATCAACTTAATACAGGCTGCAGAATACACTGAAATACACTGTTCTTAAAAAAAATTAACATTAACATTTTAAAAAATACTTTTCTCATTACCTTTTAATCCTTTGCACATAACATTGCACAATGTGCACACTTTTTCCACTTCACTCAGCCTGCACAGGTGAGTTTAGTTATTCATGTAGCATCATGAGCCATCACCCCAAACTGACCAGGTCCTTCCCCAAAGCCATTGCACAAACAGAACTCTTCAGGGTCTCTGACCTTCAGAGTTTGCCAGTGTAAACCAACGTGTTTACAAAAAGCAAATGCAAAACAGAACTAAAATCTCAAATGTTCTACTGTATCCATCATGAAAATATTTTATGAAACAGCCCTTTCCTTAAGCTTTGTAAAAAGAACATGCAAGACAGATTTATTTTTGTTCTGCCAATCAACAGTGTCCTCACCATCCGTGTATGTTTCTGTCAGCAGTGTCACTGTGGATAGGCTGTGTCAGGATATCAGATGTTACATTTCTATTTTAAATATACAAAGGACCTTGATCAAACTGATATCTTTTTGTAGCTTTAACTATGAGGAACACACAAATGGTTTCACTACATTTAACTCCTTTGTTCTCCATTCTCAACAAGCCCAAGCAGGAAGCCTGGAGGACATACAAGGCACATAAAAAGAAAACAGCATCAATTCTGCTACCCTTCTCCAAGCTCTCGTGTGGGAATGTACCTACCCTTAGCTTTTTTCTTGCTTGGCTCTGAAAAATAAAACAAAAACCCAGGAGAAATTTATTTTCCTCTCCTAGGAGGATGGAAGACCTGGCAGAATCATGACTGGCCAAGTGTGATCCTCAGCATCTCCAGTCAGCTACTGCAGGATTCAGGACTGTGCACACAACTCCTTGTGTGCTGCTGAGCATGCCAAATATCCCACAAAGGGTAAGGCAAGAGCAGGCATTGCTTGGACAACAGCTCTTACCTCAAGCCTGGACCTGGATTCCCCAAAGAGTATAAACACAGCAGCCCAGGTGTTTTAGAGGGAGTACTGCCATATTTTTAACATTTGAAAAAATTTTTCTTTTTGAAGCTAATGGAAAAAATGTGCACAGAACTGAAGGACTTGCAGATACATCTTTCTAACTAGCAAATGGTAAAAAACTACATAATGCCAATAAATCCCTTCCAGTTTGTTATGTGCAACAGCAAAGAATTGTACTTCAGCTCCATTTCCTAGTGGTCCTTCCAGCAGTAACTGTGGGGCTCACAGGGCCAGGCAGTTGTGCCTGTCTGCTGCCACTGAGAGGGCAAAGACTCATTAGTCACCAGGAGCACAGCACACACCACTGCAGCCCTGCCAGCAGTTCATTTTCCCAATCACTCTTCTGCCCTTCCCCCTCCCCCTCTCAAATTAAGATTCTGGATGTGTTTCTCAGTGAGCAGTAGCTAATGTCAAATTTCACAAGTGTAATGCCCTTCTGAGTTAGCTATCTGAAGAAGGTATGCCCTTTTAGGTGGAGTGATTTATTCTTATTTTTATTTTAAATACAGTGCTTTGGAGAAATTACCTCTAATTCTACTACTTTGAAGATGCTATCTCACAGGATTTTCACTTTGAGGGCTTGAACTCCTGGCAGGAGGCAGGATGGAAATCCTCTGTTCAAAAGCTTTGGGGCCTTCTGACTGACAGCTGAGCTCAAGCCCCTGCTTATTAGCTGTATGTCACCATCTGCCACTATTCTGTAGCCCCACAACCTTCCAGTCATTTTTGAGCTGTACAGGAAAGCAAGATCTCAAACTAGGCCAATTATAATACTCGGCTAAAAAAAAAAAAGAAGCGGTCTTTTGTTTGTGGTTTCAAAAAGTAAGTCTCAAATATGTGCAGACTACCTCACAGGCAACAATAAAAGCAGACCTTTGTACTCTGCACACAGATGCTGGAAAACAAATCCTTGGAATACCTTCAAAGAAGCAGAACTAGAGGAAATTCACTTGAATGAGGAGGGAGATATAACACAATTCTTGTGCAGAGGCTCGGCTGATCAAAGAACACCTCAATATAAAAGGATGATGAACATGATGACAGGCAATGGGAAAAGGATTTAAAAACACTTCTGAATTACAGCCATTATTAAGAGCTTTTAAAATCTAAGAAGTAGTCCCACAGTGGCATCAAGACAAACTGCCACACTGCCAAATCAACATGGGATACTTTTCTCACCCTTCTCCTAGAACAGCAACACAGAACTGCTGTCTTCACTCTGCTAGTGCAACATCCATCCCCCAGTGCATGTCTGAGCCTGCTGTGAGGACAGCTCTGGCAGCTCCTTCAGGACCATGGGGGTGATGCCTTTAAGTTGCACTGAGCAGTCACAACCAGTGGCAGTGTTACAAGAACTTGGTTAGCTGGACATGGCTGAAAAGTCAGCTGTGATGCCAAGAAGGTGGGCAGCTCTGTCCCCTGGAAACGAGCACAATGCTCTGTTTATGTGGGGATGAAGTTGGGTGTGATGTGTTGTACATCACATACATCAGCAAACACAGAAAACATGGTTCTTGGAAGAGCTGAGGAGACCCAGATGACTGCATGTGGCACAACAAGGAAACCACAAAGAAATCACCACAGTGTGTCAATTCTGAAAGGGCAGCAGCCAGGGCCACTTAAGGTCAATTAGTTTGACACCAGTCTGGATCAAAACAATGGAGAGGTTCAGTTATAGCTGCACTGACAGAAACCACAATTAATGCTGGTCAAGCTGGCTGTTACAGCAGGGTGTCCAGTTCTGCCTTCTAACAGGTCTGAGCAACCAAATCTGATGTCATGATTTCTCAGGTTAATGAATCAAAGAAAACCCACCTCAGTATAAGTAGCAGAGAGTTTTTTAATGAAAACTGATTTATACCAAGTAACTCTCAGCAGAAAAAAAAAATCACCCAACTTCCTAGCATTTATCCATGCAGCACACATATACTATCAGGAGAAAAGGCTAGATGAAATAAAAATGTCATCACTGAAGAAATGCCTGCAAGGAGATCTGCTAGAGTCAGAACAGCCACAGTCCTATTCAACAGTTTCAACACAGTCTCAGCAAGTAAACATCACATAAATACTGCCAGGCCTTTAGGCAGCAAGTACAACACGTCCCTCACATATAATCACAGGGATTTCTTGTGTACCCAAATCCACAGAAATTATTTGTACTGAAATGAGTGCAACAGAAACAAAAAACTGAAGGCTGTCATACTGACAGAATATTGTAAAGCAAAATTAAGGAGTTTTAGGCTTCAAACAATTCAAAACTCTGGCCCAGAATTTCTGGGTAATCATGGCCAAGTCATTTAATAGGTCTGTGTTTAAGATATCTTCAAGAAGTGCTGAAAAGGGAGTGATGGTAAGATACACATTAATGTTTGTGAAAGCATTCACACCATGGTGTCACACCTAGCTGTATCATTGCCAAGTTTTAAGCTGAAAGAACTCCCAGCCCAAATTTTGCTGCTGCCAAAAGCCCAGAATTACCTATTTATGGGTATTGTATGCTTAATTAAAAAAAACAAAACACAACAGTCTGTTCTATAATTGAAAACAGCTGTCCCGAATAGCAGCTCCATTTACAATGCCAGCTCCTAAATACATCACAGTTAGAAAACCAAAATAGTGTGTGTCTGCTTGTTCCCAATTCACCATGTTCACCCAGTAGTGAAATAAATAAATGAATCTCTGGGGTGGTTTTACTTTTGCATTTAGACCATGGCATGTGAAATATGGGATAGTTTAGGTGTTCTGATGATGGTCAAGAAGGCTGAAGAGCCTATGTGAAACATCACATTTATTGAGATGCCAGACAAAGACTGGAGATTTAAATTTAACTCCTGAATCTCAGATGTCCTGGACAAACTCCTTGCACTTGTTTTCTTCTTACAGAGGAGGAGTATTACACTCACCCTAATGTGGTCAGGAACCCATGGAAGAAACATGACCATTCTAACTTTTGATACAATCCAACTGGATCAATCAGCTAACAGCCACCCCACACAACAAACACACTCCAGTTTAATTAAAAGGTTTAAGATTTCCATTTTCTATGCAAATAATGTAGCTACCAAGGACCATTTTGCGCAATCAAGGCAAGATTTAGACCAACATCAGATTTTTAGTAAAACCTCTTACCAATATACATCTCTGACCTAGCATGTATCTATTCTAGTAATACATTTATCTTTTTCCTTTTGCAAGTTAGTTCACAAAAGCAAATAGCTGGAGATCATGGATTCCCAAGAACATGTCCCAGAGTGCATACAGACAGGGAAACCAAGTTTAATGACTCTGGCTAGAGAAACAACTCAACTGATGTGGAAAATGTAAGTTGGCTTTTATATAAAGGGTGCTTATACTTTTTTATTCCCTAATCACACTTTTAAAACTTAGGTAAGTCCTTGAGTGCAATAGAGCAGTCAATTTAAGTTGAGATGAGAATGACCCAAGTTTTCCATTAGTTCTGCTGGACAGGCAGAGGAGCCAGGTGAGCAGTGCCAGGAGAAGCTGGCTGGGCTGCACTGCCAGAGGCAGCACAGGGGCACCAGGACAGGAACCAGCACCTCCCCATTCTGCTCATTCTGCAGAAGCAGCACTGCAGACCAAAGTGCTGCCTCTCAGTTACAAATCCCTCAGTTGTAAATCTAGGTGAGATTTGCTCAGCAGCTGTGAGGGAGCCAGGCAGTGACAAGCTTCATTTCCAGCTTTGTGGGGAGATGAATGGCTGGAATTAGAAGCACCACTTGGGGATTTATGGCAAAAGTTGGCTTTTTAGCCCTTAGCCAGTACTCAGTATTCTGCCTCATGTGCTTCCTTGCTTCTTTTGACCATAAAGCTGCACCTGAGCAACTGAAGTTAAACCAAATTTGGCTACTGGTTCCAGGTAGAAGTAATCCCAGGTAGTAGCAAGATGGTTCCCATAAAGCCTGCCTTTTGGAAGGGAGGAGGGTCAAACACAGAAAAACTCACTGTAATGTTTAAAAACCAAAATCCAAATACTCTAATTCAAGGACCTAACCAAATTTTAAACATGTTAGGAACTAAGGCTGGTATAACCACACTTTATTATTGACCAGTTCTCCAAAGAATAATAAAAAGATAACCTTAGAGAGCTGTGCCATAGTGAATAAAAGCTGACTTACCTTTTACCCATAGGCTGAGTACTCATTCCTACCCTGGTCAATGATGGCACTGATATCACCTACCAAGAGCATGGTGAAGCTCATCTTTGTAGAGCAGGGAATCAACAACTGTAGACCAAGCTATAATGTGAAATTGCAAAAGGAAAGAGAAAAAGAGTATATAAAACTTAATTTAAAATCTGGGTGATTACAGGCCAGTTGGCAGCTCACTACTGAAATGGAGACAAATTTTAGAAAAACCTCCTTTGTACTGGAGGGCTGCTACTGCTTTCACAGAGGCCAGTATGTGACTCTGAGGCCATCTAGTCTGATCTGTGAAAACAAACTTTAGAGGTCTCCAGACACTTCAAAGTTTGTGAACCTAGCAAAGTTTCAGGTATGTGGATGTACTAGTTCATTTGTCTAAATCTTACTTTGAATTTATTAAACTTCACCTTCCAATCAGAATTTATTGAGCCTCTCTGTGTAGATTACAAAGCTTGTTGTTGAGAGTAATTCTTCAGCAATACCTGACACCAAATTACCTGGTAACCCTTTCTGTCTTCAGGTGGCAGAAGTAAACTGGCTACGGTATTTCCTACAGACTCAGGAATAAAACTACTGTGAAAACAATCATTACAATCACTCTAAGCTATAAAGCATTCACAAACCCAGTCTTTCCTACTGCAAAATGTAGTATCTTCAAAAAGTCTTCCTTCTTCAACAACTAAGCATAAAAAACTAAAGTTACACAGTTAAGTTTGCAATTTCTCAATTTCTGGTGTTCCTGGAGAGCACTGAGACTTACTTTTCTCTCTCTTTTTTTTTTTTTTTTTTTTCCTGGAAAGCGCACATGCAGTATTTTCCCAAAGGAGAAAGTTTAAAAGTAATATATGCAAACTACAGTGTCAGTATGCTGAACACAGGAGGTCAAACAGGAAAAGCCTAACAGGCAGGGCTTAAGCACTACAAATAGATGGTGACATGACAAATAAAAGGCAAGAGGAGTACACAGATCTTTTCATAATGTTTGATTGTGCTCAGAGGACACTGGCCCATTCTAATAACCTTGGATTTTTTGTAGTCTTAGCTGAAAAAAATGACATCAGATCAAAAGAAGAGACAGATGAAAAAGAGCAAAAAAACCTGAAGAATTCGAGGTCAGTGACAGGACAACATATTCCTTGTTTGGCACAGAGCACGCAGTAGAATCTCCTTTCTCAATGTAATTTTGCATTTGAGAAGCTTTTAAAAAAATGACCAGCAGATCAGACCCAAAGAATATTGTTGTTAAAAGGAAGGTGAAGTCTGTAGTCTCTGCAAAATTCTCAAGAACCTTCTTCAAAGTCATGCAAACTCTAAAAACAGTTCTTGTAACAGACATTACAACCTGCTTTCTTAGCTCAGCAATGCTGCCTGTAATGTCTGTAATCCAACAAAGCACCAGTGATAGCACCAAGGTAAGAACAAGAAAGCAGCCTACAGCTGGACATCAATCTACTGCTATAAAGGCACAGAACTGTTTTTATTTCAAAACCAAAAGTCATTTCACTAGTAGAAGAAAATACCACAACACAACAGAGACAAATAACAAGGTGGGGGAAAAATATAACCAATGAAAAACCCCAAAAGCACACAAGACATATATGAACTTGTGCCACATATGAATATTCAAAACTGAAACTGGAAAGAGCTTCACTTGTTTCCTGGGTTTTTCTTTAAATCTTGCATGACAAGAGACATTTTACACCTGTCCTGTCTCTCCAGCAGGTGTGGGGATACACTTATCTCAAGAGTAACAGTTCCAAAGGAGAACAGACATATAGATAAATATACTAGATAATGTACTCCATCTAAAGTGCTCACCCAGTCTTCCCAATGTTCATTTAAAAAGCAACAATCCTGTATAAAGAGAATATTTTTGACATAAAAGCAGAAGAAGAAGACAACTACAATGCTCTAAAGCTCTCTAGCTGGCACAGACTGGAGTCAAGTCCAGCCAAGTTCATCCACCCCTAAGCCTGGCCTGACTGTCCACGGTTACAAATCAAGTCTGCTGCAGGTGCAAATAGGACAAAAAATTCTTCCTGTGGGGAAAGCTGAGTTCTTTGTGAGGAAGTACATCTATCTTTCCCACACAGATGTAACCATATTACTTCCAGGTCCCACTTGTTGCACAGTCTGCTACAGTATCTGCCCTAACAGAGTATGTGAAGGTGGCTCTGCCCAAACCAGTTGTCATATTACATTTGCTTTTCTGTTATGAAAGACTTCCATAGCTCCCAGTAATGAAAAATTGACTGTATATACAAAACAGTTCTGAAGCAGCATAAACATTTATCAGAGATTAGCATTTCAAGTAATTAAAGGCAGAGCTGCTGCTTGTTATGTATGAAATAAGACCATGCAGGCAAAATGTGACGAAGGCACTCATGAATTAATTTTATACTGATCACAGCACATGATCAGTATAAAAAGCATCAGACAAGCAGCTAATTTTATTAAATATACTTTAAACTATATTGGTATAAGACTGTTGTAATGACAATCTAGAATTAATTTTTAATTTGTCAGGGCTGCTGTGAAGTCATATGAAGAACATGATGGACAGGATCAAGGAACTGAGTCTTAAGACATCTTCATTTCTCACACACACTGACACATCCTGAACTAACAGTATTATTTTGTATCAATTTAGCAATGACACATGCACTTCTATAAACCATTTCAGCAAATAACTATCAAAGAGTCCACAAAGATTAAATAATTAATTTCTCAATACCCATGTAATGTAAAATATAACATCTATAAATGCAAAATAAAATCAGCAACTTTTTTCAGCAAATAAATTTAGTTGCACTCTTAAAATATTAATTTAGACAAACCATCTAAAGGTGATCAGCAAAGACAGCAATCCCTCTCATCTTCAGGGCAATACTGCCAATTGCTATACACTCTACTGGACTCTGACTGAAAGCAAACAGAACAGAACAATCACATTGCTGAAAGCAGAAGGCTTCACTTACCCTTCTCTCCATCTGAAATAAGATCTCTTTCTCCCTTTTGCACAACTGTCAAATTCCCCATGGCTTGGCTGAGTCTTAGCACACATCCATGATGATCACTACTGTCTACGGGGTCTCTAAGCTACAACACAAGAATTCCATACACAGTACATATTTTGCTACTAGAACAACATATTCTAACACATGCTAGTTACATATGCATGGGGGAAAAAAAGCAACATCAGTCTTTCTATACCCACTGCAATGTTAAAAAATGCATGAGAGTGGGTTTTTAAAAACCAGCTCAGTTTAAGAATATGCATTGCTGTGACAATCATCCCATGAAAATAATAACCCAGCAAGTGTTTCTCTCACATACAAGAAACAGCACATAATATTTAAGCCAGTAATAAGTTACTTGTTTTCAAGGACAAAAAGACTAAATACATAAATACCCAAAAGGCAAGTAGCTCACCATGGCCTCATACAGTCTACTGAACTCCATGTAGTTTGGAGTAAGAATAGCTCGCTGGTAGCCTTGGATAAGAGAAGGCTGCTGGGAAATGAGCCACAGTCCATCCTGCAAAACACAGTAAGAACATTTACTGAACAGATTCTTAAATGCTAAACCACTGATAGAAATAAAGAAAATACTTACTGCATCAATAATGATAGGAATTCCTTTCATTTTCGATTTCTCTATAATACCCTGCAAAAAATGCAGATACTTTTAAGATGCTTGTTAATTTATATTTTATAAGATCCAAACCAAATTCATACCATAAATCTGACCATGAAAGTTGTTTTTACAAAGTGATAGAAAAAGATCTGTTATATTCTGCAAACTAGTGTAAAACATTTTCATATCAGCAGGTAATTTTACAGTCACAATGTTTTCTCCCTGGTTTAAGTGTCCACAGAGCTGGTATGTGTATTGGGTATCCATGGCAAGGTTTTGGGAGGGGGAAGAGGGGCCACAGCGCTTTTATAAGAAGTTGCTGGAAGTTTCCCTTATGTCCAACAGAGCCAATGCCAGCCACCTCCAGGACAGTCCTGCCACTGACCAAGCCAAGCCCATCATTGACAGTGATGGGATCATAGACTTAAAAACAGAATAAAGTTACTGTGCTGAATCAACTGCAGCCAGAGAAGAGAGGAGTGAGAATATGTAAAAACTACAGCCCTGCAGACATGGGAAGTATTCCGGGCTTTGGAGCAAATTCCCCTGCAGCCTGTGGTGCAGTTCATGGTGAGGCAGCTGTGCCCCTGCAGCCCATGGAAATCCACAGGGGAGCAGAGCACGTGGATGCCCAAAGGAGGCTGTGACCCCATGGAAAGCATGCACTGAAACAGGCTCCTCGTAGGACCTGTGGCCCCATGGAGAGAGGAGCCCACAGTGGAGCAGTCTGTTCCCAAAGGACTGCACCCCATGGGAAGGACCCATGTTGGAGCAGTTTGTGAAGAACTGCAGTCCATGATAAATCCACTGGAGAAGTTTGTGGAGGACTGTCTCTTGTCAGAGGAAGCCCATGGTGGAACAGGGGAAGAATGTGGAGTCCTGCTCCTAAGGAGGAAAGAGCAGCAGAGACAATATGTGATGAACTGACCAGAGTATCCATTTCCCAACCACCTGAACCATTAACAGCAGGGAAATGAACAATTTTGGAGTTAAAATAAGCTTGGAAAGAAGGGAGGGGTGGAGGGAAGGTGTTTTATCACCTTCAGCTTTAAGGTGGTTTTATTTCTCATTATCCTACTCTGATTTCACTTGTCATAAAACTCGATTTCCCCAAGTTGAGTCTGTTGCAATACTTCAATATAACAGTAACTGGTGAATCATCTCTCCTGTCCTTATCTTAAACCCACGAGGAGTCTTTTGTTGTATTTTCTCTCCCCTGTCCAGCTGAGCAGGGGAGTGGCAGAGAAGCTTTGATGGCACCCGGCATTCAGCCAGGGTGAACCCACCACAATAAGCAACCCAAACAAACAAGCAATCTCACCCACTCTGCCTGCTGCAGGAGGCATGTAATGCCAACACAAATCACACACAGTAAACATACATCTTAAAATAAAATAAAACCACAAAAATCCCAGGGAGTACTGCCTTGATAGAAATCTACCAATAACTATAATAACTAACTTCAGTTGCTTTGCTGCTGACAGCCCCACTGCGGTATTAGTTTATGTACAAACAAACATCTGAGACAAGCAGCATATATGATGTCATTTCACCTGTGGGTCTGGAGGTTTTATGCTTTGAAAGCAAAACCAAGGTAGCCCAGACAACAGACCATTTGTAAAAGTGTTCTTTTCAGTGCTGAGCAGACTGTCTGCCCTTGTTCTCCCTCCTAACCCAGCAGCAGCAATGACTGATCCTCAGGCTTTCTAATGAACAGTGGTCAACAGTCAAGTTTTCTTCAGTGTCGGTTATTACCAACTCATCTTTGAAGCTGGAGGGTTTATCTTTTTCCTGTATAAGATAATAGAGCATGGTATCCATCCAGAAGCTTAATTAATTTTGAATGTTATTAAGCTCTTCAGATTAGCTATCATACGGCACTGAGCTTCACAGGTTAGCAAGACATGATGTAAGGAATAAGGAAGCAATTTTAAATTAATATTCAGGGTACTGAACATCCCTCATTTCTTGTAGTGTGGTTAAAATAAACACCACCCACCTTAGTCCCTGTAAATTATTACATATGACATACACATATCCTCACAAATATTACTACCTGATTCTGATTTTTCCAATACCAAGGGAAAGTATTTCCCTTCCATTTTCTTTGTAGGGCACTGTCTGCAGTTTGGAAGCATGAGACTGCTCACTGCTCCAAGCCTGAGGACTTGTCCCCACACACAGCTGTGACCACAGCAGAAGCTACCAGTGAACAGAAGCCTTTCCAACACAGACCTGCACACCTTGGGCTGTGTGTCAGACTGCCAGCTGCCCACCTCCTTTGGGATCCCCAGGGAACACCACAGAGTCCTCCCTTATACTCAGCTACTTGAATAATTTTGAACTAATGGCAAGTTTTACACAACTCATACAGTTCAGCTACTGCTAAATTAGTTAAATTTACTGGTAAGTATACTTAACAGCTGTGTGAGGATGGAGTGTCAAAACATACCTAGAATTAACTGTGACATTGTGAAAACCAGAGTGCCTTACTATCAAAGCTTTCAAGAAATGTATATGAGAGTAATTTCTTAATTCATTCATGTAATCTTCACAGATGTGCACAGCTCAGTTTTCCTTCACAGAAGCTGCACTGCTTTGCCCCTGCTGTGTTAAGTTCATTAACAATTATGTTTAACTTGGCTCACTTTGTAACAATAAAACAAGGCTGTGAATCTAGCAAACAGATTTTGTGTTTGCTGTTTGTATTTTCCTTGTATAAATGCATGTTATAGATCCAACAGCCCAATTATTTTTGAATGATACCAAGCTATTCTGATTAGATATCAGAGGGCACTGAGACCCAGACCTCAGCAAGATCATCCTTCCCCAATCTTTGAAGGTACAAGTACCTTTTGCTGCAACCTGGTTTTCTAACTGGTTATAATTAGAATATTTTTGTACATTAGCAGCTTCACCAAACTCCTTCAGTACACTTAAAATGCTTACTGCTCCACTTCCCACTAATATGAATCACCAGTTTATTCTAGTATGTCAACCTCAATAAGCGAGTGTTTCATGACACTTGATGTTCTTAAACTAAAAAAGATTCCCACAACAGAGTCAGTAAGGAAGTCTGAAGGAAGACACAGATCTCAGGAGTCCTTATCCTTCCAAACTGTTCTCTTAAATGCATTACAAGCAATCTAGGGAAGGAATTTTGCCAAAATTCTGTTCCCAAAGAAGCTGAAGTTTGGCAGTAGCTGTTATTGCTTGGCCCTTTTTCATGTTTCCTCATAATTGTCATCTTGGATACAGCAATGTCTTGCTCTCTCCTAAATAAGCAATCCTGAAGATCCATAGTATACCAAGAGAATGTATGTATAAGACAAAAATTAAAAAAAAATAAAAAAAGGAAGTTACAGAGTATGACAGTGTATCTACAGCTAAATAGCATCTGGAAGGCCAGATCACTGGTACACTTCAGAGAAATAAGGCATTTTTTTCCTAGTCATGTTTTGAGTTCCTACCTCTTTAGCACATCCTCCACAATCCTGAAACATCTGACCTCCACTCTAAAGAGAAATTTCACCTTGCTAAGTAAAACCACTGGGCAAGCAACTTTTATTGTGTACCAAGTCTCTGAGGTGTCAGTTTTTCATCTAACATACTGAATGATCTTTGCTTGTTCTTCCTCTCCTTATAAAACAAACAATCAGGGGATACAAAGTTATTTGTATTATTTAGAAAGCTCATTTTTATTTAAAAAATGCAAAAGAAAGGAAGAAAGGAAAAAAGGACGAAAGGAAAAAAGGACGAAAGGAAAAAAGGACGAAAGCCCCTATCCCAATCATTTTCCTTTCCTCTTCTTTCCTTAAACCCAGAGAGAAACTGCTGGGAGATAGACAAGGAGCCTCACAGAGGAAGTTTTGGGGAGGGAAGGGGTGATTTCAAAACCGTAATAAACCAGTAGAGATCAGGGAACCCCCTAAGACAGCCACACGTTTGAAGGACATCACATTCACAGGAGAACCTCTGTTTCCTACTGATTGTGGACAGGACCACTGGAGAGCTGCTCATCCCATGCAGCTCAGACACCTCATTTAGGGTGGGAGGAATAGCCAACAGACATACCTGTGTCTCCTCAGCTGTCACAGGGGATGCAGAGACACTTCACCGTTTTATTTTTAGACACCAACAATTAGGTGAGATGAAGCCCACTTTTAAGCATTCTATTTCTGCAAATAGCATATTTAACAAAAAAAAAAACCCGAAAAACAACAAACCCTTAAATATTGGCATTAAGAGGAGTTTATGGCAATAATGGCAACATCCTCTATGCAGAGTATTAGCAAAAAATCGATTTTCACCTGAATTTGTACCTCAGTATTTGGCATGGACATTTTTTGGTTAATACCTGTAGATATAGAAGAACCTTCACTGTTAATTAATACAGCTCAGGCTAACTCTGCTTTCACACCAAAACCTCTTTAACAGTTCCTGGTAGAATTCTATGAATGAGCAGAAAACATCTATCTGTTCAGTTGTATCCAATGTAACAATTTATATGGGAAAGGATTTAGAAGAAAACATTGACAATTAAAAATATGAAGAAATGTCACCAAGACAAAAGCTGAAACCAAAACACCATTGACAAGTGAACAGCAACACATACAGGTATCAATGATAAGCTCAAGGCATCATCCATTCCCTTCAAACACCATTTTGAATATTAAGGATTTGAAGATTCTAGCTCCAGTGAACAAACTTTCTGTGCACAGAATGTATTATACTACAACAGTGGTGGTTCAGCTGGGAGCAAAGCAGGAGAACTTCCTTCAGCTGATGCCTAAGCCCTCAAGGACATCCAAAACTGAAGCACTGGACTCACAAGGCAATCTTGGCATGAGTCAGAAAGCAGAGGGCACAATGATGAGAAGAGGAGGATGCCGCACTGTTGTCACCCAACCTTATGACCTACAGCCACACTGTGTAATTAAGATATCAAAGAATGAAATTTGGATTCTTCCTCTGCAGTTCACAGTCAGGGCCAAAACTCAGTCTCTTACCTTTCATATTGACACTCTTAATAATGGGGTTTGGGCAATCTCTTGCAAGAGATATTCTCCTTTGTATCAGCTGGCTAAATACTTGGCAGTGCTCTGAAACAGTGATTCAACATTTGTGTGAGAAAAGGAAAAGAGATGTCAACCCCCTCTTACTAAAAAATCAGTGATGATTAACTGTATTGCAAGACTGCAGTACTCATGCTAGAACAAATCTGTAGCAGGACTTTCCTCTCCTAATAACAAGACCAAATCTGAAGCTTCTCTCCTCATTAAGCCAAAGAGGAAATTACCTGGGATTCACACATCCCACAAAGATGCTCTATGGGACAAACACTCTCACAGTTATTATCATTTGTTAGCAGCACCAAATCCTTGACATTTTGAATTGCCCAAAATAGTATTTCAGTCATTGCAGGTTTTGGTGGTGGTGGTTGAGAGGAAAAAAGCCAGAGAGGGTAAAATTAACCTGAATCTACTCCTACTCTACTCTTGAAATACACTATTTCCTGAAAAAAACCTTTTCTTTGACTCATTATTCAGGACTTCTACACAAGCAGCCTACTCAGTAAGAACTGAAAAAGAACTTGTGTCACAGTAGAAACCATTGGTCTATCTGAGGAAAGGTAACTCTTTACAGTAATTTCAAAAATTTAAAAAGTAAGGATGAAAAATTAATGTGTTTTCATTATTTTTTATTATCATGGAAGCTATTCCCCTAAATGCAAAGCATTCATTGTAGTAGATATCTGTTTCCTGTCCCAACTTTCACATGGGAATTTTAAAACAGATTCCCAAACCCAAATTCCAAACTTTAAAAGAAACCCAAAAGACAAAGGTGAAACACAAAATAAGCAAAACCACCAAAACAAAACCAAAACACACCAACCAGCACACTTTCCCCAAAACAACCTGAAACACAAAACCCCCAACACATGGATACCTGTACAGAACACACACAAATGCAGAATTATTCAGGTAGGAAAGGTCTGCAGGAGGGAGAAGCCTGAAGGAACAAATGGACAGGATACTGCTGAAAGAGGGCACAGTAATGCAGAAAAGCAAGATGTGATTTAACCATTTGGTAGCCTGCAGCTGTGCTGTGAAACACAAAATTCACCTGCACTGTACCAACATGGACATCCAGGACTCCTGCACACTTCCACAAGTACTATGGAAAAGGGAATGGGGCTGAGATGAGCCACTGGCTGTAAGGAACAGCCACGTGGGGAACAGTGGGGAACATGTGAGGGAGGAGCAAATTGCTATGGAGCTCCTGAGTTCAGGCAAAGGATTCCCTATGAGCCACCCTGAGGCCGCAGGGGCAGAGCACAGTGCTGCTCTCTCAGCCAGTGCCACAGGCTCTTGGAAAGAAACTCTGCACTCTGGGCTGCGGCACCCAAACCCACGAGCCAGCAGGAACACCCATCCTATTTATGCTGCCCACATGCAACAGCATAAAAGCTGCTTCTCCACAGACCCACAGAAAAGACAATTATGTGGGTTTCCCCCACCTAAGTCAGATATACTTTTCAGCTTTTTTTAATTAGATACGGATTAGCAGAAGAATGCCTGCAGTGACTTTTAATATATTAATATTTTTATCACTACTTATGTTCTTCCTCATGAGCTAGTTCAGCTACAGAAAACTTTGGCATTTGGTGTTTACAAAAGGAAGAATCAGGAAATTAGAGCCAGTCATTTAATTATAAGATCGAATTTTAATGAAATGAACAGAAAAGCAGACTAGCAGAATATATAAAGCAACATCTATCCCAAAACAGTAATTAATTTTCACACTGCCATCTCTCTACCTAGCAAAGGAAAGATTGCTTTACTTGACATCAGCAAAAACACTGCATTTCCTCAGTCCCTTCAAGAGTCATGCCTTGACCCACTCTCGGAAAAAGTCTTACTCATGCCCTCAAAAAGAAATTCAAGCCTTAACATGCCATAATAATGGACAGTACTGACCAAAATAACATCCAAACACTTTAGGAAGCAGCGCCTTCAGCCCACTGGAAGTCCACTCCACTGCAACCTGCAAATGCTGAGTATGTAATGACCACTCTGGTTTGGTAAAGACATGCAAATGTGCATAACCTGGCACTGGGAGTGGCAGTCCCTCTCACAAAGAACCCCCTCCTGAAAGCTAGGATCAGAAACTGCTGGTGAAACACCACCTAAAATTGCTTATATTTTCTGCATGGATGCCGCTCTCATCCAGCAATCCTGAATCCATGATTTTGTCTGAAACAGGGAGATAAAAGAAAAAAGAGTCAAAATTTTCCTGTAAATGCTGCAGCATTTCCACACATCCTCCTCCCCAAGGTGACCGGGAGGAACAAATAAGTTCCACCCCAACACGCTGCAAATCAATTCCTACAAATAGGCACTGAAAGCCCTGGGAAGCATTTCTGCCTTGCTGGCTTCAAGTCTGGATAAATGCAGAGTTAGCAGGGACTCAGCTGCAATAGAGGTCAGGATGCAGCTCTCTGGTGGAGATGCCTGGAAAATGGCCTTGGCAAGCAGGAATTTGTAATCTTGCACAGCTAGAAGTAGGCAAATAGCCCAGGCACAGGCTGTGCTCGAGGCTACAGCCCTAGCTGGCAGGGGGGAGAAGCTTCCCTTAATATATTCTATTTGATACAAGAAGTCTGAAAAACATTAAGAATGGAGCTCTACTGTTTGAAATTCTTCCATTAGAGCCATATTTTCACACATTTCAAAACTGGTTTTACTGACTCACTGATTAATATGGGCAGTTGTCTCTTAAATGTGCTTTTATTAATTCCTACAAACTGATCCAAAGACTCATCCTCCTTTCAAAATTCAGCAAAGACAATGAAAATCTCTCTTTTTGGACAAGATATATATATATATTGTCCAAAAAGATATATATATATATATATATCTATATATATCTTATATATAACCTTATCACCTTTAACTAGCCTAATTGCCTGAGTTTTACTTTATGTATTTCTGTAGGCATACCTGTCACTAATTCCTTAATCCTCCACTAAGCCTTCAAACCTCATGCAAGGAATGACCACCACTTGTGAATGAAAAGTCACCTAATAGAGATGAATGTCCCAGCTCTGGAACAAATACGTTCTTCCTCTCGTAGAATGGTTTATGCTCCTCTTGGTTTATGCTCCATTCAATTTAAGTTGGTCTTTTGTCTTTAACTGTAGTACCACATGCTAGGCCCTGTTTTCCAAAACAGATTTTCAGGTGCACAGCAAAATGTTTCACTTAAGCCAGACAGAGTGTGATACGGACTCTAAATTAGAGTACCCCTCTACACCATCAGGCTCATTCAGTGTTTTGGGAGATGTTAGAAGCTGTTACAAATAACAAAGCTGAAAACACTGTAGATGGCAGCTAATCAAAACTGTTCTATTTCACATTAAAAAAAAAGATGAAAAATATTCATTTGTAGATTCCTTCTTTGAATTCAAATTAGATCACTGGCCTTGAGCATAGAAGAAAACTGCAACTAACAGTTTCTTAATATCAGCTTCAATCACATGCTAAATTTCAGAAGAAGCGACATAAACCAAAGTAATGCCTGAACACAATAAGAAAAAGCAAAGGCCTCTGAAATACTGTTCTAGTTATGAAAAAATCCAGAGCAGTCCTTTGTGCCTGTGCTCCCCCAAAATCATGGTCAAACAGAGACCATTTGAGAAGCTACATTTATACGTATATTTTGGTCCTAAATACATGAATATCCACTTTTAAGTATTAATCCTTTTTATTGCAATCCAAAGTATAAATACCTACATCAGAATAAATAAAAGCAGTAATTTTTCTCATGCTCTCATTCACTTAGTGTTTGCACTGACAATGAAAACTGTACAAAGTTTCCAATTTATAGCTGATTATGTTAACTAGATTTGGCATAAGATATTCATGGTCAGCTGTTGGCACTTTGTCTTAAATAAACATAAAATGAACTTGTCATGCTTAAAATGAAATTAATGAACTGAATTTATCACTGCCAATTTCTTTTTAGGGTTTCTAGCTGAATGAAAGAGTTGAAAAGACATCCAATACCAGAGTTTTGCTTAGAAATGCTTTTGAGTATCAAAATCAAATTAAATTACAATATAAGCCTACATGCAGAAAGCAAATAAATATCCCACTTCACTGTGAATGACTTTCATCAAGATCCATGACACATATTAGAAATAAATTCTGTTTGCAAGCTGCATAAACCTGTATTTAAGGTACTGTTAGCATATATTCAAACACTATTTTTCTAATCAAGACATCCCTGAGGAAGCCACAGAATACTGACAGCTCTTAGCACAAGCAGCAGGAGTTTCTTGGCATAACCAAGAGGGCGTGTCTGTCTTGAGCTGGTGTTCCCAAGCTTCATCCACAGCAGTTGCACCATCACAAAGACCTGCATCCTAACTCAGCACCTGCCCCACCTTAGGTGACAACATCCACAAATTCTGAGTATCATCAGGCCTTCTGACAGCAATGAAGCTTGGCTAGCTGAAGATCAGTTTTTCACTGGATTCTGTTTGTGATCTGAGCATCAATGCTGGGCCTTGGGTGAAGGCTGACAGCACACACATCCCACTGGGTTTTGCCTTTACAGTACCCCAAACACAAGGTTTCAGCCACCTCACCTGCCCCTAGCTGAGGGCTGAGAAGAGAAAGAGGCATATCCTTGCTGCTACTTCAGTTCCCTATGAACTGCTGAATCCCCACAGCAAGAACTACAAAGGGTATAAAAACAGGGAGGAAGCAAATGCATGACACAGGCTAAGGAATGAAGTTTCTGGAAAATAATTCTGCTGATTTGAGTTGCCATGAGCAGTGACTCCAAACAATAATACATTCTCTCGGTTCATATTTGTACATGGTGGTAGAAAATTAATCACTGTGTGGGATAGTGTGAATTTTTTTCCACAGGCAATACTACTAATCTGTCACCTGCAACATTAACCTGAGACACTTCCCAGGTGTCCTTACACCTGTGGTACAAACAGAAATGAGAGGGCTACTTAGATAACAAGAGCGAAATCCTTTTCAAGGCCCACAGTGACAGATTCAACTCTAACTGACCTATATGACAACATCAGGTGGCCCTGTATTCTGCAGTGCTCTTGATCTTGCAGAAAAGCAGTGCAGATAGTGAGGCACCTGGTCCCGTTCTCACAATTTATTAGGGCTGTGAAGTGTTGCCTAAATCTTGAATGCACAAGGCTTGAAAGGGGGAAAATAATCCAACTAACCAAATACAGAAAGGCTGATGCCTCAGTCAAGGTGGAACTGAGAATCCACCCATCTGAAATTTTCAAATGGGTTCTCTCTGGGCACACCTGATGGAGATGATCTGTGACAAGAGCCCAAACCCCTCTCACCATGTACATGTTAACTACAGCCAAGACATTTTAACACAACTTTAAGATGATGTCACAAGGGGTGGAAAATGAGATTCTGCAATTTATATCCCAAGAGATAGCAGAGATCTTTAAGGGCAAATGACTGGCTGAAGGAAGCACTGCAGAGCAAGGGGGCTGAGGGAAGAAAAACAGCAACAGCAATAGGCACAAATGGCAGCTAGGCAGGGCCTCAGCCAAAAGAAAAGCCAGGCTGGTAGTCCTGACATGTTCTGGAAGCTAAAACAAAGACTGAGAAGTGAGCAAGAGGAACAAGCATATGGTTTGAGAACCCAGTCAATTTCATCATGTAATCTGAATTACACAGAGCTGTTCTTGCCATTAATCATTACCTCTCTCCTACAGCAGGAAAGCAAGCATGCTCTGCTGAAAACTTCATTCTGACTTCAAGCAAGACACAGGAAGGCTGGAAGACCAGGGTCCAGGACTTGGTGCTGCCACTTCAAGGAGAGAGGCAAGGAACTCAGTTACAAGCAAGGAAGATTCCAACATGGAAGAGTTCAGTTAAGGAGAGGGCTCTTCATAATGGCTCTTTATTCATCCTACAGGATGAATGCTTGTCTATTGATCCCTACAGTAACTGCTATTCCAGCAGCAATCCCAGATCAGTCCATTGGCCTCAAAGTCAGAAGGAACAGGGGAAAGGAGATGGCAAAGAAACGGAAACTGATGAAGGACATAGCTCAGCCTCTAACTGCCTAACTGCTAGGTGGCAGCAGAATGCAGAACATCCTGGAGCATCAGGCAGCTCTCCTGCTCTCCCACGAGGCTGTGCAAGGAACATTATTTTTAACTAAGTCCTCTCAGAAGCTGCTCTCATCTGCACCCTGCAGCAGAGGAACCCGGTTCTCTCACACACCCAAGAAACAGCTCTTGATGGTACAGGCAGAAATTTCCCTACTTCCAAGCTTCTCCTAGAAGGAAAATCAGATCAGAGTTAAGCCAGAAGCGCAAACATTCATGCAACAGCTGAATGAAGTAAATTGTGATTGGTAGATATGATAGGAACATAACACTGATGCTGTGGGAAAAAAAGAATATCCAACAGCTCTGGAAATATGCTGCTTCTAAGCAGAGGACAGTCTGGGATCTTGGCCTTGCTTACACATAGCAGCTAAATGGGTTCTCTTTCTCAACAGGCTAAACCACTAGGAGCAGCTGAGCTGAACTCAGGGACATAACATACTTGTATCTCTGGCCAGAATCAGTCATGCACACTGAAAGGAATAAACAGATGGCCTGATGCTCCCAATAAGAAAGCTGACATCATGGCCAACTTCCACACTGGATGTGATAACAGCATTTCAAAAGTTTGAAGTAGTATGGGGAGCAGAAATGCTTCAATCTGCATACTCCAGAGCTGAGAAGTGGAGCAGAAATGTGTTTTTTCTCTTTTCTCTTGAAGAGAAGCTGCTTGGACTGCTTATTTCCTTTGGAATTGGAAGGTCTAACCAGGCTGAGACTAGAATTGCCACATCTGCAAGGGATCCAGGTGTACAGCTTTCAGAACACAACAAATGCCTTCTTTAGGGGAATTTTCTGAAGCTGCAGCTCCTGGTCTCACAAACCCATGGCCAGAAAGCTCTGACAGCATCAGCTCCAAGCAACTGAGTAACAGCATGTGAGAGTTCTGGCACAGACCCACACAAGTGGCTTATAAAAGGAGGATATAACTTGGAGAGCAGCTTCTTGTAACAGGACTTGTAAATGGAACGACAGCCAGACCCACAAAATTGCAGGAAACCAGTAAATATGTATTCAGAGACTATCATAGTGCTCAAGGAAAAAAAATCAAAGGAAACTGATCACAAGGTGGGTTTTTTAAAATCAGACTGTTGAAAGGAGCTCAAATGCCACAGCGCAGTGCAGGCGCTAAGAATGAGGGAGGCAGGTGACACACTAAAGATGCTGAGGAAGCAAAGCATTCTTTGATCTGGAGATGATGCACCATCTGGTCAACAAGCACTCAAGCTATTCCACAACAAAACACTGTCTCTTGGCCATATACCAGAAATTGAAGGTTACAGCACTAGTAATTAATTTCTTAATTTCTCAATGCTCAGAAGAGAGAAGCAGCCCAAACACATGACTGTTTGGAGAAGCACATTAATTGGAAATGTGCTGGCACAATACTGACAAGAACTGACATAAAAACAGCTTTAGAGGGATGCCAGAACACGATGCCTCAGCACCTTAATGGGACAGGAGGAGGCTGAGGGGAAGCTCTATCTCACCATCACAGGCACTCTGATACAAAACCCTGACCAGAAAGCAGGCACTCACCTACCTCCCAGCCTGGTGTTCATATGTGCCACAGTTAGCTTAAGGGGAAACCAGAAAACTTTATAGCAAGCCAGCCTCCTATAAAAGTTTAGAATAGCAATGCTATCATCTCTTGGTTTTTTTTTTTTTTTTTCTTGACACTTAAGATCCACAGTTGAAGCAGGAGGGAGACTCAGCTTTCCCTGAGCACAGAGAAGCAGCACTCTCCCTCAGACAGCAGCCAGGGTTCACCTGCCCCCAGTGGCACGTTAAAAACCTCAGCACTGGGTAACTAATGAACACTTACACAACTACAGTGCAGACAAAGAACTTGAGCTTTAATGTGACTTGAAATTACTAAGGCCAGATCCACAGCTCATATGAATGTGCCCTGAGATTTTAGCACGAAGTAACTTCCAAATGCCTTGTCTTCACTGGCTAGGTTTGTTTCTTTAACTCTAAGCTGGCTTTCACAGGACAGCCAGACTGAAGTAAAAGTATGCTTGCAATTCACAAGGAAAGCAATATTATTTTTAGCAACGAGGAAAAAAATGCAATCAAGAAATCTTCCAGATACTTCTGTAGTACAGATAAGCACATAAACCCTGGATGGAATTCTGATATAAAAGACATTTATCTTAGATATTCCGAATGAATTCTTATTTTCTTTTGTTTAAAGTTGTTTTCCTTTAAGAAAAAAACCCCATCAAACTTATTTTTTTTTAGCCAAGAAAAAAGAAAAGAATTGCTTCGGATATTTTTTCTGTTAAAAAATTCTGAAAATCATGTTTTCAAAAAATAATAAAACCTGTTTAAATTTTTCACTTGTAATACAATTTCATTTCTTCATCAGCTGTAATAAATTTATTTTATTTTCTAATATTTATTAATTTTGACTTCTCTACCATAATATATACATTTTCCTTCCAAAAAAAGTTAATGAAGCAAGAAACTCCAATAGCAACTTTCTCTAACAAAGTCCTAGCAAAACTACCATTCATAGGTAGTTTTTTCAAGGTTTTCTAAACACTTGGATAGCGTGGTCTCCAGTCCCTTGCCTGCTCTGTTTTGTGATTTCACTGTGTAACTGTCAACATTTATGTAAATTATATTAATTCCACTTGTTAGTGCCACTGATTAATTCAGTAATACAAGTCAGAAAAAAAAATTAAATTGTACAAAATTAGATTGACATTAGACTGAAAGACACACTTCCAACACACAAAGATGTGTTGCCAATAATACAAAACATCATTGGGAAGATGGTCTAAGTATGTATTATCTAAAGTAAAAGACTATCTGATCTCCTGTTTCAGCTCTCCACTAAGGCTTGACAGAAAATAGGATTATCTCTTTATCCACAGTAGAAATCTGCAACATTTTAGAGAGTATTATTTCTTATTGCAAGAGGACACAGTCCCTGTTCTTTGGTGCATCTGATATGAGCTGTCAAAAATTATGAACTCAAATCCATATTTATGCACTTACAGTACTGGTGCTTTGCACCTAAGAAAACAGAGCCTTTTATCTAGATATACCAACACCTATTTCTTAATTAGTGACTTTGACAAGCTATACAAAAGCAAACCAGAACAACCATACAGGTGCCTAAAATTCAGACTGAAGGTTACAGTTTAACAATGAAGACCGTGGATAGAAACTGTAATTGCCAGTCAACAATATTTTATTAAATTTTATATTTCGCAACCATAACAGGAATATTTGTGTAATGATGCAAAATATAGGAATGGTTAATGCAAATCAACATGAAGACACAGGATAAAACATCAATATGCACATTACCTTAGCATTCTCAAGCAGAACTTCATCTCTGCCTAAGCCAGGTCCTATGACAACCGAGTGCAGCCGTGGTAACCACTTTTCCACCTCATGGACAGCATTGGGACTATCACTACAAGGAAGAGTGGAAAAAAAAATTAAGTTTAAAAAGGCTTCATTTCAGTATGAAGTATTTCCTATCTCGAGCGTCAGGCAATTTTATCCTCCAAACTACCAAGAATCTGTGACCAGAAAACATAGAATGGTTTTCCAAATAGCTAAAATTAAAAATTTCTCTCAATTCATTCTTTAGGGGATACCACATAAAAATGAGGAAGTAACTGCAAGTATCCACTACAGCTGTTACAAAATAAAAAAATAAAATCCAAGCAGGAAACCAACAATTTTTAGAGTCTGTCACAAGTCCCTATTTAATGGTTCTTTGCAGAGGTTATACCTTGGAGAGAGATTCACTATCTCCCAGGTATATATTGCAGCTTGCTGGAAATGATGCAATTGTTTATCACCCCAAATGGCAGAATGATAAATGTACTCATATGCTTTTTTGTCAGTTGCTTCATAAGAATTTGTTCCAACTGAATTACAGCCAAATTGTCCCCTTTCCCCAAAAGGCAACAGGAGAAACAAGCTATTCAGTACAGGCATTATCTGCTTGTAATGCTTAAAATTTCTATGGCATTCTGGTTTTTGTCTGCATTGGAAAAATGATGAGAAAATTCACTGCCAAATATAGCTGCCACAATACTGCATTCAGCCACTGACCAGAACGGTTTATTTTGTTCTGATCAGTTTTGTTGTGTAAATAGGTCAGAATATTTTGAAAGCACTGCCCAGCATTTGCAGTTAATCCTTACTGACAGTATGTAGGGAAAATTTAGCCTCCCTCCCCCCCATCTCTGACATTAGTGACAACAATAAATGAACATCCTAACTGAAGCATGGGGGAATAAAGCTCCCTGTGGGCTGAGCAAGGGGGTGCTGCCTCACAGTATTGCTCAGATTATTGTAAACTTGCAATACTCCAACAAAGCTGTATTATTACAGATGAAAGCCACTACAGGTTTTTCATAACCAACAGCTGTCCTGATGGGACACAGCACTTAGGAACAAGTGTTTAGGTTGTGTCTGGCAGAATCAGCAAATTCCACAATGATTTCTGCAAGTGCCAGGCAGCAGCCCAAAGCTTTTGCAGCTGCAGGGAGCGAGGCATCCCGTCAAGGGCGCAGGGATGCGGAGCCTGGCCGCAGCCCAGAGACCCCTCTGCCGACAGGAGCCGCCTCAGGGAGCCCAGCGGCGCCTGTGCTGACACCACAACACAGCTCTGTCAAAGCAGGGCTGCTGGGTGCGAGTGAGGGCCCTGCAAGGGCAAGGGGGACAGTGAACAGCAGGACATCGCTGTCCCTGGAGCAGTCCCTGTTCCAGCAGGCTGAGCTTCTTCCACTTGAGCACTGCAGCTCCCTCCTCCTCCTCCTCTACCTCGCATGGAAACCAGCTGGAGAACTGTTAAACAGCTCACTTTTATTTTTGTTTATCTCTGTACCATCACGTATCAGTTTATGATGTAGATAGAAGATGGAAATAAAAATTATTCAAGAAATAGCTAAAGCACTATTTAAATAAAGACAGGTCTTTAATATGTGGTAGGTTGAACATGTGAAAAACTGCCTGCAAACCAAACTCTAATAAAACATCATAATTTCTGAATGCAGACCACTTTTCTTTGTTCACATACTGAACTTCTTTTATCTTTGAAGAGCAATATATATCTCAATGTACATACACCATGTAGTTGTAAGAACACTGCAACTTCTAGGTATGCAAGGATGTCTGGACTCAATATACCTTTGGATAGTAGAAGCCAAATAGATTAACAAAAGCTTCATTAAGCATAAGCTAAGAATAGAGCCACAGGTAGTGTCACAAATGCTCTGCTCTTCTACAAATATCTTATGCAAATAATCTAACCATAAAAAAGTTTGTCAATTTATTTATATTCAGGACTGAAATAAGATAGTTTTGTCTAAAACTCAATTGATAATGTGCACTTTTCAAAACAAAGCCATCTCTTGGGAAATAAACAGTCCAATATTAAGCCTGCACACTTTGCCTCTGGTAATAATAAAAACCTACTGTGGAGCTTTTCATCTTCCAAGCATCTTACAAATATTATATTCAACTCCTTTGCAATGTCACATCAAGAAGCAACCCAAGATGTGAAGGGTCAAGAGATTAAAAATGGCGATAATGACTACTACATTGCAAAATCAGCTATAAAACCATGCTGTAAGTAACTGATGGATTTTATATCTTCATCAAGAAAGCAGAAAAATACTGTCTCACAACAGCACCATGCCAGCTTCACTTCAGGACACTGAATGTTCACAACAGCTGTGCTACACAGCTACAGACACTGTACCAATATCCTGCTCCTGCAGCTGCTCTGGAAGTGGAAGGGCTGTTGTGTTATCTACAGTTTATGTCCACACACGTACATCAAACCAGCAGCATTTTAAAGCTGATAGGGTACAAATGATCAACAAGCAGCTTCAGGCAGGGGTAATCCTCGAATGTTCCTGACCATGGGATTTAGCACAAAGGCAGAATTCCTCTAGCTCGTACCAGCTACAGTCTACACATGATGTTTGAACACACCCAGAAAAGCTCTCTGACTCTAAGATCAGATGGCCTCTGCACTCTCAGCTCCAAAACAAAGCTCAACCTGCCTGTCAGTCACAGTTCCTGCACCATGGTAATTCCTCATCAGTGGAAAAAGTGGCTGGGAGAGGCTAGCTGGCATGGGCCAAAATCCTTGCTAAGGATCATCTGGATAATTAGCCTGTACAGATAATTGTGCCTGGGTACTGAGGAATAAACATTTCTTGGCAGTATTTAGTTTATCATCACAGAAAAAGTCAATGCATGTTCTTGTTTGCCTGTGGATCAATACCAGACACAAATGCCTTTGGGAAAAGCTGCTTTGGAGGCAACAGCACAGAATGCCATGTCAGGTCCTCAGCTGCTCATGGTGCACTACACTCACACAGAGAACAGAGTGAACCTCCTTTGTCACATCATGCCAATTTCTCTGCCTAGTTACTAAACTGATCTCAAACATCTCCTTTTACCTAATCACCTCCACTGCCCAAGACATTGAAACAACAACTGAAATTAGCGTTGTACTTTAAAAAAAACCAACATCTCTCTAGAAAGATAAGGGGTATGGAGAAGATTTCCCCTTGATCAAAAGAGATGTGATCTTCAAGCTTTGACAGAAATTAATCAAGTGAGCAAGAATCACTATTGCCTTTAGAGGTGCAGAGCCATATGAAATCCAACTTGATTTTTTTCCAAAGGAGGTATCACAAATGCAGCACCCCCAATCTAAAGCACAAAGCTACTAATAATATAAAGAGAAGCAAGAAAATCTCTTAAGCCAGGAGAAAACAGTATTTCAGTTTCTGAGAAGAGAGTAAAAACCTTTAAGACAAACTTTGATTAAATAAAAATCTGGGATTTTCGAAAATAAAGCAAGTTTTTTTGATGGTGATAGGGTAAGACTTTGGGAGCTAGTCTGCTTTCCCCTAATACAAAAATACAAACTCTGCACCATGAACATACAAAATAGGAATAACTGGGAAGCTGAATCCTAGCAGTAATACCTGTAAACATGGAGAGTGAACTGCAGTACCATTGTGCAGATGTGTGCAAAAAAATATTCTAGTGACAAAGCACATCAGGGAATATATGGGGAATGAACAGATCTCTAACAGCTACTTCCAGCTAATCACCAGGTGTTATGTGACATGTTATCAGATGCCATTCTGATGAAAATATAGATTATTACAACTCACTGTTGTTCAGTCAAGCCCCAAACACTTCCTCAAAACCTTAGCTTGTCTGCAAAGCAACCAGTAAACCTCTGCCTGCACGCATTAAAGAACTATCACAGGGTAAACACATAAATAACAACTGCAAGACAACAGAATAGCTAATAAGAAAAACTGAAAGAGCTTCTGTAATTTGTGTCATATCTGTGAAGCTGCACAGGTAAGGAAGAGTCTAAAGCTAATGTCAGCAATCACAGAATCAACTTCACAAATTGTCCATTAGTCAGATCAAGCAGACAGAGGAGGTTACATGGAGGCACACGAAGGAAAAGGACACCAGAGATGGGGTCTGATCGGCTTTCCTTGGCTGCTAAGGAGAGGCTGAGATGACTGATGATCTCTTGGGAAGGCAGACACAGCACCTTTATCCTCTGCTGTCCCTGAAGCTGCTGGGTAGACAGGAGCAAGGTATGGTGTTCAGTATCTTGCATGTTTATATTTTTCCTCTTTTCTATGCTTACAAAATATATTGAGGAAAGCACTTTCCCTGGCAAAATAGACAAGGATTCTTCAAATTAAACATCACTGAGTCTCTAAAATGGTGAGGACAAATTTTCTTTATAAATTATTAGTGGCTTTAGGTAACTTTTGCCACATTAACCTCATGAAGTTCAAGGAGTGCAAGGTGTTGCATCTGGATTGGGCCAATTCCAGATATGAGTACAGACTGGGAGAAGCCATTAGAGGCAGCCTTGAGGGGAAGAGCTAATAAAGAAAGAAGAACAAAGTTAAGCTTTTAGAAGCTTAACTTATCTTCAGGACTCTTCTATATTTCACTATGGCACAATGAAAATTGTCCTAAAACACAGTTCTGTAGATCTTCATCTTAGGGAAATCTTGATGTAATAATCTTTCCAAAAACAGACAAGCAAACAAAACCTCCTAACATTAAAAAAAAAAAAAAAAAAAACAAAAAAACAAACAAGAAATCCCCAACAAACACCAAAGATGGTGGGTATTGCCCTGAAATCACCCACAGTTCCTAAGCACCTTCTAGGGCTGTTTATAACAGATATCTGACAGGTGCCATCTGCTTGAAAGTCTTCTCTAGGTTGGTCACTGCCCAGAGTGGGGGACACTTGACAGCTAGGATCTGAAACACCACTCCCATCCTCAACTCTCTGAAGAAATAAAATTTTGTTCTATGCTGCATTTTATTCAAAGACTGGCTTTTACCAGATGATCAAAAGCCACCAAGCAACAGCTTTAAATAATCACAGAAAGCTCTAAACACAGCAGCTTTCCCCATTCAGGATGAATGACAGTTTCTGTCACTGCTTTCTGGAGGAGGGAAAGGAACAAGAGATAAGGTGCAGCCTTGTCAAATTTTACATGGAAACAAGAAAATGTGAAGCAAAGTCAGCAAGGGTATAACCAGGAGCTACAGAAATAGTAGATAAGCATGAATGACAGCACAAACAGGAGGCAGCAGGACTGCAGCTCTTCACATGGGTTTTGGGCAGAGCTGGTACCTCCTTAGCAATCAGAGATGTGGTTTGGACACCAGAAAATGCCAATCAGTGGGACCTCCTGCTAGAGGAGAACACGGGGCAAAAGCAAGACTGCTGTCACCTGATTGACTATATGGCTCCTCACTGGAAAGGACATTATTCAAATCCTGCTTGTAATCTGTACACACTTGGTATGACTGGGGCAACTCCAAATGCATTAAAATGTATCACTGCACAAGCCTGTTTATGCAAACTCAGACAAAGCCACACTAAGGGGGCAGTTTCATAGCAAACCTACAGACTTATCTTCAAAGATGGGAAAATTTCTGATCTGAGGATGGAAGAGTTTCAGTTTTGTTTGTCCAAACACTGCAGGTAATTATAATTAATGTGCATCAAATGGTAGACCTGCTGACATGTATAACGTTCATGTAATACAACACATCAAAAGAGCCAAAGATGGGACACAATGTGTAGCTCTAGAACCGAAGTAATTCTCTCAGAAAACTAATTGTTACCAATTGTGGTAAACCTTGGGTGAGGTTTTCATTGGGAAAATAAGATAGGGAGTGAAATTATCCTGGAAATGATGAGTCAAAGGAATGAAAATCAAACTCAATGCAAAAAATGTTCGGCATAAAATTAAACTAATTCTCTATTCTAAGAGAGGCTGTATTTGCCAATGTTTAAATCATCTCTCTCGTACAAATTTCCAGAAGCCCAAGGGCTTCAGGGAGCCTCTTTCAGTCCCATGACCAGAACTGGAAATAATAGCTTCTTCTAGAGAAGCTCTTGTGTTTCTCACCAAGCACTTCAGTCAGGTAGAGCCAATTGCAGAGACAACACACTGGCATGAAGCTGTCTGGATGCAATTAGAGAACAAAAGGAGATACATGTATTAAATTAAGATTAGCATATTAAAATGCCCCCCCCCCCCAAAATGTTTAGAAGACAAAATGATCATTTTCACCTAGCAGACTGTTAAAATATCTAAATTGTGTACAATCTGTAAACACTGGATAGACAATACATATTTTCCAGCTACAATTTGATTAAATAACAGGGAAGAAAATGAAAGAGAAATAAAGACCTTAATGAGAGAGGGATTGAATTCTATTCAAATCAAGTCTTCTTTTCCAGACATTGAGTAAGTTAATTTAGACACCAGAAGGGAACCTGGTAGGCTTCTTCTGTTAGCAGCAGCAAGAACAGCAACCCATTATCCAGGAGAAGCAGGAATATCACAAGTTCATAGAAAGGAACTGCTCTTAATGTGCAGATACCAGAGTCTTGCTCCATATTCTACCTTCAAGGCAGTAAAAGTATGAATGACCTATTGAGGTGAACATTTAGAAAAAAAATGACACATTGGCCACATTGTTGTTTTGGAGTTTTTTTTTTTTTCATAATGCCAATGACTGTAAGTGTTTTCCATAGCTGCTGCCTGGACACCAGACTCTCACTCAGGTATCAGATTTCTGCTACATTAGGAATTGGGTGATCATACACTAGAGGCATTGGAGCCAACCCAAATGCACTACACAAATGGGATCACCTCTCTTGAGCAGAGCAGAGCCTCTTGCATCCTGTGAGACAGCCCCAAAGGAGAAGAAGCTGTTGCCTGACTCTGTTTTCTGAGGTTTCTCACCCAGACATGACTACAGCGCTGAACATCAACCTTATCTAGCCTTGTAAAGATACCACAGCTACCAACACAATCATTTTATGACTTGCACTTAGATATATACAAATACATAAAGCACTTGTAGTCTGCTTTGATCTCAACCACATTACCACTGTGTATTATGACAATCCTCTCCAAAAGCATAATGATACCCAAATGTCTTGACCTCCTATTTTCAGAGTTCATGGAAATGGTCTTGACCCATTATATTTCCCATGAACTGAATTGATAAATACAATCTGGCTAATATTTTTCAAATGGACAGCAATCAACCAAATTTGTGACTTTAAAAGCCATAGAAAGAAGATGACAATGAAATTTCCCTCAGAAAGAAACACATTTAAAATATCCCTAGAAAAAGAAAAATAATGCCCCCCCCCTTTTTTTTTTAATATTAAAATCAGTAAATAAAGTGACAAGCTTTGATCACATTGGTAGCCCTTGCATTCAACCCTTAAGGCAGAGATAATAGTTGAAAACCCAGAAGGTTAGAGTACTTCCAGTCAGCTGTGAACACATGAGAAGACAGGACAGGTCTCAACCTACACATCTGCTTTGCTTATTGTCATCCGGAGAAAAAAAGGGGGGATCCTAAAACCTTCAAAAATAAACCCCAGGGATGCCTGCCTTCAGTCAAACTCAGGAAAGATTGAACACCAAAGAAATTTGATCCCGGTTTCAAACCACAGCAGTATGGCAAGTATTCAGGAAGATAAATTTGGCCAGATCCAACTGGAGTACATCTCTTTCTGACATATCAGAAAGCAGCAAGGACAGCAGAACTTCCTGCAGCAATGCTAAAAATCTTTGGCTACTTCTCACACTTTGAGGAGGTGACAAAACCTCTGCTGGAATCACAGGGGACCTCTGCAACAACAGGAAGGAAAGGGACTATAGCACAGGGTGAATACACCTCCCTGCTTTTATTCACTCTGCAACACACAGCAAAGAAGGAGCAGTTTTTTGCCAAGAAAGCTGGACACAGGAAACAAGTCCATAAGCAAGTTTTGGCCACAGCATTCCATGACAGAACAAGAAAGAGTTTAAATATATAAATTCTCTAAGTTTGCACATACAAATTGACCTTTATCTCCCCCTAAGTACTTAAGAAAAAAACCTGGACTTTCTCATGTGATTTCTAGCCAGGCTGATGTCTAAATGAGGCTTTGGAAGAATGATCACAAAGTTTATATCTTCCTTCATCTTTGCTGCAGGTGACCCAGCAGCCAAGTCGCTTATGAGACATCATTTTGATTGTTGGAGGCATCTCTGTTTATTCCCTGACTTTCCCTGGTGACAATAACTCTGCACTTCTTCCAGCAGCTGATCCAAAAGTCAGGTCAGTGCCAGCATTACACCAAAGTAGTGTTTAATAGCTATCCTTAATAGCTATCCTACAGCTAGAAGGTATGAGCATCCTTCTACACTGCATCAATGCTTTTGCATCTCCTCTTCACATAATAAATTACAGGAGACCAAAAATATTAAGATTATTGCTGGGCTTTCTATAAGAGATTTGGCACTGGTTCAGAGTGCTCAAGTAACTTATCAGGGCCTCAACTAGCCATGATTCACTTTCATGATTTTTTCAAATGCTCAAAACATAGACAAAATTCAATAAAACTAGGTAAAATATGTTCCAGAAACCCTGATCTTCACTGAGTTTCTTCATTAAAGATAGCTGCCCTCAACAAACAGTCCAGCCTCAGAAGTATTTTTTTCCCAATTATTCTTATTTCAAACTAAAATGAATAATCTTTTCCAAAATGCAACCCAAACCTGAACTCTGCATTTAACTGTAAGACTTGAAGTAATTCTGACAATCTTTCCTAGTCCACACAAACCCAGAGATATAACCAGCTAAGAGGAAGGTTTTAGCTCTAAATCCATGCCTTGTTCAAGGGTGGCTTTTTTGGTGGATAATGTAGAATTACATCACTTCTTTGGCACCACAAGAAATCAATGACCTCATTCTACTCTGATAAAACCCTGGAGGATCAAGGAGTATATTGACTGTTGCCTTTACAAACTGTCTGATGACCAGCTTACAAGGGGGCTACTCAGTATTATCTGGCTCTTTTCTGGCCTACAGAGAAGAAAATCTCTGTACAATTAGGAAAAGTCCCAGCAAAAGGGGAAAATAGCACAATAGATTTATTCTCTCTTCTTTCAACATACAACCACCTGGTTCCTACAGCTCATTTAGCTCTGTGATCACTTGCCTACCAGGACAAGATAAGGTAACCCAGCACAGGTATCCAAGAAGTCTATTCAGTCTGATCTGAGCCAGGCCACTACCATGGAAAATATGAAAAAGCTGCTGAAAACTCTTCTCTAGAAAGGCATGAAGGAAGTGTGCACACATGTACAGCAAAAATCCACACAGAGAACACCTGCAATAAAACTTAATAAAATGCCAAAGCTAGGTTTTATCTTGCCTGTATTTGTGAAGCATTTACAGTAGGAGCACATTAGCTGACAGAACAGGAAAGTGCAGCACAAACCTGAGGTAGCAGTGACAAGACCAAGGAGAGCAGATGTCACCAAGACTGGGTACATTCCACTATTCAAAGATCCCAACTTCTGCAATACGCATTTTTTGCTTCTCCACAGGAAAGCAAGAAGTTGGACATCAATATGAATGTTAGTTGGACATCAATATTGAACTGGTTAGCTGGTCAATTTTTGAATAATACCACGTCCTTGTGGAAGGGGACATAATGCATTTGACAGAATCCCTGAATAAAAAGGAAAAGTTACTATTGATAATACTGACTATTCACAGTCCCTAGACATCCTGCTTTCCCTTTTCTGCTCAGGTAGTGAGGACACAAAGCCAGGTGCTGAAGTTTCATTTTTCCAGATCCCAGGCTGTCACATGCAGTCCCAGCTCTCACATTCACTTACAGGGAATGAAGTCAAGAAACAAAAAGCACAGAAAGCGGCACTATGGGTGTCCCCAAAACGGAATGTCACACCAAAAGGATTCCTGGGATGGACTGCATCTGAGATCATGTGGAATTGCCTTGGCAATGCTGCAAGATGGATGTTCATTTTCATAACCCTCCTTCTGCAATCCTGCTCAATCATTCTCACATACCATTCTCTGCATCCTTCAAGTGACAGACAGTTGCCAAAGACCTGAAACGCCCCAGTCCAACTTCTAACTCTCCCATGCCTTCACCAGTCATGCTGGCAAAGATCCACAACAGCAGCTCTAATGAGCCCAAAGAGCCTAAGCACCCAGAGAGGGCAAGAAAAGAGCATTTTCTTCCCTTGAGGTGATCCCCTGTGAGGTGAAGGCAGTAGAGAAAGCAGTGGCAGCTAAGATGATAAAATGTCAGACTCCCAGCAGTACAAAATGGCAGCTGAACCCTGGCAAAGTGCCAAGCTGCTCAAACAGGGAGTTGAGCACACGGGGCCATAATTATGATTAGCATAATAACAGAGTGGCACAACAGCTACCTAGTTACTCTGAAGGGTCATGGAGAAATCATAACAAAGCAGAGTTTTGAGGAGAGCCACAAAAGCAAACAATGGCATAGCTCTGGTGGGTTTTACCCGGAGGTTCCCCCATGCGTGAAGCGCGGCCGGGAGGAGGCACAAAGGCTGTTTAAGGGATCAGGCTCCGAGGCAGGAGCAGCCGGCCGTGCCCGCGGAACGCAAACCGCCCCACCACGTACAAAGGATCAGATGAACACTGGGACACTGAGCACAAAGCACCTTGCAAGAAAAATAGGCTGTTAGTGTAAATTTCAATAAAACCTGGGCTCAGTAGAGTCAATCAAGATTTTTTTCCTTTCTAACCAGAAAAGACTCTTTTCTCTTTCCCTCTGTCCCGGTTTGAGAATGAAGCAGAACAGATAAAAAAACGAGAAAATTTAATAAATAAAATCTGAACACTCAGATATTAGCATTTTTTTTCATTTTGAATGTCATGTAAACAAGATTTACAGATCCACTGCATCACGCAATTAGCCCAGCTGTCTGTATGAAATGAATTAGAGTTTTAATAAAAGTATTAAATACTGAGTCACAGACTTAAAAATATATGGACATGAAAATCTGCAGATTAACTATACTGTGTATGTCTGAAGGAACTCATAGACAGAGTAGAAGTTTAAAATCAAAAGTTCTCTTGGCAGGTAGAAAGATCAGAGTTTTCACTGAAATCTGAATTCCAGAGAAGACACTGAGAATCTGTGTATAAAAAAATCCCACTCTTACTTAGCAGGCCTGATCTGGTTCTTCATGAACAGAAAGTTTACTGTCAACCCTATTTTCAGCTCCCTTTTCCTCTGTGCCGCTTCTATATCTCCTATTAATATTTTCCATTACCAAGAATATTATCAAGAACTACTGCATACACAAACCAAGCTTTTCCCAAGGCAAGGTCAACTCATCACCATACAAGATGACCATCTGCTGTACCTCAAGTGAAAGACATCCAGACACCCCAAGTTAAATGCTGATATTGCCATTAGGCTTCTCCATTGCATTTGCTATCATATGATATCAGACAGAACATCAACAGAAGAGATGCTTTTTAGACTGAAGAGATAAACAGTCATACTGGTAAAAACCCTACCCATCTCTCCTTGCTTTCAAACATCATTTTTATTTTATATGAAATCCATAAAGTTACGGGTTTCTTCTACCTTTGGGGAGTGGGGGGAAAAAGCAGCCAACAAAACACAACCCTGTTTAGCTGCCTTCCTTCTAAGCACTTCTGTCTCCAGCAACAGGAATGAATCCCACCTTCAGAATGCAATAAATTTACAACTTCCAACGTAGACATCCCCGTAAGGAAGACCACATTCTTGTTCTCAGACACCAAATTATTCCTACTGTCATAAATCCTTCCTGATAGCAGTATCTGACAAACATGTTTTTAAATCATGCTTTTCCTACCCTCATCACAGCTTTGCTACGTACACCAACAGACTTTGACGTGCACTGGTCTGAACTAAGCTCACAGGCATACACCTAAGGCACACATCTTAATTCTAATTTGCAGTGCTCATTGCAAACAATCAAAACACCTAATTGAAACAAATTTATCCTATGAAAGTTCATCAATCAGTAACATATTTCAGAACAGAAATTCAGAGAAGCACACACACATTGACACTGATTTTCTCAATTAGAGGACAGTCACTTATTAAAATTTCCTCTTCTTGTTAATTAAACCCTTATTTTATATAATTTTGGAACATCTATTAATTCCCAAGAACAGGTGTGTATTTCAAGCAACATACTCACAAAGAAAAAGGAGAATTAGCATCTCTCTTGCCTTGTAATTTTACCTAGGTGTCTATATACACAGTAGTGAGAGGAAAACAGACACTCTACTATTAAATACTATTAATACTGAAGAAGCAAGAGAACACACTCCATTTGCCTTTCAAATGCAGATTGCAAAATGCTGACTTGTAGCAATTTTTAGCTCTGGATCTTGCTGCTGCTCACTGCTAAATGCATTACAACCACAGAACAAGTCAGGGAGAAGCAGGAAGAAAGATCTCTGCTTTTTAAAACTTGTACTTTGACAGTCACGAAAAGAAATTCACAGCTGACTGTGAATTTCAACTGGTCATAACGAAAGGACAAAGCCTGGAGTTTTTATGATCTCCAGCTCATCCATCCAGTAACTCAGCAAAATAAATAACACAAATGAATCAATTATCAGACTGAAATATTAAAACTAGTAAGCCTGACTAGCTCATTTAAACAAACTTTAAGTCACTTACAGAACTGGATGAACAATCAGCTCTGGACTATATGATTTGATTACCGTTGCTGCATCTTTGGTACAAAACACATGGGATAAATCTGCACCCTAAAAAAGAAAATTTGCAAACAGTATTGTCAAATTTATACTTAATAACAACTTAATCATTCCAAAGATTACTCAACTAATAATTCAACTGAATACTTTCCTCTCGGTAGTTTAAACAAGTTTTATGATGTTTCTTCTATTTTGGCATAGACTAGTATGAAATGTTCTGTTCTTTTTGTATGTAACTTCCAATATATTTTTTTTCTGTTTCTCGCTAACAGGATGACTGAAAATGCAAATCTCAAATTTTTATTCACTTGAGAAATGTTTCTCATCTGTAAATGAGCAAAGACTCATGTACAAAAGCCATAGATGAACATGAGTAAAACTACTTAAGAGAGCCATAATACTATTGTAACACTTGAAAATATAGCTATGGTGACCCATGAATACATTTCTAGTCCTACCATTTTCACTGAATAGGCAAAAATTCATACATGAAAAAGGCTGGCACAATTTTGGCAACACACCCTATGTTAAATAAACATTAAAGCTAAAGAGTTGAGTCTCAAGCTTCTACTACCAGCTCAAAAAATCAGAGCACACATAAAATTATGCAAGGAGTGACCAGACCAGTGATCTTGTATTGGTCATGCATACTGAAACTTCCCAGTATCAAGGAAGTGTCTTCTCTGTTTTACCACTATACATTGAACATTTCAAGTTACTGTGACTGTTTATGTGCAGGTGCAATGGTCTGAAATCAAGTGACCTCAGTAAGGAACCTCTTAGTATTGCCACTGGACTTGTCCACATAGTGGACAGAATAGTGGACAGAAAGCTGAGTGGCCTTGTGATTTTATAATAACATGGTAAAATAACATCATTTCAGTTTCAAATTTTTGAGGGTTTGCATCCTGAGAGAAGAAGTGGTTAGAAATATCTGGGATATTTCCTACATATTGAGAGAAATCTTCAAAAAGAAAAACAGACACAATGAGCTGAAAGTACTGACACACTATATATAGCATTCTGAAAATCAGATGTATTATGTAAGCATGGCTTGTTTACATTTAAACAATCACCCTGTATTTATGTAGTCTGTTTAGCCATTTAATATGTCAATAAAATAAGGTAGTTCATGCTTCTAGGGAAAAAAAATCTTAGAAAATATTTCTGCTGAAGATTAGAATGCAAATAAAATGTGCTATTAGAAATTACATGGAATTCCACCCACAATCTTTAAACCTACCACATATAAAAATTTTACTAGTCTAAAGTTTTAAATTTTGAAAGAAAGAAAGTTGTTTCATTCAATACAGTTATCAGGTCCAGAAAAAATTTCCAAAGAACTCACTATAGCACAAAAACACAACTCTAAACAATAATCTAAGGTTATTTCATTGTTCACTTTTGGAGAAAATATTTCATCAAGTCTTGAAATTTCCTATCCAAGTCCCTGAAATTGTCAAATTTTGGAAATATTTCTAACTTCACCTTATACAGAGAAAGGAAACATGGTGAATGAAACACAGTAAATGACACATTTACAAAGTATTTCTACAAATTCTGAACCAAGGATTTTCTTTGCTTAAGAGAAGACCTTCTAGAGCTCAAAGTTTTAAAAATGACACCTAGGCAACAGAAATTATGAAAGGTTCACTTTGGACTTGTATAGAAGAACACGTACCACTTTGAGGGCTGTAATTGCAGCAAAATATGGTGCTCCAGTGTATCTAAAATGAAATAAAACTTAGGTTAGGAACCACAGACATGAGAAATGATCTTTCATAGAAATATTTACACAGATCATGCCATAAACCAGCAAAAGTTTCTCAAGTAACAGAGGCAAAACTTCAGAGACAAACAAAACAAGAGCCAAAAACTGTTTGCAAGCTAAATATGGGATCTGTGACCTGGATCAATCCCATCTGGCTTTAGATGCTTAACTAAAGTGCCTAAACTGTGATTCCAGTTGCCCTAAATTCTCTTTTTATAAAGACTGAGGAGAGAGATATGAACACAATCACCCTCCAAAAGTGCTTACTTCAACAAAGAGGTTGAATGAACCTATGACCAGTAGCTTCTAACTCCTGGCTATTTGACCCAGCTACAAGACAGCACCTTTCTGCTCTTTATGGAATGTTTATTAACAGCAGATGTCCAACAGCAGATCTCTCTTACAGGAGAAAGATGTCATCTCTCTTTCAAAAGGGGAATATGAAAAGAAGGAAAATGTAGTGGCTCATTCAAAGTATTGTGGCCAAAATTGGCTGTAGGTCAGTAAAGCATTTAACTGATTTATGCAGTACATTTTTTCTCCCCTGAAATAGGATATTTCCATTACTCCAGTACATAAAACAAGACATTGACAGAATCTACTAAACACCAATATTTATCAAAATAAAATGCCTACAAGAAAACACAGCATAAGAAAAAAGAGACACAGTTCCCGAGAAGGCAAAAAATCAGATGTGCCACTGTGTTACTCTATTTATTCTAAAACCTCACCATGCAATGGGAAAAGACTAACAGCTTTTGGTGGTCAAAAAAGACAGAGAAGGTAGACACAAACAGCATTTTAAGTTCCCATAACATTCAGTATAAAAACTTGGCAACATATCTGCAAGGTACTGTATTCTTTCCTAAGTATGCATGGTCATGATGATGGAGTCCTAGAGCTCTCTGGAAAACTGTGGTTTAAGTGTAAGGTGAGCTTGAATGGCTTCTCCAGGCAGTTATGAAATCCTGAAGCTTTAACAGAAGCAAAAATCAAATTTCTATTTAACTTACTCTCGACATCCTCCAACAATGCCTATACGACCATCTTGACCTTTATGCTTTTTCCCTGTGAGAGGAGGGATAACATTGCGCACCAGCTGGAAAATATTCTCCATATCCTTCAGAGTGTGTGTTCTGTGCAGCGAAAAAGACCTCTCTATAACTGAAAAGAAGAAAATAAGTGTTACTTCAAAGAATGTTCTTCCTTAAACTACTGCCAAGCATTTCTTTTAAGCACTCATGTACACTAATAAAATCACACAAAGATACACAAAGTGACATACTTCTAAAATCCAAATGCTTTGTCACTTAAAGGCCTTTAGAACAGTGAGTAACTAGGGAAGGTGATGATTATAAAAATGCATTCAGGGTCTGATGAAGAGAATATTCTCACTGACTGTTCACAGTCCTAATTTAGGGCTCAGGTACAGAAAGAAGCAACAACCCAGAATAGTTACATGAACATTTAGTAACTAGAAATACCTTCTTAGTTCAGCCTGAAATCAGTTCCATAATTAAGCTCAACTGAAACAGGAACACTTAGTAAGGACTAACACATCCACAGAGCAAGTACAAAGCAACTAAAACCAAATTTTAAATGTACACCCTACCTTATATTTCGCATCCCCTTAAAGACTTCCACCTCTTAGCAGAATCACTGCTTTGTTATTTTGGTAGGCGGTTACAAAGCATAGTGAAAGTCTTTCTGCAAAACTATAATCCGACACACTAGATGCAAACATCACAAATATCACACAAAGATCATTTTTAGCTATAATACATCTCCAAATCTCTGATGCAAAGCCACATGTCAAGCCACATACTAAAACAACTGCACACTCAGTAGGCTATGTATCAAATTACTCTTTCCAAAGGCTACAAAAATTTAGAAGAAAAAGTTACTTCAACAATTACAACTAGAAAGAATCAAAACATTTACCTAACACGGGGAAAATGTGAAGATCACTACTTCTATCAACAATATGTTAACTATAAACTGCAGCAAATACACTAAAAGAGCAAATTCTTAAAAGCTCCTCATTACCTGTAAAACTTTGCTCAGAAGAGTGGCTTATTTGAATGCTAATATCAGTGTTCTAGATCATAGCCATGCTTACTTTCTTTTTTACAGATCTTCTAAAAAGCTTTCAAGAACTGCTACACATGTAAAACACAATTATGTAGAAAATAATTCCCATGATATTCCTTATTTTCAGCTGTACACAACTCAATAACCCAAACCCTCAACTCCAAAATATAGAGGGGAGGAAAAAAGAAGGAAAAAAAAAAAAAAAAGAAAATTTCTGTTCCAGAAGTGCTGGGCATAATAAGGTGAAAAAATGTAATAAACAAGAAAATTCCAAGTCTGTGCGCTATCAGCAAAATACATCTTTTTCTCTGTCTTTCACAGAATCTAAACCAAACATGCTAATCTTCAGTAATAGTATGCTTTAGTCTTCAATAATGATAAATACTCTTGGCTGATCTTTTGCTCTTGAATACAGGCATCCCAGTCTTGCTGAGAAATAATAAAAATGGGGGGGGGGGGGGTAAAAAAGAAAGGAATGAAAAATAAAAGAAAAAACCCACAACCTGATTTGGATTATGGCCAAAATAGTATTGCAGTGACCCAGAGGAGAACAAAATCCTCAGCTCCTCTGAAAACAGGGCAGATTATTTTCTTTAAACCATACTTCACACACTTGCTGGTTTTCAACCACACAAAAATATTATGTAGCTTGGGACCCTTAAACTGCAGTGTTGCTAAGAAGGCCTTGTGTTTATTTGCTGCTGGTTCTTGTTCATGTGTGAATATAAAATCACTACATAATAAATGGAGAGAAAGCAGAGAATTATGCAAAAAGCCATTCTTAATATAGCCCTACTCTACCTACAGAATCACTATGGCATATTCAGCTCTCAACAAATTAAATCTTAATTCCTTAAAAGATGTGTTGCCTGAAGCACTGTGCTCACATTTTAGCATAAACACTTTTTTACACCCTTGCCAATTAGAAGATTAGAATCTCGAATTGCTCTCGCTACAGTAAAATAAATAAAATGAATTTTTGTATTGTGCAATATGCCTGTACACCTATATGATGAAATCCAACAAGAAAAATTGAACCTCAGTTTCAGGTTGCTACACATAATTAAGCTTTTCAGGAAAAAACTTTCAGAAGTAATGGCAAGGCCTTGTAGGTACCTTCACCCCAGTCTAGAACCTTAAATAATTTCCTATGGGATTTTCTAAAGCACACCAGTTTTCCTTAATTTTAAAAGTGAGAACATTTGAAACACTGTATCCATTCATATCCCATAAATTATCTGCAAAAGTCTGCTGCCACCAGGAAATGCTACACACCAGCTATCCACTCAAGGAACACAACCAGATCTGCCAGCCTAAACCCTCAACGGGCCTAACCACCAGTCTGCCTGCACTTTACAGGGAAACAATAACTAACACACAACTGAAAGGACCTCTCAGGACTCAGGGAATGCCCCTTAGGATCTGGCATGCCAGATGATTATTCATCACTGATGCTGGCTGCTTCCTTTTTTTTTTTTCCTCTTTCCAAACTACACTTTTTTCCTTCCAAGCAGTGTGAAAACCAGAATTAGAACAGAGTAAGAGTTTTTGCATTTCCACATGGCAGGCTACAGTCACTAAGCTCCAGTCTGACTCTACTTCCAGCACTGATGGAATATCCCTGATTTCCTCCTGCCCATGCAGCCTACCTCCAGGTACAAAGAAACTATGATGAAGATAAATGCCACAGGCACACAGATCCCAAGAAGTTTGATAATGATTGCTACCATCAGCTTCTGGCCCACACATGAGGTACAGAAGGAAGTTTGTGCATAAATATCAATAATTGAGATACTGCTTTGCCATTCACTTTAAAGTAAACTCAGATGCCCAAAAAATTTATAGAGCTGGTGTAGAAAAAAAAAACCACAAGCAAATATTTTCATCTTCTATTACACCGGCTACAAGAATACAATATTTATAAGATTCAGAATTTTGTTGTAAAGGAATTTATTTTAAAGAAGCTAGATCTTAACATCTGACTTACTTCAGCGTAGGAAAAACTCCTCTCTTTTCCCAGCCCTGAAAAAACACACGCACAGCCTTAACTTCATATACTGGGTTATGCTGGGTAACTTCAAGCAGAACAGCAGCAATATTTCTGCTACAGAGTAACTCATGTTTCCAGATTGCTTCCAGCAACTCTCCTACCTGCCTTTTACATATACAACTCCTTCTCACTTCACTGTACAGAGACATGAATGTGGAAAGAAGTTCCCAAGGTTTACAGGGTTCCAAAGGGATAATTTTGCTCATGAAAATTTGTTATAACTAATGTACCTGTATTAAGTAATCAGTACAATGGTACGAATAATGATTTAATTTAATTTGACATCAGACAAACACCTTCACCACAGTATTAAATAATTCCAATTAGCTTTTATTTTTTAAAAGCTGCTTACTACCAGTGCTTTCACACAGAAGTTTTAAAAAGTACCCCAGCTTTTATTTATGCTGTAGAAGGAAGTACCTATCGGTGGAGAAAGTGTTGCTGTCATAGCATTATAATTAAAGTTATCCGCATATGAACGATGGTTCGCTCTCCGAGGTGGACTTGTTGGTATAGACTGTGACCTCTGTGATACCGAAGAAGAAATTCCAGCCAACATCTGTCCCAACATCTGTAACATCTGGAGTTCTCGAGCATGCTCAGCTTCCCGACGCTTGTCCTCAATTTTGAGCCTCTGCTCTTCGAATCTGTAAAACTTCTCGTCTGTATCCATGCTCTGCTGCAGGAACTTTTCCATCATTTTATCCAATGTCAAATTGGTATGGCGTTTTTTTGATCTTTTGGGCTGATTGAGAGGTGGGGTAATAGTTGGAGCACTGACTTCTTTAAAGCCTAAAGCAAGGGAAGAATCTATTATTTTTCTGATGGAAAACAATTTTCTAAGAGGAAAGCAGCAAACAATCTCCCTACAAGAGGTGACCTAACGTCTCACAAAGCATTAGGTTACACTTTCTCAATGCAAGTTGTATTTATGTGACATAAATAGTACTTCTTTCAGAGTACCAAAGCAAATCCACAAACTTCTACCAAGTTGCAAGGGTAACACAAAAATCACAGAGCCATTTTTTAATTGTCGTAGTACTAAACTTCAACAATGGGAGTCTTTTTCATCTTCTAAAAAGGTTTAAGTGAAGGTTATTAAATAGTATAGCCTCATTTGTCTATTGCAGATAATTACATTAATCTAAATTGAGCTTCAGTCTGTTGGCATTCTAGATTTGCATTTCAAAAGAACATTAGTGTAAACAACTCTTTGATGGGGTTTAAATGTAAAAAGAAGGTTGCTTAAACGTCAACCAGTTGGCTGATTCTTAAGTCATGTCAACTTCTGAAGACAGGTTCATGTTTGTATTAAAAACCCTGCATTAATCTAGATTGAAAACAAACAAGCAACATTTCCCCCGCTGCTCCACAATACAGATGTGGAGGGTAAAGAACGCTCAGGAAAAGGACAGGCTTTATCAAAGTGCTGCTTCTGTCCGCAAGCCGGTAAAGTTAGAAACAGTGTTTCTGAAACAACTCGTGCAATTTATTACGTAAAAGCTCTCCCGTAGCTTTCTGGCCCAGCTGCAACATAAGGAGATTTTTCAGGTATTATCGTCATCATCGTTTTAATACCGTTTTAATGCAGTTTAGCATAACTGCACTCAGTCTGCAGGGAACGGGAAAACACGCCAGCGGGAAGGATGCTTATTTTCTTGTACAATGCTACCTGACACTTTGTCTCGATAATCTCTGCGCTAGTTTTCCATGGGTTTCCCATTGACAAATGCCGATGAAAACTCTCTGGGGTCCCTGTCTGCAGCATCTCCCCCTCCCCGGCATGCAGCACTGGCAGCACCCGCAGCAGCCCGCTCCCCGGTTCACGGGGACGCGCAAGGTGCAGGAGCGGGGAAAGCACGGGCGGGTTTCGGAGCGCCAAGGACGGGGCAGGAGCAGCAGGGTAAGGAAAAAGCCACTTAGAAGCGCCGGCAAGTGGGGCTGCGAGAGCCCGCGGGGTGAGGGGAGGACACCCGGCGCCGGGAGCCCGCAGCGTACTCACCGTCCCCCGGCGGCACGGGGATGGCGAAGGACGGGCACTCCACCTTGATGGGGTGGTCGGCGTAGGAAGAGCACTCGCCGGAATCCTCGGTGAAGTTGTCCCGGGGGGACTCCGGCCCGGCGTCCTCGTCCAGCTCGGCGTCCAGCGAGCGGCTGTTGTGCGGCGTGCCCGGCGTGGGCGGCGCGGCCAGCGGCCCCGCGGGCGGGTGGGCGCCGTCGGGCGGCGGGGCCAGCGGCTCGGGGGCGCCCTCGGGGCCCCCCCGGCAGCTGAGGATCCGGTCCATCTCGTCGTAGTACTTGCATATCTTGCGGGCGTGCCCGTTCTTCTTCAGCCCGTCCCGGGCCTGGTAGTACTGCCGCTTGAGGCCCTTGATGCGGATGCGGCACTGCTCGGGGGTGCGCTCGAAGCCCAGCTCGGCCAGGCGGCACGCCACGTCCCGGTACACATGGCTGTTCCGAAAGTTGCCGTCCAGCGCCGACTGCACGTCCGCCTCGCCCCAGATCTCCAGCAGCGCCCGCGTCTCCAGATCCGACCACAAGAAGCCCCGCGTGTTCGTAATCATCCTTGGCCGGCCGGGGTCACTGCAATGGCCGCGCACCGGGGAGAGGGAAGGAGGGAGGGAGGGAGAGAGGGAGGGACGGAGGGGGCGGAGGAGGGCGGCGGGGAGGAGGGAGGGGGTTTAATGCCCGCACGCGGCTCTCCCAGGGGGCGCCTACGCCAGCCCCGGCAGCCGCGGTGCGGCGGGAAGCGGCGGAGAGCCGGGCCCCAGGACCCGCATCCCGGGCCGCCGCCGCTCGCAGCCCGCAAACAAAACTTTCCAGGCGCCGCTTTGAGCTGCGGGCACCTGCAACAAGAGGGGTAGTGAGGTGGCAAAAAAAAAAAAAAAAAGAAAAAGGAAAAAAAATCTCTTCCCCTTGACTCGCCCCCTCCGAAAACGATGATGACAAATAAAAAATAAACAAGCAGGCACCCGGCGCGGAGCCGCGGTGCTCTCCTCCCCCCTCTCAGGCAGTCATTCGTGCGCTGCCGCTCCCCCGGGCTCCGCTGGGAGCGACAGGACGACGGCGCTGGCTGGACTTGGAGGCTCTGCTCATCACAGTGCGCCTGCCTCCCTCCCTCCCCGCCGCAGTGGAGCGCGATCCCTACACACACACACCCCCACACACACACAGGGCGCTGCAGCTCCGCTCGGCGCCTACCTCACCCCCGCGCACCGCCGTGCCGCGCCGCGCCGCGCCAGCGCGGGCAGCGACATCGCTGCGCCCCGGCCGCCGTGTCACCGAGCCGGGCCGGGCGGGCTCCCCCCGCACCGGCGCACAGACGCGCGGCAGCGCTGCCCCTGCAGGCCGCCACCACAGCCGCGCCGCAGCCGGCGCCGCCCGCAGGCCCGCGGGGAGCCGGCAGCCGCTGCCCTCGGCAGACCCTGCGGCGGTGCCGGGGGTCGGGTCTGCGAGCGCTTCCCCGCCCCCGGCCGTCCCTCCGCGGAGCAGGTGAGCGGCCTGGCCGGCCCCCGCGGCAGGCGGGGGTGGGCTGCATCCTGCTGGGCCCCGCTGCCGCCCCTTCGCTTTGGTTCTGCTCTCCGGCACGAGCGTCACGCGAGGCCGCCACCGCCTCCCTCCAGCCTCGGCCCAGCCCCCGGCGGGGCTGCCCGGCCCGGCGACCTTTCCCCCCGTGGGGAGCACGCACCGGCCCGACCGCCCGGGGCTCCGGCAGCACCCGGCGCCCACCCGGCCCCGCCTCCCGCCCGGGCCGGCGCTCGGAGGTTTGTACCTTCGCCGCTCCGCAGCCAGAGGGCCGCGGCCAGTGCGGCCAAGGCGATGGCAGCGCACCGTCCCCACATCCTGGCGGGGACAAGGCAGGGCCCCTCCGCTCTTACCTCGGCCCAGCGCGGGGCTCCGCACGGCCGCTGCCCAGCGCGCACAGCTCATCGGCGCGGCTTCCGCCTCCGCTCCGCCGGGGCCGGGCCGGGCTCCGCGGGCGGGCGGGCGCGCCCTCCTGGCACCGCTCCGCGCCTCCCCGCAGCGCTGTGTGTTACAGCCCGGCTCGGCTCGGCTCGGCCCGGGAGGGGAGAACTCGGAGAACCTGGCCCGGCCAAAGCCCGGCGCTTTGGGGCTGTCTTCCCGGCCCTTTAATTGGCAGCTCTTATAAACTCCCAGGAATTTACCATTTATTGTTTCACGCTCTTCCCATCCCTCACCTCGCCAGGTGTTTCTGAGAAAACTCCTCGTTTGCAAGTATGATTTGCTTCCAGGGTGGTATTTCTTGCTCAGATACATCATTTTCCCCTATACACATCAGTTGCCCTATACTCCACTGGTGAGACCACGCCTCAAGTACTGTGTCCAGTTCTGAGCTCCTCAGTCCACAAAGGACACTTGAGGTGCTGGAGCAAGTCCAGAGAAAGGAAACAAAGCTGGTCTAGAACACTAGTTCTGTAAGCAGCAAGTGAGGAAGCTGACGTTGTTTAACCCGGAGAAGAGGAGGCTCAAGAGACCTTATCACTTTACAACTACCTGAAAGGAGGCTGCAGTCACATGGGAGTCAGCCTCTTCTCCCAGGTAACCAGTGACAGGACAAGAGGACACAGCAGTCTTACACCGGGCTAGGGGAGGTGTAGGTTGTACATCGGGAGGAATTTCAACACAGAAAGCATGGTTAGACCTTGGAATAGGCTGCCCAGGGTGGTGGTGGAACCATCATCCCTGGAGGTGGTTAAGGAAAGACCAGATATGGCACTTAGTGCTGTATTCTAGTAGACATGTGTGATCCTGTGATTTTTATAGCAGCATTCCATTATTATTTTCTTTAAAACACAACAGAGCTGGTGAATTTACCATCTGATGTTCACCTCAGCTCCTACAGCACCTGCTTAATCTACACAATGAATCAAAATGCAGTGTCACCCAGGAGAAATTTAAGATTATATGCATGAGAAATCTGAAACATTTTTTAAAAGCTCTGAACAGCTGTAATCTCTGCTGTAGACTCCTGGGTATTTCAAGAAAGAGTGTTGTTATTAACTCAAAAGCTTGTAGCCTAACTGGCAGTAAAATGTCAGTGTTTCAATTAATATTTTGAAGGGGTGAAGACAGACAAAATTTTCCTTTACTGTTCTATGTTATATATAAGCTGTGGTCAAACAGACCTGCTGGTGTTACCTGGACCAAAGCCAAGCACAAGATATTTATGTTTTTCAGCTACAGAAGCATTGTTTGAAGCAGCCATGCTGTGTGCAAAGTAGGAGACAGACAACCTGAACTTTTAGTGACCCAGGTTGATCAGTAACCCGTGTTCTGGAGCAGGACCTTGGATACCTGATGACTTCACTGTCAAATATTAACTTGTTTGCTGAAAAGTTGCTTTTCTATAGGTCCCAGTATCTGGTATGATTTTAAAGCCAATACCAAGTCAGTGAAATTTTCCCTTCATTCAGTCAGCACAAGTAATGCTTTTTACCCTCTGATTATCTGAGTGGCAGTCCAAAAGATAGATTAAACAGACAATCACATTTAGTTTGCACATGAATTTTAACCCAGAAAAAAATGAGTTGAATACCGCATTTCATACACTCATGCTTTGATTCCAGCTGGAAGGATAATGAATGTGTAGATTCCCATAATTCCAGCACTGATTTAATGTCTGGAAGAGAGGGGGGAAAGAATAATGTGGATGTTTTTTTCATCCCATCAAGTGTCTCTACCAAAGGCATATCTTGTGCCCAACAAAGGACAGGAAGAAAGATACAGGTGTAATGTTTTTTGCTGAATTCTCTGGTTTCCTTTGTAGCAGAGGTGGAAGGGAATTCTTCTGATGCTGCAGGCCCCTCAGAAGTTGTTTGTGGAGGACCCAGTTCTCAATTTGTGTGTGGAAGAAAACCTAAGGGTGTCTGTGGGCTTCCCCTATGCCACAGTTCTTCAGCTTGTTATGCACACCTTTGTTGTGCACAACAACTTTGCATAACCACAGGAGTGTAAAACCTTTGGGCAAAACATGGTGCCACTCCTCTGACATTCTCCTGCCCTGTATCTAACTCAAGGTACCTTCTTCTGGTATAGTACTGGCTGCCATCTCCATACCTTGTACAGAATAAATCCATAACTTCTGGTGCCACCTCTGAATGCAGCAACACCAATACTACTTAACCAGCAGATGAGGCAGGGAAAAGGGCCTTTAACAGAACTACAGAAGGTAGGAGGTGTGTGAGGCAAAAGTTCACACTCCCACCAAAAAGGAAGAGAAAAAGCAGCTGCAAGAGGCACTTAGTTTTTCAGGTATATACTGTGCTTGTCTCTTTTTTTTTAATTGGGCTTTCTTTTCTGACAGTCCTGCCATTTTCTCTGCTTGTCCCTCTTACATGAAAGGAGGAATGACCCTGCAGAGTTCCATTTCCTTCTTTGTCAAAATCATTCTGCCTTCATTGCCTGTTGCTGGCCCCTACCACATCCTCAGTGTCTTTTCCCTCCTTCCCCAGCTCTTGATCTTAACCCTGAGTTCCAGCATTTTAACCCTTCCCTAGCTGCACTGTCAAGGCAGCGCATCCTCCTCATCAGTGGATTAACTCTGTACCTCCCCAGCTACACAAAAGAAGAAGCATCAGTAGCCAGCCTGAGAATGTCCTAGCACTGTCAAGGTAGACAAGAACTTGGAGGATTGACTTTGTACTGCATGGCAGCAGCCACTGACAGCTGGTGCTTGCTGGGAACAATCGATATGGGGAGGGATGGACTGTCAGCTAGATGTCCCTAGGTGGAGACCCCAAAATAGTGACCATTCGGGACCATCTTTTCTTCTGCAGGTTCCTGATGAATCTTTGTTGGCTCTTTGCTTCTGATGACTTGGCACCCACTCAGCACTTCAGTCCTTTCCACCCATTTGGTAACTGTTGTGCAGCCCTGCCTACCAAAGCCATTCCATGGTGAATGTGGACAGCAGGTGTCCATAGCAGAGTTCGCAACATCCTTTGATTGCATTCTCTCCACTCAAACAATTGACAGCCTGTACTGGAATCACCATTTAATATCATAAATATTACAAACACATCCCTGCCAACATATGCATATTAATAATGGCAATAAGAGGTTTAAGCATACATGTGGCGAAAGGTAATGGAAGAACTCAGAAGTAATAAGTAGCTCTAGTTGAAACTGCCCTTAAAATACCACCAAGAATTTCTTTGTTGTTGAAATGTGAATCTGGAAACACCTTTCATTGTGAAAAAGATAAAGGAAGTCTTAATTTCATTCGAATGATTACCTAGCTAAATTGCAGCTGTTAGAATCGATAGTGTAATAGAGAATAGAGAAGGCAAAAATGGTATAGGTGTTCTGATAAAAGAGAGAAAATCCTGCAGGTATTATTAGTAGTGCTATTTACTGTTTTTAAATTGAGTGGAATGAGTATGTTTTACACTGCTAATGTGTTTATCTTGGTACAGGACAAAATGTGGCTATATGGTGTAAATTTTAGTTTACTAGTTTGATGTCTCTGTAGGCCACAAAGAAACTAGGAACACCTGAAGCTATAGTAATTATTCCTGTCACTTCACTTTGTGTATTTTTATATTCAAGAGAAAGGATAGCAGCAAGCAATTGACAACAAGCTGTTACAAGAACACATCAACATGGCTTTGGTTTCCCTATAAAGTTTACTAAACAGGAATGTTGTATGGGCTGAAGAAGGAAAGTAATGTTTCTTTCCATAATGTATATGGAAAGAAACATACCTGCACCTGATTAAATACTGTGTTAAAAGTTTGCCCCTACGGCTTCTGTGATTCTTCATATTCCTACCAGGGCACCTCAGATATTATCACTTCTAGACATACTCAGTCTAATAATGTTTGTGAAGCCCTGTGCTTCACTAGGTAATTTTTGTTTTACCCAAAGTGAACACTCTTTCTGCTGAGTGTTAATGGTGAGAAAAGCAAACATGAGAGAAACAATAAAGAGGCTGTTTCTGGTTTGTACTCTCCTTAGAGCAGGCAATAAGAATGATCTATGTGGTGCAGTAGAAGTGAAGGTTTTTTGGACTCGCCCAAATCCTTCAAACAAGTTCCTGATATCTAGTGCAAACAATTATGTAAAATCTCTTAAGCAACAACAAAAATGTTAAAACAAATGGCCTCTTTTCTAATAGGGAATAATGAGAAAGTTGATACTGGGCAATTATACAGTTTTTTTAAAAACTGCTTTATCTTGTTCTTTGGTGGCAGAAGGTAAAATTTGCCAAATCCAATAATTTTCACAATTTAGAAGACTGCTATTATTATGAAATATACCATTTATATAATTTTTTACTGTTCAGTAATGTCATTTACACATTATTTTAGTTGTGTTGTGGCTGAGCCTGATGGCTTTGCCTGAGCATCGTCTTACCCATTGTACATATACAAATGTCAACCCCTTGCTCAAAACAGTTTTGTGTGCATTTAAGAGAGACATGAATACTCAGAATGATGGACAGATTTGTAAAAAATAAATTGGCTTTACCTTAAGTGATACAGCTCAGTTCAGTCTTGGAAAATCATAGTGGATATTGAATGTGACTGCTGGAGGAAGGCTACATGCTGTATTCACAAAGGGATTTGAACACTGAAAGGTTCCTCTTTCAGGTACCTGGCTTCCCTGGGTTTTGTTTCCCCCATAATGTGTTGCTAGTTATCTCATAGATCCAGCAACTTTAGCAGTTGTGTCCCCAGGTTTCTCTGAAGACTGTGTAGTTGCTTTCCCTGCAGCCCCTAAGCCTTGCATTTGTAGTCAGGCTCAGACTGCTGTAATGCCACGGGTGATATCTGCCTCCAGTTGCTTCTGGAGTTGTGCATAATCTTTTTGCCCACAGGAAAAAGCTGCAGTTCTCTTTCCTCCCTGTGAGAGCTGTTCCTATTACATATTCCTGAGCTCTCATATATAGAAAATATATATGTTTATATATATATATATATGTCTAGTCCTTAATATGCCTGCACTTCAATTTACAGGTGTTAGAATTAGACACACGTACCCTGGTTTTGGTTACAGCTTCTACTTCAAAGTCAGCATATATGCATGCACATTATCACTTCCTGTGATTGTCACAGCTGTGTAGGTGTATGGGCAGCAACAATTCATTTTCTCCATGCCAAGGCCAGCTCTGCAAGTTCTGTTGGGATAATTAATCCCATCGTGGGAGGAGAAGGTTGTGTAAAAATAAAAGCTAAAATAGGGTAAGAGGGTGGATATAACTATGTCGTTACAAAGATGACACATCCAAATGATGATTTTCCTTGCTGTATGGGAATAGCCATCCCAGTATAAAGCACCTTTACACAAATACAGCTATAGACTTGACATGTCAGAAGTTGAGACAGCAGGGAAATTGCATTGCTTTAGTTCTATCACAATAATTAAAATAAGACTTATTTTATTTGGGACAAGCCCCAAATAACATATGGCAATAAAAATTTACTTCATTTGGCAAATGGTTTTCCACAAAGAAGCCCATCCTTTCATGTGAAGAAAACTTTTCAATCTTCCCCACTTCCATTTTCTATCCTTCATTGCTCTTAACACCCTTCCAGAAGGGCATACCATGTCAGTGAATCCAGGTCTTCTACTAGCATGTCTTCATGAAGAGTAGTTAATGAAGGAGCAGTAAAGATCAGAAGGGTATGGAAAGGAGAGCCTTGATGGGTGGCTCTCCAGGTCTGCCAATGTCATGTGTCAGGAAAGAGGATGTGTGGCCAGGGAGGAAGGGAGGCAGGTAGCCCTTCTGCCCTGAGCTCCTGCTGTCACCTCCAGGTTCACACTAAGACTTGAGACAGCCCATGCCAGGGTCACCGCTCTGTACCAACCCACCTCTCCTGCTCTCTCCCACTGTCTTCCATCAAACCCAAGTCTTGCTGACAGATTAAGACTAAACTCTACAGTCAGGGGAAAGTCTTACTGCCCTGAAGGCATCCTACTGGTGGTCCCTAGCTCCAGGCCTTTCCCTCCATGCCTGTCTGCTCTCAGCCCCTTCCCTTGCCAGCCCTACTGTGGCTCAGCACTCAGTGTCAGCTGGCCCCAGCCTTCCCATGCCAGGCACTGAGGCTGTCCACAGTGACCTTCTGCTCCCATTCTCCCTGGGCAAGAAGAAGCAGCTCCTGCTGCTGGCAGTCGGGCAGACACAGCCTGCACTTCCTCAAAATCCACCCAGGCAGGATCCCGATGGATGGAAGGAGGTGTCTGTGGCAAAACTTGGACACCTTAGCAAGGAATAACCATGCCAAGCCCTGGTGCTGTGGTGGGGGAGACTGTGACAGAATGATAACTGGAGTGTCTTTGGTGGCCAGACCTCAGCCAGGCATGCAGAGCTCCAGTGAGGGTGCAATGTGATTGTGCATCACCTTCAGCCTGCAGCGTTGGCTGATCTCCCATCACACTAACCCTCCCCCTCAGCACCATGCAGAGAGGGGGTACCCCCTCTTCAGCCACCTCCAGTCTGCAAATGATTCCAGGACATTGCTCTTACCTTGTCCATTCTTTAATGATACATCCCACTCCCTCAGGCTAGCACCCCGTACATTGCATCCCTGCTCTCCCCATGATTTTCTCTTGAATACCTCCTTGTCCCACTGTACAGCCCACTTGGATCCCTGCTCTGTGTTTTCTTTTGTGAAGTGGATGCCAGCACTCTGCTGAAAGTGAGGGAAAGGCACCACAGCTGGACACTGAGCTCCCACACTTTGACCAGAGTTTTGAGCATTCCCAAACAATACTGCACGTCACAGGTGAGCAGTTTCTGCAACTGGTAACAACAGAGCACCAAATCTGTAACATGCCTTCATCCAGTTGTCAGCTGGTGAGTTATGTGCTGTAAAAAAGCTTTTTAAGACACTGCCTTCTGAGTGGCCATGAAGGCTTTCTCCCATTATATGGAAACCAGATTATTGCTGAACTTATTTGATCCATTCATAGGGAGCAATAAAATGCACAATTTGCTCAGTAAAAACTCCACCTGGTCTCTGAGATATATTGGCATGGCAAGCATCCACCTTCCATTGCTGTCACTTGCAGTCCCCATCCAGTCACTTATCAGTTCATCTGTTACAAGAAGCAGAAATATTCCCCTTGCATAGGCAAAAAGTCACCTCCCTGGGGCTTCTAGTAACTTTTCCTGCCTCTATTCTGGCAACTGGAGTGGCACACTTTAAGGCTGTAACAGCCTAAAAAGGATTCATCAGACTGCCCCTTCTGCTCAGGCATTCACAGCTGTCTCTGTACAAGGAAACTATGTAATGGGGAGGAAAAGCATTGGGAATTGAATATTAATCACTCTTGTTTTTTTCCTGTAAAAGCTCTTTTGTAATGCTTTAGAGCAGACAGGAGTTAGCTGGTTAGGAAAATCAGCAAACTGAATGCCTTCTTTTGAGATAAAATGTGATTCATTTGCAGCTGTGCAGACACAGTCTTAGTCCACGCCATGTTTATCAGGTTCAAAAGCACTTTTATCAAATTCACCAGAGAAAAAGAAGTGCTGCAGGTTTGAGCTTAACTATCCTGCTGATACCTGTAGGTCAAGGCTGAGACCTCAGGTCTTTCCTTTCATGGAGGGGGACTGACTTCCCTCCCTCTTGGTCTAAGTTTATTGAACTTTCTGGCGTGTTACAGTTCATTGTGATTACAAAAGTGACTCAATTACTTTTCAACAGCATCACATTATTTCAAGACAATTATTTCAAGCTACTGAGTTGTATCAAGACCTGTTTGTCAGGTTTAACTGATGCTTGGGGTTATTAGTTTTTATGTTGTGTGTTTGTGAATTTTTCCTGCTCAGACATGCCCTGCCAGTGTGCTCTTCTCCCTCCCAGCTTTTTGCCCTGTTGAGCTAAAATCCATTATCATGTTGCTTGAGGGCATTAGGCTTCCCAGTTTTGTTCAGTTGTAAGATTATTCTTAACTACTCTTTTAGGATCTCAGAATGACACCTATTGATCCATTAACCTATGAACATTTAATGTGTGGGGGGTCTGGAGATAAAAATTTTGCTTTTTCTGGGCTTTCAACATCTCATGTCTTTTTGTAAAAGAGACTCTTAAACCATTCACTGTGAGTAAAAAGGCTCAGAACTGGAGGTCAGAGTGACAGACAACAAAGTTGACCTAATTGTGGAGGTGTGTGAGGACTGTTTCAGAGTAGTGGAAAAAATGGGAATAAAGGAGGTCAAAGAGTTCCAGAAGATGCTTCTGACTGAGTATTTTTGCCAGGTCCTGAGCTGTAGTGGGAAATATGGAGTGTAATTCAGCTCCAGATTGCAGACATCTAAATTTAGGTATTAAATGTAGGTGACTGCCTGTGAGCCACATATCTCAAGTTCCATTTCAAGCAATGGAGATCACGTCCTTAGAGTTACTGGGGCCTGGAGAGCTACTGAGCTCATCCTAAATTAGACACCTACCAGGCCAGTCTGTCAAAGACCCAGTCATGCTGCAGCTAAGATACTTCTTAAACTTTGACAAGTCTATTTTGTACATCCCAAGATGCCCAGGGTTCCCCAAAGACAGAATAATCACACACATCTCTCTGGTAACTGTGTTGGCAGGGGGAAATTATGATTGTGTTTGCCCAGCCAGAAACACACCAGATGGTTGTAACAACTGAGTGTAATGCATCCTTTGGGGAAAACCTCCTTGAATTTCCCAAATCCTGCCTGAATACTTGCTCATTATACATAATAGACACAAGAAGGATGTGAACATGGGATCAAGTGCTCCTGGGCAGCCACAGAGTCAGTTCACAGCCTCTCTGCCAGGCCTTCTTACTGTCATGGCCATAGTCCCACCTGTGGGGCTATGGACGGGAGCTGTAGGGCTCTTTGGTAACAGTGGCTGGATATCTATGCAGTAAGCACTATCAGCTGCTAAGACATGGCAGGATGATCCTGGCACTGTATACACATGGATTATATATGGAACATATAGGGAAGGCTAAAACAAAATTTTATATCTCCAGCACTAACATCTGTAGCTCACTTGTTTGCAAGAGAAAGGGCATGTTCATCCTGTATTTCTCTTTTAGCTTACCCTTTACTCATAAGGTTAAAAAAAAAAAAAAGCCCAAACACACCCACAATGGCATGATCAGAGCTTATTTTTATCTCTTTGTTTGTAGAGTTCACTTACAAGGTTACAAATCTTTTTGGTATATTGCACAAGAATTACAAGAATTCAACTACTAATGAATTTTCACCACACAACATGAGTACTGACCATTTCTGGGAATACAGTATGTTCAACTGTTCAACATGAAATGTGTGAACACACAAATACTTAACCCAGTATATTAATGATAGATACTATGAGTTAATATAAGAGGATATATGAGTAATTGACTTGTACTTCACGAGAAGATCCTTGGTCCCTCACTGCTCATTGCACATTCCCTTCACAAGGCATTTGTGGTACACATCTGCCTTGAAAACATCACCAGCTTTTTCTGTGCCACTGTTTTTACACGGTCTTGCCCTTTCTTGCTGTTGTTAGGCTTCTGTTTGCAACTAAAGGCTGCTACTCCCATCTGCTGTGGGCAAAAATGTGCTTCTGAAAGACTCTCACTGTCCCTTGGCAGCATGCCACAGAAATGTTTCTCCACAAAAACAGTAGCTGTCAGTGCTGGATTTTAGGGACTGAGGGATCATCTTGAATACTTGAATACAGTGTACTTTTATAAAAGTTATTATTAGGTTCCTGCAGAATTTTCTGGGCCTGGACTTCTGAGCCTCTTACACTTTCAAGCAAAGTGACTGATGTACAGCTGACTGTTCATGCAAACAGAGCAGCCTGACAAGCTGCAGTGCTGTGAATCTGCTTCCTTTTCTTCTTTTAAGAGATCTTGAAAGAGAAGTGTTTCATCTTTTGTAACCCATACTTATCACTGTACTACTCAACAAAATATTTCTTCTCTCCAATACCCTTTGTAATCATTATTGACAGCACAGTTCTTCTGATTGTTCATCAGATTTATAACATGAGACAGCACTTGAGTGGGCACAAACAAGCAGAGAAACAGGAAAACAGATCTTTGAGAAGTTATTAATGGTCAGCTTGGGGAGGACAGTACTTCCAGCACAACTGCAGCATAAGAGTTTCAAGGTTTTTGCTGGAAAGCTTTGAAAAGCACAGCACATTCACTCCATAAGTGCTTGTGGCATCCTTTGCTCATAATGTGATGGCTGAAGGAGGAAATGCCAAAGGGATGCACTGAAAATGTAACACATGGCCAGTTATTGGCTGGAATCAGCATCTTTATGGAGAGTGAGGGATAACAACACAGTGCAAGCATGCTAAAGTTCTTGAAAATGAAGACAAGGATGTGTTTGATGGGCAAGAAAAAAGAGCAGAGAATAAATGTGTGGAGTTCAAAGACACACAAAACTGATGGAAAAGACCTGAAAGAAACAAACAGAAGGCAGGAGCTGTTACATGATGTGGTAAGGTTTAATTCAGCAAGTCCCTAAGCTGCTGGCTATAGAAGAAAGAAAGGAACCCTTTCTCTATTTCTAGGTTTTTGCTCATTTCTGGATCACCACAGGTAATTTCAAGGAGTGCAAGGTAAGGTAAATACAAAGGAAAAGTCTTGCAAGTTAGGAAGGGTTAGGAATTTGCACTGTCAAATATTTTGGAAGCTTTGCACTGAAAAGCAATGGTCTCTACATTATTTTGTCTAAATATATTTCTCTAAATTTCTCTACATTTTCTCACCTAATGACCAGCAGTACAGTATGTGTTCGGACACCATGTTTTTGTTACCATGACAAATAGGAGAATAAGAATGTATATAGGATGTGGAACTTAGCACCAGGAACTTATCTGTATTAGTCACAAATGTCTTAATCTTAGTTAGCTTGCTAGAGAAAAACTGTGACATATGACAGTTGTATCCAAATAAAACATACTATCTGACACTGGTATCCATATCAACCCAATTCATGCACAGTCCACATCAGATTATTTGTATGATACAGAAATCTCTTAAATGTGCTGAATTTTCCCTCCAACCCCTCAGCACCTTTTGTGCTACAACATGTTACCCCCAGAGCTTCTCTGCCATCAGAGCCAGTCACCATCTCTTAGCATTTTTTCCCTTAATATAAAATGAAAGAAGTTTTGAAGCAAAAATTTAAATGCTGAAATTCTCTTCACCTAACTCTTGTTATTTAAAATTTAGCTTAATAATCTAAAACTCAATCTACTGATTCAGTTCAAGGTGAATAAATTGAGAGTGGTTCATTTGATTTCTTAAAAATAAGTATCTGCTTACATTTGCAAAGATATTGTAAGCTCTTTAATGTGCAACTTCAATTGTTTTTCTCGACCTTGATATCAAAACCATGGTTCAGGACACTAGAGGGAAAATCCTATATTAATAGTCATTGATTGCCCACATGAGGGGAACTGGCAGAGGACATCACTGCCCACTCCTTTCTCAGGTATCTGGGCCTTCCTTGGGTGGAAAAGATGTCCAGGAAAGGAAAAGCTGCACAAACACCTGGCTTTTCCACCCAAGTCAGGGTGGAGTCAGAGTGTATTTCTACTGACATAGTAGATGTTGTTTGATCTATGACATGTATTATACCAAATAATCTCTCTCTCTCTCTCTCCCTCTTTCTTTGTTATGTAAGAGTGGTGACATTTTTTGAGCTGTCAGACACAGTCTGAAAATCTGAAACTTCTTTACAGAACAGGTCACAAAAGTCAGGATAGGGAAGACATTAATAGGACTGCATTCAAAGATCTTTAGCAGCCATTTCTGTCTCTTTCCTCTATTTTTATACTAATATTTTGAAATTTTATGATGTTGTTTTCATATATTTCCTGCGTTTATTGCTGGAGAATATTAATATGTTATTATTGAGCTGTTTAAGTGTCCATGGCCACAATTCTCACGATTCCTCTCATTTTTAAAGTGTTCATTAATACTTTTGTTTGAGGAAAAACAAAAGAAGCATAGATATAATAATTTGTATACATACAAGCTTCAGAAAAGCTGTTTGTGTTTCTGAGCTCTCATATTTGATTCTGTCTGTCCCTTTAATGTCAACTGAACACTTAATACTGATGGGAAGACAGCTGGCTGCTCAGACATGGGTGTACAACATCTGTTGGCTGCTGTATGAGCACAAGACTTGGAACAGCTTCCACTCACTGTGCACCTGACTTTTTTGAAAATGATCCAGTTTTTGTGTTTGTGAACTGATTTGATGCCTTTATTCATCACAGAGCATCTCCTCATCCCTTCTTTATCCATCCTTGACTGTGTGCCACACCATCTGAAAATCAAAGATTGAATTGGAAGGATGACACTTGTTTTTCTAGCTTTTGCACAGTTCATCCAATATTTTCTTTCTTTAAAACAAAAGTAAATGAGTTTTGGAGTGTCTGCTATTCTGCGTGAGTCTTTGTCTCCCTTGCCACAGGTGGCAGAAGTAAGAAAATGAAACCCCCAAATGCTCACAAGCTTAGAGCTATGAGCAAGGGGATGCTAAAGAATCCACAGAGGGATAGAGAGTCTCTGGTTCTGCAGCACCTGAACTGTGGTCTCATTTCTTTGATGAAGAAACAGGTAAAGCTTGTGTCTAGGAAGAGTGCCTGAGAGATTGGTTAAATCAGCAGTGTTGGAATCCATTGTAATAAAAAAATTTAAAGAGCTTCTGAATGTAGCTGGGTAATCCTCCAGCAAGGAGAAATCTTTTTGAGGCTGTAACCTGCACTCAGGATGCTTCCCATGCTGCTGGCAGCCTCCAGCAGAGTATCACAAGGTTTGTTGCAAATACTGAATATGAACAAGTGCAGATGGTGACTTTCTACCTCTGAAAATGCTTTCTTTCCAGCACACAACACATGCATGTCATTCCATGCCACTGTGAATGTGTGCATACAGTTTGCTAAAATCATCCTTTATGTTAAAGGAGTAAATGGGGAGATGGGAACTTTATTGACCATCAAGACAAAAGTAAGAGGTGATGCATGACATTGCTTTTTTCCACTTCTCCTAAGGCACTTTCTCAGGGTGCACAAACACACACACACCTGTATAATCTCCATACACACCTGTGTAATCTCAAGTGCAAACTGATTTTCAGGGTGGGGTGGGGAGACGTTGATACACTCAGTCTTAAGCACAGGGCTTGCAGACCCAAAGCTGGGAAGGTAAGTTCTCCTGGGACATGCATTCCCAAGCAGCTGGGTGTAGATATTGTCAACAGCGTGACACCCAAAATTCCTGTAACTGTGCTTGCTGCCACATCACTTCTGTGTGTTGGTCATTGTTAGAGGCTGCAGATGCTGCTTCATGAATGCCTCCACACATGTTCTGGGCTGAAGTTACCTCGCTTGAGTGAGGATGAGGGGAGCTTACTGGGATAGGTACTAGGTGTTATCCAGGGTCCAGCACGGCCAGGACTTCAGGTTTGGCCCAGAACCTGTAGGTATCATTGCTATAGAAATAATCCCTTTTGCCTACTTTGTCAAATATGAGAGGATTTAGGCTATAAGCATTTCAGCAGGTGCCTGCTCCTTCCCTTTGAGAGGAGGAACAAGATTTCTTCCTTTAGCTGCTCTACTGCAGTCCATAGGTCAGGACAGCCAACCCACTTCATCTACTTTTTACCTACAATAAACTCTGAACTGGAACATCTAAAGCATGTGCTTGATTATGCTGGTGCTCTTCTGGGTATGTGTGGATGGATTTGAATTTTTTTTTTTTTTTTTGTGCCTGTTGTGACTTTGTCATGTCCCTTCTACACAAATGTGAGGAAATATGGGCACACCAATTTCCTTTTTTTATCACAGATAGGATCAGATGTGAGCTTATGACAGTGGTTGTGACAAGGCTGGAGTCTGCATGTGAAGATATCCAAATCCTCTTGCTTTAATTTAGGTGGTTGAAGGTGATATATTTAGCCTTAGATAACATTATAGGCTCTTTTCATAAGCAATGAACAGGGAAATGTACCATCAAAGCTGATATGTGTCATCCTAAAATGAATGTCTGTGAGAAGTTAGGCAAGTACAAGAGACAATTCCTCTGTTTCCTTCCATTACACTTGAAGAGAGCATGGGGTACTAGCTCTGGCTGCTTTGGATCACTGTGGATTGGTGGCAATATTCAGTGTGTGTGGAACCTGGCCATAGAATCCCTCTTCACAGATGACAGAAGTAGAACACAACTATGATGGCTCTCTCACAACTACTACTAAGAATAAGAGCCAGCATACCTGGGATGACAGACATTTACAGTGACCATCTGGACTGGATGGCTCTCCTCCAGAAGGGATGAGGAGTGGAACAGCTGACTTGCTAATAAATATCTACAAGTGTTCATCTCACATTTATTATGCCACACTGAGATGAAACCCTAACCCTGACTCTAACTCTAACCCTAGGAGTACCAGTTAAGTTGTAGATATTTTATTTTTCCATTATCCTGAAGAACAGAAATACTGCTAGCACTGAATGCATGCTAGAGGAATTCCAAAGAAATACCATTCCAAAGAAGTACCAAACAGAATAGGAATTAACAAACTCATTGAGAATGACAAAATACTAAGGGGCTTACAATTTAAGAGCAGCTTTCATGAAGAGAAATTCTGACTAATTTTGTGTCTTTTTTTTTTTTTTTTTTTTTTTTTGGTAGAAAATTGATAAAGGGAGAAAGAAAAGGAGGCAGATAATTTACTGGCTGAACGTTCACACAACAAGCAGTAAAAGAAACTTGAAAACCACAGGGTTGCAGGAGCTGTTCTGTCATTAATCAAACTTGCAAGAGAAAGGACTGAAAGGGTAATAAAATCAGTTTGAAATTAGGTTAAATTTGAATTGTTCAAGTGACCACTACACATAAAATTTGCTTGTGTGCTATCATCAGAGTTAAAAACAGAATTAGTCAATTATTATAAGTTGTATAATTAATTAGGAAACTGTTACAGATCTAAAAAATTATTCAGAGTCTAGCACTTACTTTCATCAAACTTCATTTTATTAATCTGTGCCACAAAACCTTCCTACAATATTATTTTATGCAAGAATCTCATGGAGTGAAGAAGGATTCCATTTCTTCATACAAATCCCTGGAATACATCCATTTGCTAGGTTTCAGGTTCTGCATTTTTTGGTGTCTGTGGGGTAGGATGGGAGTGCAGCTGGTTGCAGCTGCTCATGCTTTATACCCCTGTCCATCTTGGAGCCTGGCTGTGAGCCGTGAGCGTGCCATCACGAGTATGTTGTCTCGAACATTTGGCCAGAGGCGTGCAAAATAGAAACCCTAATGCCCCAACAGTTGCACTGACCAGGTGTCCTCAGAGGTTGGCTGGGGACAGAGACGCTTCTTTTTACACTTTCTAGGAAGCATCCGGATGCTATTGAGTGAGCTAGGAAAGAGAATCTGTTCTTCATTCCTTGGAAAGCTGAGGTACTGTGGAAGAAATGCTTTGGGTTTTCCAGAACGCATTCCTAAAACGGTTTGGTGAAGAAGAAGCGTGTTTGACCAGGGAAAGGGGCAATGCAGTTTCACGTTTTTGGAGGAGTGGGGTGAGTGGAGGAGCTCCTGCCCTGTGGAAATTACCCAGGGTTGTTCTTTGATGCCTTCTGTGCTTTGTGACACCACAAAATTGTCACACAATGGGAGCCACAGGGTCTGTCGCTGGTAATGTTACCACAACCTGTTTTATTTATCTGCCCTTTCTTTCCCAACTGCCTACTGGAATTGAGTGGAGAAGGTCTTGGAGGGGATCAGCTTCTGACAGAAGCATTTCCTTGTCTACAAGGATGAGAAAAATGAGTGTAACTCAGTCTGATACTTTCTTAATCTCATTTGAGTCCTGCTGAAGACAGAGTCTTGACCTTACCTGTTCTTTTTGCACACTCCTGTCCTTCAGCCCTTGGAAACACAAAGGCTTTTTGTACAAGAATCTTTTGTGTAGCTGAGGGGGCACTGGCTTAACCAAGTGATCTGCTCCAGAACCACAGTCAGCATCACTGACACATCCATTAAAGCCTGAAAAGTGCATGCAAATAAAATTTGTGAAATATCATATAGTCATTAGCCTGTATGCAGTGCCTCTTAGATTGTCAAATAAACTGTTGAAGATTAGAGCTTTGTTATTCTCTTTATTGTTGGCATAAACCAAGGGATGGAATAGCAAGGAAATATGAATAAACTCACTCCTGAACTGTTGGTCAGGATGGCATATTACCAACAAACTATTGAAGACTTTGCAACATCCCCTTATTTTTAATACCTTCATGTGGGGTGAGGGTCTGTAGTCATGCGGAGAGTCTCCAGGCAGGTGGAAAGGAGAGCTGCATTATTGCAAAACCCAGGCCTTTTAAAGCAGTTAGCCCATAATCAGCTACATAGTTTTAAATCATAACAAACATAGTTCAACCAACCACCATACACCATGATGTGAACACAGAATGGTTACATAACCTGTTTTTCTACCCCTAATTCAGCTGAATCTCTTTCCCACAGTCCTTTTCTGCCTATTCAAGGTAGCAGACCTGAGCCATGATTTTACAAGGCCTTCTCTTGGTAAGGTTTTACCTATATGCACACCTTCAGATTAAAATGCCAATGGAATTAATCAAAATTAGGAGTGTTCAGCAGAGCAGGAAAGACTGCAGAGTGCTGCTGCTGCAAAAATTAATAGAGACATTCTGGAACCCTGGCTCCATTGCATGACTGAGTCTGTAACCTCAGCTATCAAAAGTTCATTATATATGTAGCTTTGGGGGATTTGACAAACCGTTTCAAAGACTGGAGATTATAAGAAAAATGAAAAATAAATATGTTCATTACAGTATCATTACTTCATTTTGCCTTTAGAAACTGGCACGGACAGTTTGGCTGAACAGACATGGAACAATTTATTTTGATCAGTATGAAATACAATGCATTTTACCCTGCTCCTCTTACTCTTTCCATGGCTCAGGTTGCACGGAGTTTGATTAATGTGCATGCTTTACATGGGGTAATTTTTACTTTTATATCCCCTCTCATAGCTATATAAAAAGGCAGTATCTACCCTGGATAAGAACTCCCTTGTGTTAGAGAAAACACACACATATGCATTTTTTTCTTTCCTTGAATTTTTTTTCTATGGTTTTGAAGGAAATAACTTTCAAGCTCATATTTTTTGTTCTTTAGTAAATAAAGTATTGGGCTAGGAAGAGAGCAAACCTAGAAATGAGTAATCAGACAGAGTCTTCAATAGAATACCAACCACCCTGACAGCTACAGGCTTGGTCTTATGGGATGCACTTTAATATAGGCTCTACAACTAGTAATTGAAGGCAACAAATATCTTTTTGGCCCTACCAAGACCATTTGATGTACTAATCTAATTTTAGGTATCCAAGTAAAACCTGTCGCTCCCAATTTTCTATATTTTTGTGACTGGAGTGTGTGCATTTAATTGGTAAATAAAATTGAAACCAATTGATTATTTTTATTTTTATGGTAATATTTATACCACTGATAAAAGCCTGCCTGCAAGTTGAAAAAATTCAATCATCCCTTTTCAATATGGAAAGAAGTAGATTTTTTTTCCTCAAAAAAACTCATGCAAAATTTAATTTCTTCGGTGTTGTTTTTGTTCTCATATAGATGTATGCCTACAGGCTTCAAAGTGCTCCGTGTAAAAGTTACTTAACTTCAGAAGATTTGTCTAATAATCTCCATTGGTGTACTAGAGCTATTGCATTGGAACTATTTGGGTTGTATCAACATTTACAATACTGCAGATGTTGTTAGACACTGACTCCTTGAAAGTACAGCAACTTTTCAGCTTTTTGCTTCACTGCTTTATTTCTAATGGATTGCAACACTACTCTGTGCCTGACAAAGAATCTGTTTTCTCTGTTACTTTCTGATTTTGACTGTGATCTGTATTTCAAGGCAGCAGAAGTTAAAGCAGCTTTTCTTTTCCACCATCCCACTGACATAAGGGCATCACTGATAAATTGAAAACAAGGCTGTTCACTTCTTGCAAAAGTGTTTCTGACTGGTTGTGTTAGTGCTGCTCCTGTGCCCTGGCAGAAGCTGCTCCACAGAGCTCTGTAGCAGCCATGGAGAGCTTTTTACTCACTGTGAGCAACCACTGAAATACAATTAATAAATCCATGCATTAACATTAGGCTTATTTACAAATGGAGGTGAAAACCCAAAATCACCTAGAACTCTCAGCATCACCGTTTGCATCTAAGGAAATCCTCAGCTTGTTTTTGACCCCCTACTGCTGCTTCTTTACAGCAACCTCTGCAATTCAAGGCATCTACCCATACTTGGGTTAAGACAGTAGGATATTTAGACCACAACTAAATTAGAGGAGTTTGTATATTTTCTCACCATGTGAGTGGCTGTATTTTTTCATGCTACCAGAGTGCTTAATCCAGTCAGAAGGTAGTTTCTGAGATACATGAGGAAACAATGAACAGACATTTTGTTATTACAAATATACTGACATTGTTTAGAGATAGAAATCATTATTTGGGAAGCAGGGGATAGAGAGGTGAAAAATGTTGCTTGACGGCTGACAAAGTAATTGGAAGCTGACTTGACAGCCTTCACTCCTGACAGCCTAATCCAGTACAGCTGCTTGTTCCCACAGGCTCTGCACTGAATGTAGGGGTGAATTCTTCTTCTTAAAGCCATAGAAACACCATCAGGTGTTTCCACTCCTGCAAGGTGAAGGCCTCTGTGATTCTTGTGGCCAAGGCAGTATCCATACATCAGGACACTGCTCTGGAGCCCCCAGGGTTTTCATTCTGCCCTGGCCACTGTGCACAGCTCAGGCACCAGGAAAGGTCTTTGGCACATCTTGGAGACAAACTCCCTCCACAAAAGCACAAAAGGGCTCTTTGTTGGCATTAGGTGTGCAGAGCTGGCCTCTGCAGCAACCATGCTGCTCTCCTGGGTTTTACCAGTGCCAGGGGAAAAGGACAGACTGGAGAAGGACTGAGAGAAGTCCATATTCATTTTCCAGACAGTCCCAGGAGGGGCAGTGGTGGCAGCCTGCACACAGAGCCCCTGCACCAAGGCTGTCACCTGCTGTTGGTGAGAAACAGCAGAGTTTACACATGTGTGTAAGCACCCACAGCAAACACAGCACAGGGGATAACACACAACCTGAAAATCATCCAGCAGGAAGCAACAGGACACCTGACACAGGTTTTGTTCAAAACAGGCTTAAGCAAGGTATATGCATGCATAGGAGGGAGCAGAGAGATATGCCAAGCCAGCACGAGTGTAAGAGTGGAAGCAGACAGGATAACAGCGCTTTAAAGGAGGTTATTTGCTTCCATGTCTTTAAGGAATGCTGTCAGTCTCTATGCTCATCAGACACAGACAGCAAATAAGTTTTTCCAGAAAGTGAGTATGATCTTAACAGCATCTGACTGCACAGGTGACCATTTTCTGAATACAATGACATTGCCATTGCCTTTTTACATAAAGCATCATTGGGAAGAGTACCCCATGACAGAGTACTCACTGTAAGAGCAGTGACTAAAGGAGGAAACCCATCATATTTCAGCACTGTGAACATGGAGCTGGCTGTTTGAAAGCTGAGATCTTGCAGTTAGCTCCATTTCCAGAGTGTGAAGAGGGTCTCACAGTGGTTGGTGAATCCCCAGGCAGCAGCAGCCACTGGGCTGCCATGACAACCACAGGGCTATGGCCACGGGCTGTGGAGCTAGCACACACTGCATGGCTGTTGGCTTTGTGACGAATTCCTTACCATCAGCTGACTCTTGCCCTCTGCCAATGCTTCTTCTGGTTCAGAAAATATGGAAAGTAATTTCTACTAGGCAGCTCATTTGTATTGCTGACTTAATGGTACTTTTCTGATAAGTGGCACCAGATTATTTTACAAAAGAAGGCATTGATTGACCATTTTATGAATGGCCTACAATATATATACCATCTTTTGTCTCCTTAATTTCAGTGGTGGCCTCTAAACCATTTCTTTTCTAGGCCCAGGACATTCTTGATTACTCCAGCAGTGACAGAGCAATGAACAGTATGAACTATGTATGAACTATGAACAGCAATAGCCCAAGAATGTCAGCATCTCAGTGCAGTATGACTGCAATACAAATTATTTTGGACTCATGCTGTGACTTTTTAGGGGAAGAGATTCTCCGTCTCCTCCACAGTACCTTCACAGAGCTTATCAGCAGAGCTTTTCCAGAGGGTGGACAACCTAGGTAATCTCTGCTGTTTGAATCATTCATCTTTGTCAAGTATTTCTTGCTGTGATAAGCTTCCAGTTTAATTTGTGTGTAGAATAATTTATATTTAGAGCAGTGGTAGCAGACCTGTATCCAAGCAGGATAAATGCTGGTCCTTACTTGCCACAATACCACGCAGTTTCAAGATGCTGCTGTTTGCTTAATTAGAGAGAGGGGAATGAAAAGCTCTGTATTTCTCCACTGGCACACCTGGGGTGTGAGCAGCCCCTGCTCACCCAGTCCACATCTCAGCATTGCTGAGACCAGCACTGGACTGCAGCAGGGCCCCAGCAGCCAGTGCCACCTCTGCCCTTGTGTGAAACCCTCTGAGCAGCTGCAGCAGTGGCAGCCCTGAGCACAGACTCTGGGCAGCTCTAGGTCTCCCTCTCCAGGAACAAGGCTGATGCAGAGGCAACTGCTGAGGCTGACCATCAGGTCCTTCATTTGCTAGGTTCCTCAGAACGTAAGTTTGTGAATCCACCACTGAAAAAAATCTTTCTTATTGAACTCACATGCCTGTTATGTGTTTGAGCTTTCAGGTTAAGCAGTTAGAGAGCAAAGTGTAGTGAGGAAATACTAAAGAGACAGACAATCTCCTGCGCCTTCAGAGTGAAGGGATTTCCCCTGATTTTTTGCAGTAATTCATTTATTAGCTGCTGGGAAAGAGCAATAATAATAACAAGCATGTGTTTATCGTTATTATTTATCAGAACTTGTCCCTTCCCCCAGAAGTAGGGCCGGCACTTCTGCAAAGGCACACAGAGGCACAGCAGGTCCACGAGGGGCTGGCAGCCTCCACATAGCAATGGGAGCTCTGCCGAAGGTACTGCTACCAGTAGCATTGCACCAGTTTACTTAAATTTAATGGGGTAGCAACTTAAAACACTATAAATAAGTTTTCCATTAGACATGGTTTCTATGGCCTCTTGATTTCCATGGAAGTGTATGCTTTGACCCCTGAGCCATGTCCCCCTTCCTCCTCGGGTCATGGCACTCACATTTCCCTTAGCTTCATGACTTCAGCATTTACCTGGCTCTCAGAGAGACCTGGCCCTGGCCCACCAGCAGCTGGGCTGGTCTGGCTCGCTGCTCCTCACTCACTAACTCCTGTTAGCTCAGGGGCCCGAGCACATGGACTCTCAGGCACAGCAGAAATTTCAATGGGCGGCATCCCTCAACAAGATTCCCCCTGAGCCTGCATTGCCCAGAAGCCGATTCGCGTTTGGGGCCTGGTGCAGTGTTGAGAAATGATGTTGTGAGGAGGAAGGCGAGAGACGCGTGGGCAGTCGGGCTGCCTCCCGCCGTCCTTCTGGCACTCATTTGGGTCAGCAGGTGGGAAGGAGCGGAGCCCCGGGCCGGCCGAGGAGCCGGGCGAGCCGAGGGCCGTGACCCGCAGCCCGGACGACGAAGGGCCGGGCAGCCCGGGGCCGTGACCGGCAGCCCGGGGCCGTGGTCCGCAGCCCGGGGCCGTAGCCCGCAGCCCGGGGCCGTAGCCCGCAGCCCGGGGCCGTAGCCCGCAGCCCGGGGACCGTGACCCGCAGCCCGGGGCCGTGGTCCGCAGCCCGGGGGCCGTGGTCCGCAGCCCGGGGGCCGTGGTCCGCAGCCCGGGGCCGTGGCCCGCAGCCCGGGGCCGTGGTCCGCAGCCCGGGGCCGTGGTCCGCAGCCCGGGGCCGTGGCCCGCAGCCCGGCGGGGCGGGCAGCGCCGGCCGGCGGCTCCCGGTGCGAAGCGGCCGTGCCGCCACCTGCCGGCCCCGGGCAGAGCCCCGGTGTCTCCCGGACCTTCCTCTGCCCCCGCTTCGTGCTCTTCGCAAACTATCTTATTCCCGTGACATCCAGTATGTTTTATCCGACTTTGTAAAGTAAACGTTAATATCACTTCGGGAAAAAAATACAGCTGAGAGAAATGGCAATCGTTTCTTTTTCTTTGCAAGAGCTTGTTTCAGAAGTAATCCCTCCAGTTTTTGGCTGTGCCACTAGTGTTGTGGCATATATATTGTATACATGCCTACAGTCTTGATTTTCCTACTTGTCTAGATAAAGGCACTAGCCCAAGATTGCATCTGCTCCCTCCTGTCTGAGCATCAAGTTTTCTTTTATATAGAAAAAGTGAACAGCAAAAGGATGGGAATGGTCAGCTATAAAATCTGGACACAAATTTTTAAGCATCCAGACTCAACAACAGAGAGATGCCCTCATGCCCCATAATGCAGTCACATTCTGAACATCCTATTGTAATTGGAGTTGTTCATATTCCCAGGCACAACAACACAAATCTGCAAAATTCCCACATAATGTAATACGAGACTAAGCACTAAATTAAATTGTTGTTTCTTCAAGGATATTTTCCAAAAGTATGTCTGTCTTCTAAAGAATATCCCCTTGCTTCAAGTTCTTCCATTTATCCATGCCCAGAACAGACAAAGCAGAAACTCAGAGAATCTTAAACAGATTTAACTGAAGGGATAATGCAATAGTAGATGAACTTTATTGTTAATAAATCAGAACTCATTCACCCTTGGGACACCTAGACCTGACAGGGTCTCCTACAGGAGGCCTTCAAAAACACCTCTTTTCATTGACTGTATAAAATATGCCCAAACCATTCAGTCTGGGAACTGAGGAAGAAGTGTGTCTCACAGGCTGAAATCAACAGGCTGCTTTTAGGACAAGGTACACCATGTATCCGTAGCTCAGTTCAAATCATAGAATTATTTAGGTTGGAAAAGATCTCTAAGACCATTGAGTTCACCTGTTAATCCAGCACTGCCAAATCCATCACTAAGCCTTGTCTTTTGAATACCTCCAGGGATGGTGACTCAACCACTACCCTAGGCAGCCTGTTCCACTGCCTGACAACACTTGAGGTGAAGAAATTTTTCTCAGTATCCAATCTAAACCTCCCTGGCACAACTTGAGATAATTTTCCCTGATCCTGCCATTTATTTGGGACGCCTCCTTTCAGGTAGTTGTAGAGTGATAATGTCTCCCCTGAGCCTCCTTTTCTGCAGGCTGAACAACCCCAGCTCCCTCAGCCATTCCTCACATGAATTACTCTGTAAACCCTTCAAGGCTCCACTGCCATTCTCTGGACACACTCCAGCACCTCAATGCCTCAGCAAAAAAAGAACTGTAAAGAAGGCTAGAATGCAATTCTGCTAATACAGATAAGCAGTGTCAAAACTAGAGGCTGGGTTGTTAGTCCCTGAGTGATCCTGGTGCACAGTTACTTTTCTGCATTTGTTATCATGTTATGTTAATGCAATTAATATGCACAAAGAGTAGATACTGATCAACTGCTCTCAGAAGAGACTAATTTTTTTTTCTGCCATCAGCAACTGAGTTTGTCAAGGTCATGAATCATCTCATTCTTCAGCAATGACTGATTTCAGAATGTAACCAAACCAGCCTCCATCTACTGGTTAATAGTTAACAATTTCAAGTGTCTGATAAATTCTGGACCAGATCTGAAAACACGTGAGGGCTCAGAGTTAATATTTATCTTAGCAGGGTGAAAATATAAACAGCTTACTTCTAGCCTCTTGTGATTTGTTTTCATTTTCTATATGAAACAAATGGGGCACAAGCAGCCACCTGTCTTTCCAGGGAGACAATAAAATAGCTGATCAGAAAAGTCTCTCAGAAATAGAAGACCAGATGGGAGGAAGCTACAAGGACCAGAATCATAATTTACCACCACTAATCAGTTTAAGACTATCACTAATCAGTTTAAGACCAAATATCTACACTCACCTAAGTTTTGATCAAGTTAGGCAGATTTTGCAATAAGTTTTCCAGTCAAAAATCTCTAACTACTATCTCTATATTTCTTTACTCAAATCCAGTATGGATTATACTTTTGAAATCCACTTTTTTTTCCTTTCAACCACCTGCATCATGACAATATAAGTTTTATGATCTTGCCAGCTGGGAAGCAAGAGAGCACCTACAGCTTGAAAAATAAAATCTTGAACAGTAGTTAGACTCCATGTGGGTCATGTGGGTCTAGGAGCTTTATACTAGAGGATGTGGCAGGCCAGAATCTGGGAGACCTTTGCAGCCCCTTTCTACAGTCACCTCCTGACTCCCTGACTGCCTCAAATCCTCAGAAGGGACAAATGAGCTGTCATTTTTATCTCCTGAAATGCCACAGGTGTTAAATTTTTGCATTAAGGCAAGCTGGCCCAAGTTTCAGTTTATGATTCTCTGTAACATCAGCAGTTTGGGGGGTGCTCCATGAAACCATTCCATTCACAGAGGTGAGGAGGGTTCAAGTGGGAAACAAGGCAAGAATACAGGAGTTCTTTCCAGGTAAATGCTGCTCAGAATCAGCAGCTTTGAGACTTTCTGATTTTCATTAGTCTAATCTCCTTTTTTTTTTTTTAATTTTAACATTGACCTTCGCAAGGCAAGAAGTTCTGCAATGTATTAATCATGCCAGGCACTCAAATGATGCACTGAGAAGAAACAATTGTTTCCTTCCATTTTAAACCTGCTACCACAAGACTGGAATGGCTTCTCTCACTGCTGGTAATTTCCTGCTAGTTTTTCATCCTTTGTACTGGCAATTTGAGGACAGAGACAATGAGGAAAAGGTTTTATCTGGAAAACAAACTCCACTCCACTTCCTGAATTGCCTAAATTCTTCAATTTTAAAAAGTCCTTCAGTTTCAAGTTCTTGCAGCTCTTGTGCCTTCATGCAAAGGTTTGTTATAGATCTTTTCTCCTTCATGATCACAAAATGTACTTGCAATGAGTATAAGCACACTGTGAGCTTGTGTGCCTTATGCATCAAAACACAGGCTGTGACCTGAAGCTCACTGAAGTGGATGGATTTTTGCTACTTACTCTGAAGAATACACCTAACAAGTGTTCATTGCAATTTCTCCATCTGTGCTCAATCATTTCTTTTTGTTAGTACCCATGATCAGTGTGTCCAGAAGTTAGCTAATTTATAACCCTAATCAAAAACTCATAACATAATTTAAATTCAAGTCCATTCTTCTTCACTGAAGAATTTTAGCATAGGTTTAATTTAGGTGTGCTTTTAACTGTTAATGGTATTCCTAAGAGCTTCAGCACCCAGCTGAATATGCCTTGGGATTAAGTTCATACTTGCCATTTCACTGAGAACGGATTTTTTTTTTTTTTTGGCTCATGATGCCTTATAATCAGACTGAGTATTCCTATTTCTTTTTATTTTACCCTCTTCCATTCTTGTTTTCCATGCATATATTCTATCATGAAGGTTTGAATCAATGTTTTGTAGTCTTTCTCTTCTCCTTTGGACATACCCCCTTCTGTTTCAGCTTTTAATTTCAAGCACTTTTTCCATTCAGTGTCATTTGTATATATTAAATTAATTGTCACCTTTCTCCTTTTTCTGCTTTATGAATAGCAGTTTTGCCATGTTATTTTATAGTAACCCCATCTGAGCTTTAGAGAATTACAAGCTTCTTTATTTGACTTAAATAGGAACAAGCTTACTCCAATAATAATAATATCTTATGTTAACATCTCCAATATGTTCTAAAAGTTTTCTTTACTCTGCTATTTTTATTCCTTAAATAGACTAGCTTTGACAGAAGCAGGTGTTTGAAGTAAATTAAATTATATAATATTATGTCTGGAATGACTTTTACCCAGCACTTCTGTTTAAATTGGGGATTTACATTAAATATCAGCTAACATCAGTCTTTTATCTCACAGAAGCTGTTTTCTCAGAGTCTTAAAAGGATACATATTATTCACATTCACTGAAGAAAAACCTTATAATAGAAACTTTTTCCTTGAGCATTTTCCTTCTTCCTTCATCCTTTAGGGTTCCAAGTTTTCCCTCTTGATTAAGAGTTTCTTGCCCTGGGTGTGAAGGAGAGTTAGGATATTTTATATATATATATATATATATGAATTATATTATATATATTTTTATATCTATTTATAAATGTATCATATAGTTAGGTTATTATCAAAGCTCTGGAACCAATCAGTGATGTATGAGGCCAAACACAGAATTGACTTGCTTCCATAAGCAATTCAAGCAATGTTTTAGAGAGGTTGGCTTAAGTGAAAATGAGCACAGATTGTGGGGCTGCAATGCTCTGAAGATGGAAACATCATGACAATAGTAATTACTAGTGATAACAACGCCAAAGAAAGCCAATCCACAATTATATTTACCTCCCACTTGGCATTTCAAATGGGAAAAGGCAAGCAAGCAGACTTTTAAATATTTTCAGAGCTGAATCCATTTCAGGAGCTACTAAATCAATTATTTCAGCAACTTGCTTTTGTAAAGGGAATAAAACCTCAGCAACAGATTTCATTTCTAGGTGACTTCCCAGGCCCCAAGAAAGACAGCAGCTTCTACAGCCTGGAAAGATGTTGAAACAGCAGCATGCAATTCCTAGCAACTCATAAGTGCCAAAAAATATACTGCTTCAGCAAACATAGCAAATTTTCACATAACAGAACTACAGAGAGAATAACTATTATAGCAGGAAAAAAAAGTTTAAGTTTCAGCTGCAAGCACTAGACACTGTTTTTCAGAGGCAATTTAAAGTATTTTTGCTCTTGAATTTACAGCAGAATTTTCTCTACATAATTAGGTTGGAGAATATTTTTTGAGATGACTGAAGGTCAAATTGCATCGTACTTATTTATACCTTGGCTATGAATAGTTCCACTGATCTCAGTAAGATTTCTGGAGGAGTATCCAAGGTGAGTAATGATTAAAACCTTGGTTATTAAAAAAGAAAGAGTAGAAGCAAACCAGAACAGTTTCCTATGATCAATCAACAGCAATTTTTTGAATGGTGACATTGGAAATGCACTCAAAAGAATAAAACAGAAATTAATTCTCAGAAACACTGTGATGTAAAGTGATGTGCTGGGGAGTGGTGCACTTCATTTTAATTATTAATATATTGTTAAAGTTACAGAAAAAGTAGGAAATTCTGACTGCACCATCTTTATGTAAACTCTCTACAGGATATTATGGTATGGCAATGTTTCAAATGTAATGAGGTTGCCCTCATGCTGTGTTTGAAACTATTTTAGTAAAACTTAGCATTTTTAGTAGGCTTTTAATGCCTAGATATAATGTCTGAAACAGCAGAAATCCAACTAACTAGCTAGCAACTACAGTCTGAAATATTCTGGGGTGTTTTGTCTATTTATACAATTCAGAAAGCAGCCAGGAAGCCCTCTTTCATATTCTAGGAAGAAAAGATTTTCTGTTACAGAAGTAACTAAGAAAGTCATCATAGCTTCCTTTTTTTCCTAGTTCTAAACTAGGACTAGCAGAGAACTGGAACATTTTATGCAGTAAGTTTCTTATTTGAATGCTATAAACTTGATAAGAATTTCCAGTATTACTCTCCAAAAACATGCTAGAATAAATGATATTTTTATATTCTAAATTCCACTTTGATTATCCTTTTTTCTTCTAATCTCAAAGTCACATCTTCACACATGTAAGCAAGTCAGTACTATCTTTATGCTTCTAATTGCATTAATATTTCCTTTCTAAATAGGTTCTCTTATCCATAAATAGCTGGGGCATCTCTCATCCAAGGGCCAGATATGGCCAGATGAAACAGGAGCCCATGAAGGGGTGCAATACTTATAGGAGAAACCATTGTGAAAAATTTCATTTCAGAGTGGTCAATTTACACTTTGAAGGTCACAGTGTTGTCTTTCTGTAACAGAATAAAAAGAGGGTAGCTGTTTTTTCCTGCCAAATGCAATCAATTTTTTTCAACTTTAACATGCACCAGGAGGAGAAATCCCACTTCTCTCTACAGCTGCCAGTATGGGTGGGGAGGAGCTCAAAGAGGAAGGAGAAAAGGGGATTGCAATGGCTTGTCCAGCCAAGAGGTGAAACCAAAGTATAGTAACAGGGCTAGAGGCAGGACAAAGTGTAACTCCTGACTGGATGTGTGTCATGGTTTAGGAATGATTCCCCGATTAGTGTTCCCAATGAAACACTCCAAACCACATGCCCCACTCCCTTTCCCTGCAGGGAGATGGAGAGGAGAATTGGAGGCTCAAAAGGTGAAGATCATGGGTTCAGACAAGAACAATTACAGGAAACAGCAACGAAATAAAAAACTGAAGAGTAACAGCAGCAATATTAATAACAATATGTCTAAGAGGTGAACAATTCACATGCGAGTGCTCACCACACAGAAACCCCTGAGAGCACCCACCATGCTTTGACAGCAGGAAGGGACCCCTTTCCCTGCTCCCAGAAAATGATGTGAGGTGATATAGAATTACCTCCAGGCCCTAGCAGTGATCCCTTCTGGCTACTGCAAAAATTAACCCTGCCCTGTCTGGAACCAGGGCAATGGGATTTTGCCCTGAGAAAAATTTGTCTGTGATGCTCTTCAGTGGCATTTTCTTCATGACCAGAAACCATGATGGCATGCTTGGCACCATGTGAATTTATTCACAGGGAATAGCTATGGTTACAGCCTAGAGAAATGACTTCAGGTACAATATGCTAAAGATACTTGATATGCATGCATGCCATTAGGAATGAGGTGGTCCAAATAAAACTGTTCTGTATATGTTGCTTTTTTAACAATTCATACAATGACAGAATTGAACTTGCAAATAAAAATTAAATTATTTAAACTGTCACAAATGTGTTGTGGAAATACCTTCACATTTAAAGGTCACGAGTTGCATTTTTTTAAACTCCTATATCATTATTAGTCAATAGACCACACTTTCTGATTCTGCCAAATCTGCACTCACATTCCCACTGTGGGCTGCTGCAGTCCATAGGATGTCTCCTAGATACATGGGTCTGCTTATTATGGATAAGAATCTTAATGAGTTTATAAAAACTAAAGCAAATTCTGTTTTACTATTGGCTAACTTATTCCATCTCCTTCATGATGCCAGGAAGAGTGAAAATCTAATGCATTTTTCAAAGGCCATAATTCTGTAACTTCTAGTAAGCTTATTGTATACCTTTGTATACATCCACATACAGTGCCCTATTAAACTTCAGGAACATGATAGTAGGACAGCCTTGGATTCTTGTGTGCTGGTGGAGTCAGACTAGACCTTAAAATGCTGCAGTTAAAAAAAACCAATCTATGCAAAACTCACATTTAGTGCATTTACCAGAACTTCCTGCATTGTGATCACTTTGAATCACAATGCTTACTTTTGATTGAATTTCTAGTCCTATATTTCTGTGTCATTTATTGAGTTTTCATTGGCACCTGTGCATCAGAGAAGAGTTTATTTTTGCTCACTCAGTTCCTGAGTATATCTATAGCTCAGGTTCCTTCGTGGTTTCCATGTAAGACCTGATGTTCAACTGCCTGTAACACAAGTAAATTCTAATCATCCAGGTCAGGCTTTTCTGCGATAAGGATGTCTTGAGCTGGTTGGTTTACCATCTCACTGTCACAGTGGAGTGATTCAGACACCAACCAGACAGGAGTCATTCAGTGAAATACTTTTCCAATCCTGGTGAAAGAAAACAGTCCTACAACTGAGGTGCTCCAAAACCTGCAAGGTTTGAAGATGAGGTAGAGCAGGGAGACTTGCCAAGGGAAAGTAAAGGTCTGTGAGCAGCCAGCACTGCTTAGCTGAAGACCCAGGGGACTGAAGCTCAGTGCCTCCAACCATGGGCTGCCTCATCAGCCTCGTCTATGCCAACCACAAAATCAGCAGAAAATTATTCACAATCACTGCTGAGCTGGTTTCTCATCAGCTTATCAAGCTCAGTTGTCATGCCAAATCCAGTGCCAGCCTAAGAAAAATGCCAGGAAAAGGAGAGGGAGAAAGGTGTGGAACTGCAACCCTAGAGAAGGGCAGACCAGCTTTTGATAAGCAGTACAGGCAATTTCCCTTGATTAGGGTATCTAGGTTGTGGACTAACCTGAGGGGTGGAGAGGAAGAGCCTAGTATATGTCAAGATAAATATGTAGGCAGAGCAGTGGCAATGTGAAAAATAGCTTTTTCAGGCTACATAGCTACTCATCACATTGCCACGGCTCTGGTGCAATATTCTGGGCTTCCTAGCCTGAAAGAAAACACCTTGAGAGTGAACTCTAGTTACAGCTGTCTGGAAGATGATGAGGGCAAATATTTCTGTTTCATGAGCATGCATACTCATTAAACAGAGTAAACTCATTGCTCATTAGAAGAAAGAAGTCATAAAGGAAGGCAATAAGCAGAAACAAAACCAGAAATTGCTGTGGTTCACCAAATGGTACCTTTTTGTAACTTCTGGAGTGACCTCATGCTTCATGAAGAGGTACAACAAAGCACTGGTGTGCCAGCACGTATTAAGGACAAGGAATAAGCCTCCCTTATTGTCCTTCTCTTTGGTTTGTAAAGCCTTGTCTAGGATTTGTAAAGCCTTGTCTAGGATTCAGTAAGTAACTAAGATAGAGATGGCTCTAACTTATAGATTCTTCCATGTTTTAAAAGTAGGATGAGATTGTACCACCTTCATCATTAAAAACAGTCCCATTGAGGTTACCTGTGGTACCTCCAGAAAGCACACATCAGGTCATGGAGATTCAACATCTCACAGAGATGGGACAGAGACACTGACAGAGGACAAAAAGGAGGCAGGTTGAGGTGCCTCCTTTTACCAAGTCCACAGCACACCTGTGACGTGTTGGGGGCAGCAGTTAGTAGCTGACGTGACACATCCTTTCAACCACTTGCTCAATTTGTCTCCAAAATAAGATCAGCTCAGCAAAAAACAACCTTGTTCTGTGACAAACATTTCACCTCATGTGAACTTACAAAATATTGTTAGCCTGAAGACCAAATGAGGACCATAAGCAGGACAATACACACACACACACACACACACACACACATATATATATATATAGAGAGAGAGAGAGAGAGAGAGAGGGAAGGCTGGCAAGGAAAAAAATAAACAGGCTCTAATTTTCTCCTGCAATACTAAGCAGCTTTCATACTGCAGGAGACTAAAAACGCTGAGTTACCCTGACGTCAGTACAGTCATTATTGGCTCAGGATTTTGGCTTGTGTACAAGGCTAACATTCTTACTCTTGGGAAGGTCTTACTCTAGCACAGAAGTGGGTAAGAAACTAATGTGTTGTCCCTCTTTGTACCCTAATCCAAGTGTCTGAATTTCAGAACGTCCAGAGACCAACCATGGTGAGCACAGTCACACTGTCAGGAAGGCTAATGAACAACCTCCTTGTAATTAAAGGTGTCCTCAGATGCTCTAAAATGAAAAACACCAGACAATGTATGTAGTCCACATACTTGCACTACCTAGAGAGTAAAGTATTCCATATTCCTTCCTATCAAGCAATTTGACATTCTTCATGCCCATACTGACTACTGTGGAGACGTCTTGCTACAGACGACTCAGTGATTTGGGGAAATTATCTTGCAACAGGCCAATACATCTGAGTACTAGAGAGCAAATTACAGGCTCTTAATGTTTTCCCAAATATTTTCACATATGCTCTGTTATTATTTATATTGCATTACAGACTATCGTGAGCCATTTGACTTTAACCAGGGGTGACTTAAATTGCATGCTGAGGTTCGGTGTGCGTTCATCCAAGGCGGTGTCAGCAGTAATAACACAACACGCTGTGCTCTGCCCAGTGAGCGTGCTTTCCTGAGGTCAGTGGGAGCTCAGGCTGCTCAGGATTCACAAACTTGACTCTTTAAGGGCTCACCTCAGGGGCCCTTTGACAAACCTTGACCCTGTTCAGAGCACCACTGTCCTAAATTCTCCCAAGGATCTGAAACAAAACACAGCACCCTCCAATCCTGTTGCACATGATTATCAGGGACAGATAGCTGTGAAACAGAGATGGCCCTTTAAGTAAGCAGTGAATGGGAGGTGAATACTGGTGGGATAATGCACATCCCTTGTGCATTAGAGAGTTGTTAGTTGTGACACTAGGTTCAAACCAGTACTGCACCAGATGAATTTGGTGCCTCGTTGAGCTAGGCTATGTTTAACATACAAAAGCGATACATTGCTATCAGCGACATTTGGCTGGTGACACTTTCAGGAGAGTCCCCTGACTGTCTGACTGCTGCTAGCTGGAAATACACTCACTCAAATATGTGGGGATGTAGGTATGTGTTTCCAGAAACTGTGGAAAACATCTGTGAAGGGAATGGACTTCTCTTTTTATATAGCATGTTATTAACAGAGCCTAAAATCTCAGTTGCATTTTCACCCTATTATTCAGACTGTTTTCTGTCCCAAGTTCTCTGCTCACCATTAGAAACTATTGATACTTGTTTTGAATACCAGAAAGACCTACATTTCTTCAGTACTTGAAAACAATTCAAATACAGCAGAATTTTGGTAAAATTCAGAAATAATTGTTTTAAGTGCTTTAACTGCTAGGATTTGGTAGTAGAGGCACTGTTGTAAATCAATAACTGTGTTTAAGCTTTTAGGTATTTTGTTATTCTGTGGACAGTTCATATGGCAAGAGTACATAAACCCAGGAATCTTTTACAGGTGCAGACCCTTATGGTCTAAACTCTTTGATACAAGATTCTTCTTTTCTCTTTCTGAAATGGCATCTGCCACTTCAAAAGGGTGAAACATATTGCACATGGGAATTTGCAAGCAGTATCCATACAAAGAGAATTTTGTTATTTTTACACTTTCATGCCAAGCACCCAGAAGAAACCTACTTGCTTAGAGGTATGTCAGAGAAGCACTTTGATCCAATGAGTGTATCTCTGGGAGTGAGATAGGAATCCAGGCAGAAAATGGGAATCTGAGGCAAAGGCTGCATATGCCACATAAAAATAGTGCCACACAATTACCCAAGGGCAACAATTCCCCCCCCCCTTAATTAGTATTGCACACAGCTCTGAATCACATCCCACATTAATACTTGAAGTCACTTGTAAGACTTTTTCTACCTAACCATTTAACAACCCCTCTCGTTGGGTATCTCCAGTACTTTAATATCTGGAGCATATCTTATTCTGAACTGAAATTACATATCACTGGCTACAGCTGCAAGATTACAAATCTGGTCAGTAAAAGCAGAATAAGCAAAAGTAAGTAGGCAAGGCTTAAAAAACCCAGACTGTCACACAGCTAATCCTTTTTAGCAGGGAGGCGAAAATCAAAGCATCTCATAAATATGAAGCCTAGACTGGCTAAAGAAATTCTAGCACTTTCAACATGAGACATGCAAGAATGAGGATGCATGTTCACTTATTAAGAAAAGTGCTTCTATTTGAAGACTTTTCTGTGGGGAGGGAAAGACAATTAGTAAATGGTAGGTTCTTTTAAGAATACTATAACAGTTGTTTCCTCCCCTCAGTTGGTCTACAAATTGTCCCTTTATTGGACCCAAAATTTGTAGCAAATTTATATTTTATTAATATTTTTTCCCAGATTTGTTTGGCATAAAGAGGACTGATGCAAAAAGGATAGGCTAGATCTCTGTAATGGAATTAATCTGAATTACAGCAGCTGGGCAACGGACTGTGAAATTGGGTAGACCTGCCCTCGGAAAATAATCGCTGACACTTCCCTCTCACCAGGGCAAAGGTGTTTGCCTGGCAGCTGTCACAGCTCTGTGAGAGATCTTAATTTCGGAGCAACTTTCTGCCCCTCCGTGTACACCCCAGAAGGGGGTCGGGATGAGCGGGCTTTGCCTTGTGCTCCGGGAGGGCTGCGGAGGTGGTGTCTGTGCCATCCCCAGCTGGAAAGACGCGAGCATCCCGGGATGCAGCGGCATCCCCCGAAGGCTCAGCGAGGCCGACTCGGCCCCGACACCCCCGACAGAACCGGGCAGCGGGCAGCCTGCCCCGGGGCAGGGACAGCGCACCCGGCCGCTCCGGGCAGGGCAGGGCAGGGCCGGAGGGGCCGCGGAGCTCCGGCCGCTTCCCCGCCCGCGTCCCCTCCCCCTGGCGGGGCGGGAGCGGGGCCGGGCCGGGCCGGGGGAGGAGCAGCAGCCGGAGCCGGGGCCGGATCACGGCGGCTCCCGCGGAGCCCCCGAAGTTTTCGCTGCCGGCGGAGGCGGCTCCGGGCCCTCGTCCCGCCGCTTCCGGGGCCCCGCCGGGCGGAGCGGGCCGGGCCGGGCCGGGCAAGGGGGCGGGAGCGGCAGCGGCCGCCGGCAGGGAACCGAACCGAGCCGCGATGAAGAAGCCGGACGGGAAGGTGGTGCTGCTGGGGGACATGAACGTGGGCAAGACCTCCCTGCTGCACCGCTACATGGAGCGGCGCTTCCAGGAGACGGTCAGCACCGTCGGCGGCGCCTTCTACCTGAAGCAGTGGGGGCCGTACAACATCTCCATCTGGGACACCGCAGGTGAGGCACCGCGGCACGGAGGGCACGGGGTCCGGCACGGCGCTCCCCGGAACCCGCGGGGTGTCTGCTGGCGGGCTGCCCCTCTCCTCCGGTCCCGGGGAGAGCGGCGCTGCCCGCGGCGCCCCCCGTGCCTTGGGATGCGTAGGGCTTCCTTTTCCCTGGTTTTGGCTCGGCCCTGGAGTACGAGCTGCGGGGTGGGTGCCCTCGCTCGGGACAGCTTCGCTTTGCGAGAAGCGGGGGCAGGAGATGGAGACGTGATCCCGCGGTGCCCCGGAGGCGGCGGCCGGCGCCGGGAGCCCTGCCCCGCTGCTTATCGCCTTGTTTCGGCTCTGCGGTGAAGTCAGCCGCCTGAATCATAGGGTTGGGTGGTAGGACAGAGTCTGAAAAGAGACACGATTTTGACGGGCTATAAGGGGTCTTACAACTGTTCATCTCTGGTGTTTTTTCTTTGCAAAATGTGGATGTACAGGGAAGATTGCAGTGCCTAGTTGCTTTCTTTTACCCGAGTAGATGGCTACTGGCCGCAAGTTCAGTCATGAATTAGAGAGGTTGCAGCTTCTCCCTTCCCTTTCTTGCTGAGTTCATCCCTTCTCGCTGTGTACTGTTGAGTTTGGTATCAGCTGGTGTCACTTCCCGAGGCGTGCTGCCTGCCAGCCCTTCAGACGTGGCGTTCCCCTTCCCCGCAGCTGCAAGGAACTGGTGCACGGAGCATGGGCTGCCGGCAGCTCCTGTCTGGGACAGCAGCGAGGGGCTGGCTGTGCCACAGCATCTCTGCGATGCAGGACCGAGCGTGGGCTGTGGTTTGGAGGCCTGGGCTGGAGGAGGTGGGAGAGCATGGACCGGAGAAGCGGTTTGTGGTCTTAGTCATATGAATGTCTTGCTCTTGATTATTACGTCAGGAAGCTCTCCTCTGTCATGTAAAGGAGCAGAGTGTCCTGCAAAATTAAGTCAGTGGACGCTCTTGCCTTTAAATTGTTCTTTGCAAATAAAATCTTGTTCCATTGTTTTTGTAGCTGATTTCATGTTTAGCTGGAGTTTTTAAAACTATTTAGTGGCAACATGAAGAATGCAAGTTATATGTCCTTGTGAAACTTGAGGAGCTGCAACATCGTGCAATATTCCAGTTTCCTCTTGATGAAATTTCGGAGGCAAGTTCATTTGCTGTGTCACTTCATGTCACGATCTAGTCCAAAATAGCTTTTCCTGTGTCAGAAATTGAGAAGAAGGAAGGGGAGAAACGAAACTGCCAAAAAGTTATACAGAAACACTTCTGGGAAGTGTGGGAAGGAGGTGTTTAAGAGCTTTTTCTAGAATTTGGTAATCTGTTACTATCATGACAGCTCTCTACCAGTAGCTCTGTTTTAAATATAATTTCCATGTCATTTGCAGTATTTTTTTTTTAAATCTACTTCAATTTTGCAGTTATTGTGTTGTACTATGGGGAGTCTCTTGTGGGCAGTTGCTGCTTGTTTCTTGTAAGCCAAACCCCTGTGGGTGATTAGCAGTGGGCTTTATTTCAGCAGAAAAACCATCTGTCTTGGTGACATTGTTCCTTGGTAATTTTCATGACACTCTTCTATTTTTTTTTAATCATGCATAATAAAATAAGTCCCTGCAAGGCTTGTTTGCTGGTTTCAGAGCCCTTTTTGTCAGTTGTTTATTTTTATTGTGGTATTTTATTCAGTGTTAATTGAGGAACCAGGTTCCAGTTGTGTGTGGAATCTGGAAAACTCCAGAGGAGGAATCTCCATGTGCCAGATGAAGCACACAGGTGATACCTGTCTCAGGACAGTGCAAGTGTTCAGAGCTCAGCAATCGCTTCCCCAGTGGCCACAATTCCCTCTGCACCCTGGAGCAGGGCCCCTGCCAATGCACAGCTCTGCAACAGAGGTTCCTGCTGCTCAGCAGCACTTCTGGAGCTGAGTTGCTGAAACTCTGCAGAGCAACAGCTGAAAAGTGTTGCTGTGTTGTACCAGGGTGGCATAACACATCTTCCTCATTCTCCTCTGTTGCTGGAGTTAGCCCTGAGCCTGGCTGTCCCCTCTCTCGTGTTTCAGGGGCACACAAGGGCTCTTGCACCATCTCCCTGTTAATTTGTGCTCCTGCAGAATGATGGAAGTTGCCAAAACTGAGCCAGACTGCTGGGGCCTCTGGGTTTTTGTTTATTAACAGCTCTCGTTACTCTTGGAATTAAGAAAAGCTCCCAGGGCACATATGTGCTTTCTGCTGTCCTGGTGAAGAAGTAAGGGACCTTGTTGACACTGTAACTCTGGTGTTAAGAAACAAGGGGATTCAAAAGTCGGTGTTATTCATTTGTTTGTTTTGTGTGGATCTTATGCTTTTGCTGGCCTCAACGTGTCGGGAGACCTTAGTTTGCACCTCTTATCTCTCTGTGGTCTCACTGTCTTATCTCTACCAGGTGGGTACCAAGTAAGCTTGGAATGTGTAGAAAGGACGAGTTTAAAATTTAGCTTTTTTGTCTGTTTATTAACCTGATGTTGCTAACTACTGAATCATTGTGAAGGAGTTATAGGGTTGTCAAATACTGATACATTGTTTTTTTAAATTATGCATGTGTAGATATATAGAGAAATCCAGCAACAATCATCCAGGAGAGTTGAAATTCTTTAGCACAGCAATGACAAGAACGTGGATCAAAGTTTGCACCCATCCCACCTACCTGAATACTGAGTGCCAGCTCAGGATGTCTGTCTTAATACCTCAACAGCAGTTTATACAATGTATAATGTAGAAATATGGAAGATTTGGCCTAGAGAAATTAGGGTATGCATGGTAGTAGCTACTGTACTAGTCCAATACATAATTAACAAGGTAAAGTGGAATATATATTCTTTTTAAATTTTCTCCATTCATATTATATTTAGTATGTGAATGTATGTTTATTTTTGTTGTTGCTTATGAGCATTATTTTTGGGACTGATCTCCATAGAAGTCCCCTATGTTTTACTTGCAATTCAGATTGTATGGGTTATTTGTTTTTCTGATATGGGGGTGGGCATTTGGCTGTAAAAATGCAAGCTTCAATACAATGAGGCTTCATTCTTGTAATACAAAGTGGTGTTTGTGCACACTTAGACTTTAGTAATCAATGAGAATATCTGCAGTAGTGGTGATGGATCAAAAGTATGCATGGATGCTAGTACAAGTGTAATTGCTGATTTTCTGAGCTATTTAAAATGTGTGTCATTTTCACTAATCACTCTGTTGATTTTGCGTTACTTCCTGCTCTGAATTTAGAAAAACCTCATTTTCCTAGGAAGAACTAAATTTGCTTACCACAGTGCTTAAAATGTGCATTTCTGTGTTGTCTTTAATGAAATCAGTGTGCACACCTGACCTGTTCTACCAAGTTAGATTTGAAGTGTAAATCAGTTATTCTAGGGAGGAGTCTTAGCTGTAAATTCACACCCCTCCTTATCTTGGAAAAATCAGCTGCTTAGTCTAATCTAAATCTTTCATGTTCTTATCCACAAGCCCTGTAGAATGGGTGTGCAGAAGTTGTCAGACTTGATTGTTTTTTTATGTAAATGCTCATTGCAAATAGTTCAACATCTCCTGTTTTCCAATTTCATGATTATGAGAGAAGTTATTTGGAAGTTGCATTCAAGTCAAGGAAACAAATAAGCCCCAGATGGGGGAATACTTGGGAGAAGTATCATATGCTTGCCATGTTCCAAAGCTCTCCTTTTCCTAGCTTTCTGCTTTTGGCTGTTTTTCCATTGTCAGAGGCTTGGATAGACAGTCTTGTGTCTGACTTGGCATGGCTGCTGTTGTGTTTGTGGTTGATGCATAGAATTATTTACTTCTTATATTCTGATGCAACAAGTTACATTTGTTGTTTTCTCTTTGGATCAGTTAATTCAAAGGAACTAAAAAAAAAGACCATAAACTGTACAAAAAGAAGTAACTGTACACTTTTAGCATAGATTTCAGTCTCTTTAAGTTGACATTTGTTCATCTGGCAGAGAAGTGGTTTCTTAATCCCAGCAGCAAGGTTTCTTAATTATTAGTGGCCATGTCCCCTGTGTTGCTGGCATAGTATTAGAGCAGTCAACTGGTAAATGAATGACCAGTAATTCAGAAAGTTCACATCAGGATCCTCTAATTCTATTTTAAGAGACTGAGTTTTGAACTTGCTAGCAGATATTCATGCAGCATTATAATGGGGAAACATATAGGTTAACTTCAAGGGAAGCAAAGTTTCCTGCTTTTCTTTCTTCTCATCTTGAACTATCTGTCAACAAGGAATGACTTGATTTTTTTTATTACTCTGTGAATACTCGGTTCATATTTTTACATCTTCCAACCGTTTATTTTTACCTGCATATATATATATTTTTTAACTTGTCAGAGCTAGTATTTAGGGACAAAGGAGATAAACCTAGCCTAGAAAAGGCTCTCCTGTGCCTTGGGTCAGCTGCAGTGTATCTGCCGAATGAGTGCTCACATCTCTTGTGATCGGCGTGCTGATGTCTGATGTTAATCAGCGCTGGTGAGCACGTGTGAATTGCTCACAGCTTCTGGTCTCTGGCTGCTGGGGTTTACGGGCTGCAGTGCCGGCAGCTGCCTGGGCTCAGCTTGCTCGGCCCAGGTGTCAATGTTTAGCTGGTCAGATGTGTTAGATTCCCCCGGTAACAAGGATTAGGTTCCCCCTTGCTTATTTAGGCTTTGAGGGGTATGTGGCTTTGGTTTTGTTCTTTGTTCGCAATTTATCTGTGCTGATGAACACTTCCTTGTGCACACTGAGTCAAAGAATATCTTGAGCTGAAAGGGACCCGTAAAGACCAAGTCCAGTTCCGTGCTCCTTGCAGGTTAACTTAAAACGAAAGCATTAAACCGTGTGACCAAGAGGGAGCTCCTTGAACTCTGGCAGGCTTGGTGCTGCTGGGAGCCTGTTCACACACTCAGTGAAGAATCTTTTCCTGATGTCCAATCTGAACTTCCTCTGATGCAGCTGCACTTTCCATTTCTTGGTAAAGGCTGTGAATCAGCATAGTTCTAATGCAAACATGAAATCGGGTGTGGCTTGGTCCTCAGAGTGTGAGATGGGCCCAGGAAGCTGGAATCAAACATTGCCCTGTGTGGTGAACAATATGCAAATTGACAGTAGGTAGAGCAGAGACACGGTCCTCCATCATACTGAAACAGAACAAAGAGGAGGACTTAGGTGGCACATTTCCTCACATGTGAACACTGATAGTAGCTACTCTGTTTGGTGTTATTCTGGTTTTGACTTTTGGAAGTAGAGGATTACAGCAGGGAAAAAGAAGCTGCAGATGAGATGGTTGGGTTGAGTAGTTGAAGCCAAAGAGGGCTCTGATGTGTGTGCCTTTCTGCACCTGATGGAATTTTGGCAGTGGTTGAGGTTGGCTGTTGCTGCATGTGTAGTGGGGTATCTTTAGTTCAGGAGGTTTCTTATTGGAAGGTCATAGGGGATATAACCTCAAAAAGTGTCTTGGGTATCAGGACCATCAGTGAGGAAGACTGCTGAGTGTGTACCTGCACTCAACAGGTGAACTAAACACCATAGAGGTTAGAAATCATGGAGAATAAAATCCCTTAAGTCTGTTGCTGGTGAGTCATGGCTTGGGGGCCAATTACCAGCAAGAGTCTTTGATTTTTAAATTTTTTTCTAAATTCTTAAAACACTTATCTTTCCTTTCTGCCCTTGGGAAAATTATTTTGCAGAATGTTATGTTGGCCATAATTAGTTGTTCATGATGGTGGTATGTAAAACAATGATGGCTGAGGACCAGTGCCTCATACACACATGGTGTGGCTTCCCTGAGATTACTGTGCATGGTTATAAGCTATATATTTTCATATCTTGCAAATGAAACCATAATAGTGGAAGCTCAAAGGGACAGAAATTCCCCAAGAGAGTCAGTGAGCTCTGTATCTAAGCCTCTGAAGCAGATTCAGAGGAAGGAATAAAAGTTTAAGCTTTAGACCATCCCTGGAAACGTGGTTTTGTTGTTGTGAAACAGTCTACTGGATTACTTTTTTTTTTTTTTTTTTGCAATGAATGTTTCCTGAAAAGAGCAGAATAACTTGGGAGGTGATTAAAAATACGAAGAAATAATGAACTGTGTGAGAAATGTCCTGGAAAAAGTTCTATTTTCTGTGTCCAGCAATTTAAAATAGAGCGATACACAAGTAAAGCCAAAGGTAACAAATTCACTGCAACTGGAAGTGCTTTTGTATGCAAATTAAGTAAAAATACAGAAATACCTTGTCAGAGGGAATTGTGAAAAATACATATCAAAAAGAAACAGAAGGCAAAAGTAACACAATTTATTCAGCTATAGCTAACTGAATTTATTGAAAGCAGGATTTTATTTCTAATGTGTAATTTTAGTACTGACTTACAGAGGCAAGCTGAAGGGGAGGTTATGGCACCTCGTGAGTACTTGATGCAGGCTAAGGTAAATGTTGTGTGTGAACCTCTGTGCTACCTGCTGTGTTCCAGCCCCCACACTGAATCCCCACTTTGCATGTGGTATTTAATAATAGTGTGCAAAGTGACCGAACTGTTCTAGCCTAAGTGGGAAAGTACTCAACACTTTGAGTTGGACTCTCCCTGAACAGTCTCAGTGACCTGAGGTGTGTGCCTGGCTAAAGCTGTCTGGGATCATGCCAAGGCATTGTGGCTTGACAAACATGAGCCACTTTCAAGAGGACTTGAGTTTGTTCAAGTTCTTGACTTGACTAAATATGCCATCTTTTAAAGTCACAGATTCTAGGCTGGAGCAATATGGAGAATCTTCCTGATGAAGAAGAGTTTGTGCCTCTGGCATTGCATTTTTCTTCCCTGGTTACTGAAGGAAGAGGTGTATTTTGCAGATATCTGTCAAAATTTACTAAACAGCTGAAAGATTAGTTTAAATACTGTCTGCTTTATGCCAATACTGAAAATGTATGAGGGAGGGAGACGTGAACAAGAGGAATGGTTAGTAAAACATTGTAAATGCAATGGCAAAGCTGCTCACAAAAATTGCAGATATATGGAAATTCATCTTCCTGCTGGATCGGGAGCTGGTAGGACACTGTAGAAAATAAGGGTGTCCAAGAACTGGATTATTGGCTTCAGTTAAACTGGTGTCCTAGAGGGTATACGCAAAGGCATAGGTGTTCTGGGCATGAAAACAAGTTACTAATGCCCTGTTCCATTCTGCAGTTTGACTTTGTGAAATGTATACCTCAGCTGTCTAAGAAACAGCAACTCTTTCAGTTTGAGCATGAGGGAAAAAACACAGGGATGGGATGGGAAATGTTTTTCCCAATAGTTCTCTGTCTGAGTAAATAGTGTGGCACAGAACAGCAGAATGCTTCACAAACTGCAATGTAGAGATGAATGTATGCAAATAACACACATTGATTAAATTGTGGTGGTGCGGTGTTTTTTTGTTGTTGCTGTTGTTTTTACTGGGATGCAATCACATTCTGTAATGGAAAACAAATAGGTATTTAAAATTATTATTGTATGTCCAGGTGCCTGAACTTAGGCAGTCAGGGTTGTGGTGTCTTTCTGTTGACTTTGCAATTAACTTTTGCTCTCAGCTGGAAGGAAGGGGACAGTGGACACTTAAAATACAAGTGTGGGGCTGGTAACTGGCTGCTAGTTGTTGTACAATTACTACTTTGAGTGATCCTGTATGGTGAGTACCTTTTTAGTTTCACCTCAGTAGGTGCACATTATGGTGGAACAAATATCAAAACCAGGAAAACTCCTAAGCAGCCTCACACTGCCTTGGCTAAGTTTCTCCTGATACTCTGTGGGCTGGTTTGAGTCTCTTCACACTGCAATCACACTTATATCTACATGAATTGTTTGCTTCACTGCAATTGCTGTCTTGTGTTGAAGCCACTGGCCATGTGAGCTTCCAAGGGGCAGTGTTTTACTGCCTGAACTGAAGGTACACTTAGTAATCCCTCATCTGAATCACATTTTACTATTGCAAAATATCCAAACAAATAACCTTTGTTTGGGTCTCCATCTAGAAAAATGCTGAGTCTGTGGAGCCATTAAAAATTGTGGAATAGAAAGAATATTTTCTCTTCCAAGTCTGAATGATTTCCTTTCTTTCAGGGAAACACTGAAAGTACAACATCCAGGGGGTTGATCAAAAGGCATCAAAGCTGTGATAAATTCCTTTTCCTGTGTTTGATTAACTGTAATTTCATATTCAGTACCTGAAGATATGCCTAGGAAATGAGATTTCAGGTTGGTGATTAAACTTAACTTATGCAAGTGTGCTGCAGAGAGCAGAGGTGGTCAAAGGAAGTGAGTGGGTTTTTGCTCTTAATTTGAATTCTTTACATAAGTAATTTGCTATACTACATCACAGGAGATTCAGGATAGCTTCCTTTAGGGCAACCAACTCAATAAACATACAAGATTTCCACACCTACCTGGGTGTGGAAAGAAACAAATCTGAGGAGTGCTTATTAACGTGTTTTTTAAAGGGAGATTTCAGATAAGTTTGTGAATTTTCTAGTACATCTTTCCACCTCTTAGGAAGCAGATGAGAATGGAAGTTGGCTTTGCATGGGCCATCAAGAAGCCATTCATGGAGGATCCCTGCTAAGAGCCTAAAGACCTGTGTGAGCATTTGATGTAGATACTTCTCCCTGTTCCCTCAGCCTTTCTTTTTGATGCAGTTATATATTTTCTATACTGTTACATAATTTAATATTCCTAACTACTGCTTTTGTACTTCAGGAGATTCTTGCAAAATACAGAGAAAAGGTGTTGTCCAGCCATCCAACCACTTATACATACTTATTTTAAAAATAATGGTCTTCAGTGCAGTTGAAATAAAAGGAAAATTTTTGATTTACATTCTCTCAGGGCCTCTCGCTGGTCAGAGTGACCCTGAGGTAAGTTAGAAAGTCTCTTTTCCCAGCCTGGCGCTCGAAGAAGGAGTCAGAGCTCTTCAGTTCTCTGTCTCAAGGTTGTTTATTGTTCCTTATCTGTAAAATATTTTCTCCTGTCCAGCTGAGGTCTGCTCAACAAGACAGTCCAGGCACTCTGCCTGCCTTCCAGGCGGTGTTATCTTTTTATACTAAAAACTACATGTACAATATTTACAATTACCTTCATATACCTATCACCTATGTTAGACAGTGATCTTCTACTCTAGACCAATCTGTAAGTGCCAACCTCACAGCAGAAGATGGAGGCCAAGAAGAAGAAGGAGAAAGGCTGGACACACCCAGATCCCTCCATCTTGCCCCCAGAACCCCCATTCTAAAAACTCCAAAATCTACTTTTTCACCCCGTGATAAATTCACTGTCATTCTACTTAATTTGTCATGGCTTGCAGATCTTCATCTAAGGTTGGTAACTTGCTCCACAGGTCATAATCAAACCCACAGGCATCCTGGGCTCTGTGCCAGGGTCTGTGAGCCCCCTGGCAGGGGTCTTGGCTGCTCAGGACAGCCAGAGGGATGTCTTGGGTTCTCACAACATTCTGCAGCTGACGACTACTTATGAGGTTTTACTCATATAAAATATTCAACCATATATATTTAAATACGCGAGATTTTGTTGTGAAAGGCCTCAAAAATTCAGTTTCTGTTCTGCATCATGGGATCTGTGATCTTGGCATATAAATCTGTACATCTGTTGTTCTTTTCTTAATTGTTGAAGGTAGAAATAAGGATCTTGTTAATGTTCTAGAGGGTTTTTTGCTTATATTCCACCTATCATTTGCTCTCAAAATTTTCGTTCTTTCAGAAAAGGGAGAAATTACCAGAATCTGTAGTGGCTTATAGGTACAAAATTAAATGAAAGAAAATCTGTGTGTAGTTGAGTCAGCATCTTCCAAGCCTCATAAAAGGGATCATCAAATCTTGTGGTTTGCTGCAAGTGAGACTTGGGTGTTTTAAACAAAACAAAAAATCCCCACTGGTATAATGAGTGAATTTATTTTTAATTTTTTTTGCCTTCCTGATACAGGCTGTTGCTTTTTAAAAAACTAAAACTCCAATTTTGTGAAACTAAAAATGTCTAACTGCTCAGCTCCTCCAGCCCCTATCAGTATGATTCCTTCTTATTTTCATGAGACTGTAAGGCTGTCTTTAGGACATGAGCTTTCCCTCCTGCAGCAGATAGCTGTATGTATGACATTTGTATTGTTTCCCTTATCTCCCTTCCCGTTCTTGTGTTTTGTCACGTTGTCCTGTTTGACTTCTTATTTCGCTTCAACTCTTGGAACCACAGTGGAAGTGGAATAGTTGTCTTCTCTTTGAGTTGCAGAGCACTTTGTAACCTAGAGATACTGTCCTAATTATGGAAGAGAAGGAGGCAGTGCAAGCAAATCAGTGAGCAGTTCCCTTTCTGTAGGCAGCTTCCCCTCTTGGCAGGAGGGTTGCATGGGCAGACACTGGGCAGTGGCAACATTGCTCTTGGGAGCTTATTTTGTTTAGAAAGTTCAGAACTGAGTTGTTTATGATTTTTAGCGCTACTCCCTTTGTACCAGGTTGGAGAACAATAATGAGATGAGATTATGTACCATGCCACTTGTCTGATTACAGTTTATTTAATTCTCACACTAACGCTCCTAAACTGTGGATATTACATATCCACTTAAGTGTGCAGGCAGAGAAACTGGAAGGAGAATTAAAAGGGAGAAGTAGTGCTGGAAATGTCAAGGCCATTTGTTTATCTTACTTAGCATAAGCTCTGAAAACACAAGTCACACGTCCTGTGATAAAATTATCCTAATGTTTTGAGCAAGTTTTAAATACATTCCCACAAAACCCAGGTAGCAGCACTGTCTGGCACAGTCTCCCACTTCTGATCCTTGCTGAAGGCAGCCCACTGGATAACCAGAACTGCCTCCTGCTTTTGACAAATAGCAACTATTTAGAAGCACCCCGTGAAGAAGGTTTCAACTGAATAGAAACTGATGGTAGCTGGTAAGTAATAGAAGCAGTTATAATTTTCTTCAAGGTTAATTATGCATGAATTCATTGCTTGTGTTCTTAGTTGAGAACCTGCCTATAAATAATTGAAAATGTTGAAACAAATAATAATGAGTGAGCCTAATTTTATGTCCCATGTTATTAATATGAGTTTCTCTTCAAAAAATAAAACAGACTTTTAAATTCAGTTTGCAAGATCCATGGCCTTTATTTCTACACATTTAGCAAAGTTTAAATATTTTTCAAATTGTTGGTGAGGGGTGGTTTGAAGTTAAACTCAGCAGTACAAATCAGGAACTAGCATAGTTATCTACTGTGCCTCAGTTCCATTTCACCAAAAGATGATTTAATCTCAAATAAGAGGCACTTTCCAAGTAGACCAGCTGTGAGGATCTGATACCCAGAGCTTCCTGAAGCATTTCAGATAACTGTGGTTTTTGTTATGTGTGCTAGAGTCATTCCTCACTTTGGAAACATGTGACACAGAAGGTCACTTCTTACAAAACAGCCTGGCAGCTCTCAAGTGTGTTTTTGTGTGACCTGGACTCTGTTTCTTGGAAGGTGAATGTTGTGATTTGAAGATGCCTTTCCTTCCCCCTCCTCACCTGGTAGTGATCACTGATGAATACCAGCATTTAGCTGCTGTCTTGCACTAACTTCAGCTTTGTAAATCCTAGGCCTCTAGAAGAGCTTCTAGTTCTCTTCTTTCTGTCCTCTACTCCTAATCAACCTGGAAACATACTAGTAGGATAAAAGATTTACAGAAGTAGTGCTTGAGGGGCTGCCTACATATGAGCCTAGTAATTAATTTTCTCTTCAAAAGGAAGCATGGCCAATACACTTGAGTCCCTCTCTACACTGCAGTGCCCCATGCATGTACTGAACCAAACTGTGCTGCAGCTGTGGAAGAAGAGAATGTTCTGGCTGTGTGGTAGGATTGGAAGGTGCATTCTCACAGGTATGTGGCCTACCAGACTGATTACTAAAGGCTTAAAAACTCTTGCTTCTGGTGGCCTGATGCTGTGGTAGAAATGGCCTGCAGATCCCTGAAACTGTCTAAATACTGAATTTCTTGCAGGTTCTTGAAAGCCTCTGGTGTTGGGATGACCCTGAAGTAGAGCACAGAGGGGTAGGGCTGGGTTCTGCTGGCCTGTCTTTGCTGCTAGTGCTTTTGAAATTCTAACGGAAGGAATCATCATGAAAGTGGGGCTGATAGAAAATAGGCACTGCCATAGCTAATGCTCTTGTAAATTAATCTAGAATGGTTTGGGTTGGAAAAGGTCTTAAAAATTATCTAGGTTCAAACCCCCTGTCATGGGCAGGGATACCACCCACTTGATCAGCTTACTCAGGCCCCCATCCAACCTGTTCTTCAACACTTCCAGGGTTGGAGCACCTAAATCCTCTCTGGGCAACAAGCTCTGAAGCTCTTCTGTGGGTCTGTGGAAGAAAGCTAACTTACTGTGTTACCATGGGTGGATGTGCACAAAAGAGTTTACAGCTGCTTCTTGATGATTTGGCTTCCTATACATGGGAAAAAGGGAAATGACTGACAGCCAGGAAGCAGAAATACATAGAATGTGTTTGGGATTAAAGCAATTACATGGAAAAAGAAGAACGTTTCTAAAAGAGCAGACCTTTTAATTCTATGTATGGTTGGATACAAAATTTAATCCAAAGACGGTCTGCAATGAGTAACAATAAACTCTTTTTGTAGTCTCTAAAAAGTCAATTCCCTTTATTGAGATATTTATTAAGTTTATTATGTTTTCTCACTCAAAAAATGGTGTATTGTACTGATTGTTTTGGTATATATTTAGTTAACCCTTCTACAAAAAATCCTTTGAGGAATTTTGGTTTTAAAAAAAGAGGTTGTAATGAGCTAAGGCTATAGCAAAGCATCTAATGAGGAAGTTAAAAAATCTAACTCAGCTTAAAACAGGGATAAAGAATGAAGAAAAACAGGAAGAATTTCTTGTCTGTGAGGTAGTGGGCAGACACTGACTTAACAATTCTCTGCTGAGAGCTGTCAGGAATGCTGATGAGTGGTAGAATTTCAGAGTGCTCATTGAGATACATTTAGGAGGACAATCTTAACTAAGCTCCAAGCACCCTCTTGCTTACTCTGCCCCATGGGGATGGGGGAGAGAACTGGGGGAGTAAAAGTGAGAAAAGTTGTGGGTTAAGACAAGTAGTTTAGCGGGTAAAGCAAAAGTTGTATGTTCCAGCAAAGCAAAACAAGGAATCCATTCTCACTTGTCATTGGTAGGCAGTTGTTCAGCCATCTCCAGGGAAGGTGGGCCCCATAATGCGTAATGTTGACTTGGGAATACAAGCACTATCACTCTGAACAACTCCCACTTCCTACTCCTTTCCCCCAGCTTTATCTGCTAAGTATGACACCCTGTGGTGTGGGATATCCCTCTGGTTAGTTGGGCCCAGCTGTCCTGGCTGCATCCCAATTTCTGATGCACCCCCAGCACCCTCACTGTTTGGGTGATGTCACAGCATCAAATAGGTCGGACAAGATCTCTGAGATCAAGTCCAGCCTTTGAACATCACCATGTCAGTTATACCAAGAAACTCAGTGCCAAGTCAAATCTTTCCTAAAACACCTCCAGGGACAGCCCATTCCAATGTCTAATCACCCTTTCCATTCCTTAATGTCCAGCCTAAATCTCCCCTGATGCAGCTTAATCTGTTGCTGGTTACCCAGCAGAAGAGGCCAACCCCCACCTGGCTGCACCCTCCTTTCAGGTGATTGTAGAGGCAAAGTCCCTGCTGAGCCTTCTGTTCTGCAGGCCAAACAGCCCCAGCTCCCTCAGCCTCTCCCCATGGGACATGCACTGTTGACCAGCTCTCCCAGGTCCTTTTCTGCTGGGCCCCTTTCCAGCCATTCTGTCCCCAGCCTGTCCTGCTCCCTGGGGCTGTTGCTGCCAAGTGCAGGACCCAGCCACTGGTCTTGTTGAACCTCATGCCACTGGTTTTGCCTCATTGATCCAGCATGTCCAGGTCCCTCTGCCAAACCTTCTCACCCTCCAGCAGATTGTCCCAACTTGGTGTTGTCTGTGGACTTGCTGGAGGTAGATTCAGTCTCCTCATCCAGATAATCCAAAAAGATAATTAACAGGACTGGCTCCCCCACTGGTCCCTGGGGGATACCATTAGTGGCCAGGTGGCTGCAGCACTGTTCAGCACCATGTCCTGGGCCCAGCCATCCAGCTGGTTCTTAACCCAGCAAGCAGTGCTCCTTTCCAAGACAAGGCCTGCCAGCTTTTCCAGAGTATGCCATGGGGGGTGGTGTCAAAGGCTTTGTTGAAGTCCAGGTAGGCTGCATTGTCTTTCAGCACACAGGGATGGCCTGCTTGTGTGTCTTCAAGATTTCTTTTTTAAGGTATGTATTGATTAAAGTATGTATTGTCTGTTAATTAAAGTTGAAATATGTATTGAAGTTTATGAGAAACAGGGAATTTTCTAATACTGTGCTGCTCAGCAATAGCTAAAATATCCCTGTGCTATCTATGCAGTTTCCCAAATCAGCAGCACAAATCCGAGAGCACAGCCCCATACTGGGTACTGTGAAGAAAATTGACTGCCCCAGCCAAACCAGCACACCAGGCTAATCTCCCAGTTCCTTATTGAGCAATATAAAACAATAAGTGTGGAGTGACCTCCTGGCCCTGCAGTGCCAGTCAGGCTGTGCTAAAGTACACCTGGCCATGCATTCCTGCCTCAGCTAAGGACCTGCTCCTCAGTTTGAAGAGCAAGCTTGGGGAGGGGGTGTGGGCTTTGAAGGTCTCCTTTGAGTGACTCTGAAGTTAAGGACCTGGCAACACCCCCTGCTTGGAAATTGTGTAGGGAATTGGGCTCATCTACAGTGCCTTTACCCCTGTGGAAAGGAATTGTAAATTAAGTAAAGTTTTCAGGTACTGCAAAGAAAAACCAGCTGCTTTTAGGACTCACTCTGTAGAAAATGATTTGTTTTCTGTAGAAGGTACTTTTCTTTGAGGAAATGAATTGGTGTTTCAGCAGGTGTTGAAGCTGAAAAGCTTCTCCCAGAGGCCAGAAGCGAGTGTCTTGCCTAGGTCAGGTTGTTGTGCAGCCCTGTCCTGTCTCTGGCCTCTTTGTTGCTCACTGCTGAACGGGATTTGACCGTCAAGCTCTGCTGCTGCACTTAAGTGTTCAGTGATATTGCTTCCTGCAGAACTCTTACAAAGTAAATCCAAGGTTCCTTTTTCCCCTCCCCTTATGATTTCCTTCCAATCAGATTTTCCTTAAGGAAAGCTGCCAAATGACCACTTCTTTCTAAGCAGCAGTTTCAACTTTTCTTTTAGATGCATAGTTTCAGAAGAATTTTATGTCGATGCTTTTCTACTTACTTGCAATTGAATTTTTAATTTCATTATTGCATTCATGCTCTCATTTCAGTAGAGGCATTTGGGAACTTCATGGATTTAACTTAATTAACCTAATTTAGTACGCTGATACATTTTCAGTAGACGTGTTGATGCTAGATTTCAGCTGGAGTCCTGGTGGAGCATTTGTAGATGGGATGGTAGTGTCCCATCAGTTTGTTTGGACTTTGTTTCTTTTGCCAGATATCAGTGTTTAGATAAAACATTTCCCTTCACAGCTGTGAGATTTCAGAGAGACACAGTTAAAAACTGGTGTAATTTTTTCAGTTTGTGTTGAAGGTGCACCTTGTGGTATGCTTGCCTGTCTGGCAGGTCTAGGGTTAGTTCTGTTCATCTTTTACAAGGCACTACCCTTCCAGGCAGCTGAAAATACATGAAGTGCTTGAATCTTCTGGGGTTATCTCCTTTTTCAAGAAATGAACACAGTATGTGAAGAGAACTAAATAAAATGATGGTTTGAAGAAAGTAAATCCAACTAGCTAAATGTAAAAGTTATTCAGGATTGTAGAGACATCAGTGGAATCTTTAGCTACAAATAGGTTTTTTTTTTTTTTCAGTGTGGGTCTAGCCAAAGTTTTTGTTGGCAAAAACATGCTATGTAGTGTGGTTAGGAGGTTTTCTCTGTGTGTCTGTGTAATGCTTTGTATTGCTAGACATAATATGGTGAAGTTTAAAACTTTGGATAGAAAGCATATTTGTGTTTTTATGAAATGTGATAGCTTTGGATGGAAAGCATACTGTTTCTATGGAAACATCTGTATTGAAATGAAAATTCTTGTGAGTTCAGTAGCTCAGTCTTAATTTAATTATTAGAATTGTAAGTTCTGATTTATTCTTGGCAGCAAGAAAAATTATTTTGCATTTATGTAGTAGAAGAGATTCCAGGTATTCTTTTGTTTCAGTAAAGCTGAAACTAGTGGGCTAAGTCTTGTGGATAATAGGAATTTTCTCTGATACTTCTCCTTTATACAGGCATTGTGCAGCTGAAGGCATTGCTGATGATAGAAACCCCAAATATGCCTTTAGTCCAAAGATACTGAGTTTATAAGTCTCTTTATAAAAAATCAGTTATAGCTAGAAATATACAGACTAAACGAACATATAAGGCTGCAAATGAAGAGAGACTGATGTTATGGGTTGCTGGCAGCAGGTTAAGCTTAATTAACTCATTAATTAATTAAGGTTAAGGTTAATTCATTGGGCAACAGTACATTTTGCAAGGTCCATTGAGTTGTAGTGGATGGCAAACCAAGCTCTTGGTACCTTGTGCTTTCCCAGAACCTGTGAGCTATTCTGGAAAGTACAACAGGTAGGCAGAGATAAAAGTCATCAAGAATTTAGGTAACATTGTGACTTCAGTGATATTCTTTTTACATTCTTGGTAATAAAATCATACAGAAAGATGGAAGAAAGGAGCTAGGGGTAGGATTTTTAGTTCAGAGAAATATGCCAGAGGCAAAGACTCAGAGTGAAAAAAAGACTAATTTCTCTGGCCTAACAAGAAGGAGGTTAAGTCATAGGGGAATACCTTTTATGAGGACTGTGGAGTTTTTCTGGGGTTTGGGGAATACGGTATTTTTTAGTTTGGTGTTTGAAGGAGGGGTGTTTGTTTTTGGAACAAATTACTTTGTAAAGCTGAAAGTCTATAAAAACTCAGAATCTGAAAGCTGAAATCCAGCAGGCTAATTGGTGGGATGCTAACTTTCCTTTCTTTAGATACTTTATAGAATTCAGATTTCTCCTAAGTCACAAGACAAGGACTGAGTGAAATTCTATCATCTTTATTATGCAGGAGGTAAAATTTGAATGAGGATTACACTTGGTCTCTGATCATGCTCTGTAAATGTTTTTTTTTCTTTATGATTTTTTTTTTCTTTCCTCTTTTATTCTCTCCCATGTAAACTTGGTCTCCTTCTTTCATTGAGTGTGTCTGACAGGTCTGTCATTGGGAACCAGAAATGCAAGCCTTCACTACCAGTTATGGAATGAAAATGGACAAACTACTCTTCAGGGCTGGATTAAAAATGGTTCTGGGGATATTGAAACTAATTAATGATCAAATAACACAGAATTTGACAAGATGACTGAGGGATGTTTATTATATTTGAGCTGTGGGTGAGAAGGCTTCATCTGTGGTAATCAGCTTTTTTGGATACCTCTGGGACTCAGAATGCTCTGCAGGATGTAACTGATGGGCACCTGTGTAAGCTGCTAGGCATCTGCTTTTAGTTTAGCTGCCTTTAGAAAATTAGGCTTCTACTTAAAAGCAGATTTCTCCATAAACTATCACACTGTTAGCTGTCAAAAAGACCAGGAAATTTTTACCCATGTTTCAGTTGTTGGTTCTTTGGTGGTGTGCTGTGAATTAAAGCTACATGGCTTTTGGGGCTTTTCTTCCACACATCAGAAAAAGGTGGTAACTACCCTTTTATTTTGGAGCTTCTACAAGAACATGCCTAGATTGATAATCTTCTTGGAGAATATGAAATAAAACTAATCTGCAGCAAAAAATTCCCAGTATTTTCTGTTTTGTGATTCTTATTAAACAGGGGTTTGTGTGTGCCTTTTTGTGAAGAAAAGCACATTGCAGCAACCCTTATTCTGCAGATAATGCTCAGATGATCCTGTAGATCATTAACCGCATCTTGCAGAGTTTGACATGTGATGTGCAGCACACCACGCTGGCATTCTTGCATAACTTCTCAGTGTTATTTGTCCTAACAATAAAAGGCCCATTTAAGTGAACTTCTTTGGAAGAATTGTTTTATGTGAATTGTGCCAAAGTATCACTTTTGGAATGTTAATTGAATTGATGGTCTAATAAAAATTAAAGAGTCAGTTAAAACTGTTTGACCTATTGGTATACTTCAAGTTTGACAAGGGAAAGATGTTCTTAGAAAGGTCAAGGGCATAAAGGGGATTTTTTTTCCCAACAAATCAGGGCTTTCTTGAGTGAATTTGGCCTATAAAAACAGGAAATACAGCCGAAATAGAATTATGAGCACTTTTTCCTGGTGAGAACCATAAAGAGGAGCACATTAATGGTAGTTTGTGCTGTTGTTTATTTCAGCCAGTTAAGATGGGATGCTGCCACCACATACAAATCTTAAGGGCAGGTGTCAAAATGGTGGGACCAGACTTTTCAGTAGTGCCCATTGAAGGGACAAGGGGCAGAAGGCACGAATCAAACCACAGGAAGTGTAATCTAAATATTGGGAAAATCTTCTGTACTTTGAGTGTGATAAAGCCCTGGAACAGGCTGTCCAGGGAGGTTTTGTATCCTTACCTGGAAATGTTCAAAACCTGCCTGGAATTATCTTGTGCAACCTGTTCTAGGCAAGCCTGCTTCAGCAGGGAGGTTGGATTTGATGATTTCCAGAGGTCTCTTCCAACCCCAACCATCCTGGGATTTGTGTAGCTTTCCTTTTTTAAATGCTCTAAACAAACAATAAGCTTGAATCTTTAAAGAAATATAGGCAGCATTAATTTTAGCAACGTTATTAATCCTTTTTAAAGGAGGACTTGTCTTTCAAGAAAGTAGGTGAGTTTTAGTGCAGAATCTTCTATGTCTTTGGTATTTGTTGGTCCTTGCTGAAACATATCCTTCAAATCTTATTTATGGCATATTTGTTAGCTTTAGTTTAATTGTTATACTTTAAGGGGAGAGGAAAGAAGTAGGCTAAAATAAATCTGCATAAGGTTTTTTTCATTAATGATATTACTATTCTTATGTATAAAGTATAGCAGAATTTCCATTTCCAGTAAGTAATCACCCCATTTTTCGTTATTTCAGATGCCTTCTAGTGATTCTTTCTGTTTATAATTATTCTGAATTAATTCCTTTCCCAGACACACTGATTGTAGTGATTTTTTTTTATTTATGTAACAACACAATTTGTGCTTTTGGTGCTCTTAGATAAAGCAGAGGAAGAGTGAGCTGCATTTAATGCACACTGTAGGTGCTGGTGTAGACCTTCTAGGGGGTAGTTTGTCTTCTCTGGGCAGAATCTTAATAGCTAATTTAGATCCCAAAAAGGATGTTGGCTTTGTTATGTAAAGGACTGGAAATAAAGGATAAGTTTTATTCTTTCCCTTGCATATTGTATTAGAGACAGAATCCCTAGTAAAAGGCCTTGATGCTTAGTAATGCTATTAATTTCATCCAGCTTTTCCTGAAACCTGTTGTAGATTTTCCTCTTATTCCATGGAGAATATATTAATATCTGTTAAGTATTCCTGCATAAGTTTGCTTCCAAAGAGAAAAGAGGTATGCTCTTTTAAAAAATGTGTTTAAGAATTAGCCCTTTCTCAGCCCTTCGCTTACTTATCTCTGTGTATTTTCCCTAGATTTTTATTTCTATCATAATTTAGATTCCCTAGTAACAGAGTTTACATATATTTTTGGATGTGCTTTATCCCAGACACTGTTGGATCACTGGTGGTAGTTTAGTAATCTTCTTAAAAAAATCTCTCTTTATTATTTTTATTTATGTAAAAGGTACAGTTTAATCTTTCAGGATAAAAGTTATGCTGTCGAAGCATAGCTCATAAATTTTGGATTATAGTGCCAAGGCATTTCCTGTTTTATCAAAACTTTCTCTGCTTCCACTTAGATGACTAGTTGGATTTTCTTGAGTAACTTTATCCAGTTGTCCAGGCAAAAATCATATCTATTAAACTGAATTTTTAATATTGGATAGAATTCTATTCTATAGCCTGCCCCTAGATTGTATAAAAATTCTGAATGTGAATTCAATGGGGACTAGGTTATAGTGACATAATGTAATGCCACTTGATGGTGCTTTTACATACTTTTGTGTTTTAAATCAGAGCTAAAATGAAAATGTTACAAAGACTGAAGTTGTGTTAATTGTTTCTATTTATTTTAAAAGTGTTTTTAAACAACCTCAATTTTCTAAGACCAGACCTAAGAGTGTTTAAGGAATTAGTAGAAAATGATTATGCAGTGTGCAAGTTCTAGTCTTTCTAGTCATTGATTTTGTGTCCAAGGGGCACATCTGTTAGTGGAAGTATGGTGTTTCTAGTACAATAATTAAAGCTGACTGGAGGACAGGGCTCAGTTTGATTTCTTGTCTTGCTTAAGTGAGAAGTGAAAGACTGCTTCTGGTTCGTGTGGGTTGTTTTCTCACACTGAGCTGCTGTTTTGCAGAAGGAGATTGAGAAGACCAGAATAATTCATGTTTGTAGAGTGGGGATGTTTGCAGAGTCTTGGTAATTTCAGACTCCTTCAGAATCCAAAGCATTTGCTCGTTAAGTAAAAACTGCATGGATTTAAGGGAAGAGATTATTTCTTTCACAAATTTATCTTCTATTATGAGAGAAAGATTCTTGAGTTAACAATTCAGAATAAATTGTATTTAGAAGTGGAGTAAGCATGTCTCAATCATGTATTACTTTGAGCCCACTTTCTTGACTGTTTTTGATGTTTTCTCTTTGGAGAGCTTTATGAAAGAATTTTCCTTTGTTCATTGTTCACTTTACCCATGTGGTTGTTATTTTCTTCTTTCATGTGTAGCTCTTTCTACTTTAAAACATGCAAGTAAAGCCCTTTGGGTATTAAGATCACTACTCTCCTATGTTTATGTTATATTCTGCTTTGGCCAAGACATACACATCTAATTTTAATAACTTAAATAGAAGCTGCTAAAATAGGGCACAGTTCATGCCATGAATGTTGATTCATATCTAAGTAATGAGTATAAACAAAATAAACGTCATCTTGTTTTTTAGCAGAGCTAGACATCTGTTGCATACTGAAGCTTCAACGTATGCAAGTGTCTTCTGTAATACAGCTTTGTGAATGTAAAATACTGGGTGAAGGTGGAGCTGAAATGAATTTTATTGTTACTCAACTGTAATTGTTTTTGTGGTTGGTGGTTGTTTTTTTCTGGGGAGAGGTAGGGGGTGTTGTGTTGAAGTTTTTTGTTTATTTGGATTTGTTGGTTTAATTATTTAGTTTCTCTCTGTCTCAGAGACTACCATTCCGTGGGGAATTTTGTCTTGAAGAAAAACCAAATGTTGGCATTTTTCTGGCAGATCAGGAAATCATGTATTCTGACAGCTCCTGGACATGTAGAAATTGGACTCTCCAGTCCTTTGTGACTCATGTTTCCACAAATTTCTATTTATGTAATCCTTGTTAATCCTTTGGAATGGAGAGCTTTATTTTTATCCCCAAGTAACCACAGATGTAGTCCAGTTCTTTACAAAGCTCCTGACTTCAAGGGAAATATGATAAAGCCACCTACAAGAAATAAATACCAACCTTGAACAAGGTAATGAAGAACCCTGACTTCATCACTCTCAAAACCTGACTCATATGTGGGCAGGAGAATTTTCCTGAAACCTTTAGGGACCTTTACTGTTTGTTCTTTGGTAGTCATTACAATGCTTGGTATATGTGCTCAAATAGAAATCTCAGTTCCTAGCAAAATTGTTTCTCCTGATGTCCTTTAAAGGGTCACAACTTTACTGCCTTGTCTGTGAACAGAAAGAAATGTTGTTCCCCTTTCAAAAAGGATCTTTGTCTACCCTTGTGATTGAGAGGATGTTCCTGCTGAGGTAACTCAAGAGCATAAGGGTCACCCTTTGAACCTTCATCTACTGCAGCTGAACCCTCAAAGCTCACTTCTTTCTAATACTGATTTCTGTGCTGTGTCATGGGTGTCATGCTTTCTCTTTTCTTTCCTCTTTGAGCTGTCTCCCCAGGGTACAGTTCCTATTCCTCTCTGTGTACACTCAAGTTCAGACTCTACAAAGCAGAAAGAGAATCTGAAAGAAAAAAGCTAGCGGATACCTTATGTTTCTGTTAATTCCTCTCTACTGTTCCGATTACAGTACTGCACAAATCACAGTGAAAATCCCTGGAAGGTCCCTGGTTTATGGACTGGGCACTTCCTGGACAATTCTGCAATCTTGTGCAATTTTAACGCTATGGTGACATGCCTCTGTAGCTCACCTTTGTGTGCTTTTCCCCACTACATATTTACCTTAGGAACTGAGTTGTGCTGCCACTTAGACTATGATATCAGAGTAGAAACAGTACTTTTTCAGTACTTTATTGAAGAACTTTTTTGCTCTTTAATAGTCGTTGTGTTTTATTCCCTCCAGACTGAAAGTCACAGCCTGTTTTGCATTCTTGTACATGCTCAACACTGAGAGATTTAAAACTTCTTCTTCTAGTAGAAGTTGTGCCACTTCAGGAGTTGTGGTGAAAGCCTTTGAAGAGGTGGTGGGTAAGGAGCATTCAAATCTGGCTTCTGCTCTCATAAACATCCACAGCAACTTCATGAGCTACTTGGGATAACACCCTCAGGGGCTGTGGGCAGGCAGAGAGCTCCAAGCATTGAGGTGCTGCTGTTGTCAGTGAATGCCACAGCTGGAGGGGATTGGGATGCTTGGATGGGCTGTGGTCCCATCCAGAGAAAGCATTCACAGGGGCTGCTGCCTTCCAGCTGAGATGTCCAAGTGCAGTAGGAGGCCTTAAGTTCAAGTCTTAGTACACTTTAAATCTACCCTTGTTTATTTGTCAAGCCAGCCTCTTGCAAGGTCTGCTTTTCTCTTCTTTCTCTGTTAGGTTCATTACAAACTTCATGGTACTGAGGTGCATTTGGCTCATTGCAGGACTTGGAAAATGCTCATTGGTTGTGCTGCCTCTGAGTGGCTGAAGTCTCCAACAGGTCTTCATATACTTCATCAAAGACCTTCTGGAAAGCTGATGGTGCTGCAGATAGGGATACAGATGTAGGGTTGTTGAACTGCTCTAAACACGACAAAATATAAAGATGAAAAGGAAATGAAAATTAGTTTTTGGTTGCTTAGTTTTCAGCATTTTCCCCGATGTTGTGCCTTTGTGGTTGATTCGGTGGTTCTTGCAATTCCTTTGACTGCAAATTATTTAATAGTTCTTTCACTCTTCTCTCTTAACTTTATTTTTTTGAAAAGGCAAAATTGTTTAATTGTTGGTTTCAAGGCTTACCACTTACTAATTGTATAAAAAAATATGTGGTTGCAGTGGGACCAGATGGGTCCAGAGGAAAAAATAACTGTCTATAAGACAGGGATGGCTGTTCTCATGCAGTAACTTTTTCATCCTAATGTCTGATACTATTTTGCCTGATACCTTGAGGACATATGTTAGTTTAAATACTTTGTGTAGTTTTGGGGATTTTTTCCATATGTAGTGTTGTTCCAGCCCATAAGTGTCAGAAGTGGTCTGTACAAGGAAAATGCTACAAAAATACATTGTGCAGTTTTTTCTGCATGTTGATTGTGCTGTGAGGGTGACCAGAGGAGACTGTCCATAATTCCTTTGATATAATTAGTTTCTTATGCAAGGTAAATTCTCTACTGTTTCTTTCCCCCTTTCAACAATGTATTCGTTATAGAAGTAGTCAGTTGGTAGTTGCCATGTAAAAGTGTCACGGTTTATATTATGCTGTGCAAGATTAGATTAGCATACAAATGCCATAAAACAAGTAATAATATTGTTCTACTGCTTGGTTGCTGTAGCAAACGATTCTGGGGGCTGCATTTTATGGCTTAGGCATCTGAAGTGGGAGGGCAGGGGGAGATAACATGTTCCATTGTGGTCTCCAGACCACAGTATAATCAGGGTTTGGGTGAGAACAAAATCAGTCGTGGTGCAAACTTCTATTGAAAACTTGGGGACATTTAAAGACTCAGTTGCAGTGCAGCTGGAAGTACAACTTTAATGTGAGATTTGAGAAAAAAAGCATAAAAGGCCTGACCTCCTCCATCCCCTGCATCCCAATCTCCCTTGCCCTTACTCAACATACCTAAACAAGGGTGTAGCTATTTTTTTTTTAAACCTCCTTTTTTCCTACCTCCATGATCATGAGTTAAAGAATTTCTTTTGCTGAGGGAAAGCAAATCAGAGGTTATACAAAATTTCACTGAAGCAATTTTCCATAAATTTTCCCTAATGATTTTCTGAATGCTGTTCACTAAACTTTTGACCTCTGCAGTGTTATATAAATGCTATTACCAATTTTTCACTTTGTGGGAAAGTATTTAAATATTACACGCATGTTTTTGATGTGAAATCCTCATTTTCTGTGTGACGAGAAAATAACTGAGGAACAACTATTTATTTTTTCTCAGCATTACACCTGAATTTATAGACATCTGTTTCTACCCTTTTTTCCAATCATTCACCAGCCTGAAAGATCCCACAATTTTTCCTCATGCAAATGTTTCACATACTTCTGAGCATTCTCACCAGCTTCCTTTTACCCCTCTTTATAGTGAGCTCTGCACCTTTCCAAACCTCTCTCTCTGGCAGCTGCCAGAATTTCACTCAGTGTGAAAAGTGCAATGAGATTTGAATTTCATGTTCTAGCTTGAGGTTTCCCAGATCTGTTTTACTGATAATGATGAGCACTGTCTCTCTTCTGGCAGCCTTGGAGTTCTGAGATTTGTAGAAGGACTAACTGCAGTTTTGCTCCCCACCAGAGCTGGATTCTGAGTTCCTTTCACAGAGTGCACGTTCACATGCAGATGTGTTTTCCCAATGTGTGCTGACCTCCTTTTTTCAGCATTACTTTCTTCTGCCTTTCCTGTTCCACCATCATTTACCAGGATTTCATGATGAATCATTGATGGTGATGAAATAGCTCCTGGTGGTCAGTAGCTTTGTGCAGAAGATGAATGTAACCAGATCTCTTCCAGATTTTCTATAAATGAAGGCTCTATGCAAAGGGATTGTATGAAAAGAGTTGGAAACTGATGTTGATTTTCAAATGTTCATAAGCATGTAGTTGGCTCTTTTTTTCTCTGTTCATGCACATTTATGTAGTGACCTGAGGCTGACTCTGATGGTTGGTTGAGATCTAGTGTGTTTTATCTTTTTCTTGATACCATCTTAGGTATCAAGAAAAAGATAGTGAAACAAGCAGCATATTCTACAGGTAGGAAGTATTTGGGGAAGGGATCAGTTCTCAGTAGGAAGGAAAGCACAGTTTGTCTTCTGCCTAATTTCCCTTAGTCCTGTTGCAACTACTGAAGAACATTATTTGCTTCCCAGGATTTAACAGAGTCACTTTTGTCTTACAAGAAATGAAGGACACCATCAAAGTTTACTTGGAAGTGTTGGAAGATAGTCCCTGAATGAGGAGAAAGAAATCTTTTAACTCTTGATTATTGAGCAATGGCCAGGGCAACTTAAAATATTAATTTCTCTTAGAATGTATTAGGATTTTCTGTATATTGTGTGTTTAGTACTCTAAAAATTGTGTGAAAACTGGTGGAGGGACAGATGCCTATCACTACAGGCTGGATAGCACAAGACACTTTTCCTGTAAAGCCAAGGTACCTGAGAACTGTGGGCATGTAGCATCAGACTATATGGCTTACAAAATCCTTCAAAACTTAGAAAGAAGTGGATTACTGATTTTGATACAGATTTCTGAACTAGATATACTTGAAAATGCATGCTGGATTTATAGGAGTAATAAATTCCAGCAGAACTTGAAACAGTAGAACTTTTTTGTTTGTAAATGGTGATGTAGATGGATGGGCCACCTGTGGGTGCAAGCAGGGTAGTAGTTAATGTGACATAAATCAGCTAGCATGCAATTTAATAAAAAAGAAGCCAGGTTTTTTTTTTTGCTCTCTGCAAGTAAGAATGCTGCATGAACTCCCTTGTTCACTGTTGCCTACAAGAGATTCCCTTCTCTGAGACTGAGCAAGCAGTGAGCAGAGCTGTTCTGTATAACGGTTGCTCTCTTATGGAAAAACAGAAGGAAAAACCTCAAAGTGCTACAAATAACCCATTTTTATCTTCACTGCTTCATCCAGACTTGTGAAATTGGTTTAAAATTTCTTAAATTCTCTTAGTTGGTCAATGATGTGTTTTCCAGCACGCTAACATTTGCTGTGTTTAAACCTTTGCCAGGACGGGAGCAGTTCCACGGCCTCGGGTCCATGTACTGCAGAGGAGCGGCTGCTGTGATCCTCACGTACGACGTGAACAGCCTCCAGAGCCTGACGGAGCTGGAAGAAAGATTCTTGGCTCTGACAGACAGTGCAAGTGCTGACTGCATTTTTGCTATTGTTGGAAATAAAGTTGACCTCAGCGATGACTGTACTTCAGCACCGGATGAAAACAGACCCGGGAAGTCTGGTGCCAGCTGTGGCTCCAAGGTGCGGAAACAAGTCCGTGCAGAGGACGCGATTGCGCTCTATAAAAAGATACTGAAATACAAAATGCTAGATGAGAAGGATGTTCCAGCAGCTGAGAAAATGTGTTTTGAGACCAGTGCAAAGACAGGATACAAGGTGGACTACCTGTTTGAAACTGTGTTTGACATGGTAGTCCCAATAATCGTACGGCAGAAAGCTGAGGGGCCGCCGCAAACCGTAGACATCACGGACTACAAGCCAGCCAAAAGGACAAAATCAGGTTGTTGTGCCTGAACCATCTATGTGACATGGAAAAGGGGAGGGATTTTTCACTCCAGCAGAATGAGGAATATGAACTGCTTGCAGTTGACCAGAAAGGAAAAGTCAAAGAATAAGTAGACTAAAATGGTGTGTTAAAAAAAAAAAAGAAAAAGAAAAGAAACAATAAATATTCTGACCATTAAAGGCTTCTGGGAAGCTCTGTGTATAAAAAAATGGGAATGCAGGTGAAATTATGGAGTAAGACTTGCCAGTTTCCATGGGCTCTGAAGACAAGTGGTGTGTTATTAGAATGGGTAGTGACAATCATTTGGACAGATTTGAAAGATTCTGATTTTTAGTGACTTGCCATTTCATGTTGCATGTAAATGATCTGTTTGTGTACTCTTGAAAACTTTCATATGATGATCTTCTTTTCCCTTACAATTATAACTTCGGAAGACTGAAGACACAGTACTTTTTTATTCTTAAGGAAAAAAAAGAAAATCCAGGTATATTTATATTTGTAGCTAATAAATCAATTGCAGTCTTTTTATGTCAGATTGATAGCATATGATTCAGAAGCTGAACTATTAAAATCACTGTGGATATGTACTGTTCATTTGGAGACTTTATTAATGAGAATTCTTCTTCCATAGTGAGCTTTCATGTGTTAACAAGCAGTATCCCAGCTCTTGCTGTTCTAATTGCAAGTTGCAGGAGGAAGTTTTTTCTTTCTTTCCATTTTCCCCTTGTAATTCTTTTTAATATAGGTGGGTTTTGGGGAAGAAATCAATCTTATTTTGTCTGTATTTTTGTTAAAACTTCTTTTTGGTGCCCTATAGGGGTCTCATTGTGTTCAGCATCTGTGTCTGTCTCCTTTCCCACTCCTTAGTTGTTCTCAGGCAGAACTGCAGCTTTGATTTTTATCAGCTATGCATGACATTACTACCTGGGGTAGTAATTACCTCTACCTGGAGGGAAGTGAAGACTGGTGTTTTCTGATGTGAAACAGGATAATGCAGGAGGAAGGGAAGAAACTGCCTTTTGTGGAGTAAAAGGCCCATGAAGGAGCAATAATGAGGTACAGGTTTCTCTCCTGACTGCAGTAAAAAGGCGTGGCTAACGCTTAATACAGCTCCTGGAGTTTCCCAACCCTCTCAGCTACAAAGAATGCACGTAGTGACCCAGGAGCTCACACTGAACTGAAGCAGAGTGAAGAACTTCTGGTTTTTCAACACACCCTGAGACACACCCCCCCCCCCCGCCATTCCTCCCAAAATCAGGCAACCACTCAAGCCCAAGGATGCAGCTTGCATATTTTCAGTTTTGCGAGCTCCTGTGTGGGGACTTCATCTTCCTTTGGGTGCCTCTGGTACAATTTTCTAAAACTAAGCATTGGTGGTTCTTAAGCTTTGTCACTGCCTGTCTCTGTCTCACCCAAATAACAGTTCCATACATAGGGAGAAAATTCCTGAATAAATATTAAATTAAATTTTTACTAAATGTATTTAAAGCACTTTTTTTTTGGAAGTACATCCTATTGAGCGAATTGCTACAGAGCAGTAGCTTTATTTTCTGCTTTTCTGCTTTCAAGTTAATTCATAGTACACATGTAGTGGGGAAGAATGGCTTGAGGGAGAAACCACTCAGCATTAAATAATATAATCATAGGTTTGGGTTCAAAGGGACCTTTAAATGTCATCTAGTCCACTTCCCCATGCATTGAGCAGGTAGGTCTTCAATTTCATCAGGTTGCTCTGTCCAGTCAACGTGAATATTTCCACAGATGGGGCACCTACCACCTCTCTGGGTGGTGCAACAGGTGCAACACCTGTTGCAGTGTTTTACCAACCTCATTGTCAAAATGTCTTCCTTGTATCTAGTCTGCACCTGCCCTTTTGTGGTTTAAAATCATTACCCATTTTCCTATTGCTACAGGCCCTACTAAGGGTTGTAATCTTTTGGGTTTGCCACTGGCTTGCAGACACCTACCAGTGTCAGAGACTAAACAGCACCTGAGCTGTGGTATTTTAAAATGTGTATAATTAGAAACCTTCTAGCCATTAACAAAATTCCAGGGGCCATATGTAGTCTTCCCTCAGGACTGGGAAGAGACAAACAGGCTACAATCTCAGGTTTTTTTGTGACCGAAGGGTTCTGCAGACACACCTGTGAGAAGTCCAGCACTGGCTTTCCTGCTTCTGTTGGCAGCTGAACCTGCAACACATGCTGATTGCAAGGTGAGGCATTTTGGGAGATGTACATCTAGAAGGCACAGAATAGAAAAAATAGTTGTAAATTTAACGTCCGACACTTCTTAAGGTATAAATATTTGTAATTGAGTTGCACTAGCATTTGATTCATATGAGATGTTAAGTAACTCTTAGTCTTTCTAAAAGCTTCAGCTTGAGTGTTTTCACCAAATGAGATGACACAGGAACCAGTCTTGTGTGCTGCACTCTTGCCCTTAAGGCTACACTTGTCTGGTATGATCTTGTTTTTTCAGTGTTGCTGGCTATTGTTCCTTGAAAAATTTCTGGGTTATGATGAGATGACACTGTACCAGCCTTTGTGAGGTCATGGGATTACAGGACACAACCTGGGAAGTAGTTGTGTAATACATGGGAGCTGTTGAAGAGAGCTCAGTTGTCTGGAGCTGGGCCTGTTGTGGTGATGCTGCTGAAGCCAAGGGAAATCCTCCCTGCATGGACTAAGGACTCTGCCTGCTGTGCCAGGGAGGGGGAACTCATTTGACAAGCATTTATTCCCCCTGCCCCTCTCCCTGTTGTGTCTGGATTATGTGAGGTGATCATATAGTGAAATAAAAGAGGTGCTATTTTTGGCCATGCTGGGTGAATGTGAGCTACAGGCCAGCCAGTGCCTGAGGTGAGGGCTGAGCCAGGCTGACCATGGGGAGGATCCATCCTGCTTTCTGCCCCTCACAGGCACTTATGGTGCAAAATGGAGGGTGCTATGGGCCCTTGACAACCCCAACAAGACTACAAGTCCTGTGGGGGTCACAAAAGAACCCCCTCTGCCAGTGCCCATAGGGCTGGCAAAGCTTCCCAGACTCTTAGCTATGTCCTTGCCCACATCCTAATGGGAAGCCCTCCTGCCTGTTTCTGCTACTCTGTTAGTGAGTCATGGGGTGCTGTGATGTTGCTTCTTTCCCTTGTTCAGTAGGGTTTAGCTGTTGTGTGCAGAACAACTGCAGGGCCATGTCCCCACTCCCCCTCAGCAGGTGGCCATGTCTGGGGGTGCCACTGGTCCCCATGTGGTTACAGGGACAGCTGCTGCCTGCACTTGGGTGCTCTTGGCATCTTCCAGTGACCCCTCAGCCTCTCCTCTGGCAACAATCTCACACCTCCTGTGCCAAGGCCATACTTGCTGCTTGCTAATTTTCTATTTCTGGCAGCCATGGACAAGCACAGTCATATAGGGTGTGAACAGACTCTGCTCATTTGGTCAATAGCTCTGAGGGAATAATTGGGGTCAACTCATGTCACTATGTTGACTTCACTTATATCAGTGTTAATACACTGATGTGCTAATACCTATAAAAGGGAAATATAACCTCATTTATCTTCTCCAGGCTTGGCAGCATGTTATACTTCACATGTTTTCAAACAGGAAAGTGTAGGAAGCATACACCACGCTTTGAAGTAGATGTGGTCAAACCGAGGTAAAACATTTATGATTTATTTTACATCCTAGGCTGGAGCACTCTAGTTCAGTAAAAGGATAGTTTTGTTTTGCTGTAGCTGAATTTTTCCTGTAGAGAGGTATTTTAGCTTCCTGAAAGTGGGTTCTACAACCGTAACTGTGGAATGGTTTGGGTTGGAAGGGATCTTCAGGAATCATCTAGTTCCAACCCTCTGGCCATGGGCAGGGACATCTGCCAGCCACTCGAGCAGGTTGCTCAATGCCACCATCCAGCCTGGCCTTGAACACCCTTGGGCATGGGACAGCCACAGCTTTTATGTGCAACCTACTCCAGTGTCTCACTACCCTCACAGTAAAAAATGTCCTCCTTCTGTCCAATCTAAACCAAATCTCTTTCAGTTTAAAATTGCTTCCCCTTGTCCTGTACACTACAGGTCTTTTAAAGTCTCCTTTAGGTGCTTTGAGGCTGCTGTAAGATCTCCCCAGAGTCTTTTTCAGCTGAACAACCCCAACTGTCAGCCTGTCTCCCTCGGAGAGGAGGTAAACTCGCAGCTGAGAGGCAGTGTGACAAGTCAGAGTCCTTCCATGCAGTGCTCTGGATGAGCTCACCAGGTGCAATCCTCTGTGTGCTGTGAGTGCTCTGCGTGTCTGTGCAGAGCTCCCTGCCCTGCTCTGAGCCGCGATTGCGCAGCTTTGGGGAAACACTGCTCTGGGCACACGCACCTGGAGCACACGACACACACCAAGTACAGAAGCTCAAGCCTGCTTAGCACCCTGTGGGTTTTATGGTTGGTTTGTCTTTTCCCTGCACCACGCTGATGTGTTCCATTTAATGCTGAGCTGGGACCACTCTGAACAAACTTGTTAAGATCAGGTTATTGAATCAGAGAAAATGAAGAGGCAAAGCAACTGCTGGTGGAAGAACCATGTGCTGAAGTTTTATGTGCAAGAGCAATGATCTTTGTAGGAAGATTAGGCAATATATTAGCCATGAAAATCCAAATAGTTTGCTGCTGTTGTTGACATAATCAGTTTTTACAGATTTGTTTAACCTTCACTTGAGTTCTCTTAAAACACTGAATGTGCTGCATTGCCAGAGTTGCATGCTCTACAACCCATAAATGATAGTTTTGTGATAATCCCACAAGCACTGCTGCCTAGCAATGTGTGGAAGAGGCAAGTTGTGTGTTCTTGAGTATTTATTATTGCCATGTTTAAGAGATTTGGCAAATATGGAAAAGATTTAGCTCACGTTGACTGCAATGCTTTCAGTACTAAGAGTTCTATTTAGCTGAAATAAATAATAGTGTGATAAGTTTGTTCAGAACTAATGCAAGGTCAGAGAGCTCATTTAAAGCTCAGGTAGTTTCTCTTTTTATGGCTATATCTAATTATATGAGCAGCTAATGTAGGTCAGACAGTGTGCTCGGTAAGTACCTGAAGGCAGCCTACTAGAAAGATGGCAGGGGACTTTTTACAAGGCCATGTAGTGCCAGGACAAGAGGGAATGGTTTCAAATTGAGAGTAGGTTTAGATTAGATATTAAGAAAAAATCTTTACTGTGAAGGTGGTGATGCACTGGAACTTGCCCTGAGAAGTTGTGGGTGCCCCATCCCTGTAAGTGTGTAAGGCCAGGTTGGATGTCACTCTGAGCAACCTGGTCTAGTGAAAGATCTCCCTGTCCATGGCAGGGGGCTTGGAACAAAATTGTTTTAATGGTTCCTTCCAGTTCAACCCATTCTATGATTCTAACCTTTAACTTAATTTATATATATATATTTTTTTTCTGTGGAGGTAACACTTGTCAAGTCTGGTAAATGTCGGTTTCCTGAACACTGCAGAGTATGAATAATGGTTGTTTTAATCTGCAATGCCACAGTTTATTTGCTTTTATCATTCTAACAACAAATTAAATACTATTTTACTTGTTCATCTTAAATAAGTGATTTTAGAGACAGCTTCCCTCTTAGATCTTTTTAAGTGCAATGAAACAAACAAGTGTTCTCTGGTTGAAGAGTTTGAGTTTCAGTGGGAGGAGTTTGCTGGAAGTGCTTTTCTAATTCCTTAGTGCAAACAAAGTATTTCAACAGAGTAGTCCATATGCATTGTATGGAAAGCCACAGTTTACAAAATAGAAATCACCAACAAATAGAGATGTAGAAAAAAAGGGTTTATTTATGATACAGTGAGGTTGGAATGTAATAATAAAAGCCAAGAAGCACCTGAAGCAGGAGTGAGGTGAGTTACTGAAAAATCACTGTCATTGCTATAAATATTAATCAGATTATGTGAACATTAAATTTGTAGCTGATCCTTTTTTCCCTCCTCTCTTGCAGCACTGACAGACAACTTTGGGCTAAATTGTTTCTTTCTACAGAAGAAGGAAAGGACTAGCCATTCTTGCAATTATCACCCCTTTTCTACAGGAAAGGATGATGCCAAATAAATGCCTTGCTTCCCTCCCCTTTGCTTTTGCAAGGATGACTCTGTGCAGGTTGGGATGGTGGCCATCCCACTGCCACTTGTCCCCAGCTGCCAGGACAGGACACATTAATGAGCCAGCTGGCAGGGCTGCCAGTTCTGTGTTTGAGGGTCATGTGGGATCCAGCACTCCTGCACACCCTACCCTGTGTGCTGCTCCAACATGATGCCCCTAAAGCCTGTTTGTGATGAGTGGCTTCATTCTGGAGAGAAAAAGGTGCAATGCAGAAACCAATTGCTGCTGCTGTGGGGGTGGTGTGACACAGATGAAATGTCCACAGCATGGTGGAGCAAGGGATTGTTTGGCTTGGGAAATGTCTAGGAAAAAACACCATCAAGTTTGTAAAATAAAATGGTAATCTTCTTCATGTAGACTTCTAACCAAACGGAAAGAGTTGCATTTTGTGATTTTCTGTTTTTGGGAGCCTATGGGGTTTGTTACTGGCAATGGTTAAGTGCTAAAGCATGGTGAGGCTTGGGAGAAAAAAAAAAAGATGGTGTTGAGTGTGTTTGAAATGCCCAAGCAGAAAATACTAAAATGCAAATTAGGTTTCAGTGCTGAACGTGAGCATTTTGGACAACAGCATATTTTCAGTATTTTGCAACAATTTAGGACTTAGATCATCCTGTGTTAATTTATGGAACTGCAGCTGTTAGTGTTTACTGTTGTGACAAATACAGTAAATAGAAAGATACATATATTCTCTTCAGGTAAAGGTGGTGGGTATCTGACCAAGAAAACCTTTTATTACTGAAGTTTTTTTGGTGTTTCAAAGCTGTGAGTATTTCTATCAATCATTTGGCAAATGATGTAATATTAGACTAGCAAAAAATGTGTATATATTCTGCATAGTGGGAGAACACACCACTAGATCTGTTCAATTTAATTTGTGTTATACTTAACTTGCTTTTACAGACATTTAAAAAATTACTTTCCATTCAGCTTTTGAGGTAATAAGTTAAAAAAAGCACCAACATGATTTATTCAATTGTCTAACCACCTCAGAAGGCTCCTCAGTATAAGAACTACGCGATAAGGAGGTTCCTTATACTGTGAGACTTCTATAAGTTTTTCATACAGACTTGACATCTGCTGATATGGCTTCGGATGAGTCCTGCCTTGAGTGTGTCTCCCGAGGGCTTGCTTTGGAAGGGCTGGTCGATGGTGGTGAGCCAGAAGCTGTATTTGTTGGCAAAGTAGTGGCAGGTTCCGCGGGCGCCGTTGCATTCGATGAAAGGAGTCGCCCTGAAATCCTCCAGGCAGCTCCCAGGGGAAACCAGCGACTGTCCTCCACCTTCATCACCAGCAGCAGTGTGCTAAGGGAGACAAGCAGGGCACTGTTCAGAGCGCAGCCTCAGGCAGTGCTGCCATAAACTCACATGTGTGAAAACAGAAAAACCACTAGAATCGCTCCCAATTCTTATCTCCAGAGCAGAAAGTTGGCCAGTCCTGCAGCTGTGTGAGGGTTTGGCTATGCTGTAACTATATAAAGCAGCTAGCCCATGCACTGATGCCTCTTTGAAATCTTCTAACAAACATCTTTTCTGTAGTTAAGATTGTCACTGTTTGAAATCCTAGAATTGGAGAATCATTTAGGTGGAAAGGGCCCACTGGAAGTCACTTCTCCCAGTTCCCTGCTCAAACCAGAGCTGACACACCAAAGCTGCCCTCAGTTGCTCCATGGTGGAGTTGTTAATACCTCCAAGGATGGACCTCCCACAACTTGTCTGTGCATCTTGCTCCTCTGTTTTACTGTCCTCATTAAGAACAATTTTTCACCATATATGTAATTCAAACTTCCCAAATTATAAAGTCTTACTCTGCATTGCATGTGAGGAGCACTGCAGAAACAGAATTAACTTCAATACAAAAACTAGTTCCTCGTATGAGATGTTTTTTTAACAGTGAATTACACCCGAAATCTGCATCTTTACACCACTCAACTGTTGCCTTTGACAGGTTCTGTGATAATGAACTGAATGTTGCTTTTCTTCTGTCAAAGGCATTACTAACAAAATGGGCATTTTTTCTGTCCCTTTAATAAATATACAGCTGTATTTTTTAGTTATACTGTAGATTTTTTGTTAGGAATTGAAAGAATCTGTAATATAAAAGAAAGCAGGTGGAAAATAAAGTTCTTAAACAGTTTTGTAAATGTAGGGAATGTAAGAGACAGCATACATTATTTCAAATTAGAGGCCTCTGCAGTTGGAGCTGGAAAGCAGACAGTAAAACCTGCTGATGCTATTTGAACCCTGGGATGGGAGCAGCCCTGCTTGGCAACCTCAGGTTGAGCTCTGGTATTCCATGCTTGGTCTGTAAGCTCCAACTCTATGCCCATAATATCTCTTCTGGTATTCACTATGGCTTTTTATCCTCCTGCAATGCTTACCCATATAGGATGTGTGATAGTGGAGTGCCCTCACTACATGAAATCTCACTGACTTCTCTGGCTTCTCTCTTTGGGCAGTGTCTGTGCTGACTGAGCATTGTTCCTTACTCAGGGGAAGGAGGTGACAAATTTAAGCCAAGGAATTAAAACAGCATGTACTCTGAGAAAACCACAAGTGTGCACTACTTCTTCCACAGTTGCCTGAGAAGCAAAAATGAATACACCAAACACTTCATTTGCTCCACAAGCTAGCTGGGAAAATGGGGATTTTTCTCACAGTGCTGACAGACTTTGTTCTGGCAAAAAGTTCTTGCTAAGGTGACAATTTTGCTCTTAACAATGCTCAGTGTTTACATGGGGCTCTGCAAATATTTAATTAATTCTTGGAATTCTTGTGAAGGAACTATGAGATTGGTATCAGGGCTTTTTATAGAAGCAAAAGAAAGGTCAAACACAGGGATGGTAAAAAATTTGACCTACTCTCTCAAAATGTAGGGATTTTTTTTTGTATGTAATTTTGGATTTGCCTGTATCTTCTTTTCTGAAAAATCTAAGTTTTTGGCTTTTGACAAACAAATGGTTTGTGGGTAAGATTGATTATTGTTCTTTTATGTTGTCTCCTGCCACAGAAATATTTTTTCTTTTCCAGTACTGTTTACTTCAGGATTCAGCCCAGTCTTCAAAAATTAACAACATGGGCAAGCTGCTACAGGTTTTGACCATTGTGTTCATCAAGCAAGTCAGAAAAATGAGCATCTGTCAGACCATTCACTGACATTTTAGATGCTCTTTACCATGCTAAGCTCTCTGGGGCTCATATTATCCCTCTGTACAGTCTTGCAAAAAATGCTCAGGCCCTTCAGTAGGTCTTCTGCTGCACACCCAGCACTAAGTTTTTCTGTAACATCCCATCTGCTAATTATAAGATCACAAGATTGAAGAGCTCATGTAAATGATGGGATGTACAGCTCAGCTCTTGCTGCCAACAACACTGAAACTTAATTTTTAAAACAACCAAAGGCTGTCTCTCTTTCCAGAGTAAGTGAAAGACTTTGGCTTCAAAATCGTCGACCAAAATACCAATGATTTTTAAATTTCGAAAAGATGGGAAAAAGAATGTTGCTGCTTTTCCTTTTTCTTCCCCCTAGAAGAGCTTCTTAGTAATGATGTATGTACATAACTCCAAATCTTTAGCTGTGACAATGCTTTGTGTGCTCCTGTTGCATCTCAGTTAGTTTTATCTGTTAAGTGACAGCTGTCCTTTAATTCTGTTCTGAAGTGCTATTTTGTACATAAAGTAAGGTCTCCAGAGGCTACTCTGACAAGAGACAATTTTCTCTGAAATTCACAGAAATTTTCATCTTCCTAGAAATTACTTTTGTAGTTCCCTGGTTCCCCAGTATGATGCATGGTTTTGGTCTGGCTGCCTCTGAAGCAGAGCCGCCTTACTAGTACCAAACACTCAAATTTAAACCCCATTGCTGCACAAAATGTGACCCTGGAGGCCCAATACCATAAGGAAGGAATATCCGATCCACAAACTGCGCCAGCCTTCAGGGCAGTGAGGAATAGAAGCTTCTTGGCTGTGGACAGCAATTGCCACAGCTGGGGCCTCACAGACCGAGCAGCGACTGATATATGGCTTAATGTCTTCTTCTGCCACGGGCATCATTGGGAGAGGTGCTGTAGTGGAGAGCCAGTAGGATTTATCATTTCGACTTGCATAGTAGCAAATATCCCCAGGGTTACAGTAGAGGAATGGCATGGTGCTAAAGCGAGACAAACACGAGCCAGCCAGCCCTGTTCAAAAAGAAGAAGAAAAAGGCAATCATTCTCACAGAAGACAATGTACATTTCCAGTTTCCTGCTCTTTCCCAAGTACCTGCCAGGAAAGCCCCATGGTCCAGAATGTTTTGCTGGCTTTACAGGTGCCCTCAAACAACACTAATGATTTGCAGGAGCTCTCTCAGGGACACTCCATGAAGACATGTAGTTTTTATATTCTCATTTTGGTGCTTCCTAAGCCTGTTTGTTGTAGTCCCAGCTTTTGGAATCCAGGCTGCTGCCAGCAGCTGTAAGACCATGTCTGGCCAGTCTGTTTAGGTCCACTCTGGCCAGCTATGGACCCCGGCCCACATGGTCTTACATGGACAAAAGCAAAAGACCAGAAGCACTCTTCTCCATGTGGGGATGAATGTCCTCTGTTTATTGTCTTGAGAACCACCAGATGGAAGAACCCGTATGGAAAGAGACCTCATGGCTCATGGCGGGAGACTTTTATACCCAGGGAACGGGGGGCAGAGGAGGAGGACCATGGCAAATGGGATACCTGCAGGGAGGGGTGAGGAGAGGGACTGACCAGGGAATACACCACCAGGGGGGTATTGGGGACAGAGGTGGCTGAGGGAGAAACCGTGTGATAGGAGAGGGGGAAGAACAAACCATGTGATATAACATAAACTATTCAGTGCGATATAAAGACTACTCTGTGCAAATCTCTCATAACCCAGTGGAAAACAACAACTAAATAAACTATTTAGTGCAATACAATGAGCAGTATTTGTACATACCTAAATCCTGGTTGTGTGCTTTCTCTTGTCCTTCAAAATACAGCAGGCTGTATCCACTCCAGAGTTTGTTCATGCCCACTGGGCACATGGGCTCTTGGTCGGACTGGCTGTGCTTCACCAGCAGGTATCCCATGCTGACACTGCGGCCCGGCATGCCCGGGGGCCCAGGGCTGCCAGGCCGGCCCGGCTGGCCTTAGAGCAGAGCAGAAAAGAAAGAATCCAACTGGGTTTATGCTCCCACAAAGGATCTGGTGCTAGCTGATACTCCAGCTAAGCTGCTAACCAACAGCTTAATGGCATGATGCCTTTGCTTTATGGTAAGTTATTGATAGAAGAGCTGCAGTTCTAGGATTATAACAGTTGCTGGATAAGGCTCCCTGGTTTCTAACATAATGAATTTCACACCAGAACTAGAGAAAGTCACAAATAAAGTTCTGATGAATTTGAGCATACAGGGATGAGCAGATTTTCCCTTTAAAATATTTTCTTAGTCCAAGATAAGGCAGTGGTTGTTGGACTTCTTGCATTTGCCTCATACACTTGAAACTATGCTCTGCAAATACCTTTTTTTTGTGTGCTTAGCTAACTAAGATAGTAATAGTTCTGCTCTTTGATTTGATAAGGACACAGGTATTTCCTTTACAGACACATTCCCTTACACTTCATCCATCCAAGTTTCACCTACCCAGCCATTCATCTCCATGAATGTAACTGTTAGTTAAACACTAGGCTGAAAATACTTAAAGAGAATAAATACAGTCAGAATGGAACAAACTCATGAGTGGACTGATATTTACAGCTATCAAAATTTATTCTGAAAATACTGCTCTAAGGTAACTCTTAACATTTAATTAGTTGTCCCTTGTGAAGTATCTATGAAAACAGATGCTTTCCTCCCCTCCCCTTCCCTCCCCTCCTGCACCTTCCTTTTGCTCCCTGCCCTCTCCTCTTGCCCCCTCCTCTCTCTCCTCTCATTTCCTTCCAGTGAAGTAGTAACTGCAGAGTGATGAAGTGCAGAGAAATGGGAAAGAGGAAAGAAGTGCTGTGTGAAATCTCTTACCTTCAAATCCCACCGGACCCTGAAATCCCATTCCTCCTTGTTCCCCTCTGGAGCCAGGAGGAGCTGGAATGCCACCCCTGCCCTGGAGTCCTGGCTCTCCTGGTGAGCCTCTGAAACCTTATACAACAATGGTTGTAAGCACAGTGACTGCAGACATATCAACATGCCCATCCCACTTTGTTAACAGGAGCTCTACTTGCATACATTTGGTCCTGTCTGCTGGGCTTGCACTGAAGGTAAGACCCTATGGTACTTGCTCAGGCAAAAAGCACCAAGTTAATTACAAAAGCTTGCTGGGGCCAAGACTACCTGAGTCCCACAACCTTAATCCTTCACTCTTGGCACCACTTATCTCTGATGAGGCTCATGGCAAAAGGTGCAGTGCATCAGCTCTACACTGATGCTATGTTATTCCCCAAGCTGACAGTGTTCCCACAAGGATGTGCACTTGTCCACCAAAGATGTTCAGTCTTGATGTGCATGAGATCCGTATCTGATGTTGCTTTGGCTTTGTGAGTGTTGCCAAAGTTATTTCCTGTTTTGCTTATGTTCTGAATGCTAGGAGGAGGAAGAAAGCTGAAGCCTCAGCTTTGGAAGACTAAAAATTAACTCTCCTTTCTGGATTACAGACTTAAAGTAGAAGAGCATCAAATCAGTGCTCTGGTGGCCTCAGTCTGCTAAGGGGAACAGCTTTCAGTCTGAATGTGTGATTCCTACCTGGATCTCCTGGTGGGCCCTGAGGTCCCATATCTCCTGGGCTTCCCTGAGGTCCTATACTTCCACGGGGACCTGGTGAACCTTGCTCAGCAACCAGCCTTGGAGGATCAGGGGCTCGCCCAGGAGAGCCTGGAGGTCCCTGGAAGCCTGTCATAAGAAGCAGGATGAGATAGTTTGATTAAAAATAAAAACCTGAACCATCCTGTATTTTTTTCCTTAATGTACTTTCATCCAGAGACATGTTGCTCTTACTTGGCTGCATATGCATGAGAGGTCTATGGTCTGCAACTCACCAGCTTGGGTATAGCAGCTATATTATATTGGGGAAATATGTGTGGGTATGGGATGCCCAAGATGAGACAATCTCCAAGTATGGGATCATCTCCAAGAGACTGTCTTCACCTGAACTGTACACAGATAGGCAAAAGAAAATTATTGATGCTACGGCTCCCTCATTTATGACACAGGAAGCTGGAAAGTTCCCCCCAAACAGCTGCAAGTCTCTGAGGTGCAGCATCATCTTTTGGTGGGCTTCAAGAGATACAAATACATGATGGTACAGATGGAGTGATGGATTTTAAAGCTCTCTTTAAATATTCAGGATGTCTTCTCTGGAGGATTAATTTAGACAATAAATCCTTCTTTTTACTGACTTTAAAGGTGGCTCTGATTTTGGAGTTGGCACCTCATATAAGTCAAATCCATAAAGCCAAAACTTGACTCTCGTGTTAAATTCAGGCATCTGCTCCCTGGAAGTTTCCAGAATTCACAGACTCATGCAGGATGGAGGGCTCTGGAGGTCACCAAGCCCAACCTGCTGCTCAAAGCAGGGCCAGTTAGATCAGCTCTGTGGAGCTGCAGAACGAGTGGTTTCAGAAGGAGTCACACATCTGACTGCACACACTTACCCGTTACTCCTCTATCCCCCTTGGGTCCGATGGGTCCCAGGTCACCTGGAAATCCTACTGTGCCCATAAAGCCAATGACACCTTGTTCACCCCTGGGACCTTTAATGCAAAATGATAAGTGGCATTATTGCATTTCAGTACAAATCAAGTGAGTGCAAAAGTCACGGTGTTAAAGCTGTTGTAGCACAGAAGGCTCCCCTGCTTCCTGCCACGATCAGCATTTCCCATCCTTACCTTTTGGTCCAGGGAATCCAGGCAGGCCAGGACTTCCTGATAATCCAGGATCACCTCTACTTCCTTTTGGGCCGATTTCTCCAGTCCTACCTGTTTCTCCACTTTCTCCTTTGCTTCCTGGTGGAGCAGGAGTTCCAGGCTGCCCCTGTGGTCCTGGATAGCCTGTTTAGAGGACATATAGATTGTAATCTGTTTATACAGATTATATAGATTGTAATCTGTTTATACTTAACATCTGGGCACACAAGAAAGTAACAGAACTATCTAACTGTATCCCATCAGGTCCTATTTCCTTAATTTAAGCAGGGGACAGATTTATTCAGCATTCCTGCTCCTGCTCTCAGGCTGGCAGCAGTGGCAGAGGAATTAGAGTATGAAGCTCCCACAAAACAGTGTTATCTCAAGCAAGATTTCAGCAGAAATAGGGTGCCTGCTGAGATACAGCCTTCCATGAGCTATTCCTTCACTAGCAAATGCCCCACTTCCCTAGGTGTTTCCTTGCTTCATCCTAAATTATCCAAGTTGCTAGAGAGAAATCAGAGAGCAGCAAGTATCTGACTCAGAGCCAAGGACTTACTGTTCTGTGTATCTTAGTGCTCAGTTGAACATCTGGAACCAAATAAGTACTTCGTGCTGTCTTGGGAATGATGGGAACAGCTTCTTTTTCTAGAATTTCATATTGCCTGAAGCTAAACCTGGCAGGTTTCTCTTCAGCTACCTCTGCTGCTTACAAGACATTTGGACTTTTTTTTTCTGAGGAGAGAATTACCCTTACTATGAAGGGTTTTGAGTGGGGCATCTCTTGCGCTGCCTTTTGAAGCTGGATCCCATGAGGATACGATTGCAAGATGTATGTGGCAAAGTCAGAGTGAGCCATACTTGTCTCACCATTTTGGCTGGGATATGGTGTTCCTGTTTCCACTCTCCTGACTGCTTGGAGAGTTCGAATCAGTATGCAGAGTTAGGCCAGCTCACATCCTCTTTAAACTTGGAAGCCTAGGCATTTTGTTGGTTTTCAGCTGGTTTGTCTGTTCTAAATTTTTGCTGAGTTTACAAAAAAATTTCCATCCATCATATAAAGATGTTAGTGGAATAACTTCTGCTACAAGCTCTGCTTGTATAGTGGCACTGCTGTTTGAAATGATTGTGCAGTCCAATAAGGAACAGGAATTTTCAAGAAGGAAGAGCTAATCCTTTCCAGTGTAATTTAGCTTGCATGGTCATTTCACATAGGAGAATTTTGTGAATGATTAAGACTATTTAATAGACTTGCAAGTCTGCCACAGACCTCAGATTTTAGAGTAGTAGATTAGCATAATGCTTCTGAAAGTTGTCAAGAGAATTCTGGATTATTTAATCTGTTATTTGCATAAAGATCAAACCCTCCCATGAGGACAACCTGGAGGAACTGCCTTTTGCTTTCAAGAGGTTATTATCTATCTGATAACCTCTCTATTATCTGATCTACCATGAGTTCTGTTCAACAATTTTAGTGCTATATTTAGGGCTACTTTACTGATTCAAGGCAGAAATAACAATGACTGCTGTTGCATGAATTACCTGGCACTCCATCTAGACCTGGGGAGCCTTTATCACCAGGATATCCTGATATATTTGAAATCCCAGGGGGCCCTGGAAATCCTTCCTGCCCAGGAATACCAAAGGTTCCTGGGACTCCTGAAGGGAAAAAAAGAAATAATTAATACTGTAAGAAAAATGCACAATTGCAATTAAAATGACTCACCTTAGATTAAGGAGTGGGATTTTCAAAATAGAAAACACCTGCAGTTCCCACTGATTTTTGTTTTGCTTTTTCAGATGATACTGTGGAAGTTTTGGTTTTTTTTAAAGAACCAAATACTGTCCTCTGCCAAAGCTCTCTGGATAGCAAATTACATTTCACTGTGTTGAATACTAATAATCTTGTGTCTGCCAGGTAAAGTATTATTTCAAGATAGGAAATACTCAAAATATAATAGGTATACTGAAGCAGGCAGGAAAGCAGCTTTGTTCTTCTGTGCCTGCAGGGTCAGGGCTGACAATTAGCATTATCTGGCGTGAGTTAAAACCAAAAGTTCAAATTCAAGAAGTTCTCTAGAGATGAAAAATTGTTAAGCGGTCAAAAATCTGCCCTACCAATGACAGATTATTCTTTTGTTAGGAATTTGACCTTCTGTTTATAATTGTGACAAATAAAAATGAATGAGGTAAGCTGTTTTTTTGAATGCTTGATAATAAATCTCTGAATGGTGTTTGAGATGGCATAGCATGTTAGTAACAATAAAAGAATATGTAACACAAAAGAATATGTATGAACCACTGAACCAAGCAGGCAAAGGCTTTGTTTAAAAAACAACCCCCCCCCCAAACATATGTAATTAGTTTATTTGTTCATAATATCAGTCTGGTGGCTTCTTGATGAATGAAAACCAGGTGGTGGCCCATTCTGAGATGAGCACAGTCTGCTACAGCACAGAGGGCTGAAGCTTACTCTGCACAAGGGGTAGATGGCACCAGCAAAGCACTGGGTATGGGAACAGAGCCCCCGAGGTGCCAGCAGGACCATCACACATTGAGAGGCAGTGAGGCTTTCAGGAGAAAGGGAAATATGGACAGGTTTGAACACAAAGAGCTTTTGTGTAACCAGAACTCGATTGAAAATATTTGGGGAGCTGATGGCTGAGAGTAGCTCTGGCATTTGCAGCTTGCTGAGCCCAGTGGGTGCTACAAGATGGGGAGGCAGCACTGGGGAACACACACTGCTGATCCTGAGCAAGGGCTGGCTGAGCTGCAGCACAAACTCCAAACAGTGACCTCCCCAGCTTCGGGAGTTCACCTATTCACCTGTGTACCCCACAGTGTATTTTGTGACATCTCTAGCACCCACAGATAACAAGTCACAGGTGGATGCCATTCTCTGAAGCACAGACCTGGAACACCTCTCTCTCCCTTCTGGCCTGGAGGTCCTCGGCTGCCTTCTACTCTGCTTGGCTCTCCTGCTTCTCCTTTGTCCCCCACTGGACCTGGGAAACCTGCAGAGCCGTACCCATCTGGACCTGTTGAGTTGTTCAGAATAAAGAGGAAAGCTGAAACATTTCTGCATATAACAGTGCATGCTAAAGTACATGTACAGAGCATGTGGATTTACAAAATACATGAGTCTGTAATGGCTCATTGGATAAAAGGCTCATGATGAGAAAAAAGGCCTTGAAGTTTTAACTTTATCAGAGGAAAGAAACAATGATTTGAACTTGTGTTCTGATCCACCTGTGGGATAGCACATAGTGTATGAGTTGTTTGCCAGAGCCCACAATAATGAAGCACATTCCAAAGCTTTGAAGGACACAGTTAAAAAACGTTGCCTTAGAGAGATCTCACTGACCAAACTTGAAGAGAACACAATGTTGTGCCTGTGAACAGGCAGAGTAACAGCCTCACTTACCTGGTGATCCTGGTAAGCCCTTAGTGCCCGGTAAACCATGCAGTCCACTGATTCCTCTGAAGCCAGGCTGGCCTGTTTTAAATTTATATTAACTTTTTATTAGTCTGTATATATTCCTGGGCAAAAAAAAATCAAATGCTTGAATAAGTGCTATTCTATGTTAAAATGTGCTGTATTATATGCAAATTAATTAATTACTGTAAGTTTATTATTAAATACACCACGCTATGGTTTTGTGATTGGCAAATTTTGTTCTTATCCAATAAACTCATTACTCAAGAGATATTTTTAAAAATATCTCTGATCCATCTGGCAGCATGTCATTAGTTCCAGTCTTGCTGCCATAGTTTTTTTAATACCCATTTAGTTTTCCAAAATCCTCAAGCCAAGACAATTATGACATAATTGTAGACTCTAAATGTGGTTATAATAAAGCTGTCTTCAGGAGCAATTCATTCTGTGTCATTTAAAAAAAAACCCCAAAACTCTAAAAAAATGTCTGATAGCTACCATTACTATTGTTACAGGTAGAATTTATTCCATCTATTTGTACCTGTCAAAGTGGTAAGTATGATGTTAAAGCTAGACAATGGCCAGAGCTCTGGAGGACTATTCAGTCTCAGAAAAATAAGTGTCTGTCTGTCTCTCTTCACTGTCTAAAAAGGCAGTCTTCATAACTGTATTAGCTTAGCTTTGAGGCAGATTCAGATAGAAGAATCTTACTAAAAGATTTCTGGCTGAAAGGTAGAAAAAAATCTGCTGCCTTAATATATTAAGGAATTAAGTGGCCACCATTGAGATTCCGTATTCTGTGATACAAACAGCTTCATTTTAAACTATCACCTGCATTTTCACAGCACAATTCTGCCTAAACCATAAGTCATTTATTCTTGAAACTAGATATTGAATCAGTTAAAAGTTTTTGGTGATGATGCAGGACAAATACATTGTTTACTATCTAATGCCACATTATAATATTCTCATATTGTATATTACTACCCTTGATGCATGTTTAATAATTTTTATTGCTTTTTTTCTTCCTAGCTGTCATGAGAAACAAAAATGTTTCTTGCAAACTGCTTTCCTAGTTGAAGAGGTCATAAACAGTTAAAACGAGCTGAAAAGACACCAGAAGCCATAAATCAGCAACATCTCATTGTTAATACACTTGGACTTTGTGAGGAACAAATATTTTAGTACAGGAAACTCTGCCACTCTGAACTGCAAAACCCCCTTTCTTCTTCTTCACTCCAAAAGAACATTTGCAAGTGCTCACACAGAAATGATTGAATAGCTGAAGCTGTACAAATACCTGCTTGTCCTGGTAAGCCAGGCCAGCCAGGAGCTCCCTTTTGACCTGTAAGTCCAGGAGTCCCAGGGCTTCCTTGCTGCCCTGGGGGGCCAACCAGTCCTGGCAAACCTGCGTGACAACAATGAATCATTGCTCATGAGCATCCTTAAAACCAACAGCCAAAACTTGTGCTACTTTCATTCTCCCAGGCAGAAAAATAAAGACCTTCCCTTCTTGATGGCATTGTATGGCACTGCACTACTCATCCAAGTGGAAGAAAACCAAAAAGAACACAGGTAGGAGAGACAAAGTATAAAAGAAGAGCTCATTACAAACTTCGGATTTCTGACAGCCTCAGAAAGACAGCAGGCTCCTCCTAATAAAACGACTTCTATTGCCAGTTACAAGTGATTTAATTTCTGTGCGTGTCACTTTCCCCTTCTGCTGCACTTGTTTTGCCTTTCCCACTGATCAGACAAGAAATGTTTCCCAGTGAGGCACCTGTTGAAGTTCTTCCAGTCTTGGCTGGAGTTTCTAGGCCTTCTAATGAGAAGAAATGTGGAGCAACTGTTCTAAAAGAGCATTTCCATGATCCTCCTGCAATAGGACATGTTCTTAAGCCCTGAGTGTGTGATCCAGCCACAGCTGAACCTCACTTGGCTTCTCTTGTAGAGCTGGCCCATGAGCCTGACTCAAAGGCTCTGTAACTGTGTCCTGGGAGATGCTGACTTCATTTATGGCAGGAAAGGTCACTGAAAAGCCTACTCCTTGTAGTATTGAGACATTAGAATACCTGAGTATGGCAGCAATCAACACTTTGACTGGACACATGGTTGCTACAGAAAAGGAAAAACTGGTATCAAGTAGAGTTAAGTTTTTGCAATTTCCTCTTAACTTCTGCTGTTTTCACATCCTTGTCACTGCTCCTCACCAATTTACAGAATGCTAAGCATATTAAAAACTTAACTACTTTCTTTTGATGGAAAGAGTACTTTTCTTTGTCCTCTTAAACAATGTTATTCTTTGGAGTATTAAAAAGAATATTTTACCTTCTTGTCCCACAGAGCCAGGGACACCCTGTGTGCCCTTGAGACCTTCAATGCCAGGGAAACCAGGATCACCACCTTCTCCTTTTGGTCCCACACCTCCTCTTATGCCTGGAAAACCACAAAACCAGTATGTTGTTTTAATTCCTTTAATGTTCTTTTAAGCAAACGAGCATAACATGAACTTGGCTACTGAATGGGTCCTGGTCTTGCCACGTAAAGACATTCTTCTAGTCAGGGTGCTTATATAATCTGGGAGCATGAACAGTCCTCTGGCCAAATGATCATTAAACTTGTTTTTAAAAGTGCTCCCAAATTATGTGGAATTCATATTCAACACTAATGATGTTTAAGTACATTGCACGTACAGGGAAATTTAATATACTACCTAACAACTCAATCCAAAATCTACAAGACTTTGCTATCCCACCTTCTAGAATCATGGCCTGATAATGCTCCTTTTGTCATCAACAGCAAAACAAATTATACAGAAATGTTTACTGGAGTTGCCTGTGATGATGTTTACTGCAATAATGGTACTTTGAGTTGAAGAAGTAAATATAACACATATTAATTTCAATAAAGAAAAGATGAACCTCTCCAGGAGTTGTCATGAGAACACAGGTTCAAGAGCCACCAAAAGCCCATGGAAAGCTCCTTCTCCCTTCCTCTGGGAACTTTGTTATGTGAAAAGAAATACATTCAGACAACAACTGTGAAATGAATACCTGTTAAGCCTGGCACACCAACTTCCCCTTTCAGGCCTGGCATTCCTGGTAAGTTTATAGTGTCTCCCCGATCACCTGTTTCAAACAAAAATGAACACATGAGTGGTAAGGCTTTAATTTAAACAGTACTTCCTGTTGTTTTGAAGGAATTTCAACTTCAGAGGCAAAATTCTGCAACTATTATCTTTGTAGAATAAAAGAGAAGTAAATTAAAGACAGCAAAAAAAGTGTCTGGAACAGCTTCCCTCCTTGCCACAGAAGGGTTTATCCATGGACAGCACGTGTTGCATGAAATGAACAGTATTAACCTTTTTAGAGTCTTCCACACCTACAATATCATTCTGTGAGACTGCAGAAGGACTCTGAGATTGCAGACACACTGAGACCCCTCAGAACTTAATGTCAAGTATTTGATGGGTGATGAATACAGAGAATGCTCACATAAAAGAACAAACTCACCTATTTCTCCATGTGAGCCAGGAGTACCAAAATGGCCTGAAATTCCTGGAATGCCCTTTTCTCCCTATCATATGATTGAAAACAAGCATCAGTTAGTGAAGATGAGGATTTATTCAACCTTCCAAGCAGCTGACTTTGGAAATACTAAAAAGAGGCTATTAAAAGTACCACTTTTGAGGTTTGTAGTACTTTATAGAGTAATGCGGCAGCAGTCTGTTAATCTAAATCAGTACCAACCAAGGGACAAGTTATGTTTGCAAAGGCTTAAGTTTAAAATTGAGCATTATGCATATACAGCAGTGAGTCCTTGTGCTGGTTTTGGCTGGGGAAGACTTATTTTTTTTCACAGTAGCCAGTATAGGATTGTGTTTTGGATTTGTGCTGGAAACACTGTTGATAACACAGGGATGTTTTCATTCCTACTGAACTGTGCTTACACCATGTCAGGACATTTTTTGCTTGTCACTCCACCCTGCCAGTGAGCAGGCTGGGGGTGAGCAAGGATTTGGGAGAGGACACAGCTGGGACAGCTGATCCCAACTGACCCAATGGATATCCCACACTATGGCCTCATGCTCAGCATGTAAGGCAGATGGCATGGTGGACTGGGGGGTAACAATGCTTGGCATCAGCCAGTTGGTGGTGGGCAATAGTTTTCATTTGCATCACTTGCCTTTCTTGGGTTTTATTTATTTATCATTGTTATATTATGATTATGATTATTACTACCACTATTATTATTTATTGTTATTGTAGTTTATTTCAATTCTAAAACTGTTCTTATCCACAAGTTCTCTCACTTTTACCCTTCCAATTCTCTTCTCCCCATCCTGCTTGTGGGGATGTGTGGGGGAGCAAGCGACCAGGTGAGGCTTAGATTCTGGCTGAGGTTAAACCATAACAGTCCTGCAGTCCTTGGTTAAAAAAAAAAAAATCTTACTGAAATCTGAAGGCAAAGAGAACCTGAGAAAGGAACATAGTTTTTGTCTCTCTTAAATAAATGATGTCTATGAACTGTCAGGCCTTTTCTAAGCTTTTATTTCTTCCAGTGTAACTTATTTTGCAGCCAGAGTGAATTACAATGAATTGCCCTCTAGAAGCTAAGATTCTCAGGCTTTTCTACTGTTAGGTAAGTGACAGTGAGTAACTTTTGGCAGTGATACCATTAAGTCCTGGGACAAAGAGAAAAATAAGCCCAACACTGAGAATAATTTTTACCAGCAGCTGTGGCAACAGGATCAAAGATCTAGAAGGAACCATCTGGATCGTCACTGGCAAAATGCCGGCATATGAAATTTGGACTTCTCACAATGAGAAAAGAAATTACTCTGCCTGATGAATGTTGGAGAGAGCAAGCAAAAGTATTTGATCTATTCATCCAATGCTTATGGCATTTTTATCTTTGCACTGCTGTTGTTCAGCAAAATTTCAAGGGGTGAATGCCACTTCCTGAGAAGCTGAATGCCAGCACAAGGACACCCTTATTCCCTCATGTGCATGAACTCACCCTGACTCCTGTGGTGCCAGGGAAGCCTCTGATGCCAGGAGAACCAGCAGGACCAGGATATCCTTTCACACCTGTCAGCCCTTTCGCACCGATGTCTCCTTTCACACCAGCCACATAGCTGGGATGCCCAGGGGACCCTGGGGTTCCTGTCTTTCCAGGAAGGCCTGGCATTCCCTTGCTTCCTGCAGGCAGGGAAGAAGAAAAATAAATAAGGGAAGACTGACATGTAGGCTTGTGTGTAAGAAGTTTTCCTGCTACTGGTCTTTTCGAAAAATGGCACCACAATGTGCTGTACAAGGCAACACACACACACACACACACACACACACACACACACACACCCACACACCCACATCATCCCTCAAAGCTTTCCTTGGGGGTGACTCTGTGAAATGCATCCAGGAGCTCAGGTTCTGCTGTCAGAGACCTTGCTGGGGAGGCTGCAGCCAAGTGGTACAATGAGCAGGGAATGTTTAATTTGGTAGCTGAGAAAAAGCACTAAATGAGAGTTCTGAATGTGCTTGCCTTGTTTTACTATGGCCACTGACCTTTTAAGCCAAAGAATCCCTTTGTGCCCCTTTCTCCAGCATCTCCTTTTTCACCTTTAACTTCCATCATCATGCTGGGCATGAGCTTTGGAGGGTCTCCTGGTGGGCCCTGATCCCCACGGTCACCTGAAGGGTAAAAAGCCCAACCATATTACAAAATGCTAGTCAGCAGCATGGTCAGAAAAAGTGAACAGAAGAGTGACTTAGGAGAAAGGATTGACCTTGCACAAGCTACAGAAAATCTATTTGCATGAAAAGTAACGTGTCAATACAACATGGCAGTGGAAGAGTCACGCTTAAGAAAACATGAAAACTGAGTTAAACTTTTGTACATAAAATCCTGGGAGTTGGACCCAGACTCCTCTGTGATAGATAATTTATCTCTCAGTAGATCAGTTAGGAATCATGTTTTTATAAAAAAAGCCCCAAAATCATGGTTTATTAAAAAAACCAAGAAGCACAATGGAGAAAGCACAGAAAAGTAGTTTAGTTCTAGTGCAAAGGAAACTCTCAATCAAAAAGCCTTGGGCAAAAGAGTGTTTGGATTTGTGACCAGCTATAGTGTTCATTTTCTTGAATTTATTGGGTGATATCAGTAAATATCCAGAAGAAGGGACCCATACAGACTCTATGAGTGCCTTTAGTTCTTTGTGGGGTGCAGAGACAGGCCAGTCACCCAGATTTGTCTCCTATGATTATGCACTGTCTCATATTTCTTCAACAAGAAGTGTATTTGCACTTCTCTTCACAGGGGCTGTTTTCACACATGTCTTTTGCTGAGACTGTTGCTGGGACACTGTTCTGCAACCTCTGAATTGCAGACACTTTTGTAAAAAATACCAATCTCAGGGTCCCTAGAAAGAACATTTTGGTCTTGTGGCAAAACATTTATTTAAAGGCGATTGTGTGTAATCAAAAGAGGACTGAGTTACAGTTTTCATTTCACCAACAATAATACCAGCTGAATGTTTGTTACTTTTAAGTTTTTAATAATATTTGTGACTTTTAACTACATAATTTTAACTACTTAATTGCCTGTTTTTCTGAATATTTAACTGTCTTTACAGTGCAACTGGAGAAAAATCTAAATATTCTACCCCAAACATCTTAGGCTTCCTGGGAAAATGCTCTCATGACTTCTGCACATGTCCAGGGGTGCCACTATCTGAGTTCAGATGAGTAATAAGATATTTGTCTCCAGCCTTAAGTGTGTAAAGACGTAATCTTTCCCTGAGTCTAAAATCCAGGCCTCTTGGCCAGAGGCCCATGTGTGAAATAGGTGGAGGAATGTCTGAGCTAAATTTAACATGTGAAAAATGTGTCTTCTTTGTAAAATAGTTCTGCAGATGTGAAGAGCAAACACACTAGTATCCCCCATAAGCAAATACCTTTGAAGCCACGTGCACCCTGTGAGCCTTTATCTCCCTGAGCCCCAAATGGGCCAAATTCTCCTTTGATTCCCTTGATGCCTGGTCTTCCTTTTAGGCCTGTCATGCCTTTGAAACCATCAATGCCGGGGGAACCTTTCAAGCCTTTAAGAAAGAAGGGGAAGAGAAGGGTCACTTAACTCAGATTTCTGCAAATTAAGTAAATATGAACCAACTATTGTTTGTGTGCCTGGATGCCTACAGCAATCTGTGTGTCTGGAGCAGGCACCCAAGCTCTCTAAGAGGTAGTAGAGCTCCTGAGGTAGTGTGCTCTCAGAAGTACACAAACCTGCCTCAAGTGGCCAAGAAGAGGTATTGTGGAGATGACCAGAACTTACTGCCTTCTTCTGAGAGATCAGTACAACCCCTCTCCTAGAGATGAGCTTGAGATATGTACCTAGTTCCACATAAGGCTTGTAGTCAGTCCGGTCTACAGGTAGACATACAAATCATGGGTCTAGGACTGGCTGGTCCTTTCTCACCAAAAATTTCCTATTTCTCGTTTCTGAACAAGAGAATGCTGTTTTACATGGGTAATGCCAACAAACAGATTTTAATTTCTCTCAAATGAGAGCTGATCTCAGAACTAGTCTTGTCCTGTCTTTCCAACTGATGGAACTGCCACATGTATTTTGAAGCATGCTTTGTGCTCAGCTTGGCTTCACATGGAGTTGAACCCTGTTGAAACTCCCTGTGTGGTGTAGGCAATGTGCATTACACAGCTGTGTTTTCTTGTGGCTGGTAGGTGAGAATCTCACATTCTCAACATAACATCAGTGTCCTAAAGTCACCATTGAGGTCCTGTGTCTGGTATTCTCAGTTCACAGCTCCCACCTTTAAAAAACTTTGAAACCAATGTTTAAGGAAACATCTCTTACATTTCACTGAGGACCAACGGGACTAGGACAAGGGTAAGACTTTTAGAGAGAAAACAGTAAATATTGTGTAATTTTTAAAATGAGAATAAACTAGCCATTGCTCTTCTAAATAGGGCTGCATATCACAAGCTAGCACTGTGCCAAGCCCAACACAGTGGAAAACGGGCAGTGATTTTGGAATGTATTAGGCACATGATCCTAATTCTACTGTTTTAACTAGAGGGAGACCAGCAGAGAATATGTCTGGTTCATGTCTGCACAGAAAAGCTTTAGTCAAGCACTGCTTTCAAAGCAGCAGTTCAGAGCTCACCTTTATCTCCTGGAAAGCCATCCATTCCACTTATGCCAGGCGGACCAGTCACACCACGTATACCTGGCAGTCCCGTGTGACCCATGTCACCTTTGTCACCAGACAGACCCTTCAGGCCCACGGGGCCAGGAAAACCTTGCTCACCATCTTCTCCCCTAGCACCAGGTGGACCTGTTGTATAAATGTGAGAACAGGGAGATTAAAAAGGATGATTTCCTATAAGGTAGCTAAGAGGAGAAAACTGCTGTCCTATCAACTTCATATCAAAGCGGGAAAATCAGGATTTTTTTCATCAAAGAATTGCAGAAGTTATTGTAAAGATAAAGTAGCTCATCAACATGAACCAGCTTCGCTACCAGTTTGGTTCCACGCCCACTTGCAACAGGATCTTCCCCTCCTCTTTAATTCAATAATTAAGCCCCTTTTCCATAAGCCTACACTAATTTGGTGGCTTCCTTTTTCCAGTCTGCCTGACTTGGTAGGTGGCTACAGAAAGAAAAGCAGCAGCTCCGCCTGAGAAGATCATCCCCAAACTTAACTCTCAGCTGTGGAAACCTTACAGTGGCCCTGCCACAGAGGACTATCAAGAGGAATGACACAGGACTGCACTACTTCCTCACCGAGAGGTCCTTGAGAGCCAGGGCCACCATCTGGCCCACGGTTTCCTGGTGGACCTGGGAATCCACGTGTTCCTGGTGTTCCTGGTAATCCCATCAAACCAGGGAGACCTTGTGGCCCTGGATCTCCTTTGGCTCCTGGCGAACCTGGGCTACCATCCGCTCCTAAAAGACCAAAATTATGCGTTAGAGAGCATCATATGCAGAGAACATGTTTTTATATATTTCCTCTGTGCACATCCTCGGCTTCCAGGGTGTGTTTTGCCTTTGGAAATTCAATGAGAACAGGAAAAGCAAATTAAAGGACTGGTCTTTAGATTTAAAATAATTGATGTTACCACCAATGATCTCAATGTTTGCATCAGATAGATTGACTGACTATTTCAAATGAATGATAACGATTTGGCATCATGTGGATATACATGCAGGTCTCTTTCAGTTTTAATCCCAATCTTTCTATTTTAATCCAAATAATTCTGTTATTCCTGATATCCCTGTCACATATGTATTAGTAAGAACTGAATCAAGCAGCTGACTGCACCACTGAAATAATGCTATGTATCTTTTCTAAAATTTTATAGGCAGGAAAAGTAACATTTAAGACAGATGGTGGGATCTGTGTTATTGTTTAGAAATTTTCATGTAAGGTCATTACAAGGCATTTCTGTAAGACTGATATAAATTCCTAAGCAAAAAGGCCCTAAGTTTGACTACATGCACTGGGTGAAAAATTATGACTCTACCATAAACCAGTAAAGAGGGTGTTAAGTTTTAAAAAGATAATGCCCATTTTTCATTCAGATTGGAAAAGCAGCAGCATACAAATAGTACATGGCATTTAAAATCCAGGTCAAGTGGATCTCTTTCTCTTTCTTCAGGTTTTGCATGAGTGTAGGTCCATTGGCTTGACTGTAGTTTAAAGAGCTTTATAACTGTGGTCATTTAAAGTGGGTTTTCTCAACAACAGCATACAGGCTTTAGTTTGCTATTCTGAGTGAAGTGGCAAAGGTGGTATAAATAAATTCCTAGTAATTTAATGTAAAATTTTAAAATTTCATACTTGTAGAAAAATTCATATGCTATCTGGAGCCATTCTGTCAGAACTGTAAAATAAATCAAGAACAGACAAACTAGTAATGCTTTTTATTTTCGCTGTATTTTTTACTATTTAAAACTTAGTTCCACAAAAATGCTTACAAAAAGGGTGCAAAGTCGCACCATATTATTTTTTTCAAACAAAATTAGATTTTGTTCCCTCTTCAGAGGTGTTAGTGATGTTTTCTGCCTTTTCTCAAACTTGTTAAAGACCACAGAGCTGCTTTCATCCCTTTCATTCACTCTGCGGCTCTCCTGCAGGTGAAACTAGCTCTCCTCACTTCAAATAACTCTGAGATGATGCTCTTCTTTATTTATTTTCATCAAAAATCATGAGAAGGATATCCAAAACTAGTTCCTGCGATAAACATTGCTTTGAGCTAGTCATACAATTACTACTCCTTTCTCAGTTCCACGCAGGGGAATGGGGGTAATCAGCAGTCCTAAATTTAATTATGGGTTCAAATGCAATTGAAACTGTGTAGCAGGGTATGCTAAATTCCACATGTGCTTTTGAAAGTCCTTCACAGAGTTGAGAGAGTGAAAAAATCAGATTTTGTGGAGAAACTCTGGTTTCTGCAGGGATTTTAGGATATTTTTTATGGTCTGTGACATAACAAATGAAAATTAACACCCTGAAGTTATAAATAAGTATATAATACTATCTTTTTCTTATTTGTGAGTGCCTAAAAACTGTCAAGGTAAAATAGCTTATTAGCAGTTACCAAACTCTCTGTCCTCTTAGCTAAAATTGACAAATTCAGCACTACTGCAATGTGCTGATCAGCAAAGCCATGCAATATCCAGACATTTTTGGTGTGGGAAAAAAAATCTCAGTATTATTGCTGTATGTAAATGAAAATTGAGGATAATAGCAAAACCACCATTCCCTTAACTACAGGGCAAAAAATTAGCAGTACATCTGAAAGCAACAAAGATGAGCAAAGTCTGGTTCTCTGCTATCCTCCTGTAGTTGATTTCATGTAGAACAGTGTGAAGGACAGCTGAACATAAGCAATGGATCTCTAGAAACTGTTCAGAGGAGCCAGGCATGCTGGCAACAGCTGCCACAGAAGTGGAAAGACTGGGAGATCATCAGGCACTGGGAATTAATAGTGAGGTCATCAGTACCTCTGACACATCCTAACACGGTCTCTTCCTACTCACACATCCCTACAACTTGGCTGCATTTGTATCAACTCTTAGACAAACCTTTTTTTATTAGAAGAAGCTGTTACCTCTAGCTCCTGGTACTCCTTGATCTCCTGGTGCACCTTTCAGCCCTGGCAAGCCAGGGAGGCCGACATCCCCTCGGGGCCCTGCTGCTGCTCCAAAAACATCACCAGGAAGGCCCTTCGGTCCTGGTGCTCCTGGAGCTCCGGATTTTCCTGTAAGGCCTGGGTGTCCCTGCAGTCCAGGTAGCCCATTTGGGCCTCTGTCTCCCCTGGGTCCAGTGAAACCTATAAATAAAACAGGAACTAGGCATCACAGAGTTCACTACAAATGTTGGAGTTCAAATCCTAGATGTACCAACATGATGTTCCCATCATCACAAATGACAAGGTAAAGGCTTCTTGTGCTCTGGAAAACTGGAGCTGGACTGAAAGTTAAGCCCAAGCATTGGTGAAAGATAGCATGGAAAACTGCAGGGGATTGCTCCCTGTGGCCTGGGAGCCATTTGGGAGCCCTAATTTAGCAATCAGAACACTCTGTGGAGCTTACCAGGAAGACAGAGGTTCGTGGTCCTGCCCTATGTGGTGGGATAGAATATAAGAAAATAAAGATGGTGCAGAAGGTAATCTTGCCCCTGAAGAGCTGCAGCTGTACTAACTACCAAAGATTAGGAACAGGCCTGCCCTTGATAGGCCAGAGCTGTGACTAGTAAGGAAAAGTGCTATAAAAGAGTGGGTTAGCTGGCCCAGAGGGTCTGGGGTTTTTGGCTGTGAAGTGCTGGTGGTTGTGAAGAAGAAGGAGTCAGTGCTGTGAGGAGATGCACATGAGAAATCACTGAGAAGTATGAGAGCTTTTGTGTATGATGACTAACAGCCCTATACTGCACAAAGCTGTGTTGTATGATGTGTCCCTTGATACACCAGGACATGTACCAGCTCTTCTTTTGCTTTCTCTGTTGCTACTACAGATGCTGTAGATGAGTCCAGAGAACACTGTCAGGCCATGTGCTGCCTGAGGGCAAAGCACCACCTGGCACTGGATTTGGGAAAGTTTGCAGCACTTTAGAATCTCTGAGGATTTAGGACTTTGAAATCAGATCTCTCAAAAAAATTTTCAGAGAGCTCATAAATTAAGTTGCATCAATGGCTTCTGTAACGGGGTACAGAAAAACCCCAAGTAACTCATTACCCATTTCTCTGACCAAATAAACTTGGTCAACCACAGGGAAGTGGTAGTTTCTGGAGGTAATTCCTGTAATTCTTCGTGGACTGACTGATGATTTGCGAACATACACAACCACTGCAGCTTGTATGTGCATGCCACTGAATGAATCACGTGTGCAGTGACATACACAGAGGCTAATTTATACTAATGTTTAAAGAATTAAATGGAAGTACTAATACTATTATTTTCTTCCTTTCTTTATCATTATTATGAGTAAAATGCACTTGGAATCTAAAATATCTTGTCATTGAATTTCTTTATGAGAATTTCATGAATTTTTATAATCACATTTATAATTTTGGACAATAAAATTAGTGTAAAAGGTTGACATCTATGAAATCATGAAATTTTTCATGATTATGGAAGTTGCAAGAAATACTTCTGGATTTAAGTAATATTTTTGTCTAATGGCTTATTGATTCAATGTAGAAGGGAAGATAAGTGAAAATGTACCTAGAATCAAGTATTTGTGTTTAAGTAACTTCAGTAAAAAGGTCAAAAGTATATAAAGAATGAGTAACTGTTTCAAGATACCTGGAGGACCTGGGAATCCTTCCCGACCTGGATCACCTCGTGTACCATTTAGCCCAGGAAAACCCATTGGACCTGGATCACCTGGGAATCCTCTTGCACCTTTTGCACCTAAATTATATAAAAAGAAAGTACAAAAGTGTTATCTGAACAAACAAAACAGAAATGTGCATATAATGTAAAATAGGTACCAGTAAGTATTATCATGATGTGTTTCTGAATGCAAAACTGAAATCTTTAAAAAATAATTAATGGGGCTATACAGTAGCTCTTTACAAGTATTCAAGATCCCAAAACATGGACCAAAAATCTAGATTAAACGCTTTTACAAACATGGATTAACCTGACTTAAAGACTAATGAGACTCCTAGGGTAAAGATAATTGGTTTCACAGAGTTTTAGAGCTTTTCAATATTTTGTAAATTAAGGCTTTTAGATTAAGGTCAAAAGGCAATGTCAAAAAAGAGTGTTCACAGAAATGGGCACAGATGAGATGCTGTAGGAGGAAAAAAATTTTCCTTTCCCTGCTAAACTGATCACAGAACAAGAGCAGACTGGCTTAGATAATCAAGAAGCAGAAATGTAAGGCTAAAGGTTAGATCTAATAATCCTTCAAACTGAATACAAATTAACTAGCCTACTTACTATATTTGTAACATTACAGGTCTAGAGATTTCCTAGTAAAAGAAAGGATGTGCCCTGAAAAAAAAAAAAGGTGTGCCAGTTCTTAAGGCACTGACCTCTTGTTCATACTGATTTTTCTCCTAACAGCTAAAATAATACCTCCTTTCCTTGTGATACAGTATTTGACATTTCAGTAAGGACAAATATTACTGTTTTTTTTAACATGTCAAAACCTGCAAGCATTTTGTAGCATTCCTTTGTTATGTTTATAAAATTATATATTTTTTTCCATGCAATAGTTTTATTACATGAGTCTTGTTAATCCACTGTATTACAAGATCAAGATTTTTGGTAAAGTTATTTGAAAATAATTCCTAGGAAATGCTTTGTTCCACTATGCTCCCCAGCACTTTGAACTTTATAAGGTCCCAGCTCAGGCTTGAAGGTCAACAACATGCTTTAACATTTAAAATGTTGTTGCTTAGCATCACCATGAATTACAACTCATTTATTCATTACTGAAAGCAAGTTTCTCTCCATCCCTGACTATGACAAACCAAGGGAAATATCACCTGGATTTTGATACTTTCTTCCACTTCAGTTTTCTGAAATTTTTATTATTTAACCATGATTATTTGTTGTTTTAACTATCATTTGTTAAGGGGAGCAGGAAACATTTTAAATAATGAGAAATAAGGTGCACATAACCAGCCAATGCAGTGTGCATAATATTTCACTGTGCTGTACAGGACTCTTCAGTGCTGTACAGGACAATTTTTTCTCTCCCTTATATGAAAAATAACTTCTCAGAAAGAAATCAAAAGGAAAATCTTAGGTTTTCAGGTCTCAATGAAAAACTCCCATGTCCCTCTTACCCAAATGGCACATTGGTCTTGTTTCCCATCTGCAATAACTGGCTTTCATTAATTCTGTTCAATATTGCACTAATTAAAAAGCCACGTGAGAGAAAGAAGGTGCAGAGGAAGAAAACATCCACTGCTTACCATATATTTCAGTAAGTCAATACATGATGTTAGCTGGTGATAACATGTGCCAAACAGCAGCATGAAAAAAGTTTTTTATTTTGGCAATGTAATGTTTGGTTTGCAAATATTTTAGTTGTTTGAGACAGAAAACGGCCTAAAAATTTTATTCAACACTAATTGTGTAGACTTTGAGACTCCTGAATAACCAAGATGTTTTTGTGTGTTGCCAGGAATCTCAAAGGAACACAAAGACATGAGGGTGGCAGGCTCTAAAGACAACTCCTTGCTTGATACACTGTGTGCTGTGAGCACCTAGGACACTGAGAGTCCTGATTGTCTACAGAGGAGCTCCATGCTGGCTGGGCAGAATGTGGGAAATCCTGTGGATAACCCCATCACTCCAAGCAGACAATGAAAATGGTGTAAAGGAGGTGCTGCTGCTTTTGTGTTGGTTTGGCCAATGTGGGTAGCAATGATGCTCCAGAGAACCCAACTGACACAGCTATGGCAAAAAGAAGCTGTGTCCTGTTCCTCCCAGGCTTCTGGTTCCAGAACTGCCTCTGGAACTGACTGAAAGGCAGCCACAAACAGAGTTCTGCACTGGGCTCTGCAAGGGGCCCTTCCCAGGTTTTGGAGAGAGAGGATGAAAAACAAGTCTTAAAAAAAAACAAGTCTTAAAATTACTAAAGCATGTAAGCTAACAGAGGCAGAGAAGGATCTGTGAAAGAGCTAGCCAAGAACAGAAAATGTAAAACACATGAAACAGCATCACTTGTGCTACAGCAGTCTTACAGCTGGGAGTTAAATCTGACAAATCTGACTGTACTCACTGAAAGAAAAACCTTCAAGTTCATATGAACAAAAATAAACAAATCATATTCAGAAAAAAAATACAAATATTGCAAAGAAAACAAGAAGTCGTGATCCTACCAACAAACTTAGGCACCAGGACTAAGGAAACACAGATAATCTTTCAACTGTGATAAAATTTTTCCTTTTAAGATGCATTAGTCTGTGATAAATCAATTAATAAATCCATCTATACTAATAAACCTTGTGCTGAAAAAAAAGAAAGACCTTGACCTTAAAATTTATACTCCAGATCTCTAAACTTGGCTAAAGCACAGAAACAGATGCATCAAGAATTTTACATTTACGAAAATCTGAAAGACCCAGCTATGTTTTTTGTCAGTGTCTTTACAGCTCGTGATAAGGATTTATTGAAAAACAGTTTTATTGCTTAGGTGGGGAGTACATAAGTTCATAGGAACTATCAGTGCTGGTCAGACATTCCCCCTTCAAGGTCAGTCATTATGACCACCCAGCACACCCTGCCCATGTGTCTCAATTCCATCTCACACAGTCCCTCAGGCTCTGTCCTCACCTCCTCTTCCTCTTGGAAGAAGGTTTGTCACTATTGAGTCAGGAACAGGGGTGATGTGTCATATAGACTCTAGGTCTCTTCAGAAGGCAAATCTGAGTTTATTACAATCCCATTCTTTTATACACCATTCCAATACAGGTGGGCCTGATTGGTCATTTAATCAACACCCCGTCACACCACTGGCTAATTAAGACACCCTCAGGTAAACATCTTATGAGAAAACAACTGTTTCAAAACACCAGCTGCAAGATTGTTTTAATTCTTTAATTCTCTCGGCCTTCTCAAAACTCCCCAGAACAATTCCTGGGAAAGTTTATCTGGCTTCTCTCTCTCTGATGAAACTGTCGCATTCACAGCTCCCCCTTTGTGTTTAAAGGAGGAGGGGTGTTTATAATCCCCTGCAGGGCCTTTTGCTGGAAGGAGAACAAACACAGCTCAGAGGCGGGGAACCCCCAGTGGTGGGGAGGCCCAGGATGACCAGGTGGCCCCTCTGGGCTAGGAGGGACCAGCTCTGCAAGGCAGGTGTGTGTGTGAAAACAGACAGATCAGCTGTGTTGTGTCAGCCTGGCCCAGACACTGAGCTGCACCACAGGCTCTGGGATCACACTTGCTGAAGGAACTCACACTTGCTGAGGGAATTCTGTACAGAACTTGAAGGGGAACAGTGAGAAGGATCTGCCACAGTCCTCCATCAAATACTTTCATCACCCTGCTCTCAGAGGACAGGATTTGCCTTGTGAGGTGTGCAGTCAGCTCTGAGAGCTCAGTACACTCTCTAGCACCAAACCTGTAGACTCTGTATACTCTTACTTGCATGTGGAGAATAGCAAACAGGCTGTCCTTTCTGCCTTCTGCTTTGTGGCTGACACTCATTAGCAAAGGCAGGCTTAGTTCAGGAATGTGAAGTCACCTGGGCTGCTCACTGCTTAGATCTCTCTGGCAGGGTCAGGTTCATGCTGTGTTCCAAAGTAATTTCTAAAACTTGCTGTCTGCTAACGCTCAGTTATAACTGATATGGCAAGATATCCTTCAAATGCAGTGTATGTAGGAAACCCAATATGGGCAAAGGCAAAACATTACCTGTGGCTCCTGGCAATCCTGGCCTTCCTTCGGATCCCTTTGGTGGCCTTACACAGCCTGCACCTGCAAACAAAAAAACCAAGTTAGTCACACTATATGTGCTCCTATACTGTCTCTCCATGTCTCTGGGCCTGCAGTCAAGACAGTTTCATTAAAACAGGTGAAGGAAATTAACAAGCAAACTCCTAATTTGAAAAGACATTTTATTTTTCATTAAAAAAAAAGTTTGCTATGTGTGGCATTTTCAGGGGAGCACTCAAGCTGATCTCCACTCCAAGAGCTGCTCTTCTGCCTGTTTTACAGGGGTTACGGTGGCAGGTCCAGTTGTACCAGCACAGAAAGGGTAGTCCAGACTACTGCATTTTTCAGAATAAGATAAATGCCTTGTTTCCCTATGGGTGGTTTATACCCATGAAGCAATCAAGTTAATTTTGGTAAAAATCTAAGGGTTTTTTCTCATATGTCACATTTGACTGAAAATCTTCACTCAAGGTTCTTCTTCCAAAAAATTGCTAAAATTTTCTTGGGCACCTAATTTCTGGCACTGTTTTTCTAGACTGCACAGTAATCACACAATAAACACTCAAGAGTGATGAAATAAAAAATTTCTGAATAGAGCCAAAAGTGCAATAATTTTGGAAAATGTTCAATTTGATTATTCTGTTTAGAGCTACATCAAGTATATGCATAGTTATTTGTGACCTAAAGTTCAAACAATTTACAGCCAAGAGCATCCAAAGCAGTCATCAGAAGAAAGTATCAACCCATTAAAGCAGCATAATACTACAAAGATATTCAAGCCATGTATATGTACAGTACCTGACCATATTGGTTCAGTTGCATCTCCTCTAGGAAAGTCTTCAATGACCTGCCCACAGTCTGTGAACAAAGAATTATAAAACACAGTTATTATCTAAAAGAGCAAAATTGCAAAAAGACAAAAATGTTCTCAATTCTAACCAAAATGCCTATAAAATCAGCAGATAATGTATTCTCTTATGTATTATGCACACATACCACACAAATCCACTATCCACACTATCCACACATTGATTAGATCCAGGCCTAAAACCTATCCTGTCCATGTTAGGAGGCTGTCCCATGCACTATGTAAGGCTGACATATGCTTGCTTTAGCTTTAATATTCTGCCAGGCTTCTCAAAGTGGAGGAATAAAACTCTGAGCTGGAGCACTTCTGAATTCAGCCCAGGCATTGCTAGCGGGGAAGGGACTTGAAAAGCTGCAGAAATGCTATGAGGAGCTCTGAAGAGTGGAAACATGATTTTCTGTGGTAAATTAAAAGATTATGTTGGATGGGAAAAATCAGAGAAAACCACCTGTGGGATTTCCAATGGCAGCACATTGCTCCATTGCCTCCAACTGCTTGAAACCTGAAAAATGTTACTTGCTGGCACTAACACATTAATTCATGTTATTTCAAAACTTGACATGAAACTGCTGGACTTCTGAAGTATCTCCTTTTTTAAGCTTTCTGGACAATACCAGCATTTCCTTTTACCCCACATAACCCCCACCAAGCTGTTCCTTTTCAACAGTGTGCTGGATAAATGCTGCACAGAACTCAGAGCTGATTTCCCATGGCTCTGATGTAGGACAGAGTTGTGTCTCTTACCTAGTTGGCCAGGCTCCCCTGGCAGACCAGGCAGACCTGGAGATCCTGGGCTTCCAGCTTGTCCTTGGTCACCTGGAGGACCCCGGAAGCCTTTTGGACCAGGAAATCCTTCACCTGGCGGGCCTGCTTCTCCTGGAAAGCCCTTTGGGCCCAATTCACCTGGATAACCAGGATCACCAGGGAAACCTCTGAGAGAATCACCCTGTGGGAAGTGAACAGAGGTGGTCACTCCTGACTCTGCTGAGAAACAACTCAAACAGTTGAACTGCTCTCATGAACAACATTTTATAGGCAGTAATTTCTCAAGTGTTGTATCCCAGCTGTTTTAATCAACACTGAAAGTAAAGTATTTTTGAAATAACCTGACTTTAATGTAGACCACATGGCTGTAAGGGCATTAGAGAAGTGCTTCTTGAGGGAACATTCCCCTAAAAATGTTGGCCCATGAAAAGCACTTGGGCAATACAAATCAGTGTTGTGGAGGGGCTCCTGGTCCTTCCTGAAAAGCTCTAAGTTGATTTGGGGAGACAAAAAGCATTGTTAGAGATGTTCCATTGTGGCATTTACTTCTGAGAAAAGCTGACATAAAAATGCACCCAAAAGATTTTTTTCTCTGTCTGCACTTCCAGTGACATTTCTACACTACTGAATCAACATTTTACAAACATAATTAGAGAATGCTTTTCTATCTTCAGAAGCAATATAAAGTATCATCTTCACTGGTAGGAAAAGTACTGTGGTCTAGAGTGCCTAATATAGCTCTTGCCCATCTTCAAATATGATCTATGAGTGTCCCAGTGGTTCAAAACATCATTTATGATGGCCACAGGAATTCTTCTTGCAAGGTATTTAATTTTGCCTATAGAAGGAAGTTAAAAAAATGAACAAAGACTACATGTGTAATTTCTAGACAGCTACAGTTAGTTAGGTGAATTGCTATCAAGCAAAACGATGACATAATGTACATTTTAAGAACATAAAATTGTAGTAATTTTGCTTTTCTTCAACACAGTTGTAGCAAAGTTATAAAAATTCAGTCACAAAGAATCTCAGACTATACTGAAGGAGTTACTAATGAACCATACACTACCACTTGTTGTTTAAGTAAAATGGAAATGAAAGTGAAAGATTTTTCTAAAAATCCTTGAGAGTAAACCTGATGCTTAATTTATCAATAACCAGCAAACCCAGTCTAGTTCTGCGTCATTATCTGTGAGAGAAGGACAGGCTGGTGATCACAACTCCTCAGAATTAAGTGCATGAGTAGCTGGGTCTGGTGTGTTTGCTGTATTTGCTGCTTACCGGAAGGCCAGGCTGTCCTGGTAAACCATCCAGTCCATCTCTGCCTGGGAAACCATCCTCACCTCTGCTTCCAGGCAGCCCAGGGTCTCCTCGGATCCCTTTGGTGCCTAAAGAAGACATTCCATTGTGAGACCAATCTTTCATTAATACTACAAATAATAGGAAAAATACAGGTGATAAGAATTTTCACTCTACCTTTTGTAGTTACGTGTAAAGAGTCTCCCTTTTCTCCTTTCCGTCCAGGAAATCCAGCCGGACCCGAATATCCCTGGTGTTACATACATTAAGAAAACCCAAAACAAATGAGAACTGCTTAAGAAGTAAGTATCAAGATTTGCATTTCTACTGTACTGCTTAAACAAACAAAAAAAAAGCCTCCTTAAATTTTACTTCTTTCCTGTTACTTTCCACGAATGATTTCCTCTTCAGTATTCCCATTCTTCTGCAGAACCTTTATTAATATGTTCTATCTAGGACCAGGGTCTCTATGGCATGGTGGAGGAGATTCTGCATGAGGATGGATTGGGACACCTGTGGCTTTCCATGAGCCAGAGTCCTGCAGGACTTCTAGGTGAATGCAGGACTGCTGTGGAGTTCTGCAGGACTGCTGCTGCAGAACTGCACTGGAGAAAACCTGGTGAATTACTCAGTGTTTGCCACTAAAGAAAATGCCCCAAGGAACTCTTTATCACCTTGGGAAAAAACTTAGGGTTCTACTGATGTGCAATTCCTCCTGTGCACCACTCCCAAGGAGAACAATCTTGCAGCTGGCAGTGGATTGTGATTCAAGCACTGTTCTGGGGCTGAAAAGCAGCATCACCTTCATTTACCAGACAACAATTTGGGCATAGAGGGATTAAGGGATCAAATCACTTAATCAAATCACAGATGGGTGGTAAGGCTTTGGTTAGAAGGGAGGGCTGGAGGTCTCTGGCCCAGCCCAGCACCTGGACACAGAGCAGGTTGCCCAGGGCCTTGCCTAGCCATGCACTGAAAATCTCCAAGGAGAAAAAACCTTCTCTCTTGCAAAGACAAACTGTGGGGAAGCTAAAGACCAGTCTCTGGCATTCTTGACTCCTTGGCACAATGCTGGAACCTCCTCCTGAACAGCCCATCTGAAAGTGAAATTTCCAGCTGCTGGCCAAGAGCCTGGCAATCACAGAACTAAATCCACATCCATGGCAGGTGCCAAGGCCCAAAGGTTACAGAGCCATTTACTAGTGATTGTTTTATGCCATTTAGCTTTAGTTCTGAATAATTACACTCATGTTCACTAAAACATAAGCCGTGCATGTCAGGATTGCCTCAGCCACCTCTTACTGAATTTCAGGGCAGACACTGAATGAAAGGGATGTACCTGATAAATTTATTTTTTGCTTAAAATATCCCTGTGCCAGATATTATTTAAAAGTGTGCCTTTGGCACCACTGTATTTTATTGACATTCTGGGTGAAAAGCATGTGTAAAAACTGTATCTCAGCTGCAGGTCACCACAACAGTGCAAGTTTGCACTTCTGTTAGTCAAAAGAGTGAGATTAATTTTGATTATAAGCATTCTGCTTTACCTGGGACATACTTGAAAACTGCATTTTAATGTGACTGAAGCCAATCTGTACTCTACGGTAAAGTCGTTTCTTTTGGACATTGATTTTTTTCAGGCCAAAAGAAACCTCAAGAACTTAACATAATGCTGAATTACTACATTAACACTGCACTAATAGCATGATCTTCACATTGCTATTTTTTTTCTCAAGATTTAGTTGTTACGTATAATACAATTCAGCACAGAGGTATTTTCAAAATATTTTACAGCTGTTCTAATTTCTCTTTGTCCACAGGGAAAAAAAATCCTTTTGCTTAGGATAAAACTTCATTTTCATTAAAATGACATACATCTCATCAAGATTAATTATATTTATCATCCACACATGTAGCTTTTTGAACATGCTTAAAAAATTATGGAGTGATTTTTGCCCCAATATATGGACAAGAATATAAAAGCTACATGGTTTCACTTTTTGAATTTGCTGTGCTATGTGTGTACATGTTTATACTTCCCTCTGTTCTACAGTAACTTAAATTCTGGGAAGAAGAATCTCAAAAGCAAAAAAGCTTTGTAGAAATTACAAAGTTTTAACCAAAGTATCAATATTATATTTTTGGAAATATTTCTGTCAAATTTTTGTGACTTCTAGAAAGTCATAAAAGTATTTAAGTATTTTGAATTTTCGCAAAAAATCTACCCTTTCTGTTTTTTTTTTTTTTTTTTAATAGAGCCAAAATAATGTAAATGTTTAATGTATTATTTTTTAATTCTAAAAAATTCCAAACTTTAGATAGTTGTGAGTGAGCTTGGCTTTTTTACTGTCCAGAAGAGCCTAAAGAACTAACTGAAACTAGTCAGATTTGCTCTGACATCTTTGGACTTCACAATGGTATGTAGTGTTAGGAAAAGAGGAATGGTTTTATACTGGTAGACAGCAGGTTTAGATTAGATATTAGGAAGAAGTTCTTTACTGTAAGGGTGGTGAGGCCCTGAAGCAGGTACATAGACCCAGAAGAGTTGTGGATATCCCACCCCTGGAAATGTTCTAGGCCAAGAACACCTGGATGGGGTTCTGAGCAACCTGGTCTAGTGGAGGAAGTTCCATCCCATAGCAAGGGTTTGGAACTGAGTGATCTTTAAGGACCTTTCCAACCAAAAGCATTCTGCAATCCTTTGATACATAAAATCAGCTTCTGGGTCAGCATTACAAAGGACTTATTCTAAAATCCTGAGAGATGTGGCTGATTGAAGCCAGTTCTGCCTGTGAGGAGCCACAATGCAGTGAGCACACCACACAGTACAGCACCTCTATGATTCACCTATAAACAAGCTGTTATGAGCCCTTTCCTCAGTGCTATTGAACAGTGTTTTTTAGAAAGACTATATTGTGAACAAGAACCTTACATTTTATCAGTTTAACATGTGCATCCTTTAAGCAACAACCTTAGGTTACTACTGGAGTTGTTTTCCTTCCCTGGTCAGATCACACTCAATACAGCAGCTTGAAAGAGTTCTGCTTTCTTCAGGTGGGAGGTGGATTTTGGTTTATGGGGAAATCTTTTACTCTTCTCAAAATTTGCACTTCCATTCTAGCAATTTTTTGCCTTCTGTAGAAGGGAGGGAGGGAGGGAGGGAGGGAGGGAGGGAGGGAGGGAGGGAGGGAGGGAGGGAGGGAGGGAGGGAGGGAGGGAGGGAGGGAGGGAGGGAGGGAGGGAGGGAGGGAGGGAGGGAGGAAGGAAGGAAGGAAGGAAGGAAGGAAGGAAGGAAGGAAGGAAGGAAGGAAGGAAGGAAGGAAGGAAGGAAGGAAGGAAGGAAGGAAGGAAGGAAGGAAGGAAGGAAGGAAGGAAGGAAGGAAGGAAGGAAGGAAGGAAGGAAGGAAGGAAGGAAGGAAGGAAGGAAGGAAGGAAGGAAGGAAGGAAGGAAGGAAGGAAGGAAGGAAGGAAGGAAGGAAGGAAGGAAGGAAGGAAGTGGCGGAAGGAAGGAAGTGGCGGAAGGAAGGAAGGAAGTGGCAGAAGGAAGTGGCGGAAGGAAGTGGCGGAAGTGGCGGAAGGAAGGAAGGAAGGAAGGAAGGAAGGAAGGAAGGAAGGAAGGAAGTGGCGGAAGGAAGTGGCGGAAGGAAGGAAGGAAGTGGCGGAAGGAAGTGGCGGAAGGAAGTGGCGGAAGGAAGGAAGGAAGTGGCAGAAGGAAGTGGCGGAAGGAAGTGGCGGAAGTGGTGGAAGGAAGGAAGGAAGGAAGGAAGGAAGGAAGGAAGGAAGGAAGGAAGGAAGTGGCGGAAGGAAGTGGCGGAAGGAAGTGGCGGAAGGAAGGAAGGAAGGAAGGAAGGAAGGAAGGAAGGAAGGAAGGAAGGAAGGAAGGAAGGAAGGAAGTGGCGGAAGGAAGTGGCGGAAGGAAGGAAGGAAGTGGCGGAAGGAAGTGGCGGAAGGAAGTGGCGGAAGGAAGGAAGGAAGTGGCAGAAGGAAGTGGCGGAAGGAAGTGGCGGAAGGAAGGAAGGAAGTGGCAGAAGGAAGTGGCGGAAGGAAGTGGCGGAAGTGGCGGAAGTGGCGGAAGTGGCGGAAGGAAGGAAGGAAGGAAGGAAGGAAGGAAGGAAGGAAGGAAGGAAGTGGCGGAAGGAAGTGGCGGAAGGAAGGAAGGAAGTGGCGGAAGGAAGTGGCGGAAGGAAGTGGCGGAAGGAAGGAAGGAAGTGGCGGAAGGAAGTGGCGGAAGGAAGTGGCGGAAGGAAGGAAGGAAGTGGCGGAAGGAAGTGGCGGAAGGAAGTGGCGGAAGTGGCGGAAGTGGCGGAAGTGGCGGAAGTGGCGGAAGGAAGGAAGGAAGGAAGGAAGGAAGGAAGTGGCGGAAGGAAGTGGCGGAAGGAAGGAAGGAAGTGGCGGAAGGAAGTGGCGGAAGGAAGTGGCGGAAGGTAGGAAGGAAGGAAGGAAGGAAGGAAGGAAGGAAGGAAGTAAGTGGCGGAAGGAAGGAAGGAAGTGGCGGAAGGAAGGAAGTGGCGGAAGGAAGGAAGTGGCGGAAGGAAGTGGCGGAAGGAAGTGGCGGAAGTGGCGGAAGTGGCGGAAGTGGCGGAAGGAAGGAAGGAAGGAAGGAAGGAAGTGGCGGAAGGAAGTGGCGGAAGGAAGTGGCGGAAGGAAGTGGCGGAAGGAAGTGGCAGAAGGAAGTGGCGGAAGGAAGTGGCGGAAGTGGCGGAAGTGGCGGAAGTGGCGGAAGGAAGGAAGGAAGTGGCGGAAGGAAGGAAGGAAGGAAGGAAGGAAGGAAGTGGCGGAAGGAAGTGGCGGAAGGAAGGAAGGAAGGAAGGAAGGAAGGAAGGAAGTGGCGGAAGGAAGTGGCGGAAGGAAGGAAGGAAGTGGCGGAAGGAAGTGGCGGAAGGAAGTGGCGGAAGGAAGGAAGGAAGTGGCGGAAGGAAGTGGCGGAAGGAAGTGGCGGAAGTGGCGGAAGTGGCGGAAGTGGCGGAAGGAAGGAAGGAAGGAAGGAAGGAAGGAAGGAAGTGGCGGAAGGAAGTGGCGGAAGGAAGGAAGGAAGTGGCGGAAGGAAGTGGCGGAAGGAAGTGGCGGAAGTGGCGGAAGGAAGGAAGGAAGGAAGGAAGGAAGGAAGGAAGGAAGGAAGTGGCGGAAGGAAGAAAGTGGCGGAAGGAAGGAAGGAAGTGGCGGAAGGAAGTGGCGGAAGGAAGTGGCGGAAGTGGCGGAAGTGGCGGAAGTGGCGGAAGGAAGGAAGGAAGGAAGGAAGGAAGGAAGGAAGGAAGGAAGGAAGTGGCGGAAGGAAGGAAGGAAGTGGCGGAAGGAAGGAAGTGGCGGAAGGAAGGAAGTGGCGGAAGGAAGTGGCGGAAGGAAGTGGCGGAAGGAAGTGGCGGAAGTGGCGGAAGGAAGGAAGGAAGGAAGGAAGGAAGGAAGGAAGTGGCGGAAGGAAGGAAGTGGCGGAAGGAAGGAAGGAAGTGGCGGAAGGAAGTGGCGGAAGGAAGTGGCGGAAGTGGCGGAAGTGGCGGAAGTGGCGGAAGGAAGGAAGGAAGGAAGGAAGGAAGGAAGGAAGGAAGGAAGGAAGTGGCGGAAGGAAGGAAGGAAGTGGCGGAAGGAAGGAAGTGGCGGAAGGAAGGAAGTGGCGGAAGGAAGTGGCGGAAGGAAGTGGCGGAAGTGGCGGAAGTGGTGGAAGTGGCGGAAGGAAGGAAGGAAGGAAGGAAGGAAGGAAGTGGCGGAAGGAAGTGGCGGAAGGAAGTGGCGGAAGGAAGTGGCGGAAGGAAGTGGCGGAAGTGGCGGAAGTGGCGGAAGTGGCGGAAGTGGCGGAAGTGGCGGAAGGAAGGAAGGAAGGAAGGAAGGAAGGAAGGAAGGAAGGAAGTGGCAGAAGTAAGGAAGGAAGTGGCCGAAGTGGCGGAAGTGGCGGAAGTAAGGAAGGAAGGAAGGGAAAATAATACTTTTCATAATTTTCCCATGGAGAATAGCTTGAGGTTTTGGATTTTTTTCATCTAAAATTGGCATATAAAAGTAAGCAATAAGAAAACCCCAACGATCTCACTTTTGCTCCAGGGAAGCCAGGAAGACCATGTGGTCCTTGATCACCAGGTTCTCCTTTGCTTCCAGGCTGGCCAGGGGTTCCTGGAAAGCCAGGAGGGCCACGGGGGCCAGTAGAGCCCCTTCTGAGTTCCTCACCCAAAAGGCATGTAGTGCAATCCCCTTCTTCACCTAAGGAAAAATTTGGAATGAGAAGAAAGAAAGCTCTATCAACAACAAAGAGATGTGCAGCTGTATCCTTCTTATATATAGACTTGAGAATATTTGAGCAGTTTCTCAAATACTTGAGAAAATTACTCCTTTTTTTTTTTTTTCTGACAAGAATACAACATTTCTTTGTCATGTTAGCCCCAGATCAAATTCATCAGTCCTCATGCATGTCACAGTTCAGTGAACCCAGACTGAACACACTGGGGCTTTAGATAATGCATAACAGCGGATCATCCATTGAGTTATCTGTTATAACCTACCTTTAGGTCCTTTTTGTCCTCTTGGCCCAGGGAAACCTTGCACACCATATCTACCTGGTGCTCCCTCTCGTCCTTTTAATCCAAAGAGAGGACCTAGAAGTTTAATTTAATAAAAATATAAATTCATCTACTGTGGATTTACTCTTTTTCTCTTTCATTCCTATTTCTTTGAGCTGCAACACATTTTCCCGTTTCTCCTAATGTCACTTCCTGTCTAACCCAGCCTGCTATGATGTACTCCCTTCTCTCTTCCTCTCTCCATCTTCTGACAGCTTCTCACACTCATTCTCAGCAACTTCCATCTGTTGCGACAGACAATTCTCACCATTCTTTGCCCTCTCTAACACTGAATTCCTCCTCTCAGCCCAACCTACTCTGCATTAGCACAAATAACATTCTCTGGATCACCTCCTGCACATCCTTTCCTCCAGTCTTTCAAATGTTGCCAGGACTGTCTAAAAATCATACAAACATTTTCTTCACCGATGAGTGTACACGACTTCTTTGTGTGTCCTCCCCACCTCTCATTTAATTTTCATTTCATTTCATTTCATTTCATTTCATTTCATTTCATTTCATTTCATTTCATTTCATTTCATTTCATTTCATTTCATTTCATTCTGCCAATGTCTCACCTTGCCCTGCCAGCAGCTGTCTTTAAAATAATCTAAGATGTTCCTGAGAGCTCTCATCATCTGTTTTAGCACTTACCAGGGGCTCCAACAGGACCAGGTGGACCACGAATTCCAGGTGAGCCATCCTTGCCTGGAAGCCCAGGCGGTCCCGCAAAATAAGCAGGAGATCCAATTTCACCCTTTTCACCTTTTGGTCCCATTTCTCCAGGCAAGCCTGGCTTATCCCCATCCGCTGAAACAGAACCAGGGAAGAAGTTCAGAGCAATTCCTTAACAGTGCTGCCCAAAGAGCTGTGATGTAACAGAAGAGAAAGTTCATACAATTGCATTAACATGCAAGGAAAAATAGACATGGTTAGCACGGAGCAAAAATGGTAACTGCACTTTTCACTGGAGCAAATCAATAGCAGTTACAGGAAAAAGCCTCTGTCATCATCTCTATTTCAGCAGTTTTGCAAGAGTCCCACTGGTCCAAAGGAAAATGCTCCTCCCATTCTTTGCCCCCCCCCCCAGTTATTATCTCCTACTCTGCACTGTGTATCACATGATCACCACAAAGATTTTCCCCACTGTATCAGTCAAACTCCCTATAAAGTTAAGCTGTTAGAACATGTATTGCTGGCATTACCATCAGAAAATCCAGGAAGACCAGGTAATCCAGGATCTCCCTCGTCTCCTCTGTCTCCTGGGAGTCCAGAAGCACCTGGGAAGCCTGGATCACCTCTTGCACCTGAAAGACATCCCCAATTCCACAAAATGTGTTAGTGTGATGCTGCTCTTTGTAAAAAAGCAAATATTAGAATCTTCAAGTGCTTTGGAACAGCAGAGTTTACAACAGTTTCTAATGTAGCTTTAGACTGACAGGAGTGGTGTGGAGCCACCAAGCCCAGGAAGCAGGATAGTGTCTTTCACCTTTTACTAATATGCAGCTAGAGCTACATTGCTCCTGGGAAGCACAGCAGAGCAGCTTCCTGAGGAGAGCGCCTCTTTTTCCTGCAGGAAGTTTCTGCTGTAACAGATGTGTGACATGTGAGCTTTCCTTTGCTTCCCACTACCAAAAGCATCTGGGCCCAGCCCAACTACTGCCTGCAGAAAGTATCATACTCTTGTCAAAGATCAGTGATAGTAGAGGACAGGTGGTGTCTTCAGCCCTCTGCCTGCTTCTTTCTATCTCTACACAGTCCCTCCTGCTTCTAAAAGGTTCGCAGGGTATCCAGGGTGATCTGATGTTTTGGGCCTCTTTCCCCCTTTCTCTGGGAGGAAGGGAGCCATTCACTGCTAGTCTCTCTGGCTTACAACAAGACAAGTAAACTCTGTGGTATGAGGACAAAGGCCAAGGCAATGGCATGTGATCACTCTTGCTGTTTGCTGGCACCTTCCCTTGAATAGTTTTGGCCTTGGCAGACTGCTATCACCTTTTATGTGTTTCTAGTCTGGCCATGCAGAGCCACCACAGCTCTCAGAACAGCTGACACTGGGTGCTACAAGCACAGTGAAAAGATCGCAAAGGAAATTTATCAATTTTAAAAAGGAAAAAAATATTCTTATATTCCTCAAGGCTTTTTTAATGTGTAGGTTTCTCTTTCTTTCTCTTTCTTTTTCTTTCTTTCTTTCTTTCTTTCTTTCTTTCTTTCTTTCTTTCTTTCTTTCTTTCTTTCTTTCTTTCTTTCTTTCTTTCTTTCTTTCTTTCTTTCTTTCTTTCTTTCTTTCTTTCTTTCTTTCTTTCTTTCTTTCTTTCTTTCTTTCTTTCTTTCTTTCTTTCTTTCTTTCTTTCTTTCTTTTTCTCTCTTTCTCTCTTTCTTTCTCTCTGATGATAAGAATGCTCTCTGCTATGCTGCCACTACTGTGCTTTATCCCAAGTCTGAAACAGGACACAGAAGACAGACTCCCATTCTTCCTTTTGCTGGACAACAAAGTCACACGCTTTTTTGCTTGCTTCTTCTCTGTGGATACAGGCATGCATGGAAGCCTTTTGTATAGCAATCCAGCTCAGCAGGAGAGACAAAGAAACCATCTGCCTGCAGAAAGATGATTAGGGCACTCTCTTGGAAGGCAATTACAGCTTCCGGAACACTTTAGCAAACACATTTTTTTAGGAGTTGAATTCTCAGAATGTCATGCTTTTGATCTATGCAGAAGGCAGTAAAACAGCTGAGATAAACAATGAGAGCAAAGAAGATGTACCTTTCCTCGGGATGCGGGAAGGGAAATAGGAATCTGGCCCTGGAGGACCCATCTCGCCAGGCTCCCCCTGTCAACAGAAGTTGAAGTATCACTCCCAAGCACATTGTTATAGAGAATTTCTTTAAAAATGGAAAGGTATCCCCATGAAACACAAACCCCAAACTCCCAAAGGCACTGACACAACATTTAAGAAACCTCAAAGATATCAAATTAACAAACCACATAACTGGTTCTACAATGGCAACAGACACAATTGCTACTACATGATGACAGAAAAGGAAAGAAGGCAAAATGACAATCTGACTTATTGCTTCTGGCAAGTCAAAGTAAAGCAGTACCTTGCTTCCTCTGGGACCATGACCACCAGGTGGACCATCATATCCTGGAATACCCTGTAATACACATAGAAACAATTGACTTTGCCTTTATCAGAGAGAGACTAAAATTATTTGGTCTGTAGCAATTCCTGTAACACCAATAAGGTTCCTTGTGGTTTGCTGTCTTGGACCAAGCCTAACTCTTGGCAAAGGCCAGAGGGACCTGCTGTGCTGCAGGCTCTGTCACCCTGGCAGTGGTGCACATGGAAGGAGCACCTACACTCACACCATTCCATGGATGCTGTAGGGTGCAGGAGGAGAAAAGGGGATCCCCTCCATGCCAGTTGACCCTGAGACACATGGGCTAGGCAGCCAGACCACAGCAGCCTGCTGCAAGAAAACTAAACAAGTCAGAAGCATTACAAGTAGACATATTTTCACTGGAATGGGAACAGTGAGCAGTGAAATGGCACTGAAGTACATAGGTGCTTTTTGCTCTTTTCCAGGTGGCTGGAGACTGTTTGGCTGAAGAAGGGATGAACGAGAAGAACTCAGAAACAGATGGATTTCAGAGATGCTGACCCAGATGAGATCATCTCTTCTGTGTGCTTTACTCAGCTCTTTGACAACTTTTGCTCTCTACAGGAAATATTTATATGCAGTCTGGAAAGAGACTGGTGTTAAAAATGTGTGCTTTTAGTAGAAAACAGTGGCCAGATCAACAACAGATGTCAATTAACACAGTAGTTTTGTATAATTCACACTTATTAGTCAGTTTTTTATAATCTCAGTATCCCTCAAGTTTTACAGTGGGTACAACTCTTATCCAGAACTTCAGGGTTAATAACCAGCTCTGTAAGTCACTCCTGAAGTAGGTTTGAAGCACCAGAAGAACCACAGCTCTCAATCAGAGGCTGCAAACCTGATCACGTTTCAGAGGCTTTTCCATAATGGCAAGTGTGCATTTCACCATTGGAAAAGGAGCCTCCTGATTATCAGGTGTAAAATCTCTTTACACTAGGTGGAGCTGGCGGTCTAAAAGCAAAACCAGCAGCTTTCTGCTCAACTGCAACTTCATCTGTGTGCTAGCAGGACCTAATCATCCTTCTTTCTTTCTCAAGAATAAAATCACTCAAAAATCAGCAAAAAGAAGGTTGTGAATAGCACATGGAGCAGGGTGTCCCCTCACACATACATTATACAATGATAGTTCATCCAAACCAATGTACCTTCTGCTACAATTATTGCCAAGATTCATCCTCAAAAAGGAGCAGCCACTGCTCACTTCTGACTGCAGCACGAACCCATGGTAAGGTCAACCAGTGGGCTTTAATGGGTTTTGCATCAGCCTCTCCATGTTGGTATGCATTACTAATAGCAATTCCCTTCCACACCACCAGACTGAATAGCTGTGCAAATGTTATTTTTCAGATTTCGTGTACTTTCATGTCCCATGTGTTTCATGTTATTATTGTTATGCCTTGGTGGCAGGACAAATCTTTAAACAACTAAAGATGGCAAAGCATGGAAAAATCGTGCATCCCACAGCTATTTACCTCATGGAAGTGATTTCTAATGCTGACTGAAGAAGCCTTTTTTTCTGAGACCAAACAGAAAGTCTCTGTCTGACAGAATGCTATTTTAAATATTTGGGTGTGTTTCCATGGGGACAGAGATTAAACTGGTATATTTATCAGTTTCCATCTCTTCTCTCTTTGTGATATCCAAGATAACCGTACATTTCAAACACATCTGCAGAAAGCTATTCAAAAAAACTTCTGCTTGTAGCAAGAAAATGACAGAAATCATAATCACAGTAATTAGAACAATGAAAGTTGTACTTCCCTGTAATGGTCTCAAAAGATGCTCATGGTTTAAGCAAAACTGGACTTTAATCATAGGGTAATTTTTTTTTGCCTCACTGATGTGAAAAATAACTGACCCAAAATTAGAATGATGGATGAACCCAGATGATATTTGTTAGACTACAGCTAGTGTAATTGTAGGCAGAATTTGTCCTCTACAGTTTACTTTTCAGACAGATTGTCTTCATAAGTATTAGAAACAACAGTCTTGTATGAAATACTCACTCTTTCTCCACTGAGTCCTGGAAAACCAGTGATGCCAGGCAGTCCCTATGAAGGTACAATACAATTAACAAAATAAAATTACATTCTAACATTCTAATGGCAAAGAACCATTATTATTTCTTAGATAAAATAAATCTAACAGCTTGAAACTCCAGATATGTTTTCAAATAGAAAACAGTACAAATCAGTGCAAACAGTATAAGTCTGAAATCTAATCTGGCATTATATTTTTTTCTCTCTTAATCAATACATTGTAAATTGACCGTAAGATTATAAAGATGACTGAGATTTTTTAAGAAAATGTATTCTCAGTACTGTTCTCACTCCATTTAAGCACTTCAGAAACACTGCTCCAAAACAAGCAGTCAGAGATACTACAAGGAAGCATTTACATTGACTTTTGCTTGAGTCCACAAGTAAGTGAAGTCAGACTCATGTTGTTAACCATGGTCTGCAGACAGCTCAGGTGGGAACAGTGAAGGACAGTCTGTGCTGAGGACCAGGACAGCAGCTCTGGTTGGTGAGCTTCAGGTGAGAGATGCACAAGGCTTCCCAGGGATGGCAGGCATGCCTTGCCATTCTTTGGCACACCTGTGAGTCCTGTGGGGGCCTCCTCCCACCACCATTTCAAAATGGCTTTTTTTGCTTTCTTGCTTCAGGCAGTTCTGAGCTGGCCAAACCTATTGATCTGAAGCACTGTAACTTCTTTGATTTTTTCATGTGTGTTTTGTTCCAGAAGGCAAACTTTCAGCTCAGATCCACCCACTCAGCTGAGTGAATTCCACCTTTAATAAGGGACTCACCCTTTGTCCTGGGTAGCCCATTACCCCTTCTTCACCTTTTTGGAGAGGAAAGAGAAGAACACCCTAGGAAAGATTGCATGTCAGTTCAATGTATTTCTTCATTATGTACAAAAAAATTGCAACACTGTCTATGGAAGCTAAACAGGAAGAAAGCATCATTGTAACACAAGGATAATCTAATAATAGCTGCATGTGAAAGAACTGTTGTCCTTATAATTAAGTGTAACATGCTTGCTTTGTTAGAATAGCAGGAGCAGGCCATTAGAGGGAGGACAGTGTCTCCCTCCTATCATCTCCTTTATTTCTTCTGTGTCTGCAGCTCTGAAGAAGAGCCAAAGTAATTATTCAGCTATACAACCAATTAAGCAACTCAGCTGATGCCCAAACTGTAGCTTCAGAGAGCTGTTTGGCAAACACAGGCACGCTGCTATCCATCCTACTATACAATACAAAAGAAGGGGAGAAGCACATATCCCCTTTTGCCACATCAGCATGTAATTATAGCTTTTCTAATGAGAAAAAAAATATCCTACATGTGTGGAATATGATCAGCAGCTGAACAACAGGCTAGCAACCACACATGGAGGGCATCAGGGCTCACAATGTGACCTTCTCCCATAACCTTGTGGAGCTGCTGACCAGACCATCTGAGAAAATAAAGCTCTGCAAAATGCTCAGCGAGGCATCCCTGCTTAGTAAAGATTCTGTTTTAAACCCCTTTGGGAAGTCAAAAGGAACCACTCAATGGCAAAGCTATTTAGTCAGTCTAGAGCTTGTCTGTGAGTTATAACTAAAACATGTTCAGTCAAGCTGGGTTGACAGCTTTACACAATACAACATATGGGATTACTGCCCACGTACTCAACAGATTTAAAAAACCATGAGGCAAAAAGTTTGTATGTGTTGGACAGTAGGCTAAAAAGGATTAAAAATACAATATGTTCCTATTGAATGAAATACAGTGAAATTTAAAAACATAGATCAGAAGAATAAGTAAAGAGATTTATTAATAATTAGAACTAAAATTAAAAATATGTGAGGAAAAGTCTTATTTCAGTAAACCAGTCAGCGAACAACTGATTGTAGTGTGGAGTTATTACACATCAAGCTGTTCAGTTTTTATGAAGCATTAGAACTGGTGTCTCTGCTTATAACACATCTATATTGATCCATATCTATATTGCATCACATCAGTGAAGAGCACACAAGAATTAACTCTAATATTATTATTTGACTTTGTTCTTCCCCACATGACTTACTGGAAGTCCAGCTTCTCCTCTTGGTCCAGGATCTCCTCTTTCACCCTAACAATAAGGAAAAAGTATTCAGATAGGTTTGGCATTCCCACTTACATTTCAATAACTTTTATACAACACAAAATGACTGATCAAGAGACAAAACACTCCTCTTGTGCTGTTCTTAATTCACATATTTCTTGTATGAAATCAATGCTTTCATGATAAGTTTTTGAAGTTGATTTTTAAGGAAATATTTGATCATTTTTCTGAAAAGGTCTCTAGGAATGTCCAGCTCTTTCCAGGGTTGTTCATGAGATGTCTGGGGGGTGAGTGCCAAAGGAATGCCCATGAATAAATGCACACTCTCCCATTTTTACCTACTGATTACCTACGAATTATTTGATCAAGAGCTTCAGTTAGGGTAAGACAAATCAAAACCTAAATTCCACTCTATATTGATGACATCTCCATTGAATATAACAGCTCTCCAGGTAAGTAGCTTAATGTAGGTATCTGCTTAGTCATGGAAATCTCAGCATGTATGTTATTTAGGGCAGACTGCAGAGTATCAAAGGTGTTTTTAGATCTTCCAGTATCATAGCAATTTACTGCAGAAGTTGTATGAGCCATGTACACTTTCTAACTTCAAATATGGGAAGAAAAATAACTGGTCTGGAGCTTGGTGTCTGATACAGAATACACACATACAGGGTATGACTGCCTCTGCTCCCAGCAAGGAGCAGCAGATGAGAATAAACTGCATCTGGTATGTGGGGATTTCTCCAATATGTAAGAATAAGCCTTAACTCTAAGTATATAAATATCTGCATCACATAGATAAGTTATCAAAACAAACACAGTAATGGTTTCTCAGCAGGCATTTCTGCTTGTAAAATGAGATGTGAGTGATGGCCAGTAGCTGCACGCTTAAACAAAAAGAACAAGTTTGCCAAAGACATCTCTAAACTTGAGAAATACTTTCTGAATTACTATCGCCACCACAGTTTCAATAAATTTGTTCTGATCCAAGTTTGTGAAAGTAGCAAATTTCTCTTCTGGTATATTAAAGTCTTTTAAGTTCTATATGTTACAGCACTTTTGTACAATATTTTTGTTTCGGTAGCGCAGAGCTCCTGGTTCCTTTTTTATTTCAGAAAAATGCCCTCTTGGTTACCTTGTGCTTGTCAGGGGAGACACCTGTCAGTTCTCCTGTAGGAAGCCCAGGTGGACCTGGAGGACCTGGGGGGCCCTGCAGGGAAAACACAAAGGAACATTTACCAAAGGAACATTTACCAACAGCTCTAATACCTGGCCAAGTTGCTCAGCAGAGGCTCTAGGACACTGCAAAGGAGCAGCACAGATTTGCCCCTGCTGGGAATGTGGTTCTAAACCATATATTATACCAAATAAATTGGTGGCAAGATAAATTAATTTTGTGTTGGGTTAACATATAGCAGAACTTGCTCTTGCCCTGCCTGTTTTCAGAACAACAGCAGAGATTACTGCATTGCATAAAGTGGCATGGCTTTGTAAATTTCAGAAGTGTTACCTCTGGGTCAGTGTAAATGAGAGCACACAGAGAACTAGACATATAGGGGTTAGTTCAGCTATGATGTCCCTTATTGAGATTATAATTCTTTCAGACCTATACTTCATTTTTCTCTTATAATTATATAATGCAATTGCAAATGAAGAGAGTATTTAAAGGATGTTAATTTATAAATAGCAGAAAACATCCACCTGCCCTTTAGTAGTGATATTAATTCATTAGTTTTCCTTTACCTGTTCACCTTTTTCTCCATAGAAGCCAAGTCCCCTGTTGCCCTGCAAAAATAACAGGTCAATGTTTACCAAGTGTACAACTCTAATCTAATATAAAATTCAAATTTAAACATGCTTAAAAGCCTTTTGAGGCTTACCAATCTGTATGACACCACTGAAGAATACAATCAAACTATAGCCTAGGCTTACCTTGAAGTATTTTAAGAGATTTAGAAGTAATTTTACAGACCCAAACTTTTATAAAGACAACTGTTTAAAATACCATGCTACCAGTTCTTCTTTGAGTCATCCACTTAGTAAGGTCATGAAAAGATCAAGCATTTCTTCTGAAAGATTTTTTAATAGCCTTGAATGCTAAATAAAAACACCTAAATAGGCTGGAACAATGAAGTCATATATTTTTTCCATGGAGATAAAATTGAGTATTGTGAAGACTGCAAGGATTCTCTGTTCATGGGAAGCTACTGTGACTACAGTAGCAAATTAAATCTGGCTCTAATCTTTTCAGGGTAGGTGATCCCAGTGTAAGATTAACTTCCCATGGTAGGCAGCCAACACAGAAAGTCTTGTGCTACACAGTCTTTCGTGCAGCCCATGGTTCTTTCTTTTACTGCCTTCAAGTAGGTCTTGGATAAACCTCACCAACACAAAATCAACATTGACAACTCTGACACAAAGACTTACTTGTGGTCCTGGGGGCCCTGGGGGTCCTGGTGGTCCCTGGGGAAGCACAAGAGGGGAGAGCAAGTTACTTGTTGCTTTCTAATCAATGCATGCAGGAGGTTAGCTACCCTCTGTCTGAAACATAAGTACATAGGAGGGAGTGTGCTCCTCAGCATCCCAAGTGCCATTGTTACTATATTAGCTCTATTTACTGTTCTGAAAACACTTTCCAAAGTCACATTGTGATCTTTCTGAGCAGACTGACAGTTACCCAGCCTAGATCTGATGAAAACCCATTTTTCCAAGTAATAAGAACTTCTGCTTTTGGATCCTGACTAAGCAACATTTTAAGCCCATACCTGAAGCTAAGCCCATCTTTAAGGGCTTCAGTGGGCTGCAGTTTTGTTACTGTATTGGTCTGTAAAAGGCCTGAACAACCATTGGCATCTCAGATTACCTATTTGGGATTGTACAGAATGAAACCAAAGGAAGATGGTGGCAAATGAAACTAAAACAGGAAGTACATCTGACAGAGGCTTGCAAGAGGTAGGAAAGCCATTAATTGAAGAGACAACTTTCCTTGGTTCAGTCAGCTATGGCAGTTAACAGGCTCCAAAGAACTTTACACATTAAAAACTGTCAAAGGAGGGAAATCTGGGGTGAATAAGAAGCATGAGCTGCTCAGCTCATGGTGAATGAGTGACACAGAAAGGAGAGAAGGTTGCAGATGGAACTGTCCACCTACTGAGCCCTGAAAGGGGATGTTAGCTGCATAAAGCAAAATCAAGTCTAACCTGCAAGGAAAAGATAGTAACATTCAGGTGAGACCTGAACTTTTTAGGCATCTCTGCCTTGCTATATACCTTTGTTTTGTTCTGAAAAACCCTGCTTTTGAATCACTTTTGGTGACTTGAGCAATTTGTGAACTACTGCCTAACCTACTGGGCAGATGCTGCACAGGGTATCCCCTGGGCTGGGGAGCCTGCAGGGACCTGGGGGAGCCAGGCCTGCCCTCCTGCACCACCCAGCTCTTAGAGAAGAGCAGAGATGCAAACTCACACCTGGGAAGTGCTGCTGGGTCTCTCTCACAGGAGAGTCAGAGGCAGTAAATAAAGCTGGATGCATTTTGCTCAGAAGAGACGTTGCCAATATGGTAACCAGAGGGATGTGGCTGTGGGAGCTCCCCAAGACAGGGGCTCCAAAAATGTACAGTTCATAGCACTCCTAACATCCCAGAAAGAGCACTGGAATATGAGTCACTGCAGGCTGGGCTCCTGGGTGAAGCTCATGAACCTCCGTGGGTTTGCTCTAAAGAAAGAGTAAGTAAAGGACTGATTTTCCTTTGACCAGTGAGAAAGAAAAAGTGCAGTTGACTCCAGGTGATAAAACAGGCCAGTGCAGGAAATTAACTTTGAAAGGCTTAGCATACTGTGGATTTTTTTTTTGTTTAGTTTTGTTTAGTTTAGTTTGGGTTTTTTTGGGCTGGTGGGGAGGGGAGTGTTCCTGAAAACTATGGAGCTATGGAGGCTGTGAGTGAGAAGCCCCAAAATAATTTTTTTTTTCCTTTCAGACCAGGGATGTAAAGCAGGTCCAAAGTAAATTTTGACAAAACAATGAAAAAAGCAAATGCTACAAAGTTGTGTTACAGGAAAATAAAAGAAGCTTAAAGAAAATGAGATCTATTGAATTTGAATACCTGCTTCTCACCCATGAAACTATTAACCATGGAAATAAGAAATGTAGAAATTGTATCTGGAGAGAACATAGTCTTCTCAAAGAACTACAGTGCAACAGTTGTCAACATCAGTGCTGTAAATGATGATTTTGGAAAAAAAATCACAGAAAAATAGTTGAAAATCGCATTCTAAATACCATTCAATCTCCTGTGGGAAGGATAGAGAGCTAATATACATATCCTTTGTGAGCAGAAAAGGTAACATATCCAAGTCTTCTGATAACTCAGTGTAGGAAGATGTTCTAAGGAGGTTAAAAAAATACAATATGAATCAAAAGCTTCTGACAGCACCCCTATCTCTTCATGCAATATTCATCTCCCAGTGCCTCACTGTGCTTTTTAAAAGGTCTAACATTCATTGGCACCTTCTTGATATTTCTAACCTAGGTTACAATCCAACATAATGGAACTTGCTGAGATAATTCTTCTGTTTGGTTAATTTACTAGAGAACATAATTTTAATATACTTACTGGTCTTCCTCGCTGTCCTCTTGGACCTGTAGGTCCTTGAATACCCAGCGTACCCGGAGGTCCCTTTAAATAAAAAAATATCCACCAACTATCAATAAATGTTGTTCTGATATTAGTTACTGTTGACACTTTATCACATCCACTGTAATGCTACTTACTGGAAAACCAATGATCCCTGAATCCCCAGGCTCTCCCTAAAAAAAAAAACCAAAACAAAAACAAAGAAGTAAAAAAAAATCCAAAAAATAAAAATCCAATAAATTCTATATACAAAGTTGAATAAAATATTTTTATCCATTAATAATATTTTTCTCATTTAAACAACTAATTATACCATGCAGTGATACTCAAACCCTTCCATACAGATGCATCTCATAGAGATGTTGAGATAGCTGAATGTGGGCCACACAGATTTCATACTCTATAGATAAATGCATGCAATAAAGTAGCAGGGTACGAAGTTGGCTAATGAAGTTAGGGATCCAAATTACAAGGCTGAACTATACAACAGACCACATAGAATTTTTTTGTAGAAAAATGCTATCTCACCAGTGGCTTAATTAGGGCTATAACCTTAGCTGAAATGTCCAAGCTCATTTTTGTGAGTTGCATGGGAATTACTGAATCATTTTGATTCTCTTCTGAGTCACTAAAAGCATTTGGAACATACTGTTTTCAGTGACCACATATTTTAACTTCAGTACATGCTGAAATGTTTTTGGAAATTAGATCCAAAAATGTTCTAGCCCAAAGACCTTTCAACACACATAAATAATGTGTTATTCAGGCCAAACACCTTCAATCATTTTGAGTAGCATCTTAACTGCCTAGTTAATTTGGGTTTAGTTAACAGAATAATTTGTGGAACCAAATACTTTCTGAAATGAATACAGGTGTCAGTATCCATCCTTGGCCACAATATAGTTGAGAATTTCTTAAACATTACTTAATCACTCCTGATTACTAACAGTGCAGATCTGAAGACTTTCTAAAAGGAAAAGAAGTTTCCATTAAAAATACAAGCAACTTACAAATACGTCAAGAGAAATACCTATTTTGGCACTTACTGCTGGCACAAAATACACACAAACAATGTCAGCAGATCCCTTCTAGCTCAGTTGCAGCTTCTCAATCAGCCACGATTTATACTCTACATATGTAATCCCTTATCTCCTTCTTATACCTTCAAATTATGCAAGGTTTTATATATATATATATGAGAAAAAGCTTCAAGTGATTACAAAACAAGCTTTAAGGATTAGACACGGTAAAAGCAGCCATTGGAACACTTGGGGTTTACTAAATAACTAAGTAAAATATTGAAGGACATTTTACCCTAAGTCAATCAAACACTTGCATGACAATTTTACAAGAAACATGCTAATAGTAACCAGAATCATTCAATGGACAAACCAATGGCAAAGAAAGGGTTTTTCCATGCATGATACAAAGGTAGTCATGAATAAAGAGGGAAATACTTGACCTATATCATCTACAGTGCCTTTGCAATTCACCTATGGCATGACACTCCTTGGAAATAACCGAGTTCAGATTTTTTCCCTTGGAAATCATATAAACCTTGCTGCAACCAGAGAAAGCAGAAGCTGCCTTTCAAAGTCTACACAAAATCAAAGTGGGCCTGTTGGGCTGTGCCCATCAGAGTATAAGAAAAATTTACTCTCCATCACGTGTGTGAAAAACTGCGCTGGGCAAGAGTAACTGGGGGAGTTCAGGACGTACCCTGTGTCGGCTGATGATCTCCGGCGACACTATGTACGGCTCCCCCTTCTGGCCCTTGGGCCCCTGGACTCCCTGCAGGTGACCAAAAAACCAAAACACAACGTGAGCTCACACACCATCTCTGCTAATATGTAAACAGATAAGGCTGAAATGAAAAATATTTGTTGGTGTTTTCGTAAGTGTACATAAACATATTGCAGTTTAGAGGTAGAGACTGTGCCTAGCTTTGGAAATTTATGGTTTAGAAAAAAAGTATAAACCCTCACAGCATATAAAAGAATTAATTTCTAAATTTTGGGGAGAAACCCCCCATTACCAGGGAGTGGTATTATGGAGCAGCACCTCCTAGGTAGAACTGATGCTGCACTTCCAAGGGCTGACATGCGCCCATGTAAATCCAGGAGCCCCACTGCTCACATCAGCATGATCCTGTGTATCTCACCATGAAAAGCCAATACTATGGCCATGGGGCAGGGAAGAAAAGGATACTTTCATCAGAAATTTTGAGTTTAATATTATCTAACTGCTGTTGATTAAAGCTGTACAGGTTTTCCTACAGCAATCTCTCTGCCAGACCTGTATGACAGGTACAGCTCTGAGCAGACCTTGTGGCCTGGCTGCAATGCAGTGACTGCACACAGTGCTGTGTGTCCATGCTGACTCTGCACCAATGCTCTGCTGGGCCAAAACACATTCCCTTTGTTAAGAGATGTCCCATTAATCCAAGCCACGTGTGAATGAAAGTCACTCCAGCAATGCTCTTAGCTTCAGATACTCACTTACTGCCAGCTACTTACAATGCTACCAGGGAAACCAGAGAATCCAGGGGTTCCCGCGTCACCAGGGTCACCTGCTGTCCCATTACAGCCATCATGACCTGGTTTCCCCCTTGGTCCTGGCTGGCCTGGATGACCCTGTTGAGGAAAAAAAAAAAGTGTTTATCTATCCATCTGTTTCTAGTTTTCCTTTTCCTGTAGTCATGAAGTATTTAGACATTCTCACATTAAGCCCAAGGCTTGGATCCATGGGAAACTAGGATTTTCAAAGACAGAAACAGACAGTGCATTTTTTTAATATAGCTGCAGCTTGAACCAGATGCCCCAGACAGCATGAAAAAACGAGTAGTGAAGGACCTCTCAGAAAGGGTAAGAAAGCTATGTTCAATGCAGGCTCTGTTATGCAGAGCACTAAGCCAGATGAGGCTGCTGTGCAGGGATCCACCAAGAACTGGGATTGGTAAGCATTTCAGTGCTTCACACTGGAAGAGTGGTAAGAAATGTTCCTCACTGAGTTTGAACAGCTTCCAAGCCAGGAAAAAAGTCAAAGATGCTGTTGGAGCTAGACTGAGTGTCATGATGAGGCTGTGAATATGGAAGAAAACAGCAGGGCTCAAAGGTAGCAAGCTGGGGGCACTCCAAGACCTTGACAAAGAGCCTCTGAAAAGTTACTCCTGTCTCAAACTGTATTTTCATTGCTGTTCCTACATTCACCTCAACTGCTGTTGCTTCTGGTTTGCACTGAGGCTGATGAGAAGCAAATCTTCCCTTGAGCAGCTCTTTCTTCCAGCAGGCTCAGTCACAAAACTCCAGAAACTAACATAAAACATTTCTCCCTTCTCCTTTATCTATAGCAAGGGTTTTCTCTTTGCTTTTGCTCCATTGCTTAGAAAAAATACAAGAACATCCATGTCCTTACTGAGCTCCACCAAATACTGCACTCCCATCCCAGAAGAGACTCAGTCTTGGCACCATTCTCTCTTGGCTCCCAGCCCCACATCTTAGCACTGTGCCATTGCGGTTTGTTCAGGTGTCTATCTACCTGCCTTCCCATGGCCAGTGAAAAAATTGGTTGGAAAATATAAGGATGCCTGAAGGGCAAGGCAGCTTGAAGAGAGTACACAATGAAAATGCAGGTTCAAGTTCTGTCTGAAGGTATTTATCCCTCACAGAGGGATGCGCAGAGGTCAGGGAGGCAGGGCTGAAAAAGAAAACATGGCCAGGTAAGAGAAGCGGCTATAGCAATACTGGGCTTCACAGAGGAGCAATTCACTCTACTTCCCAGGATGTGTCAGTGCTTAGAAAAAAACTCAGCATGATGCAGTGTGATGAACAAGATCCTTGGCTCAGGAGTGTTAATAGAAATGGCAAATATGGTCTTTTTTCTTCCTTAAAGAGTGAGAAAGAGGGACACAAGGAAGATTGTGAGAGAGAAATCCCTGAAACTTCATAGGAAGCTCTTCTGGAAACAAAAGAGGGTGAAAGTAGAGTGGATGTGGATGTGTGGGCTGCAAAGCGGGGCCCCAGTGTCAGAGAGAACTACAAAGGAAACCCAAGCCTGGGAACTCTGTCCAGGGATTCCAGTGACTCAGATTTCTTTGTTATTTTATGACACAAGATGTAAAGAAGTGTAGGCTGGGAAAATACTGTGCTGTGAACTTTACCCGGTTTTCCTCTTTGAGTGTTTCAGTTTCATAGACCTGGTCCATTTGCTCAAAGTTTTACACTGTTTAGTGCTCAGTAAGATTTTAAAGACAATCTCAAGCATGCCATATGAGCTATAAAGCAAATTAACCATAGTTAGTATTCTTAATATCACTGGTTGTTATACCAACTTTGCAAATCAGAAATAATTAAGGATTATCAACTTGTGTCCTTCGTTCACAAGCTTAAGAGTTGTGAAGCACTTCAGTCACAGGTCTTTCCTACAAAAGAACACACTTAGCTGGGTAACCTCTAGAGACACAGGAAATTTCTATCCTTTTCTGCCACTTTAATAAGGGGATTTCTCCATAGGACAAAGCAAATGGAACTTAATTATCTGAGGAATGAGAGGGAGCACAGATTCTTCTCTTTTGTTGTATATCTTCAGTTCCACTCACTTCAGCAAATGTCCTTAGCTGAAAAGTGTGTACGTGGCTGATGCAGAATTTAACCAAGACATTTTAATTAAAGTACAAAGGCTTTAAGCTAGCCTGCAATATTTGCATTTGGTGATTTCTTAGAGATGAAGTAACCCGCTACTTACAGGAATGCCATCTGCCCCGGGGAATCCAGTGACTCCTCTTTGTCCCTAGAGTGAAACAGCACAATTAAAATTATGTTCTGCTAGCATTTTGCTTATTAGCTAAAACATTTGATATTCAAAAATTACCACTTCTCCTTTGGGTCCAGTTATTCCTGGGTATCCTCTTTCACCTTTGTGACCTTTGGGACCTTGCACTCCTGGGATCCCCATCAATCCTGGTGGTCCAGTGAATCCCTGTGATCCAAGGAGTCCTGGCTGGCCCTGATAAAAACAATAAAACAGCATTGACACAGGAACAGTTGTGATGCATGAAGCTGGATAGGTTATCAGTCCTGCAACAAAGTCAGTCTCTCAAAGAAAAAATAAACACAGAATTTCTGTCCATCACAGTAGGCCAGGCTCTTTGATAAAAGTCATCTGAAACACCACACAGAGAAACTCCAGCAGCAGTGACTATATTGCACATATGGTCAGAAAATTAACATATGGATACTAGCATTCAAATTCAATATTCACTACTTCAGTATTCATGGCCATTGTATGAAAAAACTGTTTTCTTTGGAATGAGGTTTCTCAAGAGTGGTTCTCCTACAACATAACATATGACACTCCAAACAAGTAGAATATGACTAACTGTGAAATTTGCTTATTGGCCATATTTATTGTAAGTGGAGTCTGATATTTAATGGCAGGAATTTCTGCCTCTTTAGTGACAATATTTCTATTCAGCAGTGGAGCCTGAAAATGATGGGACATGCATGGATCCACAGAGGTTGAAGAGTTGCATGCAGGGCTCCTTGGTCATTCTCCCTTCCAGCGCTGGTTTGGCTCTTCACACCACTTCAACCATTGTTTAAAAATAATCCCCACTGGCTGCCAAGATCACAAGGCTCAAAAGGGGAAAAAACAATTTTGAAATGACACAATGGAGGTTTAAGTAATGGATTGTGACAGTATGTCTGAGATCTGTGAACTGAAGTATTTGAATATTGTTCCAGACGTAGCATCACCAAAGGCACACATGTTTTGCATGTACTCACTTCTCTAATGACATTAATAGTACATTGTTGCAATCTTTTCTGGAGAAATATGTTTTAAATGGGGCAAAGCACCATTTACCAAGACATTCAAATTAAGTCAAATCTAATGAAAGTTGTTTTTAAAATGCAATTAGATTTTTTTCACAGACCAGGCTGGAACAGCACCAGTATCTCACAAAGGAGAAGAACTACAGCAAACCATGAACAAACACATATATATTCATACCACAAAGCTGATTAAAAAATACTATCTTCTTTTAGTAGAAAATACTTACAGTCTTGCCCATGCCTTCAAAGAAAGAGCTGGAAGGTGAATGCAATTCCTGTTCAAGAGTTCAACTTCATTTAATGCCATTGAGGTGGAAAGAGGGCAATGTGGGGACTTGAATAAAAGAAACCTGAAGATAGCCTAATTTCTTTGGATTGGGAAGTTGCACCAAAGACACTGAACAATGCCTTACTGATATTAGTAAAAATTTATTTTAGTCTCATAGGCCCATTTGTGATGCACTTTAAAAATTTCATAGTCAACAGCTATCTAAAATAAACATTTATCTCTGCTATAGTTGTTTTCATACCACACACCCTGAACCACTGCTATGACTGAAGCACAGTTTACTTTTAGCTTCAAAAACAAATCAATTTTCCACACTGCTTCCCTTCCATGCACAATGGTTGTCACAACACTTAGGGCAGGTTTTATACTTTAAATCTTATTGTATCACATCATATGAGTCCATATTGAAAATCTGACACAGCCAAACAAAGTACAGAACTGAGAGCAAGTCTTCAATTTTGGAGGAAGACTAGGAATGAGCCAATATGTACAGTATGATCCACACTTGCACAGTATGGATCTTTTGCTCTACTGATAGGACTGATTTGACAGGACTGATGGTTTAGGAGCAGTGACAAAGACAACATGAATTTAAGTGTTTGAGCTGTCAGCGTGAAAGAGAATTCCCTCTGCTTACAACCAAACCTGACTTTATACAGCATCCCTATTTTTAAACCAAGCCTGCTCATGTGGATTATTAGGTGCCAAGAGGCCAATGTCTTCTCAGATTAACAAACTGAGAAGAAACAAAGATTACATGAATACATCTAAAACATAAAAGAACTCATGTTGGCAGGAGGCATACGCATCTGAACAAGCAGCTGCTTATTTCCTTATGCCAGGCACCACTGGCTGGTACAAATGCATCTACCTCTACCAGCAGCAGTTTTTAGTTTTAAGAATCTTTAAAATTTATTCTGTGGAGGTACAGATCCCAAAAGACATATTTTTTGAGTTGCCTGACTCAAATGGAAATCCAGTGCTGATTAAAAGCACTAGAGTAATGACTTAAATCTGAACCAGAATTTTTCATTGTGAGTTCCAAGATCAGGAAAAAGAAAATCTTTCTTATACCACTTTTTCTCCACTTTTCTTATCTACTATGGCTCAAAACTTATGTATATAGGAATTCATAAAATACTTATGAGCATTCCCCATGAAACTGCCTTTTTAGGGAAATAAACATTTCATTCATCAAAAAATGGAGTTAGTGAACCATTTTTTTGTTTGGATTCTTTTGGTAGAAAAGTATAAATTCTCATGCAAATATCAATCAAAAATATTTCAATTTTACTATAAAGCCTTTAAACATTATTCAATGCTTAAGGTAGTTTGTTCCTCATGCACTCAAATCTGAAAGGAACCTTTAAAAAGGTTCAAAAAGGATGGAAACATATTCATTACATCTGCAAAGAACACCGAAAAATGATTAACATTCATTTGTAGAGATTTGAATTGGCTCCAGTTGCATTTAATTTGTAGAAATAAATGTTCAGTTGCTTCTGCAAAGAAAGGAATACATGGATTCTGAGCACTAAAAATGTCACCTTATTTTTGGAGTACCTGAAAGCCAGAATAAATAATCTAAATTCCAAAACCCACTCATCCTCCTGAGATAAGTAAACTGTCTCTTTGGTGCCCCTATACCCTCCTTTAGAGGGCAGCTGTCTGGAGGTAGAACACATGTAAAACTTTTCATTGCAGTTTCTGATAAAAGGCTGGTTATGTTCATGATTTTCAAATCTGTGCCTGGCTTTCTATAGGGACCAGGCAGAGCTGTACAGTTCAAAGGTGGTATTTCATGGAATGGAATGGTTACCTCTCTAACTTCTGCATCAAATACCATTCTCCTGCTCCCAGTCCCATTTTCCTTCTGGTGTGGAGGAAGAAATAAACAAGGAATAGAAAACAAGGAAGAGGATTGGGCATCAGCACCCCTTCTCCATGCCTTCCTGGTAGTTATCTGGTCATCTGTTTTTTGAGGAATATGGGTTATTTAATATGAGGAGAAGAGAATAGATCCTCATGGGACTAGTTTAACACAAGGCTAGAGTCAGAGCTAGGGAAATACTTAATATCATGACAATGTTTGTGTTAATTCCTCAGCCAATTAGTACCTTGGGTTGTTAACTGAATTAACTTTGTTAACCTTCATTAACTCAGACATGTCAGCTTTAACTCTGCTTTCTTTATCTTAGATCTTTTGTTGGACAAGTATGTCCCCTTTTCATTAGCAAGTGACCTAGGAACATTCTCTCTTTGGCAAAGGTCACTAAGGAGATTTAAGCAAAGACAATCACAAATTTCCAAATTTGAAAGGTTTAGTCAAACAAAGCATGACTCAATTCTTAGCCCCAAATACCCCGGTGTGACACATGCCATGCATGGCACTACTCTGTCTGTGCTCCTGGAGGGTCAGAATTTCTAGAGAATTCTCCAAAGCTGTAAATTGTGCTTGACTTAAAATTTCCAGGTCTAAAAAAAAAAAAAAAAAGAAAAGAGAAAGAAAAGAAAAAGAAGCAAGCCTAGGGGAAAACATCATCCATGTCATAGTTCAGAAAACTCATTAAGTTCTTTCTCTTGAACATGCAGTGCCCTTCCCATTTCACTAGGGTAAACTGGACCTCTTCCCTAGTCCAGAGCATGGCACTGTTACCCCGTGTCACCCACCAGGGGACTTACAGGCCAGTGCTCAGAGGCTCACTTAAGTGTGTGAATGCCATGGCCAGCACCTCTGAGACAGTGCATGAAAAGAAAAGGAAAAAGTAGGCTGATGGAGTATGTTGAAGATTAACAATAAGTTTTTTCATTGCATTTATACTTCCACCACCCTTTAGTTGAATTACAAAGCTCCCAATGTCAGGTTATATACCTAAATAGGCAGTCCCTGCTTTGCTCTTCCTGCAACTGCAGCTGACTGGAAGAGGTCTCACAAAATTCTTGTGGCCAGCCTAAATATTGTGCAAAAACTATTTACAGAGAGGAACAAAGGTTGGAAATTAGAAAGCCTGAAGGAAATCTCCCCAGAAAATATTTGCCATGTCATATATACATTGTCACTTGTCCAGTGACATGCATGAAAGAAAATGCTGCCAAGGTTGTGATTGAATTCAATACCACATTTTGAAATTAAGTACCAGTGGATGTAAGAAGATCCTGATGAGACTTTTAAATTTGTACTCAATGTTCATGTTTTGCAGCTTGAACTTTAATTTCCAGTTCTTTTACCATTAGTCAGATGAAAGAGATGTCATGTTGCAATAATTTCTTCCTTCTAATTTACTGTTAAATTTACAGTGTGGAAACAAAATTGACAGAGTAGGGTGTGCTAATTTTGAGAGCAACCAAATGTTTGATGTGCTATAAAAAGAGAGATGCAATAAATGACAGTACCTGGTCCAAAGGTTTTAAAACACAAGAATCATGAATTGCTGAGAAATCCACCTACGAGGGTGGAGATACAAAGATAGGAGAAAACTGTTGATTTGCAATGAAAAGGAGGCAGAATCAAGAGTTTCTACAGAGCTTCCCAGCCACTGAGCACATTTCTCCATGTTTCATTACAGATAACCATTTTGCAATTGTTGCTGGTACATGGAATGTGATGATGCAGTATTCCCCACATGGAAACGAGCCTTGTAGACCATAATTTCCTTTAACAGTGGACAAAAAGAAAGGAGGTTAATTCCCTGACATTTTAAAAAGGTCACTGGTGAAAGGACAAGTTCATTTCCTGCGGGAAGGGTGATCTGACCATGACAGACAAGCTGGAGCTGGGATTTTTTTTGTAAGAGCTCTTAGTTTGGAATGGTCCCTGTACGGACAGATGGGGAAAGGACATGACAGCAAGGACCTCAGTGCACTCCTACTCAGTGAGACCAGCAAGTGGAACAGACAGCAACTCAACAGGGAATAAAATAATTTAGAAGGAAAATGAACAACTTTTGAGCTGATTAAAAGTGCTAACCCAGGGAAAGACAACTCTCCAGGCACACAAGAAAAAAACCAGAGAAGTTTTTAAATGTAATGCTGGCAAAATATGGAAAACTGGGTGTAAATACAGGGAATTTGTGATTCTTTCAGATGGTTTCAATGGATGTACTGCACTAAAGCAATCAGTGACCCCAAAAAATAAATGCATTACCTTAGTTCTCTCACTACCCCCACAAATATAAATGACAAGGAAGAACGTCAAGAACCTGCTGTGGCACACAGAGTCAGACTAGGATGGGCATCTCACCTGACATTTCTGCTGGAGCATAAATCCAGGAGGTTATCTAGGAGTTTATGGATTAAATGTACTAGAGGGGAATATGTAGGGGAAGGGTTTGGGGTTCAGCTCCATGAAGTGCACACTTTGTCAGAAATACTCCACCACTTTGGGCTGAGAGGCAGAGAAAAGCAGACCACACGGAGCACCTGCTGCCATGGCATGGACTCAGCAGCTGCCTCTGGTGTCACTGGGCTGCCCAGTACAGACAGATCTCCAGAGATCTTCAGACACTGATGAGTACAACACCTACCATGACACAGAAGAAAATGGAACATTTATGTACCTTCAAACATTATGTTGTGCATTGATGATTTAGTTTGAATGGTTCCATCCAGCTCAGCAACTCAAGAGTTTTGTTTAAGCAAGAGCTTTGTTTAAGCTTTTGTAATTCCACCTATGAAGAATAGATCAAACCAACCACAAAAGGGTATGAAATACAAATACGCAGGGCAAAACACAAACAATGCTAGCCACTGGTGAAAAAAATCATCTGGGAGAAAAAAATCCTGAAGTTTGTGCAGGCTTGGTTGTTAACCATATTAGCATGTTACTTTATTTCTGCGTCTTCAGGACTGTGTAAATGACTACTTCCTAAAAGCCAGGTGCCTTGCAGCACTTTGCAGTGAGCATTCAGAAGCTCCTCACTAGATGGCACCAGCCATTGCTGCTGCACGCAGCCCCCAGCACTGCAGGTGCAGGATTCCAGACCATGGTACAACCTTCAGGAAATCTGATAAGGAGTTCAGATGGGGTCAAACTGTCCTTGAGCGAGGTCTGAGGCAACAAAAGCAGGAGGTTTCTGCCAAAATGTCTGTAAGTGAGATAGCTGGGGAAGTGCAAATAAAATGGGATTGAATGCATCATGCAACTGAGCACCATGGCTGCCTGAAGTGAAGGTGTTCTGCCACTCAATCTGTATTTTATTATGTAGTAGGCACACTTGGCCTTCTAAGAGAAATGAGAAAATCTTATTACCTAACTTCTTCATTGTATTGCTAAATTTACATTTACTGTCCAAGGCTTGAAAATTCTCAAATTTATCTTCTGAATCTGTATTTTCAGTGTAGAGCTGGCTATAACTTCTGCCATCACACTGATACTAAAATGGGAGTCTTATTCTGATATTTTGGATATTTGGCAACAACATGGTAATCAGTGTACCATGGCAGCAGGAGGAGATGGGACTTCTGTTGTCTTACTAGAATATTGATAAGCAAATCAAACAAACTTTTCTCTTGTGAATTAAGCTGCATGATATTAAATCCTTAAACACAGAGTACCACTGAAAGAGTTGGCACACTTTAACAAAAAGGTACATAACTAATGGTTACTTCTACAAAGTTTTTCTTCTGTTTTGCTACTTTAGAGGAGGTTGTTTAGCTGAGTTTCACATTCCAGCTCTTATTCTCAGAAAAGACTTTCCTTCTCATTTGTTAACAAGCTTTTTTATTTATAACAAAAGTAAACAAAAAAATTGTAACATTCATTAAAAATAACTAAAAAATGAAGCTAGTTCAGCCTAGTGGCATGGTAACAATCTGCTGTTCTTTTAACTTCATTGTCTGGACATAGGACATTTTCTCTCAGGACAGTAGTGACCAAATGACATTAACATTAATTCCAGAACAGTGATTCAGCTTGCAGAAGAGTGGATTTTTTTTTTTTTTCATTAAGGAAGGAATACACATTAAATCTTCATAAAAAAAGAACTATGAAAGCATTCCCTTTACCAGAAGCCACATCCCTTTTCTGTACTCAGTAATGAAATAATTTTGTACTGTTTTCTGTTCCCACGGCTTGATCTAATTTGTGATCTTCCAGAAAGCTGCTATGTCACCCAAGAAGATAAAACATGTGCAAAAGTAAATATATGCTGGAATGTAGGTCAAGAACTCAAAAGAACCAGTTAATAGTTTCTTCATGTCACAAAATACACAGGAGTGAATGTCAGAAATGCATTCTGTCCTGTGCAGTGCTTCTGTAGAGTAAGAACAATACTGGGACCACAGCAGTGATCTCTCAAAGAAAAGCATAAGAAAGGGCAAGTCTAGACAAAACCACACGAGGATTTCCATACTAAATCTTCAAAAGGTCATTGCATAGAGGAAAGAGGAAGAGGATGGTGGACAAGATGTGGGAAAAAAGCATTGGGCAGAGGCAAAGAGTGCTTTTGTTTGCAGACTGAGTAAGGGGATATCTCTGAAAGTACAAAGCAGAATCTCTGCTGAACTATGGCTAAACAGACAAACTAGGAAATTTAGCATCAGAATCAAGACCTATATTAGCAAATGTATCTCTCTAGTAAGCATGCTCTACTGAATTATGTGAGAAGACTTGGAATGATTTGAAAGGCACTGAATTTTTTAAGTACTGTATTTATAGAACAGATGTAGATATTTATCTACCTGCAGTGTAGTCATCAAAAGATCCCATCAGGTGCAGGTGATATCTCATGGCATGATATCCTAATACAGATATTCACACTAAGTCAAACAAATGCATCTGAACGTAGCCATTTTTCTTAAGTGTCTATAAAAGGAGCCCAGGTTTCTAGCTTAAAAGCTGACCTCACATCATTGCTTTCTAAACTGTGCTAGAAGGCAATACCCCCAAAGATAAGTCCTGAAACAGTGGGTTTAGCAGTTAGAATTAAGACTGAAATAAAAATCGTGCTGTATGAAAAGGAAGCTGATATAAATGCAATATATTTACTTAACCTGAAAGATAATAAATGGCAGAAATGCTGCTCCTGGTAGTACAACACAGTAGGACTTTCTTGGAAGTTAGAAATATTTCAGCATTAAAGAGAAAGCAGATGATAATGGTGTGTGCTCAAAAGTGTATGCATTTATTCATGTTAGCCTGAGAGTGGAAGTGCAGTTAACAGAGCTACTCACTTTATGTTGGTTAAACTGAGACTACCAAGCTAAGACAACTATAAAATCAGAAAAAAACCCCTAATTCAGTGATGTGTAAAATCTGTCCCTTTGACTACCAGCTAAATTCTCTTTTTGAGACAGAGGTAACTGAAGTTAAATTTGGATGTCCTGATTTTTTTAAGATTTTCTAAGCCTTCTAATGTTTACATTCTTGTAACAAACTTTCTCACACACTTTTTGTAAATAACTTATTGTTTTGCATTCTTTTATGGAAGAAGAGACATTTGATGGACTGTTGGTTTATCCAGTGTCATTGGAGAAGTGGCACTGTCACCCTCCAATCCACTGTCACTTTTGGAAATCTATATATGTTAGAGTCAGAAATTAAAAAACACTCTTTCACCATGAAAGAGCAGCGTGTCCGTGTTGTGTTATTTTGTGTCCTACAGTGACATTTGAAGATGTCAACTTTGAATGAACTTGAATGAACTTGAATGAGCTAATGATGTTTTACAGAACACTAAAATGACATTGATTTATACTTGTCAAATGTTCATTACTATGTAATTAATTGGGGAAGGTTAGTTTGATAGCCAACAAAAAATTCACCAGAGAGGAAAATCACCTTGCCAAATATGCTCTTATAACCAGACAATTATCACACTGATGGGTGTGGACAAAGAGCAGGAGGAAGCAGGGAACTCCCAGTTACTCTGTGACATCTGCTGTATCATGCTCATGTAAAGGAGCAGACTTTTTAGTTTTTAGTATATTGAGTATATAATATGAGTATATTTATAGAACAAAATTCTGTTCATTTAACATGGGTTTTTACAGGATCAAAAAAGCCAAAATATTTCCAGGGCACCACAGAATGCAGTGAAATCTTCCTACTCTGCTAGTATCTGGATCAAACTTTTCTTTAAAAGTTCTTTTCATTCATTCTATTCATTTTATTGCCATAAAAATATTAAGATCAGCTGCTTTCTGAGACTTTTAAAAAGCATACCTCGCACATATTGCCAAAAACTTGGATAACGCAGTTGGTTGGATAGCTGTAAGACTGCTGCTTGGCTAACTGGGCTTTCTCAAGGCAAGACAACAACCAGCACCTGCTTGAGTTAGAACATTCAGTCATAGACACAAGAGCCAATCTGCCAGCCCAACTGCTTTCAAATGGCTTTCAGTGGTGTGTGGGAGTGTTCTCAAGATCCTAAAATTCAGGAAGTTCAACACAGATGTTTTCTGTCAGTAGGCGTTGGAAGCACCACTAGTAACATCTGTTCACTTTTCATATTTGTGAGAACATTTTTTTTTTTTTTTGGTCCAAAAGCTATTAACTGTTGAAATTTCCAAATTGTGCAACTGGCCAAAATGTTAAGCTCATTAGGCTCCATGAGTTTAAGAGTATGTGAAAATTAAAACCCCTGCAGGAGTTCAGCCTATCGTATGCCAATTTTTCCATTCTGTGTTCTTCTGTTTAAACAAAAGCGTAACTATTTTTGTGATGGGAACAGCTATCAAAACTGACTTGATCATGCAAATAAAAGTTACTATTGGCTGTTTTAACTACAGAAAGAATTTAATTTGCTTACAGAGGCTGTGAATTTTTAGTAATTTGTGTACTGGGATACCCTCTCCACATGGGAGCCCAGAACACATGTTCTAGCAGCATGTACAAGAGACTCGGTACGGACCTTCGCGCTCCAGTCATGGGAATTTACAGTTTGGGACAGTCTCTGAGCTCCTGACAAGGCCAGATGATTGGCTCTGAACCACCAGGAAGGACGCTGGGCTTTAAGGCAGATGTGTGCAGCAATATGGAGAGTCATTGTCGATAGAGAATCAGAGACATTTTTTTTCTCCTGGCCCTCCTAGACAGATGAGCCTCAAGAGCAGCAGGGTGCTATGATATCATCTGAACTGAGTTTGTACAGTTGTTCCCTCTACATGATTTCCCAGCCTTGATGTACCAATGCAAATGGTCTAGAAATTTCAGTAACTGGGACTCTGTTGAAACCTGCTGTTGAGTCAGCTCACACTGAAGCTAAATCAACCCTCATGCCTTCCCATGGGTTGTTAACCTCACAAATATTCTAACGCAATCACTTTGATGGTTGTTAAGCTGGGCTTGCCTTCATGTTTGGTTTGTCTCCAGAATCAAAAAATAGTCTAAATAATTTGTAATCTATGAGAAATCTTCAGTTAATAAATAGAAATACTGAAAATTATCAGCAGTTGTCTTTTATATAATAGAATTATGTTGCCTGCACAGATTCACAAAAGGTTTTTACAAGTTGGCAGTACTAGATCAAGCTGAATGATCCTCTAGGGAAGTTAAATTATTTGGAGAATGTATTATGGCAACCAATTACTTGGAGAACTCTACGCGACTCTGTGAAGTCTTCTTTTTTTTTTTTTTCCTTTGAAATCAGGTAGGAGAGTAAAAATATCTTCCTTTGAATCATAAAGGAAATAGTTCTGTATCATCTACCTGGAAAAAAATGAATGTAACTTGTGATAACTTTAGGAGAGGGTCAAGGGTGGAATACAAACTTGATCAGGAAGATTCTCCAAATCCATTACAAAATATCTAGTTTTTCTGGCAGACTCGGTTTGAGGTAGCATTCAAACTGAGTGAGGGGGGCCAAGAGTGCCCACACATCTTCTGCAGATTCCAAAATCTCATCAGTCATGGGAAAGGATGTTCTGGAGAACATCAGCAGCAGACAGTTCCACAGCTGTTCAAGGAGAAAGCCTATTTATAATTTCAAATGTTGATTTCAAAAGCTACTGGGAATTTTTTAACCATTTATTGTAGGCAGTACGGGTTATGGAGCTTCTTCAGCAAAGGATCGGGATAATAATCAGGGCAAACAATTTTGTTTGATTATAAAATCATAGAATGGTTTGGGCTGGAAGCAACCTTAAAAATAATTTCATTCCAACCCTGTTACCAAGGGCAGGAGTACCTTCTACTACACCAGACTGCAAAAAGTCCCATCCAACTTAACCTTCAACAATTCCAGGGGTGGAACATCTACCATCTCTGTGGGTAAGCTGTTCCACTGCCTCACCACCCTCACAGTAAAAAAATTCTTCCTAATATCTAATTTACACTTGACCTCTTTCAGTTTAAAGACAATATCACACGCCCTTGTGAAAAGTCCCTCTCCAGCATTTTTTAAAGCATCCTTTAGATTACTGGAAGGCTGCTGAAAGATCTCCCTGGAGCCTCTTCTCCCGGCTTTGCAGTCCCAGTTCTCAGCTTGGTTTCATAGCATGGGTGTTCTGGCCCTCTGATCATCTTTGCAGCCCTCCCCTGGACTTGCTCCAACAGGTCCATGTCCTTCTTATGTTAGGGCCCCAGAGCTGGACACAGCACTACAGTCTGGATCTCACCAGAGCGGAATGCAGGGGCAGAATTACCTTCCTCAACCTGCTGGTCACATCACCTGGTTTTGATCCAGCACAGCATGTGTTGGCTTTCTGGGCTGCAAAGATGCAGTGCTGAGTCATGTTGAGCTTCCTGCCCACCAACACCCCCAAGTCATTCTCAAAGCTGCTCTCAGTCTGGCCATCCCCCAGCCTGTATTGAGAGGGCTACTCCAACCCAGATGCTGCACCTTGTACTCGGCTTTGCTGAACTTCACAGGCTTTTCACACTGGATGGCATCCCTCCCCTCCGGCCTGTTGACCACACCACACAGCTTGGTGTCATCAGGAAACTTGAGGAGGGTGCACTTAGTCCCACTGCCCTTGCAGCTGACAAAGATGTTGATCCCAAGACCAACCTCTGAGGAACATCACTTGTCACTGCTTCCCACCTGGACATTGAGCCATTGACTGCAACTCTATGTGTGTGTCCATCCAACTAATTCCTTGTGTACCAAGTGGTCCACCTGTCAAATCCCTGATTCTCCAGTTTAGAGACTCCTTTTCATTTTTCAGATACTGAGGAAGTGAAGGCACTGCTAAATTGTAATGGCAAGTTGTTTTACTTGAAGGACACGCCTTTAGTTTGAGAGGTCTTGGAGAAAATTTAGGTTGCTCTCCAAGTGGTAGCAAATGCAGGTAATGTGGAGGAAAAGAAAAGCCTTTCAGACAAGGAGAAACAATAGAGGGAGCTTATCTGTTCTATCAGAACACCAGAGAGACTGCTAAACAATTTGTCATAACTACTCATCTGGGTCCCATCACTGGGGACTAGTTTCAGGCTTCAGCTTGAGGAAAGCATCCTCAGTATTTCAGATTCTGATTCTAGAGTGTCTCTAAGCTTTGTTAAATTAGTGCTTTCTTGGCTAAAACACAGTCTGCTTACAGGATTAGCTGTGTCAAAGGAACCAGTGATGTGCAGTGACGCGCTGTCATTGTGAACTTTTAATGTACTTGCAGAGATGCTTCCACCAGTCTCATGGGAGAGGCTGCATTTATTGACAGGGGAAATTGAATTGCTGGTGAAACTGTCAGAATGGCACAGTTCACAAGCCAACCATGACCCCAAACTTCTGCTAAGATGCCTCTCTTGCTTTACCATATCTATTACAGGCAAGGACAAAAGGAAGCAAGAGATAAATGTGAAGCTTCTCCTCCTCTCCAAAACACTAATTAATGCTGGAACATCTCTACCTGAGATTTATAGGTCCTGGATCCTCCAGATCCCTAAGAGGATCTCAACTACCACACGGAGTGTCAGCCTTCTGTATTTTTGACAGAGAGAGTAACAAATGCACTTTTATTTATGTGGTTGTTTGAAGTTTTGGCTCTCACTCCTCCCTTTTTTCATGAAAAAATATTTCCAACTTTTCTGACTGTTTCTGTATCTGGGAGAACCTAAGGCTTTTATCTAGCTACTGAAAAGAGCCAATGCTAGCTCTTCTGTCCAAGTTAATGCCTATAACTTTTATTGACTTTTTTTTTTTTGTCCAGAGATAAAGAACATTTGCTATAAGAGAGCAAACAAACTCTGAGCAATAGTGTTATGGAGGCTGCAGTGCTCAGTACAGACTGATGATGTGGATGGCTGAATGAGTCATAATGGCCTAGAGACTGGTAACCCCCAAATTATCTGGGTAATAAAAAAGACTAATCAAATATTACCTGCTCTAGCTGACCTTTCTTGAGCACTGGTGGTTGGATGAGATGATCTTAGAGCCCCTTTCCAACCTCAGCCATCCTGTGATTCAGTGAAATACAGCGACACTGATGTTGAAAATCCTCTTTAAGACTCTGCAATTTAGCTGTTTGCCTATTCTATTGCTTAGATTTTTTCCTCTCTGTGATGTCTGTAGAATTTTTCTGTCTGTGTACATATTTATTCTCTCTTTTGTTTGCTGTCTTCAGATCTCTGTGTATCTAACACAAGCCATAAAGCACTCTAGTTTCTTTAGAACAGATAAGGGCTGGGTTCCACTGACATGAGGTGGAACACTTTCTTACTGTTAAAAACACTGATAATTATGATGAAGTGCTTAACATTATTGACAAAAGCCAAGATGCAGGTTTATGGCTATCTGCCTGTGAATAACTATAGCTGTGTGTTTGTTGCAGGCATACTTATGTATGTGTGAGGTCTCCCATATCTTTACAGTTTACATGGGTGCTTACAAGAAAAAAGAGCCTTCTGGTCCTGCAATGCTTTAATAACCTCACTAAAATCCTGCCAGACTATCCCTCAACCAACTCTACTGATTTACACAGTTATGAACCAGACTGAAGAAGTTTCTGCTGTGATTAGTTTCCACCACAGGAAGACAACAACACGCACTCCTAAGGATAAAAACCAACGTACATTTTCATGAACACAGCCTGATATTTCCATTACACTTCGACACAAAAAAGAGGGTGCACTTAAAAGGAGAGATTTGAAGAAAGAGTCAGAGTAAAAAAAGATGACAGAGCTATTCAGCTTCCTCTGAATATTTTTGATTTAGAGCCATATTTCTCTTCCTGCTTCCCCTGCTGCCTCCAAATAAACAAGAAACCCACAACAGAGTTTCAACAAATATAGGAAAAAAAAAAAAAAGAAAAATTAAATTTGTCTTAATAAGGCTGACAGAATTTTCATATGGTAAGTTTCCAGTAACAAGGACCAAAACAAGAATCAATGAAAACTAATTTTTAATTACGCTGGTTGGGGCTATGCAACATTGCCTCAATAAATATTAACCCAACTGCAATGAAATGAATCAGCAATTTGCCTATTTGCATATTCTTTTTGGTCTTGATGATCTTATCAATCTAATTTCTATACATATCTGATACCTTTGGAAGATGAAGCTAATTTTAAAAGAATATGATTTAGTAACCCCATGGACATGATGCAATTCAGGAAGAATTTTAATGAAGCATCACAGAGAAAGAATTTGAATTATTAACTATGATAGATTGTGGACAAAAAGGAAAATCATATCTATTTCCTCTCAGTATTCAATAAAACTATTTTATTCTGAAGAGAAATATAATTTAATATGATTTTCCAGTTAATTCTTATTAATTATAAAGGCCTGACTTGACACTGAGCTATGAATGTGTTAGATTTCAAGTTACCACAGGCATTTAAATAATTTAAATTATTTTCTGTGAAGTAGTTATGAGATTTCTGCAGAAGTTCCTCCTTGACTGAACTGTTCCCAATGAATTCAATTATTTGACAAAATTCAATTATTTGACAAAGAGATGTGAAATTAATGTACTTTGAATGTTCAGCAGAAACATTAAGGGAAATAGCTGTAAATGTATTTCCAGGCATAGCAAAGTATAGGCTTGGATTGCTTTTCAGCTGTTTGACTAAGCAACATGCTACTTCATTCAATTAGTGTCTTAGAGAACTGATGACTTGTTGCCCAATTGAATGTTTAATCCTTGTCAGCAGGAATCAGCAACGACTTGAGAAAACAGCTAAACAACAGGACCCAACATTCTCTATCATAACACTGAGAACACTGCTGCCCTAAACTTCCTTCAGATATAAGATACAGCTATTAATTGGTGTATTTTTATGGAATACAGCTTTCAACTTAGAAAAATTATTGACACTACCTTGATAATATGCAGGGTTCACTTGCCTCGCTATAGATGAACAAATTAGTAGTATTAAGAAACCAGAAGTTTTAGGGAAAAAACCCAACAAACTGGGGCAAGAGATTTACCTCAATGTTTTCCTGATAATAGAGTGGTTGTAGGATAAGCATGCAAAACTACAGCCTTCTCATTCCTCAGTAAATGTGTGCAGATACTGAGGAGGGCTTGAGATGGGTCTGTACTGAACTGGTGTCGTTCCCGTGTGCCAGACTGAAGGTGGGAAGCACCCATGGATGAGAACAGCAGTCTCCAGTCAATGCCCAGCACCTCCCCACACTCACCTCTCTGAAGCCCACAGGGCGTTCCCTCCCACCTTTATGCAGAAACACACGTGGGTGTCACAATCCCTCTCACACCTCAAGGTGCCACAGGTGTCAGACAAGCCCTTCTGAATTGAGGTGGATTTCGGCCAGTTTAAGTTTGCTAACTATTAGAGTCCTTCAGCAGCAGCAATCCCTCACCACAGAAATAAACAGAGACTTGGAAAAACATTTCAAGAGACAGTTTTTGTGCAGCTGCTAACAACTTCAGAGGAGAAGTGCAGAAGATATGTGTTGGGATAAAACACGTGGTGACAAAAATATAAACACAAAAAGCCACGCTGTGACCTAGTTTAAGCCTTGTTCAGTCACAGGCTAGCTAAAGCATGCTTCCACGCTCATAATTAAAAAAAAATCCTGAAATTTAAAACAACTGAAACCACACAACAGCAGGACTTCTTGCACTGTTCCAAAGATGTGTAGTGAAGAAAAAAAAAAAAATCAGTTAAATGTCTGAGATTAAATAGGAAGTATCCAAGAATACATTTAAAATGCTTTTACCTTATTAATCCCTTATTTTCCTAAACCTAATGGAGCACATATATTTTAGTAAAAATGCACCAGTATCCATTCTAGATTAAAAAAAAAAGATGACAACACAAATGATCTTAAATTTTGGGAAATTAATTAAAAACACTGTTGAAAAATCTACATTCTAGGTATAATCAATGTTCTTTGTTGCACATCAGGCACATAAAATGGCACAGAGTGAAGCACAATGCTCTAGGCAAACACAACTATCAGAGGGCACCTTGCAGGACATTTTGAATGAGCACAAGAAAAAGAAATCTGAGAATTACTCCAGCAAGTCCTCACAGCAAAGCTGACTATCAGCAGCTGACAGCTTGTGGGTACACAAGAAGCTACTGACTGAAGTCAGTGAGACTTGATAAATGGGCATTTCATGACCTTCAAGATATGGCCTGAAACATGCTTGTCTTTTCAGGAAAATTTGATACTGCATTAGATGAGATTACACAACATGATTGTCAAAGCCTCTCTCAGGATCAGCTGTCTGCAACCACACCTACTTATGTTTTTGCTTGCAGTGGTTGAGGGTGTCAGAGGGGCATGGGAAAATCTGTGAAGCAATTTCAAGTACCTCTTTAAATGCTCCTATGTATCCTTCAGGAGAATTAAATGGTATAACACTGAATAATTATTTGTCATAAAGCTGGGCAATAAGCACTTCCAAAAATTGTACTTAGATATTCTTTTCTCCAAAGCTTACATTTTGTTTTGCAGAGACTCTTGCACCACTGCTGTTCCTGAAACCCATCAGTACATGGAGAAGCCACCAACAGGCATTCCTGGTGGGGCTGCTGCCCTAAAAGCCAGGGAGACACTTGTTACATTCCACTGCCCAGCTGCTTCAGCCTAAAAAATGCAAAGTATGAGTTACTTCTGGTAAAACTAAGCCCATGCTAATTTCTTAGCTGAAGCTCATCAGTTCCTTTTCTGGAGAGATGGGTGCTATGCAGAGTGGCTGCTCTCCTCACTGTCCTTCCTAAGGACCACAGGAATCCAATGCCAGTTGAGCTGTAAAAATTATTTTGGTGATTTTTGGGGTGCCTGTTTTATGGGTCTGCTCAAATGAACCTGTCCTAAACTGTCAGCTGCTTCTCACAGCATCTGCCAGAAAAGTTTTTTCAACTTTCTTTGGGAAGCAGAAACAAGGCATACTACACAGGTATTTCTGTACCACCTTCTTCTGAGGGGATTTCCTTCTGCAGGGTGGAGGCAAGGGGTGAACAAAGGAGATCCCCTTTGTTGGGGGCTCTGCTGATCTGCCTCGCCTTAGCGAGTATAAGGTGACACCGTGGACTATCTGCTCTTCCTTCCATTGATCATCAGGTGGACTGAGAGGAATGGGGCAGCACCCAGTACTTGTGCCCTTACAGTTCTGTTCAGTGCAGTCCCTCTTCCCCAGGTAAAGAACACTTTCTATCTCCATGCTATTGACCTCCAATAGGCTCTACAAATGTCAAAAAATGAACAGCTCATGGGCAGCACTTGTGGTTTCTTTACAAAATTAGGTAAAGTTCCCACAACAATTGGAGAGATTCATTTTAATCCTCTGCATGAAGACTACAAAACCAAAAATGAGCACAAATACTATGAAAAATGCATGTCCCAACAAACATGAGATACAGAGCTTCTTGTTGAAGTTCTCCTACACCATTCCAGTCTATTTCTTCATTCTATCCACATTCATTCATGATAAGCTAGTTTGATGAGTTCAGATCATTTTCCATTGCTGTTCCATGCAAGCTGCAGTCATAGCAAAGACTTAAGGCCTTCTCAGGGTCTTGCTCCAAAATTTGTCTGTGTTGCCCAATGCCTAAACCCATCAAAGTAGTTATGATAATGCTTGCATGTGGTGCTATTAGCTGATTTTTGAAGCTATAGCTGGAGAAACAAGGATTAGAAGCTTTGCTAGTAATTACAATCAGATGCCTGTAACAATCCTTGCGGTTTTGCCTGCTCGTTCAGTTGTTGCTCACACAGACTATCCACAACATGAGTGGGAAATTCCCGTGAGAAAAGATCCTGGAAATGAGGCACAAATGGTGCACTCTATTGGTCTGAATGAAGAAAATAAGCTTTTTTTGGGTCAGTTTACTTTGATTAAGGCATCACAGAATAAATTGAATATAGCCCAATAAATGACAAATGTTTTATCCCTGAAATGTATTCACTTTTGCATTATTATCTCTTTTTATAATTTAAAAAAACCGTGGATAGAAAAAACTTACTGGAAACCAATATACACATACTTGATATTTTTATCTACGTTTTATTGGTAAACAAATTTCTGAAATATCAGCAAGTAAATAGACTGTAAAATATATCTTTAGAAAAATATCAATGTAGACAGATAAACAATCTTGAGAGAGGAGGTTTCAAAAAGAAATCTTAAGCTTCATGTAAGGAAGGAATACAGGAATAACAGGAATACAGTGTGCTTTCCTCAGCACTGCTTGGAACGAAATGTTATGCCCATGGATGGTAAAGCAATGAATAAGCTGCAATGAATAAGTCCTGGTCGTGAAGCACTGTTTGAAGGCTGAACACGAATGCCAAAAATCTGTACAATTAAGTGCTACTAGTCTTACAGATCCCAAGTAGGCCATATAAGAGCTTATCACTCTGCTTGGTGTGGAAAATCAAAGTGAAACACAAGCTCGACCACTGCATACTTTAGCTCTTAAGTGCTAAACAGAGCTGGGAACATGAAGCCACAGAAGCCACCCATCCTAAGGGCAGTCTGAAGAGAGACTTACTTAAGTCTCAGGACTTAAAACAGCTTCAAAACCAGAGCTGTGTAGAATTATTTTGCTGAATGAAAACAGAAATATGTCAGAAAAGGTTCTTTGTATGGATTGATTTAAAAGATAGTGGGGAGAAAAAATGGGACAGAATTCCTAATTACAAAATAAGGTTTTAGTCAAAATGAGATAAGGTGCCAACTCTTGAGCTAGTGAGTAAATACAGCCCTTACAGGACAGATGGCAAGCTCAGGTTTGAGCCTAGAGCACAGCTGCATTGCCATCTCTGTATTTCTTTTCTACAACTGTTTCTTCATCTCTGTCTTAAAAAAATAGTTTTGCCTTATTTAGGAATAAAATATCACAAGTCTAAAAAATATTTCAGGTCAGCAAAAGTGGCTCTGTTAACATTTGTTCTGCCATACACTACCCAAGAGCAGTCTCCTTGCTTTGATGCTGGAGAACAGCATGTTTGGATCTTGCTGTCTCCTGCTTTTTACATCTGCTATGCTGTGAATGGAGTCAATGTCACCAAGCTGGCTCTGCTGGCCTTATTCCAGCCTAAGATTTCCTCATGCTGGAGGGAATTGCTTCAGCTGCTTTTACAGACCAATTTTAATTCCCCTTTCCTCTGCTACAGTTTACCAAAAGGGCATTGTGCAGAAATGTAATCTTCCCTTTTTTTAATCTTCCCAACAGTGTAAATTCTTACTAATGTGGCTTTGATACCCAAAGTAAAGGAGGCAATAGCTTGTGTACTCATCTTAAACCAGGCTTTTAAAGTAATTTATTTCCCCTAATCTTCATGTGAACGGAAATGTAACTGTACACACTGCACATCAAAACTCAGATCTAGATCCATTTCTTTCTGAAAGATTTAGTGACAATGGAAAGGACATTCAAAAGATAGAACATATAGTGCTGGAATAAGACATTCACTGGCTTTCAGCAGTGGACCCAGAAAAGGTTCCCACTGCAAAGAGACACTGATGCTGAAAGTCTGCTAGAATAAGGCTCCTTCTGGGTCAACTTCTGGCCATTTACAGTTTCTTTATGTTAAAAGCTATAATTCACAGATTCCTCTGCCTCTCACTACACAATTTTCCTAATTTGCAATTAATTTAGCTTTCAGTATACTGCCATCACTGCTATTTAAACAGTAGGTGTGTTGCAATAAACGCTGTTGTCATCTCTGATTAACTCCACTGAGTTCTGTTACACCACCCCAGTACTAGACCAGAACAGCTGAACTGGGAACATATTCGGGTCTAACATCTAACAGATGTTTGATGGGAAAATTTCCAACATCTCTCCTTTTTTTCTTAGAAAGCAGTTTAAAGAAAAACTAGTTTAACTCCAGTTTCTCAAGGCTCAGAATCTCTCACAATAAAAATCTTTCAGAATAACATGGGAATGAAAGGAAGCACAGTAATATAACAAGAGGGAATAACTGCTCTGCTTAAAATACAAACTATTTCACATGTTTATTCCTATCCATATTATATAGAATTTTTCCACTGAAAGCATTCCAAGAATGTGCCATTTACTGCTAAATCAATGAAGTCAAAGAGCATGGGAATGTAGTCTGAGATCCCAGAAGAACCCATCCAGATTGTGCTATCAACAACCTGCAATGCAGTGCAAGGTTGACACCAAGTCTGGCACTTTGTCCAAATCCAGTGATTATTTTTGTTAAAGGCTACAAGTGCAGGCATTTTCAGTGTACCATTTGTGGCTGTTTGCCTTGGGAAAGTTAAGTAAAGTTGGAAAACAATGCTTTTTTAATGAATATATTTCACTTTCTCTCAATCTATATGCAAGTGTTTATTGCAAGCAAATTGCTTGTAAGCTGTTCTAAAATAACCCCCTAAAAGTAAGTAATTGAAGCTTACTCTAATACATGGCAGAAGTAAGAATTCTGCTGAGTTACTACATGCTCAGCTTTTTTCATCCCATGCCTTGTCTATGTTAAGACCACAGCTTCTGCGATAAATATGATTCTTGTATAAACACATTCTTTCCAACAATATTCATCTGGCTCTTTGCGTCTAAGAGAGTATGAAACGTTACAGAGCTCTCAGCACTCCATTCTCTTTCTCATTCAGTGAGCAAAAATAAATCTTTGCTTCTTCTGTTGGTATATAAATGCAGTGCCAGGAGCTGCAAAATCCTTCCCTTTTCTAGTAGTGTCTAGCGCACTCGAGAACTCGCCGTTAGCCACAAACGTGAAGAAATGTTAAACAAATTTGCCACTGCATAACCACCTCCTCCTACATGAGCTCTTGGGATAGGTTTAATCCCCAGCTGCACTTGAAGAATACACTTGTTGAGATTAATGTGGCATCAGAGCCGGACTGCTTGCGTAGTTTTGTTTAGAGCGGCGTCAGCATCCCTGCAGAGCCAGCCAAGCAGCCTATTTGAAACACATCTCACCAGGGCAAGAAATCACATGTTTTTACATTGTATGGAGCAGAATTTCCACAGGGGACTGGGGAGATCTCGACTGCTGTTGGTCTTTGAAAGAAGTCCTTATACATTCAGGATGAAATTTAGCTTCTCCTCTTCAGTCTGGGCTACATTTAGAAATAAAGACCCAAGACAATGCCTAGCTCCTGGATCCAGATGCTTACCCAACCATTTCCTTGCTGTGTATCAGGATGAGACACAGGTCCTTTTTGTCTCCTTTTTCCCTTTCTTCTGCCTCATGCTCTAGTGGAAGAGCACAAAGCTCTTGAGAACGCAGGAATACAGATTGTAGGGGCACTGGCTCTGCAGGGCTGGCTGCAGGAAGATCTAGAGTGTACTTCAAATTAGACACCATTCTAATGAAACAGCTGGAACCAAACAGGTACATGGAGACCAAAAGCAGAAATTCAGAACACTATCATTATTTCTTATCTAAAATATTGGATTAGTACTTTGCAGACACGAGCAATTTAATTCTCAGGTTCACCATGTCTTTTGTTTAACACTTGCAAAGCTCTTATGACTGCATCCATTCTGCAGTGGCAAAACTGTCTTTTCTCATTATTTGCATCACTTTAGTGAGTAAAGTCCTCTTTTCAGATTAGAATTCCATTTCTGTGTCAATAATGACGGTAGAATAGCTGCAATTCAGTCCATTGTACTAATTTGAAACTGTTAAAGAATTCCATGTTTATCTTTTTGATTATTTCAAATTAGAAAGAAAACTTCACTAGGACTACTTGCATGAAATTTCTTCACAATAACTAATTGTGAGAGTGATGTGTTCAGTAAAAGCTTGGGTCTTGCACATACACACACAAGAACAGGCACACACATACATGGAAAGCTCCTCATGCCTAGCCTGTAGATATCCATTTCTGTAGAGGAGTGGAATCACAGTTCTTCCACATTTGCTCATCATCCTCATCCTTATTGTGTGCCTGCTGAGCTTCACTCTCTGGAGGTCCACCTCCGGGGAGGGAAATGTGATATGGGCAGTTTTCTGAATTTAGACCTGAGAACAACTGAGAAACCCAATGCCGGCTGCACTGAGCAGCTTTTCTCTCTACTGCCAAGTCTGCAGCAGCCTTGAGAATTCACGCTCTGCATAGCAAAGGGATATGTTTCTTTATCATCTGAGTCAGTTTATTCACCATTGGCATTTGCAGAGCACATCAGTAATGCTGTGACAAGGCAGTGCACAGATGAAAGCCAGAACCTGATCCCCCAAAGCATCCTTTTTCCAGAGCTACATTACTCCAACTGTAACACAGCCCTTCACACAAAACCACGGCTATGCCTTTTTTCTTTAGTAAGAATAATGTGTGCTTATGGCTGAGTTCTCCATCAGTGTCTGTTTCTGACACGGGGAGCTAACTAAAAAAAAAAAAATCCCCTTTCCTGTTTCTTTGTCTGTGTATACCGACATGTGCCAAAAGGAAGCATGTTTGGACACTATTATGCAGCTTGCTGAGAAGCTATCTTAAAAGTGAGGTTTCTTCTTTCCTACTAGCCATTATGGTTTCTTATCTCAGGCATTCAAACTATTTGCTAATTGCTCTCTTTTCTGTTATGGAATTTTTTGGTGTGTTGTTTTTTTTTTTTTTTTTTGCAGGGGGGGATTTTTTGTTGTTTTACAAAGTAGTTGCTATGAAAATAATAACCACTTGTGGACAAGAACATTTCTGTCCATATTTTTAATACTGAAAGACCCTGTATTTATTTTGTAGGAATGTTAGCCTTTCTCTGGGGATATCCTTATAGAAAGCAGGTTAAATTTTGCTGTGAGATTGAAATGCTGGTGAAATAAAAAGACTGAGTAAGTCTTTGTGACTAATTGCTACCAGGAGTTATACTGCAGCCTGATCCATAACCATTAAAACAAATAGAAAATAGACTCCCATCTACTTTACATTATATAAGGTACATTATATTTAAACATAAAGGCTTCAACTATTTTTCATTGCAAGATTTAGTTCCCCTTTAACTCTTATTTTGCTCTAGACTTAATGAAAATCCAAACATATTCAAATATACTTGTTATATATTAACACATTTAGGGTGCTTTTCAGATTTATCATGCCTACAAAGTTACTAATATGGATATAAGGGGAGAGAAAAAGAGGTGTGAGCTGTATATAGGAACACGATTGACAAGAACCGTGCAACATTGTGCTCTAGCTGGCACTAGCACTGCTCCGCTAATGCACAGCTGGAATTCACAACCAAAACATGGAGATGGAGTTGTTGTTCCTTTTAAAAAGAGGTAGATGGTATCAAAATCAACCTCTAAAATCTCCCAACAGAAACATCTTTCCATCTGCTGCTATAGTTTCTTTATCCTGAAATTGTTCTGTGGAATTTCCTGTTTACTCTCAATCTCCTAATTTATAGATCATGTCCTTCAACACCAATGGTACAGTTTATGTAATTCCCATTCACTGAATTCCTTCATTATGTTCTTTTAGAACAAACTGTGTTATTATCTTAATGTGTGCAAGTTCATGAGGTTTAACATTTTTCTACCAGCTACAACTTAACTGCAAGTTTGAGCCTCATACTCACAACTGCCTAACTGAAAAAGAATATTAAATTCAAACCAGTGGAATAAAATCTAAATGCTAGAGTGACTATGGCATTACTTTTGAATTTTCTCATTTTATTGGTGCTCCCAGTATGCATTAATTCTACCTGAAACACCACTAAAATATAACATCTCCTGCTCAGTTACCTGAAGAATCCTTCTCTGCATCACTTTCGTGGCTGATCTCGAAGTATGGGACCAGCCTGGAGCATCACCAGTGTGACAGCTGAGACAGCTATAGGTCACCAACTCAGAAGGAAGAAGTTTGTGAGTACTTCTGCAATGAATTTCCCTTTCAGGAAGCTGGTAGGATAGGCAGCCTTCCCACAGGGCAAATGGTAGGGCTCAGCACTGGCTATACAGACACTGCTTAAGCAGCAGAGTCCAGGACTCATCTCTTCTACCATCTTCCCTTTTCCTCCAGCCACACTTCTCTTAGAGAAAGGTCTTTACAGAAAAGGACAGGCACAGAAACCCTGCGTGTGCTGTCCTTCCTAGGCAGTGCTTAAGGAGGAGGATGGATGAATCACTTTTTCCATCTCACAAAAGCATGCACTTCCATCCTCAGCCCATCCAGTGTCAGCAGCCTTCCTGCAGCCTGGGAAAACCAAGGAAGAGAGCAGGCACTGGATCCTGGTGCACACCACTGTTTCTGTCTCTCAGGAAGTCTTACAAAATCCATTTCTAGAGGGGCTTTGGAAAATTGTGATTCAGTTTATTTACTAAAATAAGATTTATTTCACTAAGTCCTCCCTGCATTTTTAAGTGGTTTGTTGAAAATCTTCCAAAGGTTGACTCGGGAACCAAATTCATTTTAACTTAGTAGAAACTTTCTTTTAACCAAGTACATAAGAAGCAAAGGCCATCTGCTGCTGACTGGCCAAACTCAAGATGAGATTAACTAATCCTCTTGCTCCTTTGCCCCAGCTTCTCCACCGTCTCCCCAGAAGTAACAAGGCAGCAAAGGCCCCTTCATTCCCCTACTGACACCACTGGAGAGGGATGGATGCTCAGTGCCCACAGTGAGAGCAGCTGAGATGGCACTGAGCCACCTATTTAAGCAGCACTTTGGCTGCACAGTGAGTGAGCTAGGCATTGTTATACCTCACAGGCTAACCTGGCCCTCAGACAAACAAAACATGACACTGACAATACTCCAATTCCCCTCTATTTCCAGCAACTTTGTTCCAAGTGGGAGAGGGACATCAATATGACAACCTGCTCCATGACAGCTTATTGAGGATCATGTCCACCACATTAACACATTTCTATCAGACACAGAACAGCTTGACGTTACCTTCCCCTTGTGCAGCCCTGAGCCCTGCTGCATTTAGAATGGTTTGCTTTACTGCCCAGCTCACTGTTCCCTCCTGCTCTCACTGCTCATCTCCTCCTCTTCTGGCCTTAGTCCCAGCCATGTGCTGCCAGCTCCTAGACAAATCACATCCACAAACTTCCTCCTTCTGTCTCCTTTCCACTGTCCACTCCCACACTCTCCTGAAGTATCTTCACCAATTAGCCACCTGGCAAGAAGAGTATCTTCAAGTTCATTAGGTGAACATTCCTGGACAGAAAAGCACCAGTTAAAAAAGAAGGGTGGGGTTGGCATGGAATAGCCAGGGAGAAAAAGCAAAACAAACATGCAGTGAAAATAGGGTAGGAAAACAATGTACAAACTTTAGAAATTCCATGACTGATAGTATGGATGGCCAACTGGGTTTCAGCAAACCTTAGAGTGAATAACATCCTGCCTTACTTCTACTCTATAATCTGGTCTTCAACAAAAGTACAAAAGAAAACCAGAAGAAAGTGCTGGAGTACTTTGATAAAATTTTTATGGGCTGTGAGACGCTCTAAAATTCATCACTAAAAGGATCCAGAAACACGAAGAGCTAATCTGAGGGCTTGCATTTTTGTTTCAGCAGAAGAAAGTACAAACCAGACCAAAATCAAACACAGCTCATTTTCAGAAGACACAGGGTGGTAACAAGCAGTTGTGTTTTGTAAGAATAAGACATCAAGAAGAGGAATGCATCTCACTTCTGACTTTTTTCTAAACATGGATCTGAGGTCGATAAAGGCGAATGAGCTCACCTCCCAGTAGAGATAAAATTCCACTCATACAACTGATTAGCTGTAAGACAGTCTTCATACTAAAACTATTCCAATCAACCCCTCCTCCCAAAACCTTCCCACAACACCCCCCAATGCCACCCACAGCTCTCAGAGCATTGGAAAAGTAGCTGACAAATGGGAGTGCTGTCCATCTACTGAGTTTTCCAAGTGTTATGTTTTGGCTATTTATTGGCACAGTTACATTGCAAATGAACTTCTCACTCACTGATATGTTCCAGCAAAATTTGACCTAAGCAAAGCATACCCAGTAATTTTGGCCAAATTGGCAAGGGATGATTAAGATTGCTGTTATTTTTACTTTGTTTTGACTGGCTTTGAAAAGGCAGTCTTAAACAGGCTTTTCTCACTTTCTGGAGCCTTAGGGAGCCAAGGAGGTATTGTACAGTACATGTAGAAGCTATTGTGTGTCCACACACTGCTGTGCCATTACAGGCTGCCACTTGTACCTCCTCACTCTGATTTATCACCCAGATATGAAAAAAAAAATGCACTGTTGTGCAAGCATTCCTTCCCAACTTTGATAAGGGAAATGATATTAAAACCCATAGGGGCATACACAGACTTCCACAACTCCTGGTGAACGCCACATTGTTCTCATGCTCCCCATCTTTCAACAACCAGAGACTGAAGTTCCTAATACTTTCCTAAAAATATTCAGAGCCTCCTAGATGGTGAGCTTCTGACTGGAAACAGATGAAACCTTCCAGTGATGGGAGAAAAGAATTGTCATGCACACTGACAAACCCTTCAGTAATTTTTGCAGACATAGTCTGCGGAATAATTCTCCACCTCCTCAGACTTACACCCTGTAGGTGTAGCTTCCACCAGTAAGAATTACTAGGCAGTAAATGTTGCATTAAATATTGAACTGCAATATTCAGTTACATACACATTCATCCAGCACTAGATTCAAATGTGAAGAGATGCTGCAGCAACAACATAATTTAAGAAGAAAATTACAACTGTTGCAAAGAATAGTAGAAAAGTTTGAGTTGGAAGGAACCTTTTAAAGGTCATCTAGTCCAATCCCCAGTGACCTCTCCAATGACCTTGCTTGCCTCTGAGATTGTGAACACTGTAGACAAGTCTAATATACATGAAATAACCCCTATCTTCTTCTCAGCATTGATAGGCTTGTGGTCAGATGGTCGAAGTTCAGTTCTGGACACTGCATCTCAACAGTCAAGAGGAAAACAGTAAAGTATGGTCAGCAATACAAGAAACTTTGCCTACAAGTAATAAATTAATGGGTCAGCTCTCCCTAGACTGCAGCAGCAAAGACCACGTGGGGTATAATAGCACAGATACCAGCACAGGAACTTCAGATATGCTGACAAACTTGCTGGTGGACTGTGGAACTCCATGATTTGAGCTCTTTAGGGGAAAGTTAGACCCATCTATGTTGGCAACAGTAGCAGAAATGGCATATCTCACAGTTTACTGGGACATAAACAAGGAAAAAAAGCCTGTCAAATCTAGTAAGTGCTTATTAGCTGTACTGTGTACAGAGTCTCCAAGAGATGAAGGCCTCTGTGTCACAGACACTTCTATGCACACCAAGTACAGTTTACAGAGCATACACTGCAAAGAAACAAGAGGGCTGAAGGAGGGAGTTTGGGATATTTTCTTTACTAGGGCTGAGAATCTCAACCACAGTGGTATTATCCAAAAGACAAGAACCTAGTTTGAAAAATTAGTCAGTACCAAACCCTGGCTCCAAGCTCCCTTAGGTGCCTTCAACTCCCACTTAATTATTTAGTAAATAAGTACAATGACCAAAAATCAGCACACAATGGATGTACCTCGTTGTCAAACACTTAAAAAGTGTTTTACTAAGGAGAACTGAGCTCTTGGCAGATTTACCTTACATCACGGGCCTGTGAACAAGCCAAGAGAGGAAGCAATGTCTCCTGAGAGCCTAAGGCCACAAGCAGGACAGCTTGCCTGGAGGCTGCAGCACCTCCTGCACCTCACTCCTGTTCTATCACTGGCTGTGGGCACAGGTGGGACACCCATGCAGTAATATCAGAAGTACAGACAGCTGGGCTGGCTGAGCTCAGTGTGCTTCACTGCACTTGGGTGAACTGGGAGCTGTGGGATCAGCTGCTGCCTCCTGAGCTGGCAGCCAGCTCACCCCAGGAGCAGTGACAGGCTGATAGACTGTACACAAGAGGGAAACACTTCTTGCTTTTGGTTTTTTATGGTAATAGCTCCTCATAGGCTCCCACATCATGCAAAGCAGGTACTGAGGCTTTCTCCTGACAATGTATGTATTGAAGTACCTCATGTCTGAACAGGCTTGAGAGCTTCAGAGTGTAAAAACCGCGCTTCTAGTAATAAAAGGTAGTACTTATATGTTGTCTGAAGACAGTACAGAAATCAAATCTCTTTAGGGAAAAAACCTCAAACCTGTTTTGAAATCAACGTTTCTGATTTTGTTTGTTGGGCATAAAGCACTCTGAAGGTGAACTGGTACACTGCACTAATGGCTACTTTTCACCCTGTGCATTCATTATTTACACACTTTATTGAAAATATTAAAATTGCTTGATGCTAATACACCTTGCTTGTTGGGATATTTTTGTTTGTTCAATTTTTGTTGTTATTTTGTTTTGCTTGTTCCTCATTATAACAAATACAATCTAATTGACAGGAATGGCAAATGAGATCTAGATGAACTCTGGTAGAGACCATGGGTGAGATGTCCAGCTGATACTAACTGGGGTAGTTCCATTTTCTTCTTGAAGCTAGCAATTTTCTTGTAAAGGCATCTGACTACTGTCTACTGTCATCAGAGAGGCTTCAGAAGAAACATGTGTGGGCAAAGGAAGGGGAATGGCAGAGAAACCACCTACAGGACATCTGACTACCACTGGTTCAAAAAAGAGGAAGACACAGTGCAGTGGCAGATCAGAGAGTATTTCACTTCTTTCCCCACCCCAGGCCTCCATCAGTTTTTCTCCAAACCACAGGGAAACTACCAACAGCCACCTGTACACCTCCCAGGTCTCATTTCAAGATCCTGAGTGGAAGCCTTAAGTTTTGTGGCTACTTCTTGGTTCAGGAGTGAATTCAGCAGAGGTGAAGGTGCACTGGTGCCATGATCTAGTTGAGGTGTTAGAACATGGGTTGGACTCAATGATCTTACAGGTCTCTTCCAGCCTAGAATTTCTGTGATTCTGTGATTCTGTGAAGGTGAGCTGTATAGGAAAGGTCACATGCAAAAGTTATCCCAAATGCACCTGAGTTTTTGAAGCTTTTCACTTAAGAAATCAGAGCAGTCAGTTTTAGCCTATAGGAGGAGCATGAGCTTAAGTCCTCTCTAACACGGAACACCTTTCTTTACACACTTTTTCTCAGTATAAGTTCTTGTTCCGTCGCACTCCACTGTGTACCCTAAAATCTGGAGAAAATCTGCCCTATTTTTGACTTGGGAGACTATAAATAAATGTAGATAATAGCAGACAACTGCATATTTTTACATATATTACATGAAATTATAGCAACATTCTTCCTTGCTGAAGCGACTTTTGCCCTTAAGCTCTCGAGACCTTTGTACTTATTGAAAATGGTTGTGTGTGTGGCACTTTAATGTAATGACACAATCTGTAAGTACAATAGTCTAAGTTAAATAATGCTTCCTCACACAGTTTCAGGCACACAACTAAGGAGTTAAGTAGTTTCCATGTTTGTTTTTCCTGGATCCTGTTCTGAGACTATCTTCCATAGCTGGAAAAGGTCAACATCCTACCATTAATACAACATTATTCCCACAAGTTTCTACAACAAAAAAACTTTTCATAAACAAAAGCCATTTTTTAATGTGGTGCATCAAGAGCCATGTTTACTTGCACTGTTATTTTGCCAGTACCTTATGGTTTAGAAAAGATAAGGCTATTAACAGAATTTAAAATACATATTTTTTGATCTTATTCCACATTGGGAATGAAAGAAAATGTTACTAAACTGTCCTCCTAACTTCCTCTCTTGAGAGGTCAGATAACTTGGCAATCTATCACTTCTGAAAAAGAAAGTATACATATGTGTATTTGAGGGAGCCAAGACATGTAAAAAAAAATCATATACAATCATTCAAGATTTTCTGAACTTTGCTCTGAAAATAAATAATGCTGACATTAAGAAACCAGTTTGAAGTATTTTATGGTTATTAAAGCTAAGCCCCACAAATCTTCTCATAATCAAAATGCTCAGAGGAACTTCTCTGCTTTGACTTAACTCTCTTTGTTCCTATGCACTGGTTGGCAAGCATGGTTCATCTGGGAAATGCACATACGTTTATAGTCTTTCCATTTGTCAGCTTTCTGTAAAACTTCAAGAGTGTTCACAAAAGCAGTACCAAAATACTTGCATGACATCTGGCTAAAATGTAAAAGGAAAAAAAAAAACCAAAACCACTGAAGAGATGTGAGCTTTGTTTGTTTGGGTTTTTTCCCTTCACATACAGTATCTAACTGCAGCACCTGTTTGGATTGTTCATTTGTTCCTAATGCATATGATTCACATCCCTTCATTCCAGAGAAACAAATGCACTAAACTGCAACGTACAATCCAGAACATAGATCCCACTATTTCTTCTCTTTGAACTTCAAAATTAAGTTAGAAAGAATGTATTGGAATGGTGGTATCTGAATAAGAAGGTGCAGTGCATGGAATTAAATATGTTATAATCCTGAACTCTGAAAAACAAAAATTGTTATTACCTGTTAATCTATTTGATGTGACTCTTCCCTATACCATGGCTTCCCAGGGCAATCCCTGAGCTGGTGAATGCTATCAGTTACCAGTTTTAGATCAGAAATGCTCCTGCTGAGTTTCCTGACATGAGGGCACACATGGAAACCTGAGGCACACTGTCAGCCCCTGCACTGCCCACACTGGGTCATGGTACAGGTCTGCCTTGATCTCTGGGTGCATCTCCTGGGGACCTCTTTCTTTCAAGAATTCTGTTTCCTCCCCTACTCCACTAAGGAAAAGGATTTTGTGTCAGGGAAGCAACTTTTGACCTTCGCCTGGCACGTGAGCAAGATACAAACCTTTGTAAAGTTTCATGCACTCAGCAAAGCTTTTCATTCCCAGCAGCTGAAATGTGGGAAGATCCTGCATTTCCTTTGGAGTGTCCCCAAACCCTCAGGGCTCCTTTTCAGAACCAGGCTCTGGGATCACAGAGCACCGTGTGTGTGTGTGTGTGTGTGTCTGTCTGTCTGTCTGTCTGTCTGTGGGGTACCTTTGACAGCCAGTTGCATGGAGCAGCATCAGCCCCACAGACACCTGGGTGGGAGCCCACTGCCCAAAGCTGAGGAGCTTCTGGGGAATAATTTCTGCAGCTCTCCTTCCAAACCAGCCTGGGACAGATGTGGAAACTGAGAGCCAGTTCCCTGACCCTTTTCAACAAGCATTGAGGCAGCATGAACAGGGGCACACGCCAGGCTGGGTGAAGAGGTTGGTGGAGGCTGCCAGCTGGAGGTGTCTAAGAAACCAGAAGCAAGGCTTGTTTTTATTACTAAAAAATGATTGGGAATGAGAGTCAGAGAGGAAAGATGGGCCCTGGTGGCCCAGGATGATGTACCAGCACAAGAAGGGGCTGTGTTTTTGAAAATAAGTGAACAAAAATGTTCAATGGGTAGAAGAGGGACTTTAGGGTCAGATGGATGCAGATAGTTATAGTTTGGTACAGAATAATGCACAAAGGGAAAAACAGTTCAAATAGTTGTAATTTCAAACATCTTTTTATACCTGATTGTGGATTAAACAAGAGATGAATTACACAGGATTGACAACTGGATGAGCAGGTCAGGATTTTGTAAGTGAATTTCTGCTTCTATCCATGAGCAAGTCAGCAGTACCAGGTGCTGCTGAGTGCTGCCTCTTCTGAGGAAAACACAGAGAGCAGGTGAAGAATAGGTGATGGTTGCAACTTCAGTTGAATGATAGTAAGTCAATTCATAGGAGTAAGATGAGGTAAATTCCCTTTGAGAAGCTTTCACAAATCTGTTCAAATTTCTGATTTCTATGTTTGTTTAGCTTTCCTCTAAGGAAAGAGTTTTGTTTGGAGTTCTTCATTAAAAGAGTCCTATCAAAAACTCAGGTAACCCATAGCTCAAACATTTTGAATATCAAGAGAAACTGCTTTCACATCCTAAAGATCTCGGTTAAAACCTTGGAATAAAAAGTGCAGGGGGGCTATCCCTAGCATCTCACCTAGCTGAGACATGTAATACCCTGACCAAAGGGAGAGGGACAGAACACAGAAAATAGTCTTGAAATATAGGCATAAAAGTAACAGCATTCTGAAGTGGTTACAGGAACACACTCAGTTGCACATAACAGAAGCAAATGTGCAGTTCATATTAACTCAAGCTCCATTTTCACCAGCCCCGAAGCAATAAAAATACATCTCACACTGACAGGAACAGAGGAGATTACATCACTTCAGGGACACATCTGACTGGCTGTAAGAGAATCTGGAGGAGCACAAGTGTCAGGCTCAAAGCTGGTAAAAGCCAAGAGAGCACTACAAGCACCAAGGCATCACACAAAGGCACATGCTCTGGACATAGACTAAACTGGCCCCAGTTTCAGGGTGATAAACAAAGCAGGGGATTGTTTCACAGCCCCCATCAGAATTTATTCTTAGCAATTTCAACTGCCTGACTATTCAGAAGTCAGATAGGAAGTAAATGAAATTCATCAGTCATCAGCTGGCTGATGCTCCTGCATCCTGGAGTGTTTGTGGGTTGTGCAACATTTCCTCTCCCAGGAAAAGAAATACTTGTTTCAAGCTTGAAATGCTTTTTCTTCAGTCACTAGTTCTTAACAGCAGTTTCTTGCTGAGGTTTGCTTTGCTTTGTCTCTGCTTACCTCATGACACTTTTGTATCTAAATATTAGTGTTTTGTTTGAAAGACTTGCCTTTTGTTCGGTATACATATCGCTATGTATACTTCTACAGTTTCTCTGTTTTACTACCATCCTCTCCTCCTTTCAGCCCATTCTAAGCAACTCAAGGAAACTTCTGCTTGTCCTGTGACTACACCAAAAGCTTTGTGCCCAGGGAAGGAGGCACTTCTAGGAAGGAAATCTCAATAATATTTTGCTTTGGAGAGTAGTAATTAGTATCTCCAGACAATTTTATCTCAATTCTCCCCTGACAGTCAAATTTAGGCAAAGATGGCTATTTCCTATTTCCATTACAGGAAACTGAAAGGTTCTCACAGAAGACTAAGCTGGAAGCTTAAGCATTTCCCTCCTGGACCCTCTGGAATGTCTTCCTTACTGCTGCAGTTTTGATTTAAAGCACCTGGGTCTTCCCTGGTCAAACACAATGTAATTTGCCTGTGACGCTTCTGCTTTCTTACAAAACACACTTGAGCCTCTCAAGAATTCTTAGATGCTTAGTTAGGTCTTAAAAAGCCAAAGCTTACTTCTAGACAAATTTCAGTTCTGAAAGCTAATCAGACCAGCAGCTAGAATATGTGATCAAACTGGAATAGTCCTTTTTGCAGGACCTCAGCCAAATTGTGTCTGGTGGCAATAGCTGCAGTCTGGCAAGCATAAGGCTGGGGTGGGATACACCCCACAGCTCACAGAGACCGGCAGCTAAAGGGATTAATTTGTGACACGTGAATAAAAGGGATCATGTGCTTGCTTAAAGATACAGGTTTATTGACAGAGGTTACAAGGCCCTAGGAATTACTAGATTTTGTAAAGAGGGAATTTTGAGGAAGTTTATCCTTGAACTAAAATAGGGATAAGTTAAGGGAACTTAAGTTTATCCTTGAACTTAAGGGATAAGTTACAGTTTGACCTGTATTTCACTTCATGACAAGAATACATTATAATAATTGAAACAACATGAGCTGAACAATCTTTTTTCTGAAAATCGTGGTATATGTTTGAATAAACAAATGGCAGGAAGAGATGAACAATTATAAAATGATACTAGGCATTGAATTTCATGATGGGAATGCTCTGAACTGAACTGAAAATGAAACAGTATTCCACTGGATACAGATAACAGCTCTGCAGCCTCTAATTGCAGACACTTCCTGAGATCTTAAACAGAATTTGGTTTAGAGACATGGGAATATAAAAAAAAAAAAAAAAAAAAAAAAAAAAAAAAAAACAAAAAAAACCCCAGTATAAAAGATCTCTTCTTGAAGCAAAGGATTCACAACTGGCTGCAGGAGTGTTCCAGTGACTGTAAATACATGACAGAGAAGTATGTTTATCCCACAAAAAGGACTCCTCTTGATTTAGTAGTTGATTTAGTACACAGAGGCAGGAACACATTTAGCTTTACAATTATGCCTCATTGCAAGGAGGGTTTATTTAGCCAGTTGGTGCTCTGATTGACACCATACAAAACATCTTTGAAGTCACTAAAGTCACACAAGATAGATAAGTTAGGACAGTTCTCTGTCTAGGACTAAGAATAGGTAGAGAAGGAAAATCCTCACAGGGAGAAACCAGAACACAATGTCTATGAGGAAAAGAGTAAACAACAGCCCAAATTGCAGCTGTGTAAATGCACCAACCCACAGCCACAGGCTGACAATATGATGTGTATATTTATTTATGTTTGGGCTTTTATAAAAAAAAAGTATGCTTACTGAGAATGGTATTTAGTGTGTATTTGGTTTGGTAGACATGAGGAGCCAAACTGCCGTGCTTAGGCAGGAGATGCTGAAATGATATAGAGGATTTTTGCTGATTAAATGTACACATGACTGATACAATTGGCATTGTATAGCAGAAACTATGACTTAGTAAAACTATCACAGTGGCAGTAATGTATAGCCATATTTGATGGCTTTACCAGAGAGAGTAGCACTCTTGTGGTGTCATGTGTCCCTCCAGCAAGGACTGGACATGCTGAGGAGGGACTTGCAGGGGGCGGGAGGGTCTGCATCCCCTGAGGGGGAGCACCCCCACCCCTCTGCACATTTCTTGTTCTGCACACCTTATACCACAGTGGAGCATGGGCTGAAGTGTCCTGCTTAGAGCCGGCACCTTGGAGCAGTGTCAGGGCCGCTTGCAGGGGTAGCCCAAGGACACTCTGTTTCTTCCCATGGGTGCTTCCTCATGAAGCAACCTGATTTTCCTTGGTCTTGTTTGTAGTCATGGATCCAGACTAGCCTCAACAGACCTGTTCTCCACTTCCCATGTATCTGGAATAGCTCAGGCATCTTTAGAGGTATGACACAGGAGGTATGAACAAGCAAGCCTGTTCTCTAGTTCACTTGACCAAGGTTACCACTGCAGATCAGGCCCCAGACATGCTTGATCCCATGGAGTTGCCCTGCACCTTTAACATCACTCCAGCACATACCATTCCCTACTCCAGAGATGCTTGAGCCATTGTGCCAGATTGAAAATATGCCTCTACATGCCTGACAGGCCCTGAGAAAATAGCTCTAAAGATGCAGGGGTGAGCAGCTCCCTGCTGAGACACTGACTGTGGCTCTGTGCATAGACCCATCCACGATCTTGGGTCTGCAGGTCTACGTGGCCTAGCAGAATTTTCTATGGTGGTGAAAGCTGTATCAGCAGATTTATTTTGTGATTACACTTTCCAGATGGCTTTACAGTTCACTAAGCAGCTGTCTTTGACATGGTTTCTCTCCTCAGGCTGCTCTGCTGTTTTTAGGGGGATGTGTGGGGTATGAGTGTGTGTGTAATATTTTTTTTTCTTCTCCTTTGATGGTAAAACTCTATTCTGCCTCAAATAAGTATTTTGTTTTTTTTCCCCCCTCCTCCACTGTGCTGAATTCTGGATCTCTCCATCAACTTCTCTAATTTTAATGCTGTTGTTTAACTGGATAATCTGACTTCTTCTATTTTTCATTTATATTTCATGGCACATCTGCAGGATTTGAGAGTTCACTGCATGGATGTTTCAAACCACACCATAGGATCTTGGCAGTTACACATGACTTCAGAGATTTTGTACACATATATCTGACCTACAGAGGAAGTAATTAAACCATATGGACCTCTCCTATAGAGTAGGAAGCACAACACAAATCTTCTCACTTGATTTATTATAACCTTATGTCATTTAGCAAAACCAACTCTGCAACCGTCTGAAGGAGAGAAGCCAGCTGAGGAGAGGAGAGGAGAGGGAGGAGCTGTATGGGGGCTGCAATCCTGAGCAGTTTTATGTGTTTTTTTATTTTTAATGCAGCTGTGCAGGGCAGTTGAGACCTTGCTGGCAGCACCAGGTATGAGGCAGCAGAGCACAGACTCCACAGTTTGGTTTGTGAGGTCTTGTAACAGCAAGAAAAAAAAAAGGATCTGTCCTCAGCCAGCACATCCACCTCTGCCTCTGCTCCAGTGGCAGGGGATAAGGATGAGGAGCTGCAGGGGACAGCAATAACATCCTCCTCACACAGGGAGCCCACCCCTCCTCTGTCCTGCAGCCTCACTCTCTGAGGAGGGGCTGAAGGTCAAGATTGGGCTCATGCAACCCAGCTTGTCCAGTCTACAGCACTGCCATGGAAAGGGGTCAGTCTCACAGTGGTAAGGGATACTCTGCAGTAGCAGCACAGTCATATTTGAACTGAACAGTTTCCTGTGGAAAAAACGTTTTATCCATAAATCTGCATGCCAGTGCATTCCCTCATTAAATACTGGAATAAGGAATATATATGGGTCCAACACCCACAGCATCATGTGGTGCCTTTGAGCCTTTGCTGCTGCAGTCCCTGTGCACTGGAAAGAAGCTGTCACTGTGCCCCTCTGCATGATGCTACCTCTGCCCCAAACCTGGAAGGGTTAGCAATGCATTTGGCACCATACAAAGAGCCACAAGCAAACAGCTCCTGCCCAAGGAGCTCATATCCTAACACAGACAAGCCCAGACAGCTGCAAAGACCATGGCATCCTGCATTACAGGAGGGAGACCTCATCCCAAAACCAGTTTCCCTCATTCCTCTTCCAGGCTATCAAGACAGGAAGTCCCTTGTAGGAAGCCTTTAACAGATAAAGGGTGGTGAAATGGAAAAGGAAAAGATGTTGCATGCTTGAGAGTAGATAACAGTTCACCAAAGAAAGAGAAAAGTAGGGGGTCTAGAAACAAAAAAACAGCCAAAAGGTGATTTATAGAGAAAAAGGGGTATTTAGATCAGATAAAATAATACAGACATATCCAAGTCTTCATTTGATTGAACAGAAAGACTATGCAAGTTGCCATACTCTGAATGGAGTGAAACAATTTGTACTGGGGAGGATTGCAAGTACAACTTTTTCTTTGCTCTTACACCTCTGCAGGACTTCGCCAACAATCTTGGGGACAAATAAGCCTGGTTTAAACAAGTTTATATGGGCTAATAACATATCTTTAAGCAGTGATACTATATTTACAAAAAATTAGTTTTGCTAAGTAAATAATAAATAATAAATAATACTAAATAAGCAATACGTAAACACAGAACTTAATCAAACAACCATGACCCATACCAGAAAAAAAAAAAAAAACAAGCCAAAACCATAAAAAACCCCAAAGTGCTTTTCTTTGCTGGGCATCTATGATAGCAGTAGACAGAAAGGAATTTTACAGACTTATACAGTCTTTTCATAGAAAAATAGTTTTAGCCTATGGGAGAAAAAATGCTGCACGGATGCTTTATTTGTTTGGGCTTTCAGTTTTATTCATTGTCTAGAGCTGTTTTCTGTGTGTAAAACACAGATTTCTATCCTTCAAGATCTTTTTTCTGCATGCTCTCAAAGTCCATATCTAATGGTCAATAAAATATATTTTAACATTTGTCATAATTTTCCAGATACATGTAATGGAAACACTCAGGTATACTTCAACTGTCTGGTTCATTATGCAAAGACACTGAAGATGATTTGGAAACCTTTTGTACTAACTGAGGTTAATAAAGAACATTTATTTTCTTAAGTGTCAGTAAGAAAACGCTGAGAGCAGGCTCAGTCTGCCTCGGCAGATACTGTTTGAGATGACAGCCTGCCCATTCCCACATTCCTGGTCTCTCCAGGTCAGACTCAAAGGATTCCACTAATAGCTTGGTACTTAGCAAAGCAGACAAAAGGAAAATGGGTCAATGTTACTTGCTCCCATGTGACAAAAAATACAGAAAATAGAAACAAGCACCATTTGAGAAATTTGTAAAGCCTCAGACATATGTCATGAGAAACATTTACAATCTCTGGAGTATAATTTAAGTGCTAAAGGATGACCTGGATTATCCCTCTTGGATGCCTGTGTGAGCTACCCAGTCACAGAGTAAAACCATCATCCCCCCGCTGCTCTATCTATAAACTTCTTCTCACAGTAAGCAGAAATTGCAAAACTTGGCTGAAAGCACAAATAATACTTTTGTGCAGTAGTTGAACTGTATGAGTGCTAGCAGTCAAAGCCTGACGGTGTAACCAAATCAATAACACAATTTTCTGAAAGCAATCCTGACAGTGCATTTAATTTCCTTAATGAAGTGGAATTCATATGTGAAAACCAAATAAAAAGATCAATGATACAGAATGACAGAATATTCTCAGTTGGAAGGGGCCCATAAGCATCATCCAATCCAACTCTTGAGTGAATGGCCCATCCAGGGATCACACCCTTGGCACTGTGAGCACTCCATGGTGGGAAACTCCCACCCAACAGAGCTGACACACATGCATACACACATACATACATACATACACACACATACATACACACATGCATACACACATACATACACACATAAATACACACATACATACATACATACACACACATACATACACACATAAATACACACATACATACACACATAAATACACATATACATACATACATACACACACATACATACACACATGCATACACACATACATACATACACACACACACATACATACACACATAAATACACACATACATACATACATACACACACATACATACACACATAAATACACACATACATACATGCATACACACACATACATACATACAGGAGGGTGTGCTGTGCTACGCAGACACTATTGGCCCCAATGTATGGAAAGGTGGCAGATGAGTAGACACCAGTGACATTCTCTAACTTCAGGTACTTATTTTCTAAATAAGGTAAGATATACTTGCAGGATTTCATAGGAAGACAGAAAGGATAAAATAAAAGCCATCCAAGAAAAAAGGTATGGCAATATTTTTAAATGGTTGTGAATTGCATCCAAAGGATTCTTATCTCAGCATTGGCTATTATCACCAAAGTTAACTTTGCAATATTCATCTCCAGCAAGTCTCCTTTCTATTAGTTCTTCACTAGAGTTAACTTTTCTAGAATTAAATTTTAAGTCTTGTTTTATTTTCTGAAATAAAATGATTCTTGATTTCTTACTGTGATTTCTCTTGCATTTTCTCTCCATCTCTGTGAAATGCAGGTGTTTTCAAATACACTCTTAAAAATGCTGACCTCGAAATAAATTCCTGAAATATCAGTGAAATACCTTCTTGATTTATTAGCAAACTACCATAAGATTTGTTTTTTCAATGAGTGTAACAAGCCCATAAATCAACAGATCACATAGCTAATGCAAAAGGCATCAGATGGTGTCATTTCAAATGGAAGAGCTGAATCTACAATGCCAATAGTTAATCCAGCATATTGACTTCAGTCATAAGTTTGTTTAAACAAACTTATGCAACCTTGGTATTCTTTCTGATTGATGACACAAATTCTTGAGCTTTGTCCAATGCTGTTGAATTGTTTTCTCATCACATCAGCTGAGATTGCAAACGTTTCTGATACAAGGTCATAGAAGTATCTGCACAGGTCTAACCTTGGGCTTTAGGAGGAAGGTGCAGTATCTGCATTAATGCTACATACCTGGCCCCTATTTTGCTGGAGACAATATATGTCAGTCCAGGGGAGTTTAAAATTATTAAACTGAAAATGGAAATAAAAAGGTGAATGTGTCCTTTTGACTACCTTTAATTAAAGTATCATTCTTCTTTCCTTCTGTACAGTTCTGTACATTCGATTTGAAAAGGCTTTGAAGGAATTTTGCTTTCAGGGCTGGAGCAAAAGGCAGGGAGTGCAAATTGTTACCATGGCATGGGCTTAAAAAGTCTTCTATTCCTTTGGATTACAAATAAATACAATTTCTATACATTACTTATGAAATCAAACAATGTTTCATATCTGGTGAAATAGAAATGTTCTGCAAAAGAGCAAAAGGGTAACAAGGAGTAAAAAAAAAAATTTGGTCAATATGCATATTTTGTTTGATTTGAAAGAAAGTCTCCATTTGAGTGAATTTTATCTTTTAAATATTCTTTAAAATGTTCTGAAATTTACAAATGAAAATGTGATTTCTGTGTGAATGTTTAATTGCACTCCTGCATATACTGAAACAAGACACCCTAATTTGCATTTTAATATATCTTGCATTTTTTTACTTTGAAAGAGATTCTGAGGAAGACCTTTCACTGCTTCCCAAATCTCAGATTTTGTGTAGAATGCAAATATGGGAAGTAGAGCTTCTTGCTCATGGGAAAGTTATCTAATCTCCATCCACTAGTTCAAAAAGATCTCTGATGTTGACTAAACATGTATAAACAGAGCTTAGGGAAAAAAAAAAAAGGAAACATGCATATTTCACTCAAAAAAATGTCAAGACAAATGCACTAAAGGACAGCAATTAGCAAACAACATAACTATCCCACTACATGGTTGATTAATTTTCAGTGTAGCCCAGGTAAATCAATGCTCATTAAATAAAACATTAGGTCATAAAGATATCAAGTTTCAGATTGACACAAGTTCAAGTTTTGTCAAGCAAACTTGTACGCTGCCTGCCTTTGCTAGTGAACTCTAAAGATTTTGGGCCTGTTTGCTGCTAACAGTTCATGCAATCAAACCTTATACCCAAGATGCAGGTGCCTATGGAACAGTATCAAGGGTTCAGGCATTTGTGTATGCTGGCAAGACCTTGTAAGGCTGAGTTTTAAAAGTATAAACTTAAAAAAACCATTCATTTGAAACCACCCTCACACACATGTGCAAAAGAAAACTGTATGCATGTATCTGAAAGCAGAATTTAGCTTCACACTGTTAAACAGATTTTACAGGAACACTTTTCCTGTCTTTTGCCAATGGAGCTGCTCTCCTCCATCACCTTGACCAGAGAAAAAAAGAAAATTAAATCTTGAAGTACCACACCCAACTCAATTACAGCATTGAAATAATGAAGAGTGTCATCCCATCCCATCCCATGTATAGTGCTCATTAATACCACAGGCACTTTACTTTTAAATCTGTTAGCATTACAAACACCTCAAAATACCTTCCCTCAGAGGGTAGCTTTTCCTCTGGGAATTTTCCAGAGACTTAACCTTGGTCTATGAAGCAATGTGAGATTTTGAAGCACCAATTTTTGGTACTTCTATCCATTCTGCTGCAGAATCTGACAATACTTCAGTAGATATGGGATCAAGTTCACTCCCAAAGCTTTGTATATGGCAAACACTGGAGAGCAAACAGGACATTTTGCAACCCATTTGTGTCTTGCTGACCATCAAAAAAATTCCACAAAATCTTGATGCTGATCTAACAAGTGTTTAGGGGTTGTCAGACAGAGGGAAGGTGGATGATCAGCCTGGAAGAAGGGATCAAACCTCTGATAAACTCTAAGCTGATAAGCTCTAGCTGACTATAATGTCTGCTGGGTGTGAGGATGCTCCTGGGAGAGAGAGAATCTTCCAGGAGAGGACAAGGCAGGTGATGGCAGCAGGAGGTTTGATGAGTTGACACAGAGAGCTGGATTTGGAACAGCTGAGAGGACTGAAAGGGCTGCTAAGTGCAAAGGGAGCAGAGCCCATGAGATTGCCAGATAGGAATTTGTTCTGGTAGAAGGGACTGGTGACCAGTGGTCACAATTCTGTATTATACCCCTTGTGAGGAAAGTAGAACAGGGGTGTCCAAGGGGATTAACTCAAGGCAGCTGTGTGGGAGACTGAGGTCCTGGCCAGCTTTGTGGAATAGGTAAGGTAAATAACACCATTTACAACTCCACTTGAATGGTGCTTGCAACAGAGGATGGTCAAAAGCTCTAAGTGCTTCTACAGCAATGCTAGAAATCTAAAGAGTAAGATTATGGAATTATGCTACCTGGCAATTAATGAGAACCCTGATATAAAAGGCATCTTGTGGTGGTGAAAGGAAGATAACCTGTAGCATACATAGACTAGTCCATTTACTTTACAGAAACGATAGAAAATAAGATACAGACAGGGCAATGGCACAATATGTGACGGCTACAACAAAGTGTTACAGAAAAAAATAGGGAGGAGGGGAACATTAGGAGCCCTTGTGGGTGGAAATAACAGAAAGGTAGGACTTGGTTTGTATTTAGGATTCCTCTGTTAAAGATGCCTATAATTAAATACTCAGTGAAATTAGAAAAGCTGAACAACTAGGTCAGGTAGCAATACTGGTCAATTCCAACTACCCAGATACTGTCAGGCACAATGCCTCATCCAGATGTGATAAGGAAATAAAAGTATTAGACCCACTAACTGACTTTTTCCTTACCACAATAAACACTGAGACCCATAAGAAAGAATGCTGCTCTGGGTTTAGTCTCAAGTGCTGCACAGGACCTGCTTCAAGAGGTACCACTGGGAGAACTGCTCTGCAAGAGCTTCAAAATATAACTGAATTGAATGTTGTAGTGCACTGGGATAAAGTAAGTCAAACAAATACATCACACAGATATCCAATTTCAAGAAGGGGAAATGCATAAAAATCACAAAAATAGTAAAAGCCTGAAAAAGCAGTCAAAAAGGCAAGAAGCCTAAAGCAAGCTGGAGGCTTTTCAAAAACACTGCATTAAAAATCCCAGTAAACTATGTGTCACATATCAAAAAGAAAGTAAAATGGTTCAATGAAAACCCTGCACAGCTAATAAAAAAAACTAAGGAGGCTATTGTAGGCAAAAGGGTTGGAATCATCTACCAAGGGAGGTGGCAGAGTCACCATCCCTCGAAGAGTTTAAAAAAAAGACTGGATGTGGCACTTGGTGCCATGATCTAGTTGAGGTGTTAGAACATGGGTTGGACTCAATGATCTTAAATGTCTCTTCCAACCTAGAATTTCTGTGATTCTGTGATGTAAAAAATTGCTGAAATGAACAGGAAAGCCCATAAAAAACAGATAAAGAGTAAATGGCAACTAGGATGGCTAAAAATGAATGAGAAAATTTTGCAGAAGATAACCAAGCTGATAGTAAAAAGATGTTTAAAGGAAAACAAAAAGCCATCAAGGGAAATAGCAGCACCATGTGATGCCAAGGGCTCATAAGGGGCAATTGGGGATAGTAAGGCCATAGCAGAGAAACTTGGTGACTTCTCTGCAGAGGTCTTTTCTGCTGAGGGTACTTGAGAAGATCTCTATTCCTTGAGACAGAATTATTTCAGGTAAGTATGAAGGAAGTAGTAGACAAAACAGGTAAGGCAGCTGGTACTAAGTGAACACCAGAGGGTACGTTCACCCATGACTTCTGGAGGAACTGAAGAGTGAAACTGCAGAACTGCTGGCCAAAGTGTGTGACCCAGTATTACAAACCCCACTGCACCAGTGGGCTGGTGCCAACCAAGCTTCCATGTGGAAAGGGGGCTCAAGAGGAAACTTTGAGAACTGTGGGCCAGTTTATTTCACTTTCCTGTTTGGCAAGGCAGTAGTCCACCTTAAGGAACACAATAACTGAGCTCAGGGATAATCATGGTAAAGCAAGCCTTAGTGACTACAATGTATTTGGATTTTCAAAACTGTTTTATAAAATGCTTCGCTGAAGCTTTTAAAATAAATTATCTTGGGGTTGTAAGAGAGGTGCTCTTATGGATTGAAGGCTGTTAAAGGATAGGAAGAAAAGAATAGTAACTGATGGTCACATTTCAAAATGAAGACATAACACCAGTGGGTCCTCTCAGACATGCTGTAACTGGTTTTTTGCAAAGATTCCAATGGTGATCTACAGAAGGGACTGACCTGTGAAACATCTGAGTAACTGTAGATGATACTAATCCCTCTTTGGTTGTTCAATATGATGCCGGTGCTGAGGAATCATATTGATTCCTCAGAGAAATCTGGTGATTTATCATGCTGGGACATCCAGAAGGACCCCACCAAACTGGATAGGTACAGTTCTGGTCTGCCACAGAATGAGAGAATAAAGGGACTAAGGGCTAGAATGTCACCTTCCAAAGAGAACCTGAAAAGGCTGTGACTAACCCTTTTGGAGAAGAGAAAGTTGAGAGGGAATATAACTGAGATTTACAAGATTAGGGAAACAGTGAGTAACCTAAACACAGACTTACTCAAAATCTCCCAGTACTGGAAATAGGGTGTATTTGAGGAAACCAGAGGGAGCTTTGCTTAGAACAGGTCACACAGTGATTTACAGAATTTATATAATTTGAATAGTGCCACCGGAGGTTGCAAAGACACACAGTTACAGTAGCTTCAAAAAAGGATTGGAAAAATTCAGGACAAAACACAGATACAGAAGGAATATTTAAATCAGGTTATCTTGGGTGCAAGTGAATGGACTGCAGAAAATTGCCAGAACTCTGTGCTCCCTATAAATAGCATCTCTTATGGCAGTTCACTTTTGGGAACAGAATAGTGAGCTAGATGAATAATTAAGAAGATGTTTCTAATGTTATTATTTTGTGGAGAAAAAAAAATCAGATTTAATCAGATATATCAGTTTACACCAACAGACTTACAAGGAGCTACTGCCACTATACCAGCTTGGAAGCCAGTTAATTATGATATACAAGAATTACACTAACAGTTGATAAAATTATTTTATTGGATTTAAACATTTCCCTACAATTTAATAATGGAGTTGACTTTAGAATATTTGTGTGTTCTATTTTGTTGTTTGTTTTTAATTATGAAGAAACACTTCTAAATCTAGCCCATGTGTTAAGGCTTAAACTTGTATGGAAAATGTTTGCAAGCAAATATCACACACTACATTTCCCAACTGTGCAGCATCCAAAAGCAGACAGAAGTAATTTTAGGTGTACTGGTAATAGCTTGCCCTTGGCCACTGCATCAGTGAAAGCAATAGAACAGCTGTAAAGGACTGCTAGTGAACACTCATGTTAGTCTAGGTTAAAAATAAATGTTTGGGCTTTCCCAAGAAGTGGCCTTTGGGGGGACACAAAGCTGTCTTATAATTTCAGTTTCCATGATTCCAGCCCCTTGCAAAAACAATGGCTAAATGGCTTGAGCACTGTTAGACGCTTGACTTGGGAAGTACAAAAGAGTGCAATTTCTCACTCTATAGAAAGATCAAAAAGATTTCTACTCACTTCCACTTTCTATAAAGCCTTCTAGGCTGGTGATGAAGTGAGGCTGATTATGAACTTCAATGGATCAAACAGTTGGCCATTGTACTGAATGGAGTTATCGTTTCCTACATAAGTGCATTAATGTTTAACAAATTTTAAGGCACATATATTGTTCTCTGAGCAATGCATGGTTTACAAAGAACTATAAGTCTCAAGATTTTAGGGGCTGCAATAAAACTCTTGAGGAAAAAAGAAAAAACACCAGATTTTAAAAAATTCATTTCAATTAGGCTTTCCATTTCATTCAAAACAGAATTTCAATACCATATCAGTGTTTCCCTTTACTCTTTTCCCTCTTACCCAGGCATCTGTGTACTCCTTATATTATGTTCTCCAAATGCACCTTAGGGAAAGGGTGAGTCTCTTGTTGTAGGAGAACAACTTAGGAGAAGTTGCCATAGAAGAAAATTAGAAGATGAATCTGTCTCAGGGAGAAAAGTCTGCTGTCTTTTCTCTGCCTTCTCACTCTGTGTCCTCCACTGAGGCTTATACTGTGGTTTCTTGGTCATACCATGGTCATGTGGATTTGAACACTCCTTCAGGAGCTTTGATTTGCACTGTAACTCCACTGAGTTTTTGCCCACTGTGAGAAGGGGAGATGAGGCTAAGGCTGGTCCCCAAGCCTGGCTCCTGCAGCCCCTGCTCCATCTACCTAGACTGGGTATTTGTAGCCAGCTAACAGTAAATACAACTGGAACATAACTGGGCTGAAGTGAAAAGAACAAAGACTAGAATGCCATTAAAGACTGGGAAAACCAAAACCCGCTTACAGAAGGAAGATTACTCTTTCTGCTATGAAGATGTGAACACAAAGCAGGATTGGAGGTGGGAACTTCAAGGGGATTGTGTATGGCCTGAAAGACATTTCTTGGGAGAAAGTTCTCCAAGAAACAACTCAGCATTTGCTGTGAGTTGCGAACACAGTTATCAGCAATGTCCTGATTCTCTGCACATTTGGATTTGACCAGCTTTCCTTTTGGGAATGAAGAAGAAAGTGTCATTTGCAGGTGTCCTCACAGCCCTGGGAGCAGCTCAGATGAGAGGCAGGAGGTTGCAGGCTAGACGATGCTTTTCCTTAGCTGCAGCAACTCCTCCACCACTACAGTGGGCAGATCATGCTTCTGCTGCTTTATTTTTCCGTTCCCACTGGATTTCAGCTGTGTGAGCCCAGTGAAAGCTGCAGGGTCAAGCCCAGGCAAAACAGAGTAGAGAAAACCTAAAATCACATACCTCCTTCCAGTAGGCCTGCTAGGTGGGTGCATGATTTGTGCTAGGTTGCCTTTTGCCCCTAGAAACTGCCCCTGTGAAGCAGGAATCAGCTTTCCTGTGCCTTTGTGCCTATCCTCACCAGTCCTGAACCAAAAGCAGTGTAGACAGTAGCACAGGGCTTCCAGATGCCTTACACCTGGAGACTTGGCCCAGATCACCAAAGCCTGGATAAATCTCTGCACATCTTGACAGTGCCTCTCTGCCTCTAGCACAGAGTCTCAGGAGATACCAGTGGGCATATTTTGCAAAAAATCCCTTTTTTAAAAACAAAAGTTACTGGATTAAGACAACAAATAAAGCTAAGCCTATTTCCTTATATGCTGTATCTTAAGACTACAATGACAACAAATGAAGTAGAAGCACATATAAATAAAGAGCAGGAATTCCTTCAGACCTTCACTCCTTCCATGGTTTGCAATTGTGTTTACCACTTCAGTGAATTCACTTCATTCAACAGATGCTGATGTGCATTTAGTAGCAATCCAAAGAAAATGCTTTTAATTTGCCTGGTTTAGATATGTCACTAACAGAGGGCGAGTTTCCAGAGGATGGCAGGGCTGACAGCTGGCTGCAGACCCTTGCAGTGCTGCTCCTACCCAAGCTGCAGGCAAGTGACAGCTCTGTGGCACCTGGGCTGGAGAGCCACTGCAGAAGCAGGCTCTGCCAGACTGCTTCAGGCACTCTGACAAGTGCAAACACGCAGGAACCTCTATTGTGCATGCAATGAGTCACCTCGAACAGAGAACGTGTGCCGTGCCAGATTATACTGAGCTTTTGTGAAAATAAATATTCCCATTGAGGATTAGCATGAGACCAGAAGCCATGCCAAACTTGACTAGACTCTAAAGGCCAATCCTGTTCCTTAAACCAGATGTTGAACAGAGGTTATGACATCTGAAAAGATCAGCAGACACAAAATACAGGCAGTGTATGCTAAATCAGAATGAGGTGTATCATTTCTGAGAGGTAAATTACAGACAGATAAAATATGATTTTTGAAGTGTAGAATTCTGTAAATCCCCTTTTCCAATACTTTTTCACATCTTGCACAATTAACCACAATCAGTAAAATATAATTCATGTTTTGTAGCATGTCCTTTTTCTCTTTTTCAACATCTATTTAAAGGGAGGCCAACCTCATTAGTAAGTGGGTTTACTTAATTTCCTGAGGTAAAACTGAGAGTGGTAAACAAGTACATAAAATCTGCCCTCGCTTTACCAATCTAGATAGGAAGCAACTCACAGGGAGCTTCTTGTCAGTGACTGACTGCTTCTCTACTGTGATATTTTCACATTTACAGCTTTTCCAACCTATGCAGTTGTTTTGTTTAACTACTTCTTTTTTCTTTCACATTTGGCAACTTGAAATTCAAGGTCATTCAGTCAATAAGGAGCATGAAAAACATTTCAAAGTTGATAGTTTTGCAATAGATATTTTCACGAACTCTAGTGAGCATCTTACAGCATCAGTTTTTGATTTTCAGTCAAAAGTGGGAAGTGGCAGGAGACACTTGCCAAACTTCATGTGCTGGATGACGAGGGTAAGGCAGTAACAGCTGGAGGGAGCCCCATGGGAAGCTGTGTCTCAGGGGAAGGCTTGTTTGTCCTCAGATCATCAGGTTGCCATTGGGTTATTGTGATGGAAAGCAGATCATGAGCAGCTCATGGCCAGGCCATGGGAGTATAACCATTACATTCCCCATGGCATGGTGGCCCCAGGATCATCTGACTTCCATGGAGACATCAGGACTTCTGCAGTAAACAGCAATGTTCCTTGCCTCCCACCTACACTGTGACTTTCCTGCCACCTCTCCCTCCACTCAGACGTGGAGTCAAGCTTGAGGAATGCAATGGGAATGAGAACTGGAGGCTGGCTGTGTGGAGGGAAGGCAGAGGACTGAAAAATCTTGTGAGGTTTGTGATAGCAGAACTAGCACATGACCTGCCACCACATCTCTTGCCTGACCTATTCTTAGAGATGGGTGGATGGAAAAGGCTGAGTCACTGTCTCAGCTGCAGAAGACCAAGCTGTACAGAAGGAGCTGCCAGCCAGGGCTCCAAGCCATACAGGATAGGAGCCCTGCCCTATTTCTCAGTGCTCTTTGTGGCAGGTGGCTAATCCCCTCCACCCCATCTCCCTTCCTCTGCCTCATTCCTCACTCGTTCCCAGAACAAAGAACAGACTGTCAGCCACAACATAATGCCAGGAATTCTAAACAGTTGCCTTTCAGCAGGGATTTCAGGTTTTGCAGGCATGGTTCCTTCTTGCTCTAGTGGAAATCATATAGAATCACAGAATTATTGAATCATTTAGGTTGGAAAAGATCTCTAAAATCATTAAATGTCCATATCCTATGCATGTATGTGGTATCTTTTCATCATTCTGATCTAATCTTGTCATGGCTGTCAGGTTCCTTAGCCCTCATCTTTTGATATAGGTGCCTGCTACATATCATAACAAAGCATTCACAACAAAGCACTTCTTCAAATCTGCAAGCCTGTGAGAAAGTAAGATGAAACACCAACAACTTTTTCCTGAAAAAGAATAATGGTTTTAGCACTCTTAGCAGTCTAGTGTCCACCTATGGCAAAGTATGTAGCATTGGACTTGTAACATCAAGAACAATTTAAAGGAAAAAATGTTACTTACACGGCTTCCTTTTTCAGGGAAACACTGACATCCTCCACTGCAGTCTCTGCCTCCACATGGTCCTGTGTATTTCTTCCCACCCTGCAAACCAGAACACACATAACAAAAAGGTTAAAAGATACCAGCTAGAATACCTGAAACAACACAATCAGCTTTGATTAGCAGACTTGCTGGGAAATGCTAAAGCAAAGACCAGGATCAGATCTAGGATTTACAACTGAAATCTCTTTAATATGCGCTTAGAAACAACTGTGAGTGGCTGTCCAGTTCTTGGAGATCAGCATCAAGAAATATAATGCTACTTCATTTATTTCCCTCCACATTTTCAAAACACTGCAGCTTGATGCTGAGCAGTATCTCACATATCTTTTTTGACACATGCAATAGATATCACATCACAGAAGTGCAGCTGCTTGAATTCTTCAGGGACATGTACTAAGTCCTAGGTCACAATGCAGCATATCCTTCTATACATGCTCCAAATGGTTGCTGTATTTTGAAATATTTATTGGTGGACATAAAGGAAGATGTAGGTATCATGTTCAAAATCATGAGCCAAACTCCTGCTTTCTCTTCTTCTAGAGCCACCTATTCTGGAAGAGCAAAAAATTTGCTAGCAGTCAACCACTGTGATTTAGAAGTCACTCCTAGCTTAAGTAAATGTCTTCAGTTACATCTTCCCTGCCTGACCACAACCACGTTGGCCTGGGCCACAAATATATGGATCACAAAATATGCACTGCTCCACAGAAACCCTTGGATGGACTTCAACAGGCAGGCAAACTCAGATTATATTCCATGCAAGCACCTGCACAGAATGCAGCAGCCACAGCCAGTCTGGTTCAGAAACCTGAACAGCAGAGACGCTGTGCATGCTGTGGTGTGACTTTTATAAATGTAACTTAATGATAAGGAATGTTGTGAAGACCTGCCTGCAGCACACTGGAACCCCTGAAAATGACCCAGCAGCCTAGTAAGTAATCTGGGAAAGGAGCAAGGGATTTCTCATCACTATTTATGAACTTGACTTGGCCCACGGTGAATAATTAATACAGGCAGAAGAAAAAGAGAGGACTAATCTAGTGGCTACAGAAAACCTGAATCTCTCATTCAGGGCATTTCACATGCAGTGCTCCTCACATGAAACCTCAAGGCAACCCAGCTGTAGGGTGCAGAGTCAGGCTCCAAGTCACTTGTTCTCCTCTTGGCTAAAGCAAATAATGCCTTCACTTTTCTGACTCCTTCAGAGCTTGAGTTCATCATCTCTTGAAAGGGAGGTGAAGGGAATATAAACAAGGCTCCAAAACAGGATGGGTGCTCTGAACTGCTGTGCTGTTTCATAAATAGACAGTGATGCTGCTATTCCTGCCTCTAGAGCTGACTTAAGGAGCTAAAACAGAGCGGGAACCAAAGCTGCCATGGGGCTCTAAGCAATCCTCTACTCAATGCCTGAGGTTTTTCAGTCACATTTCTCAGGTATCCATTTCTGCCTTCACAGTACCTGAAAACACAGCTCTGGGATTTGGATATCTCCCTGGCAGTCAAATTAATAAAAGGTATGGAGCAGGCACCAAGCATTACCGAAGTCCCGCTTTGGTCGTATTTGTACAGCAGACTCTTAATCTTATGATACACAGAAATACAAAGTTCCCAAAACGAGTTTTCATGCTTGTCATGAGAAGGTTCATGTCTGTATCTAAAGTACTTTTATATACTAAAACACTTTTGTTTCAGCTTTATATTTAATCCTCATGTTTAATTGAGGAAGTAGGGTTTTCATACTGATCAAAGCAGTCCACCAAACTGAAACCATGCCCTGACCTAGGTCAGGTGTTTTATGCAGGAAATTATTTCATGGATGTAGCAGAATTCTGTGTCATGTTATGAATTCTGATTTATGTTTAAGCTATTGTTTAGAGGAAATATTAAATCAAGACAATTTTATGAACTCCAGCAGTTTGCTCAGGTTGGTCCATTTTTTAGTTAAATAAACCTCACTATTTCTGTGGAGTTTATTTCTTATTAACCCATTTGCAGATGAAATGTGCATCTTCTTCTCAGTATTCTTCATTTAACAGAGTTTTCCCCACAGTTACTTCTCTGAAATTGAGTATAGTTCTATTAATTTTTATGGATGCCATGCAGATGAATGGCCTGTGTGATCATACTCCTCTGGAGGATGTGGGTATACTTTAAGGAGAACTGTGCTATGTAGTGCTGCCATTGGTAACAATCAATTCTGAACTTTTAGAATCTGTTTTTGTCAGTGTTGTAAACAACAGCATATCCCAGCCTAAGAGTAAAACACAGATACAGTAATTTTATCATGTGGGTTCTCAGTTTTGCCTACTGAGAAAAAAATAACGAGAACAATAAGTTTATTTCTTTAAATAGCATAGTGTCTCTAAATTTGGTAAACTGTTGTTAAGAGGAAAATAGAAAATGAATCAGAACTATGTTAAGATATTTGTGCACTTGTAAGAAAAAAATGGAGGAGGCTGCTAATGTTTATTTCAAATGGAAGTTCAAGGTCCATTGTTTGTGTACTATCCACCATCCAATATTTTAATTTGCATGCTGTAACAATACCAGCAGCTAATACGGGGACACAATTGTTTTCTTCCACAATTTTAGGAAGCTTTTTTTTTTTCATTATTTTTTCATTTTGTATCCTTTTATGCACACAGATTCTGCAGATAATGAAAAGAAAAATCTGGAAGATTCTCCAAGGGTAGGGAACATAATGGGAAAGCATTTGCGATCAGCAGTAACATACCTCTTCTTGATTATACTTGGGCTTTCTTTATTACCTAATTTCCACCTCTTCACTTTTCAACTGCTAGTGGAATGACTCTGGGAACTTTTAGTCACATGCAGCATTTTCTACTATCTTCCACTATTACAAATATCTGGAATATTTATAATTTTTTGAAGGTTGCTGCACTATTGTTTGATCTTACATTACTGGCAGTTACATTCTAAACCAGTATGATTTACAAGCTTGTTAATGTTCAAAAATAAGTCTGTTAGGGATTCTTGTAGAACTTTGCTAAAAACAATTATACCCATGGACCCACAATTGAGATGAAGGGAAATCAAATGGACATATATCAGTCAATAATTAGAATGCAAAAACCTGAAAGTTTCAAATTTAGCAATGGACCATGTACTTTGAAGTCCTCAACTATTTGTGTCCGGAGGAAAACAGATTTCTGGGAACATAACACTAATGGTGATAACCCAATGTGGTTGTTTTGAACTGAGCAGGAGCCTTTTTGGTCAGTGGCAAGAACAGTCACATCTAGGACATGCTTCATCCCATCCTTACACTGGCATTTAAACTGATGGACTGCATCTCTCCCAGAAAGGTCCTACTGCTTTCTCTCAACCACAATGGTGGGTGGAGGTGACTAGCTTCCACAGAGACATCCACCCCCTGTAGAAAGTGTAAGGATGGGGAGATGGATCTCCTGACTAGCTCAGTATGCAGTTAAATTAAGAGAAGTGCTCCTGCACCAGAACGATATTCTAGGATTTGTGTAATCAAGCTGAAAGAACTGGCCCTCAAGTATGAAGGAGTCTGCTGAGAAGCCTCTCAGCTCCAAGTCTTTCTCATGTTTTGGATGATGTATAATCTCTAAGAAGTCCAGAGTTTCGGCAGAGTCTAGAAATGGGGTTTATAGGATCTAATTTAAGATTTATGCAATATAGGCACAACATCCAGCTGCTGTTTTAGATCACCCAGAGACTCTCATCAGATCTATTTCAGATACCAGAGCTAAATCTCATCATAGGAGGGTAAGGGGATTAGAGATGTAGCATAGGGTAACTGGTTCAGTTGTGCCTACAGAGCAGATGTCCAGTTTCACATGAGATGAATCCTGTGCTAAGTGCCCAAGTCTCACCCTCACAGGAAGCTACACATCCTTTGATGGGAACACTGAGTGTGAAGAACGTTATTTAAGAGCAGACATATGTGCAAACACAAAATGAGCTATGCCATTGCAATGGTGTGCAAACTTTCTGTGCATAAGGTGAGGTGCTGCTTAATTAGAATTAGGTTGGAGAATCAAGAGTGAAATGTGGTAATTCTGTCCAGAAATGTGTAACATTGATGTTCCCAATGAGACCCACAGGGTCAAAACACAGCCCTTGGAGGCAACGCTGTCTCATTCAGCCAACTGTAATGGTAATACCATATTAGAGAAAATTTTGCCTAGGTAATAGTGTCAGAAAAAATAACTTTTGAGCATTAAAAAATGGGACCAATGAGGGAAAAGAAATTGAGAGTAGTTTGTTTATTTGGGAGGAGTATAGGCAGGGAAATGGTAGTGCAAGAGTGGTGAAAACTTGGAAAATAAAAAAAAAGATGAAGAGGGCATCAAATTAGGTGAAGAATGGAAGTGGTGAGGATATACTAAAAGCAAGGGCAGGGACATCTGCAGGCAGCAGTGAGGCTGACTTGTGAGCACAAGCCCACTGGGAGGCCCCACGGGGAGAGACCACAGGTCTCTTGACCAGGCATGTCCTGTGGGAAGGTGGGGTAAAAAGGGATAAGCTTGTAAGGAAGGACAGGCTTACTCCTAAATACCAACTGCAGGAGCAAAGGCAGTAGAATTACAACTTAATAGCCCTTTTGTGTAATTTATCAGATTTTTTTCAGTGATTTTGTACAAATGATAATAACAAGAAGATATAGAATTGTAATTCACTGTTTCTTGCAGAGATGTGGTTGTGAATTATTACTAATAACAACAGTGATATGTTACTTTGCCAAATGAAGAAATGCTAGGTTCTTAGAGGTGTTTTCTTTAATCATCAAATCTTAAGTTACATCTAACACTGCTCAAGTTCACACTGTTCAAAGCTAAGCATCTCCAGAGCTGGCTTACCCAGCCACTGTGCTGGGATGAATATATTCATCGTGTTCAAGGAACATGAACACTGCTCAAACAAAAGCAAGAGAAAACATGTAAGTTAAGTGCCACCTATGTTTGTGCATATTTGCCGAGTGTAAATCTCATTTTTATGTACAGCAAGCATACAACGTGTGTGTCCCAACTCAAAATTTTTTCTGCCCTCTTGCTTTCTCATAATTGTTTTTTCTCCAAACAGTATTATTTCTCTATTTACACATCTTCAGCCAAAAATAGACAACTTAAATTCCGCTTCTTTCAGCCAAGCTCTTAAAAAACACAGAAATACATATGCACTTCTCTTTAAACTTTTCCACATGTAATGATTTATTTGTTGCTAATCTTGGCCACATTTGGGTAGCTGTCATTTCTGCGTGCCCATTCAAGTACCTCCACTTCAAGGGCTGGTTTTCTAACAAAGAACAAAAGCAACCAGAGACAGACCTCAAAGTACAGTTCTATGAGTACAGAAAGACCAGGAAATATAAGCCATTTCCTTACATACAGCTCAAAAAATAATTACGGAAATTATAATGAAAATATTGCAACTTGGAATCAAAGACTCCATACACCAACATCTTCTTTGATAACATTTTGTACATTGTAGTTGTGCATTAACCTCTGTGCTGACAAGCCCCATTCTGTACACCAAAGTTTCACCAAGGATGTGTTTTAGAAGTTTTAGGAGCTTGCAGAAGCACTGAGCTAGGACTGAGGTGCTGACATTCTGCATGCCCCTGCAGTGGGGCAGTGTACAGCACACTGGAGCAGCACATTCAGATGCTTCCAGTGAGGCTTCAGCCTGGAAGTCCCGAGGGAATTCCTGGCATGCCTGAGAGTCAGCCTCTGTGTCAGTGCCAGGGAGACCAGACCAGGCCACACCTCCAGTACGAACCTCTGCTTTCACATTTGACCTTCAGCTGTTGATACCGACATTAATTTCAAATTCGGTTTATACAGCCCTGACTTAGAAACATTATTTTTTTGCTTCCTTCAAATGAAAGAAGAAAAAATAAAGTAGGAGTATGACAGAGTACTCCTGCTGCTGATCATCACCAGACAAAGAACTTCATCAGATTCAAATGTGACAGCACAGTTGTCTTTGCTCAAACCAAACATTTTACTCCTTTAAGAGCTGAAAACATTTGTTGCCTGTTACCAAACTTACTTCTCTAGAAATATGCATAAACAATCACTCAAAACAAAGTATTGAGAATGCTGTCAGCGGAGAAGGCCTGGATTGCCCAGGAACAGGCCTGGTCTCTCCTCAAAGTCAAAGATGCAATCAGCCACCAGAAAATGCCTGCTAACAGTCCTGCTATTGCATGGCACAGTAAGACCACTGTGAAGACCTTAATTGTCCAGGGAAAGGGAGAGATAATTGGCACAGTCAGAGAGGAAGGAAAAGATGTGGGTGTGGATCCTCTCCCCAACTGTTCTGAGAATTATTTCACTAAGAACTAATTCTTTCTTTCATATTTGAATGAGAGCCAGAATCTTTTCCAGACTGGATGCATGGCAACTAGAATAATTTAGTGCGTGACCTAAAAATCTTATGAATGTTTACACTTCCCACCAAAAGTAGGGGGAGCCATGTATTTACATATCCTTCAATGAAAAAACTCTGGAGGAGGAAACTGGTCCCAGGAAGAACACAAAAAGATACTTCCCATCAGCTGTATGAAGAGAGCTGGTCTCCTAACCACTGCCTAATGGAGTCCTCCCAATGCAATGAGAAGAGCTGTACTTGTGGTAATCAATTATTTATTATAAACTGGTGTGAAGTTCCACATGCCCTCTCCCTCTCAAGTAGTGTATCAAGAAAACTGGGAAGCAGGATGCCAAGAAAGCAAGCAGCTTGCTTCAGCTCTGAGTCCTGGTGGGCATGGGAATGGCAACAAAGGAGAAGTACTCAAAAGCACTACTGGTCCTAGGGACTGAGATACCTTGGTTTGATGTCTGGGGTAAGGAAAGGAAGGGCAAGAATTTAAAGTCTCCAGTGCTGAGAAGACCCTTAGAGACAGGAACTGATCTTCTCAAGGGTGTCTCAGCAAGTATGTTGGAACCAGAAATGTGAAATATGAATTCTGTATCTCTCAGAAATGAAGCTATAAAAGACTTTCCTCTTATGGACTTGCTTGTGACTCTTGATTATATGAACCTCCTGGCATGCAGCCTTGATTTGAAGGCTGCATAGTTTCATTTCAAAGTGAAACTTCACAGCTCCACATGTTCACTTTATTTGAGGTACTATTTACTGTCCCCCTTCAGATTATAAAGTTCTCTAGTTGCTGTCTGGAGACACTGCCTTGGAACAATGGCAGAAGCCAGATATGATACAGTGTGAATGTATCCATCACATTTTCATTAAACCATTTCTAATTTTGTGGCTTTCATCCAAATACATATTTACCCACAAAACCAGATGAAATCCAGAAAGAGCAGCTGTGATATAGTAGGCATTAAAAATAAAAAAAGGTCTTTAAGAGGCCAGGCAAAGAGAAATGCTTAAAAGCTGACTACGTATAAAGCACAGATATTTGAATAACTCTCCAGGGGTCTTGCCTAGTTGTCCAACATGAGTTTGTTTGCAAACAGCACATTTTGAAGCAAGCAGCATATGTTGTGACACAGTTTTTTGTCAAGAGGTTTGAGAATGGAAGTTTCATATTTTACAGGTAATGAAGGTGATTTCAGCCATATTTTTCCTTTTTTTTCTGTCACAAGGTGATTATATGTTATGCTAGAAAAGAGGAATATAAGATAGGAAAACTCAGTTAAAACACTTCAAAGTGTCAAACAACTAAAAGAAGTCACCTCTATACAAAAATATAGCACTCCTGCTTATTTTCGAAGAATCTGTAATGCCATGGGAAAGGGAATCCTAAAAGTTTGCCCCAGATCTCTGAATGAAAGTGCTGCAGCTTTCAGGAACTAATGAAGAAGGGATAAAATGCAAAAGGCTTTTTCTGGAACAAAATTGCATCCAGAAAAGGAAGAAAAATATCATCTGGCACTTCTCTGTTTGAGCTTGCCTAAAGAAATGACAAATTTTGTCTTAGTCATCAGCTGAGGCATGAATATATGGTAGCAGGAGACAAGTAATACTGCAGGAAAATGAAGCTCTTTGAAGAGCGTGCAACCATGGTTAAAAATGTCTTACATCTTACAAAGGGGCAAATATTAAGCAGCCATGAAGTGGTACCTATGGCCCACAATGATTACAAAAAGAGAGTAAAAGTGTTGCTCTGTTTTACCAAGGTCAGAATTGGGTTTGCCTGCAAAAAAAATACCCCACAGGTATGAGCCTAGTAAGATTTTGAAGCTGGAAATGTATTAATAAAGGTAAGCAAAGATACCTACATTAATTATTACTATTAGTTAAGGCAAGCCCATTGGCTTCCTTGATTATAATGAGAACTCAAGACACCTCCTGAATATGTAGATGCCTAAATTTAGGTGACTTCATGTCACCTGGTTCTTTGTTCAAACAGGATTTTTTAGCTGAATCTGAGAGAAAGGTACATGATGCAGCAGTAACTACAGTAAAATCTGTATTGGTAAGGTAAAATTTGATATCCTATTAAACTTGATCCCATCTTTGGTAAAGCAATACTTTTGGAGATGTGTATTATTTCACTATTATCTTTTCCTATGAGACAGCAGACTCTCATCTAACATTCAACATGACATTCCTCATCTAAAAGGATGGTGGTCTTAGATGTCTCTCTGGGATATCTTAACATGAGTCCTTGTTCTCAACACCCCACCCCTAGGAATTGAATGCATCTCCACAGAAGCTACTTAGGTCATTTAAAAAACAGTATTACAGAAGTCAGAAGTGTTTTCTAGTTATCAGCAATGAAAAAAGTCCTTTGACTTAATTCTGTGATTTTATTGTGACTTGCCAAAGTAGACGTAATCACTTGTTAGGGACACTGAAAAGCACAGATTGTTTCTCTTTTAATTTTTATTCTAGTATTTTATTTATGCAAATCACTGTGCATTTTGTATTTGATCTGCCCAGAGCTTATGCAAGGTGCAAGTTAGTGAACAGTGTGATCTTGATATGTGCAGTTACACTGGAATATTTTCCATAAAAGAATGAAGTCAAAGCCTATCAACTCTTAATCTGAATTTGGCTTTTGTGCAATATCTTATATGACTAGAATAAAACCTCCTTTCCCATCCCTAAGAACAGAAAGACATTTGTTCACATACTAGTAGCATAATAATGAACCACAGCATTCACTCATTAAAGTAGCAATTTCTATATTTAACTACTTCTGGTTTCCGAAGTCTAGTCCTTTTCAGTTTTGGAAAGACATCCAAATAATGATATCATTTGCTTGAAACAATAGAAAGTCTGGATGCTAGTCTATATATGGAGATATTTTTTTTTAGTCTATTTATAAACCACACCAGTTATTTGACCTGTCTAGTTTACTCACCTACGTAAATTGGCAGACTCAGGAAACTTAAGAACATATTATTCTTTGTGACTGGTAAGCCTTAAAGGTTGCTAATCATACCTCAGATAGGCAACCAGTATTTCTGAGAACTCATCTGTGCCTATTACACTAAGAACAAACCAGCCAGCCAATGTAGGAAAGATTTTTTTACTTTTGAACCAGCAGCAGTGCAATGGCATTACTCTGCTCGTGGGGAGGGGACTGACAGAAACCAGCTGTACAGCTGTTCACATGGCTGCAGCATCTGGACTTTCTTCAGTGCACTGCAATGGTGCCAGGGCTTCCCAAAATGTGAGCAAAACCACAGAGATTTTATTCCTGTTTCATGTTGTCTGTAATAACTTTAAAAAGTTTGATTGTGGCAGAACTGCTTTTATCAATTGAATTAGTTAATTTTCCTCTGATAACTGTTTACAGACATTGTTCTGTTTACAGTCATGGCTCAGACACGGTTCAGACATGCTGATCTGGTTCTGAAGTGAATACTTAAAAGATCCTGGGAGTTCTTTTTTCCCTTGGGAGGGATGAAGTTGGCAATGGTTTTCAATGGCCTTTTAAAATCTTCTTGTCCCTGCAGAATCAGATATAATGAAGAAAGCAAGAAAGCTGAATTTAAATTCTTCCTGCAGAATTATATAAATCACAATTAGAAATATCTACCAAGAAGTGAAAGTATGGAATTATCCCTGACAGTATGATTTGGAAGGAATGGATCTGCACAGGTTTATCAGTGATGGCACAGATTGGCTGACACTGCATTTATCATACATGCTGATGGGTAAGTCCAGTCCAGTATAACCTTTACAGCCCTGGCTCAATTTTCAGAGTTGGCTGTTAGACAAATGACTGTAGTGGAAATATTAAATGTGGAAATTTGCTATGCAATTTTTCAGAACTGCTTCTTGGGACTGGACTGGTATTTCCTTAAAAGTAAGAAGAATGGGTAAGAGATTTGCAAACTGGAAAAAGAATTGCATTCGATGATGGAAGTGTTTACTGCTAACTGCTTGGTCAGATGCTTCACCCACCATTTCCTTTCTATTTCAGTCAAGAAAAAGCCCATGAGAACAAGCTTTCTTACTGACCCATTTTACTTTCCACTTTTGATTGCAAAACTTTACCTCCTCCCTGAGCCTTATTGCCTCTGCTCCAAGGTGATCTGTGTTGCTGCTGGTAAAAGCCTTGGGTACAGGTTTAGCAAATAAAGAAGCCACAGTAGAGGATCTGACATATCAGGGCTACATGCAGACATCTGTGAAAGCTTTTCTATTTGCAATGAGGTTAAGGAAGGTAATCTAACATAAGAAAGTATTCAGAATGAAAAGACTAATATGCCTCTGTGGATATAAAAACTGGTAGTCAACTATCATTGGCAATCTCTTGTCTCACCTATATACTTTTCATTTTATTAAATGTCTTAAAACATTTGCTCATAAAACTCACATGATATCTTTCTTTCTTCTGCCAAAGAGCTCTTTTAGTTACTTACCTAGTTAGGGGTCAAAATCTATATGTCTATATAAAGTATTTGCATCTGTAGATTACAAAATCAGAAACCTGGAATGGCTGAATTGTTACCCTGAATCCTAAAAAATAAATGACAGTTTATTCTTTGGATATTTCTTCATCCTGCATATCTGTTTCCACATAATTTTAATGGGAAGAGTGGGAAGGTTTGTTTGTTTTATTGGGGTTTTTTTGGTTTTTTTTTTTTTTTTTTGGAAGGGGGGAATAGGGGAGGTTTCACTTTCTTCCAAATATCCCCTTGACTATACAAGAGCATTACCACAGCCATACTGTGAAACATTGGCTCAGGATATGGTAATATGGAAATTACATTTATTTACTCAATGAAAAAAAGGGCTCATCCTTCCCATATTACCACTGACTTGTGACTTAAAGCATGCTCTGGTTCAGTTTGGCAACTGAGCTGATTCCTGCAATGTTGCAGAACTGGGTTAAATGCACTTTCCCAGAGTTTGATGAGTCACTGGTTCAGCTTGGTCTGGGACCCAGATCTTCCTGCTTTCCGGTCCACTTCCCTGACCAACAGACAAACACTGTCTGCATTGCTGCAATTGTTGCTCAGCCTCCACACCAAAAATGCTCTTATCATAGTACAAACAACTAACATACTGAGATTATAAACAACCAAGTATCGAGCTTTAAACTGACTTAAGGGATGTCATTTGGCTTCTCTTTCACATCCTTTTTCATGACATGCTTGCTATTTTGCAAACAGATCTGCAAAATTCAGAAATGCTCATGTCTTGGCAGTAAAAAGCAGAAAATAGACAAGAAAAAAAGTAAGTAATGCATTTATAGCTCACTGAATGCAGTGATATGATCTCGACTCATGATATGAGCTTGACTCTTACAAGAGGTGGAACAAATCCCAGAGTGCTCATCAAGCTCAAAGGTTTTAGAAACTGGTAACTGATGCTTTATTCAGAACATGTTTCTGTATGGGCTGTATATACCACCTAACCCAGGAAGAATAGCCTTGAATTTGAAATCCAGAGGCAAGCAGAAGACTGGATGCATCTATACAGCTTTGCTATAAGCAGCTTTCTGTGAAACTCCTCATAGGCGATGCCAGCTCAACATAATGGTATTGAGCAAAAATGCCCAAGGACTAAGAAAAGATCTTAGAGAAACTTTATCAGCAATGATGTGAAATAACATGGGGCTGCAACATTCATGTTCAATAAAACAACAACAACAACAACAATGAATCCAAGCTCTATGTCCTTGCTTGCCTCCTTGGAACCACATATCTCACGCCTCTGTTCAGAGCAGATCTTCAGATTAAAGATCAGTAATGAGACTGTTGCTCTCGTGAATAGGTACCATCTTATTGTGGCACTGGTCTGGCTTCTCTAAGGTCTGAAATACAAAAACCCAGTGGCTTTCCTCTGACATAAGATGGTTCTCCCCACGTAGATTGATGAATTAAGCTTCTAGTGAATCATTACTATATGTATGGCTCAACCACCATAAAGACTCTTCTCCAGGGACCCTTTGCTCTACCACAAAAACCACAGCTTCATTTTCAGGCATCAGAAGGTAAAGAAAAATCATATATTTTTCTTGTCTTTCTTTTCTGTGATCATGGAAAAGTCAATATCTACACTATATTTTGTGAGCAGAATAGATCTCAAACACATTAAGCTTCTAGAAGGACTCTACTACATATCCCCTCCTGGAAGAATCAGTCTCTCACCATTTACTTTTATAAACTCAATGCTTCACCAGCAGAAAGCCTGGCAAAAGTTTTCAGTTTCGTTGCTACTCGTCACTAGATCCTTCCTTCTGTGTCCTATTTTTCCAACGTCTAAGAAATTATTCCAGTTGATTTTTGAAAAGCGGATCTTTTTCATGAAAAGGCAACAGTACTGACACATGCTGGATCAGTACTGAGGTCTTCAGTCTGGTCACACGTTGTCAGCAACATCTGTTGTTCACAGATGTGAATCTCACCAAGCACTTGAGGGACTAAGTTCTGTTTGGTGCCTGTAAGCTGCATAACTAGAACTTCATTTCTCCATCTAACAAGCCAAGCAATAATCCACAGAAAATTCCCATTCTCTGTTTATATTACTTAATTTGTAGTCTTCCCTTTTGTATTTTGAAAGGTAAGAAGAGGGTTTCTCTAGTCACCAGATGCTGGGATCTGTTTTACTGAATTGGAAAGCTGGTAAAACAAGTCTTGGGGGCATTTACTCCAAACCCTCCAAACCTTATCCATTTTATTTCCTTAGAGTGTACTTACACACACACACAAGTGGAATTAATTTTCCAGCTGTGAAATATAATAGCTTTTCTTCTGGTTTCTTGTATTTTCTGTTTTTCCTGATGAATTGGGTTCCACTCAGCCAAAAGCTTCTCAGTAGCAGGAGATCCCAAATAAGCTGCTAACTTGGTTTCAGTTTTATTGATGTTGCTCAAGTACAATCTTTTAGCACAGCTGGACCATTTCTCTACAGTTCTCAGGGTGCTACACCATTCATGCAGTGTCTATTAATGAACATTTGATTCTGCTGTTCTGATAATTCAAGCATAATATTTCAGTTTCCCTGGACCTTTGTGACTGCTGCCCATTACCTTCCTTAATCATTGACAGGCTCTTTCCTTCTCTCTGTACAACACTTAGGTCACCAGATCATTTGTTTAACTCCCTAAAGTAGGTTACAGTCACACTAACATTAAGCCTTATTTTGTGGCATTAGTGATTCCTGGTGCCCACTGCTACACAGAACACTGGCTTCAGTACCTCAGGGGAGTGCTTGTTCCTGTGGTGCTCCTGTGCTTCTTTATCACACACAAGCCAGATTTTGAGTCTAGGTCACCACTGATGCTGCAAGGCAAGGCACTGAAAATATGGGCATGACAAAAAGAATCTTTGAAGATCTTAACATGGCAATAATTAAGACCCTTTATGGATTTCTCTTCTACTATTTACTGAGAAAGATAAAGGGTATCTATAATAACACATTTCTCATAAATTCTTGTGACATTTCAATACCTTGCTTTTTCTTACTCATCCCCAAAAAATCTCCCACATCTCCCACTGCAAATACCCAGTTGGCCTTAACTCTGTTGTCCCACTAAATCCAACTGTATGCCTTAATCATGGAAACCCAGGCTCTTCTTGCTTATTGAAGAACTTCCTTACCATCATAAAATGTGATGTTCTTGCCTGTGAATTCCTCCAACAACATGAATTAGGATCCCAAGCAAGTAAGTTTTTTCTGCTTTTGCTGTTTTTATCATATTTAGGTAAGTAAGAAAACATGATTTCTTGTGTTTTCCTAATTAAGCCACATCAATAATATAAAAATAATGTAAAAAGCTACTCTTAAAACCTCACAGTAACAAACGCCTCATCCTCCACACAAATATACTTCTTTAACTCTTACAGTCCCAAAGCCCAGTATGCTTTTCTTTGTAAAAAACCACAACAAATGTGACTATTATCCCCCCATGGTAACAGTCTAACTCCCCAGTGATCTCTTTCTAGCAACAAGGGACCTACATGAAACATGACTGAAGACAACAGTTTATGCCGGATGCTTAAAGAGCAATAGGAAACATTACACGAACAATTATCTAGTTTTGTACTTTGACCAAACATACAAGTTATTAGCCACCTCTGTTCCATATCTTGTCTTTTTTAAACTATTCTGTTCTTTCAGGAAGAGAGCAGTAAAATGCTGACGTACTTTGCTGTGTCTATTTTGCTGGCAACAGCTGGCATAGCTGGCAAAAGTGAGGTTAACTTCTCACTTCCCCCACTCCCCACCACCCCCCATCCCAGGAACACAGGAGGGAAAACAGAATTGTTCTTCTGAGTTGCACATCCGTCAGCCTCCTCCTGGGAAGAGACAGCTATTTCTTATCTTGGCTGTTTTACATCACTGAAATGTGAAGGGAGAATCTGGAGGAAGGAAGTCATAGAAAAGAGAGACCTCTAGGTTTCAGGGAACTACCAGAAAAAGGGTGGGATGATTGGTGGTGGTAGAGATGGGAATGCTGTAGGTAATGAAGAGCTACAGAACCTACAACAGTAACAAACTTTTTAAATAAAATATTTTTGATTTGCTATCCTTTACCCTTTTGAAAAGTCATTTAAAGAAATACCTTTAATTATTTCAGTCTGCAAACTTCTTATCCTCTGAGATTCTAAAGGAAAGATGTCTCTCTCTAATGTTATTCATGCCTCAAAAATAGACAGAAAAACATCCTTTTTGTACTATTCTGGGACACACTGCCCCTGAAAGTAGGGATTTACAGCTAAATCTAGTATAAATAGTGTCATTTGGTAATACTTCAAGAAATGGCAGCAGGGTTAATTTAGTCTTCCCTTGGGACCATAAATGAACACATGGATTCACTGAAAAGACACAAAGCAATGTTAAGATTCTAATTTAGAGGAAGACCTGTTTGTAGGACAGATTTGAAATGCATTGGGGCAAATTTCAAAAGATCAGGAATTAAAGATAAGCATCCAAAACGCAGAGTACTTATCTGAAACTTATTGGGACTATCTGATGCTCTGTGAAACGGTACCAGAAATCCTGTACTGGCAGGCCATCTGCAGCAATTTCACAACTTGCTTTCAGGCTAGAAACTTGATGTTTGGTGGTAATTCCTCACCTCTGGATCTTGTGTAAAGCTGAGAGCATAGCATAAGAACTCAAAGCCCAGTAACTTTAGAATCTCCTATCTTGGAAATGCTAACCAGGCATGTCAGAACTCAAAACTGCTCATGCAACCACAGGAGCTTGGACAAAATCAGTCACTTTCTCCAAAGAAAGCAGATGATCTGAAAAGCAGCTCTTTCTTAAGGACTTCTATGGACAACAAGTCTTCTCCACAGCCTAGAAAAGAAACATCATCTCTTGGCATCTGCCTATGAGGGAAGGGAATAATGGGCCAGGCTTTATCAGGTTTAATTGAATGTTTATTTTCTATAATTTTGGACCTGTGTGTTAAAACCCATTAATTTAAAGAGTGCAGGACATGGTATGCCAAAACAATTTGCAAAGAATTGGGTAGGTAGGTTTTTAATAGCTCATTACAATTCTTCTAGTAATTGGTAGGCTGAAAGTTCAATATAGTGCCTATAAGGATAGGTATCCTGGGGTAAATAATGGCCCCAATAACTTGTTCTTGTCCCAAGAAATGGAAAAAATGTGTCTATGTGTGGAAAAATATTCCTAAGAGATTATTTCTTCTTTTCTTTTTTTCCCTTAGGAAAGCAAAAAACCACTTATTTCGGTCAGTCCGTTCAGCGCGGCTGGGGCTCTGCAGTGGCCGTGCATCCCCGCACCGCTGCACTTTCTGTAAAGCGTCGGGAGCGCGGCGGGGCTGCTGCAGCCACGGGGGAAGGGAGCGGGCAGGAAGGGGCGGCGGGAGCGGCGGGCACCGCTCCCGGGACAGCAGCGCCAGCAGCAGCGGCATCAATAACAGCAGCGATGCTCGCAAGGGCCGCGGTGCAGCCCGGCCCGGCACGGTGCAGCACGGCACGGTGCAGCCCGGCCCGGCACGGTGCAGCACGGCACGGCACGGCGCAGCACGGCACGGCACGGCGCAGCCCGGCACGGCACGGTGCAGCACGGCACGGTGCAGCCCGGCCCGGCACGGTGCAGCACGGCACGGTGCAGCCCGGCCCGGCACGGTGCAGCCCGGCCCGGCACGGTGCAGCCCGGCACGGCACGGTGTAGCACGGCACGGCACGGTGCAGCACGGCCCGGCACGGTGCAGCACGGCACGGCACAGTTTGGCCCGGCACGGTTTGGACCGGCCCGGCGCAGCCCCGCACGGTGCAGCCCGACCCGGCACGGTGCAGCACGGCCCGGCACGGTGCAGCCCCTCACGGGGCAGCACGGCCCGGCACGGCGCAGCCCAGCACGGTACAGTCCCGCACGGTGCAGCCCCTCACGGGGCAGCACGGCCCGGCACGGCGCAGCCCAGCACGGTACAGTCCTGCACGGTGCAGCCCCGCACGGTACAGCCCCTCACAGGGCAGCACGGCCCGGCACGGCGCAGCCCAGCACGGCCGGACACACGCGGGCCGCTCGCCCTGCGAGGCTTGGGCTCCCCGCTGCCCAGGACTGGGAATGAGAAGAAGCCACCCCAGCCCCATGCCCTGCTCCCGGAGGTCGATATGACGCTACGAGCACGCTCTGCGATGGCAGCTTTGCCTCCTGCTGTGGAATGCTTAGGTTTTCCAAAATGACGTCTGATTAATTGGGAGGTGGAAAGAACAGGGAAGTGTAAAGATTTATTTATTTTGTTTGATTCATTGTTCCTGAGGAGGGAAGTACTGCTCAATAAGAGAGCGTAATTTAGATTGCCAGATTTCTGGGTGGAGGCTCAAACTGGTGCAGTTTGTTTGGTTCTGCAGGATGGGTTGTTTTCCTTTCGTAAGCAAAGCTAAAATTTATTCTGACCTATACTGCTTCTTGCCAGAGAGGTTTCCCTCACATTGCATTCCCTGTTGGGTTAGACATCTGTCTTCCTGAATGATCTCAGCTCAAAGATAACACAGACCTCTAAAGAGTCAATGCACACAAGTAGGTATCAAATCTAGAGGCACAGCTGTCTTGCACACAGTGGATGTGTTGAAGTGTCATTTATCACCTGGACAGCTCAGCCAGGGAAGGCTGGTATTGCAATCACCCTGTCACATCACTGCTGCCAGTGGAGTGCCTCTATGCAAGAAATACAAATCAGGAACAGCACAGGCTTTACCCTTCCAGCTTTATGTGTAAGAGGCTTTTGTCAGCAAAATGTGTGTATGTGATCCACTGATGGCTGGACTGCAGACCTGGCTGAAGTAAGGATGCTACTTGGACAGCTTTCAAAAATCTGGGCAAAGACTGCTTGACTTGCCACAGGAGTTGAAGAGACCCTGAGCCAAACTGTTACTGACCCCCACCAACCCAATGCACCTCACCCCATGTCTGCAGCCTGGACCCAACCTTCATAAAAGCATCCTCCTTGCCCACATTTCTACAGCAGCTCCCAAAGCATTAATTAGTACAAATTTGCAGTGTTGAAACTGTGTTAGTATGTCAGTCACTCTGTTTCACTCTAAAAAAGCTCTGTTTCCATAGCACAGCACCTGTAGCATGTGTTTTGTGGCATAATTCAGTCCCAAAGCTCAGGACAAACACAAATATCCTTTGTATCTGCCTGCTGCAGGGCAGATGTCCATCCCATCTAAATATCCCTTGCTACAAACTGAGGAAGTGATCAAGATCAGTACTACCAAACACTTCTATTTTTTTGCTGGTTTTTAATAGCTCATTACAATTCTTCTAGTAATTTGTAGGCTGAAAGTTCAATATAGTGCCTGTAAGTGCATTTATATGCTTTCTGCTTTCAGATTTTTTCTAATACTTGGACTCAAAAATAGCAAAAATTAATTGTTTGTGGTAGGACATAGCAACAACAAAATCAAAACATATCTAAGCAAAGCTGGGAAAGTTTACTTAACCTGGTATTAATTTCTGATTTTTTTTTTATACAAACAAAAATGTAAACTTGGGTTTTTCCCAGCTTTGACTATGGTTTAGATCTATACAGTCAGAAAAAATTATATGACTGCAACATGCTTTCTATGTAAGTATGAAGTGTAAAAATCTTCAATATCTAAATGATAGATCACTTGAGTTATTAATCTTTCTGAGCAGGAAAAATCTGTCTTTCAGATACTTTTCCATTAAATTTCTTAAATATCTTTGAAATGTGGCTTCCTTTCTTTTAGATTAGAAGTTGCCCACACCTTCAGGAAAATAGCAGTGGTGGAAAGGTCAAGCAACCTTCTTATCCATGCCTCCATACAGACTCAAGGCGCCTGTGCTGAGACTTCTCTGCCTCAGGGAGCTTGCCCAGCTCTGCTCTGCTGGGGAGATCTGATAAGGCTGCAGGTTGCACTGACAGGGCTGCAGGCAATGAAGACCAGCAAGGCTGTTCCAGCTGTTTCCCAAGCACAGCTGGAGCCTGCCAATGTTACTGCTGCAGCACAGCCTTGTGCATCAGAACAACCAAAAGTGGAGAAGCATCAGTGGAATATCAAAAGCAGTTTTGGTATCACTTTGCTATCTGATCTCATTGAGGTTACAGACTTTCTGTGGAGGGCTTGTGTCTTGTTTCATTAAAATGCTTTTCTGCACTGATTTTTTTTTCTCCTGGCATTAAATGTCTTTCTCTGGGACATGGCAATACCTACTGCATGAGGAAAACAAGAGGTCCCACAAGCATGTGGAGAAAGTTCTTGGCTAGCAATGCAGAAAAGAAAAACATTCTTCACTTACTCACTCATTTGCAAAAGAGAGAATATTCCTGAGAACTCCCAAGCCTCTGTTATCTTTGTGACTGATCCTTGGTGAATAGCCGGCAGCAAAATGAACTTTGCAGAGTGGCTGAATATCAAATAATTGTGGGTTGCCTGGACTAGAGAACAGCACTATTACCACTTATCTTGTTAGGACAAAATGAGCATATTTATCATTCTTTACTTGGTAAATGTAAACACGAGGGCTATATAGGGACATAGCATCATTTTCTTCCACTTCTCAAAATCAGCAAAGCTAAAAGTCTTCTCTGTAAGTGCAGTGAATTCAAAAATTAGAAAAAAAAAAAGACTGGAGAAAGGTTTCTGGGACTTGGTTTTCTAATTTAATAATGGGAAGAATGGTTCCTTCCATTCTTCCTGTTTTTTTGCCTCTCTAACTTGGCGGAGAGATAGAAAGCAATTTAAGAAACAGGGAGTTGAGTTACATCCAAGTAAAAAAAAAAAAAACAAAAAGAGGAGCTATTGAACTGAAAGAAACTGAACTTTAGTGTTGAATTAATATTACATAGGGGTGTTCCCTGACTTGCTTGATGATAGCAACAGCTCTTGCCTTTACAGATGGGTGTATCTATTCCTTGAATTTACAGACAAGCTTGAATTGATGAATTCAAAGCTGTGCAATCACTTCTTACATCTTCCTGTTACACACACTCACTCCCCTAATGCCCTAGCTCCAACCTCCTTAGTCAGGTATCCTACAGGCTCCTCTGCAGTGCACCCATGCTAGCAGGCAGCAACAGAAATGGGTACTTCTGATTTTCCTTCATAAACAGGGGGACTCGGGTGAGCTGAGCTGGAAGCTGCTGTCTCTGGCTGGTCCCCATGCTCTACCTTCAAGCAGTGTGCCCACAGGGCTGTTTTATAAAATATGATCTGAGAATCACATGAGAAACTGAAGTAAAAAAGAAAATGGACTGAAAAACAAAAGTTACAAACATTCGGCTGCTTAATGCACCCCAAGGCAGCAAGCAGAGGCCAGAAGAGCCTATCCATAGACTAGCTTTGGTATCACACATCTGGAGCTCTGTCACTTGTGTCAGCCCATGAAGGGAAAAGATTCATCGGTGTTCCTCCTGACACCTGTGTGTGGAAGTACCATAACAATAAAGAAGGTCATTTAGAGTATTCAATTGCTATAAGCAGCATAAAAATTAAGTAATTGTAACACCAAGACTAAGTTGGAGAAAAAAAAAATGTTGACTTGCAGGAAACAGAATTAGTAAACCTAAAATATGTGCTAAAAGGAGCACATAAAAAAATTAAATCATTTGACAGCTACTCTGAACCTTCTGACTGCACTAAAAATAGTCACATAAACTAACTTCCGTGCTGCTGCCTTTTCTTAAGCAGAAGTATGCAAACTAGCTTTAAACTTATCTCTTATCTCTATACTTGTTGTAATTGGAATTTTCCAGAGGAATTTGTCTAGCAGTTGTTTTTAACTAATGTTCATTAAAAGCATGATAAAGCCCCATCAGGGAAAATAAGTAACAGTGCTGTGACACTAGGAACCCAGTTGTCATCATTAGTGATGAGAAAAAAGATAACTGTCTGCCCTGGCCAGTAGTGTTTTGGTGGTCTCAGTAAAATCTAAGATTGAGGATAATAAGCTGGACCAAATTCTATGAACATGAGTGTTCTGTCATATTCCTTCAAATTATAAAAAGCCTGAATAAGTTTTTCAGCTGTCTACAGTATCAGATTTTAGAAGCACTTGCTGTGTATCTGTAAAATACAGTATCTGGGAAGAGGAATTGCCTCTCATCCAAACTAAGAGTTAAAGGCTGGAGTCCTTAGACCTTTAAGATGAAAAGCTTTCATCCTACAGAGGAGCACACAGTTTAATGGTGAACATGGTGACAGTGCTAGGCTGGCAGTAGGACTTGATGATCTTAAAAGGTTTTTTTCAACCTTAACAATTCTAAGATCTTTCTTAGTTAAACTACTAAAGGTAGTCACAGAGGACACAGTCAGCCAGGGAGAAAGATGAAATTGGGTTCTCGGCACATTTCATGCTACCTGTGCAGCTGGTTTCTTCCAGGCTGAGAAAGGAAAATGCCTGAAGAAAGGGGGAGGAAATTCTACAGGAAATTTGGTAAAGATTTCCTTTTCTTGTTTTTCTCATGGAAGAAGGTGACCTGAACTCATAAGGATAAAAAATAAATGCTCCATGAAGCCTCATACAATTCAACTTCTTGTCAAAAAAGCCCGCTCTTCTGCATGCAACACTCTTACAAGTTCTAATGGAGGAACTTAATATAATTAGTTCCATCCAATCTGCACAACTCCATCACTGATGTACTGCTTTTGCAATACCAGAAGCAAAATTGAGCATGACTGAACTCTTTTCCTGCAATGTCATGTTGCTACACAAATAGCAACTGGCTTCAGGCTACAACATCAGGCTGCCCTTTGAGTCCAGGTTAGTCTGTGCAGGGTGGCTGCACTCTTGGGCCTCTTTGGAGAGGCAATGAAAGGACACTGTGGGTGGTAGAGAAAATAGAAAGTAGGAGCAAGAAGTGGAAATCTATTATATGCCCACAAAGCTAAAAGGGAAAGAATAAACAAAGCACTATTATTCCTTCTGTTGCTGCTTTTTTATAATTCATTTTCTCACTGGGTTTTCTTTTTTCACTAGATTTCTTTCATCTTCCTGTCTCCTGATCTTTCTTTACCAAAAAGCCACTGCGTTGAGATGCACTCAAGCTTAAAAATTATTAAAGGACCACACTGTATTTATCCTCCCAAGTGTTCCTTTGTGCAGAGGCACTTCCCTGCTGACTGGGGTGCTGAGCCAGGTAGCAACACACAGTGCACCTCGCTCTAGCAAGCATGGTCCCTCCTACACTTGGCCCTGGATCCCTGTGGAGCGCAGAGCAGGGGTGTCATATCTCTTAGGGAACCCCTATGTCCCTGTTCCCTGGCATCAGAAAAAGCCTCCTCAGCAGAGGCTGTGGCAGAGCTGATCACTGCCAGCAGCAGCCTGTAGGGGGATAGAATAACAGTAAATAAAGGTAGTATGGAAAGTAATCTTACCCCTGAAGAGTTGAGCTGGGTTAATTATTTAAGATTAAGAGCAGGCCTGATTTTAACAGGCCAAAGCTGTAGCCAATAGGAAGCGTGTTATAAAAGAGTGGGTTGGTTGGTTGAGGGGAACTGGAGTCTGTTGGCTGCTGTGAGGACAAGGAAGAGTCAGTGCCTAGGGGAGCCGCCTACAAGAAACATCAGGGAGGTATGGAACTCTTGCAATAAGGAGACAATAATATGAAACTTTTGCAATGTAATGACAACAGCAGCCTTCCCCCCTGGGCTTGCCCCAAGGATGGACTTGAGAAGGCAGAAGTCACCTCTTGCTATGGATGTGTGGTTGCAATGAAGCACAGTAAGCTGCGCCCTGCAGGGACATGACAAACAGAAGCCTCAGAGCCCTAAAAAAGTGTTTGAGGATTTAACCTGCTCAGAGGCAAAGCCTTGAGCCCATGTCACCATGCATAAGGCAGCAGTGTTTTCTAATTGACAAAAGGCTATGGACTCCTGGAAGATGAGGTGTGCTGCTGAAGCATCTCAGAAGGGTCCGTTTGACACTTGTCGCTGACTGTGCAACCAGGGAAGAGACAGAGACATCTCCGGAGGAGAAACAGGTCCTGCTGTGCCTGTCTAGACACCCATGCACCATGGAACAGGCTCAGCTGTGCCTGGCAGGCATCTCCTCCCCCAGGGCCAGCCCAGACCTACTGCAGGGCCTGTCCAGATAAAGCAGGGTGAAGGGAAGCCAAGCCCTTCTGAAACCTGACTTCTCTGAAGCATCTCACATTGCACATTTACTCTCCTAAATACTTGGACCATTATGAAGGAGAAAAGCTTGCTTTAATGAGTTTATCAAGTCAATACTTTATATCAACGAGTACGCAAGAAGATTTTCAGGTATAGAGTTTATTTCTTCCTGACAATGTGGAGAAATTCTTAGATTAGCAGCTAGCAAAAGGAGTGATGGATGTATGGTATGCATTCAGAAGCATGAAAAGAAATGCAAGGAGGAAGAAATGCATGCCTGAGGAAGTCTCAATTTACTTGAGAAGACACATTTTACTGTCTTGAGTGTGAAATAACTTTCTAAAATTGAGTTTCCAGAAGATCCTATTATTATTTCATCATTGCTGAATTTACAGTACTTCAGGGAAGGCTTCTGTTTCTTAGGATATCTCCCAGAAGAACCTGGCATTGGAATGCTTGACTCAGTAAATGCTTAACTTTGGTAGCATAACCTTCTTTCCAGCAAAACTGACCTCTGGTTATTTTTGGAAAAGACATCATTTGGAGTTATCTATCTGCACAGTATTTTTTTAATTTGCTAAAAGAACCCCAGTTTTTTTCCCTAAAAGTAGACTTTGAAAGTAAATTTTGTGAGTCTTTAGAATATAGTTAAAGACATTCCCAGAAGGGATTATTTTTCCATGTAGGATGAATGACATACATTATACAAGATTGTATAGATAGGCCAAACTTCCAGTGTGATTAATCCACCGACTTTGTCCAAGGCACGATAACCTTTCAGAAAATACCTTTTCTATACAAAGAATAGGACCTGAGCCAAAAGGTGGACACCTTTGAATAGGTTTTTAATAGCCAGTAAAGCCAAAACTGCCTTTACTGTGTGGCTCTTCATGAGTTCAGACAAAGGTATGGATGTTTCAATATATGCTGAAGTAACCATTTTCAAAGATGAGAATACTAGGTTGCCTGATATTCTTATGAGACAGAGACCATCAAACAGACTCTTGATTTGGAAGATTTTAAACTCAAAAAGGAAACAGCCCTAAAAGTAATTGTACCCAGGGATGAACTTTACAATCTAATACTTGCCATTGAATGGTAACCACAATTTCATCCCTTCAGGCCATGAACAGCTGCACTTTCTAAGTACACTGTGAGTGTTTCTTTGCATTATTTCATCCCTAACACTCCTCTTAAGTAACATACAATCTCCTCTTTCTATTCATCCTTTATAAACTTAATTTAAAAGTCTGACTGGGGAGAATTGTTTGTAAACAATTGTAAACAATTCTCTTGTCAGTGGAATGACCTTTTTTTCCTAGATATCAAGTGTCACAGTTTGTTTCTCTCTTCACCCTGTGAAGCCTGTATTAGGAAACAACAAAGTAAACAATAGAAAGAAAAGAAAAAAGCCACCAAGCTCCAGACCAGCTGAACTTAAAGGACTTAACATAATCTTTAAGCTAATTGAAACAGTGTGGTAGCCTTTCTGATAAGTCTTGTATTATATTACAGGCTTCCTAGAATACAATGCACTCTGTCCCAGAATTGCTCAGAATTTCAAAAGAATTTGCATCCATATTAAGAAAAGATGCTGCATTGTGGATCAATCCTAATTTGTATTAGTAGCCCTTAAGAGACCTACATTCAACCTTTTTAATAATGTCAGGATTTTAAAGAAAATGCAATAAAAATAAACTGCCTTTGTGATGGTACTTTTAATGATGACCTGTGCTGGATGGGAAGATCTGTTGCTACCAGTGTAGAATGCAAGTATACAAGAGTCTCTGTATGACCCCAAAAAATGGGAAAAAAACCCTTTTATTTGTGAACAGAGATTAAATTCCCACTCTCCACAGCTGCAGATTTGGCAATGATCATCACAGCTAGCTGAAATGCGCTTAGATTTAAGAATTGAGGTTTTGCCACTCTGCAGAGTGAAAATGCAGAACTGATGAAGTTTTAGCCTCACAAATGTCAAGTCTTGATGCCCACGGGAATATTGCATTGGCCCTACTCCACATGCCAAGTAAGACAATAAAGTTAACATCAGGGTAATATCACATTTTTGGAAATAGGCCAAGTGACAAATGATACACATCTGAATTTCCTCCTTTCCTTTCACAGAAGAATTATTACTAAATGTAAAAACATAAGAGACTTAAGTGAAAATAAGGAGGATTGCTGGTTAAATAATTTTAAATTACCATGACTATCTTAAAAGAAAGAAAAAGCAAGAGCGTTAACTGGAATTCATTACACTGTAAGAAGTAGGCACACCAATCTCAAGTTACTATTTTCAGCCTAGTATGCATAATAGGACAAGAGGGCAAAGGTAGAAATTAAAGAAAAACAAATTCCAGCCATCAGGAATCATTTTTCACATGAGATTCATAAATGTTGGAACACTCTATCAAGTAAGGTTAATGAGACTAACAGCTAGCAGCCAAGGAACATCAAATTAGATGGCATCATGGGTGGATGATAAAAAAGAAGGAAACAATTTTGCAATTATCCCGAAAACAAAAATGCTTCTGATGCTCTTTGCCTGCCAATATACATAAAGGGCCACACTTCCCTTTCAGTTTTATCTACAAAATCCAATAACTATCCCTAGGAGAATTGGACAGCATCAGTGACAGGATAACCTGGTCTGTGGGTTTTATGGAAGGTATGCAAGAAATGAGAAGGGAAATATTATTTTTCCTTAATTGGCTATGATTTAAAAATGATGTTAATTTATATATGCATAGTACCTATATAATGACATAATGAAACTAATAAACTTGTAACATTCATCTACTTTGCAAAGGTAAAACAAAAGCTCAGAGACTGATTCTAAAGCTAGACCAATGTGGTTAAATCAATCTGTGATTATTTTAAGAGTAATCAACTACTGAAAAAATCTAGTAGGGGCTGTGGTAGGCTCTTTGGCACTTAAAACCACAAAAAATACAGATGAGATGTTTCTCCAAAACTGGCACTGTAATTCAAACATGAATTAAACTCAGGACATTCTCACAGCCTACTTTGTAAATATCAGTCTTGCTTTATATATTCCATATATTTCTTTACACCAATGTGCCACATGAATCAAGTTTTCTCTATCAAACTGAGCCTGTACTTTCAGCTGATGATAAGCAAGGACTGCAGAAGATGAGAGAGGACAGACTTACAGTTAGTTCTGTAGGTTTCACACAGGTGTGTGTGGGAGGGGTGTCATAGGACCACACTCTCTGCTCACATAACTTCACACCATACATAACTTCACTGGTTGGTAACAAATGTAGGTGACCAGTCTGGTGACGTGTTCTCACTCACTTTTCCAGGACCCTATTTTCAACTTCTGGTTCTTAGAAATTAAAACTTGGACCTCCTTAAAGGAAGGAATATGTTTATCAGCACAGACAGAGAGATAGGACATACACAGGACATACAGCTACAAAACCAGGAAAGCCTAAAGATGTATGTGATGTTAAGTCACTCATTATTACCTGGGGGAGGCTTGAAAAGCAGAACTTCAGTAACGATTAACATGAAATCTCACTGTCAGCACACACTGGAAGAATTTCTATTAATTGTTACCCTGAAAACTAAATCCAGTCAATCTTATTGTGTTCTGTTGCATCCTGCAGCAACTAACAGAAAAGGTCAAATGCTTAGAGCCTGACCCAAAGTGTGCTTAAACCCACTGATTTAAAGGGGGTTTCTACAAACATGTTGCACTTTAAAACCTAACTGAAAACTTTAGACTGTTCGATAGCACACACAAAAATTGGAATTTTCTGTTGAAGACATCATGCTGTTCTGCTTAAAAGCTGGTGGCACGAAATGACTCTCATAACACTGAAGTTAATTATTAAAAAACAGTGGAGCCGGGGAAGTATTGTGTTTTTCAGCTTTAATTATTTAGACTTAAAGCAACTGGTCACATGTCTTTAATAACTAGACAGAATCCATGTAACAATATACTGAGATCCCACACCACTAATTCTTTACAAATCATGCTCAATATACTGTTTGGAAATGTGACCTTTTGGGGCATGTTTAATGCAGCACAGTAATACAGCACAGAGATTTAAAAAATGAGTTTCAAGTGAGCTACCTTGGGTTCTGTGTCTGGCCTGAACGGCAAAAGTCGCAGTGCATTTGTAAAATCTCCTAGAGGACTTCATTCAGAAAGTTCTTGCTGCAGAAACACACAGCTGGCTGAAAGTAACTCTCATATTAGCGATGTAGCCAGCTCAGTAACCTGTACTGGTGGCAATGCCACTCTGATACATTTCTTTCCCTGTGATTTTCAAAGCTAGAGATGTTACAGTTAATATAATGCAACCATGGCAAAGATGTGTGTACTGAATGCTAAGGAGGAGAAAATGGTTAACCTGCTTACAGACCAACAGGGAGAATGAGTTCCCTCTCCCCTGTACGCTGGGCCAGGCAATGCACAGCTTCTCCCTCATGCAGACTGGGGCATGACTCACAAACCAGCAGATCTGAGGACAACACCAAGCTAGATGGGAGTGTTGATCTGCTGGAGGGTAGGAGGGTTCTGCAGAGGACCTGGACATGCTGGATCAATGGGCTGAGCCCAGCAACAAGGGCTGTGCGCTGTACTATGGTCACAACAACCCCACACAGAGCTACAGACTGGGGGCAGAGCGGTTGGAAAGCAGCCCAGCAGAAAAGGACCTGGGGGTGATGGTCAACAGCCTGATGAACATGAGATGGTGTGTCCCCTCGTGGCCAAGGCCGGTGGCAGCCTGGCCTGTCTCAGCAATACTGTGGCCAGCAGGACCAGAGCAGTGATTGTCTCTCTGTACTCAGCACTGGTGAGGTCATACCTTGAGTCTTGTGTCCAGTTCTGGGCTCTTCCATTCATGAAGAACCTTGAGGTGCTGGAGTGCATCCAGAGAAAGGCAACAAGGCTGGTGAAGCTGCTGGAGCACAAATTCTATGAGGAGCAGCTGAGGGAGCTGGGGTTGTTTAGCCAGGAGAAGACTGAGCAAGGACCTTACCAGTCTCTACAACCACCTGAAAGGAGGCTGTAGCCAGGTAGGGATCGACCTTTTCTCCCAGGCAACAAGTGACAGGACAAGAGGACACAGTCTTACACTGGGCAGATTTGGTTGGACATTAGAAAGAAGCTCTTCACAGAAATTGGAATGGGCTGCCCAGGGAGGTGGTGGAGTCACTGTCCCTGGAGGTGTTTAAGGAAAGACTGGATGTGGCACTGAGTGCCATGGACTGATTGACATGGTGGTGTTCAGTCATATTGGACTCAATGATCTCAGAGGTCTTCTCCAACCTCACTGATTCTGTGATTAACCTGCACCATGACTGCAGCAAGACCAACACCACAGGGAGCACAGACAGCAAGTCCTGGCTTGCTCATGCTCCCTAATTAGTTAACCATGGATCTCTCCTTGGGGTTATGTTTCCATAGAATGGCTTGGGTTTAAGGGACCTTAAAGATCATCTAGTTCCAACACCCCTGCCATGAGCAGAGACACCTTCCACTGGAGCAGGTTTCTCAAAGCCCCATTCCACCTGATCTTGTTGACTTCCACGAATGGAGCTTCAAAAACTGCTCTGGCCAACCTATTGAAGTGCCTCATCACCATCACAGTAAAGGATTTCTTCTAATCTATACCTAACCTCTTTCAGTTTAATGCCATTCCCTTTATCCTGTAACTACAAGTCCTGGTAAAGTCTGTCTTCATCTTTTATGCCTCCTTTAGGCACTGGAAGGCTGACAGTTTTTAAGAGTCTGTGCAGCTCTCTATTGTGAAGGCTGATGGGCAGTCTGATGCTTGAAGGAGAGCTACAGGAGTTCACAGCAAACCCCATTTCCAGGTCCCTCACAGCCTTGGTTCTGAGCTCTGTGCTGCAGCTGGGCTCCTCAGAGAGCTGCTCCCTTCTTCTGTTTGTGAAATGCCGGAGCTTCCCCTTGCCTCAACTCTCCAAGTCTTCTGGTATTTGTCTTGCTGCTTTTGGACATGCAGAGATTTTGGGAACAGATCATCAGATCAAAAGGTCAGAAGTCTTTCCTGCTTGTGCTCTGGAGCAGTTTTTGTGTTCTTTGCTCATTTGAAAGATGCTGGGACAGCTGACACTACTAACAAGACTTCTACCAAAGGCTAACCAGACTATATAAAATTATCTAAAATTTGGCTGTGAAATGCCAGAAAAAAAAAAGGAAATTTCTTGAAGCTATGGCAAAACTGATTTAGTCTTTTACTCAAGAGGGAAAAGAACCCAAAAAACCCAAAAGAACCCTTGCACTTTTATTTTAATTCATGATTTTCCTGTGTCCTTTCTTAGGAAAACTACCCACTTGTCTACCCAAGTAGACAAACTTGGAAGTAGAAAGATACTGTAGGATTTCTGAGATTAAGCAGCAAGACTTCTGCAGCTAAAACAACTTCAGATCAGTCTGACCACAAAAAGACAAAAAAATGGACTGAGGCCTGGCTTCTTAGCTACTGAGGAATAGGACTTTCCTCAAAGAAAAGACTAAATTTATATTTACAGAAATGCTGCAAGCATTGGGGGATCTTCAGATGACAGTCAAATAATTTTAGCATGGTCCCTGTCCCTCTGTTAAATAAAAAAATCCTGTTTTTTCTGTATGTTCCTACATGGTACAGTCAGATGGGGTTGCCCATCAGCTGCATGCAGCACTGTAATCTCTCCATGGACTGTGTCTGCAGGGTAAGTAGTGAAACCACTCGGGAAGTGCATTTTTATATCCTTTTTTTTTTTTTTCCTGAGGAGGATGAGCTTTAATCTCCCCAAATTAATTATGCTATCCTATGAAGTTATGCGCCCTTGTCTTAATGGAACATTCATTTTAGAGCCTAATGAAAGATCAGTAGCCTCAAGTCTAAGAACACATGTCCAGGGCAGATCTCAGACTCCTCCTCATTTATAACACATGATGACTGTACTCAGTTCCTCTCTCCTTGTTTACACATGTTACTGACTTTATTGAAGACAGTGAATGATACATGACTAACATGGAAATCATGCTGAATGAAAATTAAATACCTTGAAGAAGTAGTAAAAATTACATCATCCCTAATTTGAGATGCTATAGTTCCACTGCAGCTGACAAGCCTCATGGAATCTATCTCTATATGGAAACTGGATTCTATGCACAAAGAGCTGCCAACGTGCCAGTATGATGTTTCTGGCTGCCTGTGACTTGCTCATAGTAACTGCTGTATGTTTTCCCTTGGAAAAAGAACAGACCAGTTGGTTCAAAGCATGAAGCAGCACAGGATCATGCAAGCACGTTGCTGTAGGGCTCAAAGGATTCCTTACTCAGACAAATTCAGGAGCACAGTCCCAATCCTCAAGGTGATTTATGATACAGCCTCAAGCTACCTTACTAATCACCCATCTACTCACTTGTGACTCTGTGTGATACTGCGTCCCCAAGGGACAATATGAACCTCAAGCAAGAGATTAGAGTTGTAAAAGCAGAGGCAACATTTTCTTGAAGAATGGCTACTATATTATCCCCTTGAAGACACAAAAACAATTGTTATGAGCTAGTAACGACAAGGAGAGTTTAAAGTTTCCCCTCTCACACAGAAACATAAACAACAGTGTTGGGCAGATCATGTATTGGATGGATGGTAAGATGTATGAGTCTCAATTTGATGACATAAATTCATAAAGGATTAATGAGGAAAAAGGTTCATAAAATGTTAATGAGAAATTTCTTTTTTTCCTGGATTTTTCCCTGTCCATCAACCATATAAGTCTATTTAAAGAATAATTTCTTTTAAGGGATTCAAGTATAGATGGCTTGTTGTGTAAAACCAGTACTGTACTTCACTCTTTTTGAGTCTAATTAAGTCTGTTTACTCAAAATAAAGGGGTACTTATCCTTTTATCTCTAGATTATTGAAGGGATGGAGTCTCACGAAGTTCTTTCCTTATTCTCTAAGACCAAGGCAAAAGCTAAACAGATGATCTTATAGTAGATTTTTTTTTAAGGCAGTATTAATAGCCTAATAGCTAAGGCAGCAAGGCTGTGATTCACAAAGAAATAAAAACCTCTTGCCATAGCAAGGAAGTGGAATAGAAAAGTAAGAAAGAAACCTAGACTGGAGGCTGGCATTGTGTGACTGACAACTGGCAAACCCCAGTTCACATCAAATGAGGCCAATTAAAACCCTTCCCTTCTACTGCTCACCTGTTCTTGACTATATTCTAAAACCACAAGGCAAAAGAGCACATTTTTGCCATGCCCCTCACCTATTCCCTGGAAAAGCTCTCTGGAGAGTGGGGGAGTTGAAGAAGATGCACTGCAGTGCTGATACTCCAGAACAGATTAGGGTGCAGCTGCAATGTTCAACATAAGCCACCAGAAAACAAGTATGTAGCCAATTGCTAAATATTCTAGTCACTTTCCTTTTGTTGGGAAGGATCACTTTTCCTAACACTTAGGCGTGACACAGAGGATGAATAAATAGTTTTTTGATACCTCTGCTTTTGCAATTTGACTTGTTGCCAGTCACAGCTTCTTATATGCTTATTTTTGTCTTTTATTTTGCTTATATGAAGTGAAATATCAACAGATAGCATGAAAATGCCAAGAATCATCACATAAAGCTTAAAACAAAACTACCAGGAAGGGTTTGGGTCTTTCTTGGCACAAATTTCTTATTCAAATGGGTGACAATGCTGCTCAGTACTTTTATTCCATTCTTACTCTGGTAAAACTCCCCAGTACAATGATGCACATGAGAAAGGAGAGTGGGCCCTGATTCCCAGCCAGTCGACCTCAGTCTGAGGCACACATGCTCCAGGTCTATAATAATGTGTAAAGGAGCCTTGTACCCCAGAGCCATGGTACAGACCATCTGTACCATTTAGCCCTGAATGTACCACTGGCCCCCTGAATGGCTGCAGTTTGGGCTAGGAGGCTTTCACTTGCTTTGTTTGCAAAGACAGTTTTGGCCATGGTGCAGGAGTCAGCATAATGTAAGGAGCAGAGGCAGTCTCTAAGGGGCCCCCCTGTTTTGGAAACTAAGGAGGCTATTACTGTTATGGACATGGACAGGCTGTGCCAACTGACCACAAGGCAGAGAATGCACCTGGGACTTTGCGGTTTACTGTAAGGGACACAGCCAGAGAGGAAGCAGCCTCTATGCCTAAGTGAGTTAAGAGATAACAGATGTGCTGGCTACCTCCTGGGCACGTACTGAGGACAGAAGATTTGGATAACTTCACACTGACTTCTTCACACCTATTCTTACCACAAACCTGCAAAGCACCTGGAGGAAACGCAGCCTCAGCCCCACACTGCAAGAAAAATGCTTACATTTCCCCATTCAGCCAGTGTCACTGAAGATTTCCTAAGCTCCTTGCGGAGACGTTTGGGCTGTTTCCAGCAGACTGTTTCTCTGGCTGCTGGCTTGGGGAGATATGCAGGCTTCCCATGCTCCGTGGCCCCAGCGGCTATTCCCAGCCCTGCGCGGGAGCGGCATTCCTTTCTGCCCACTCCCTGCGCCGGGGCTCAGCCCGGGACACTCCAGCAGCAGCTCCGCTCTCCTCCCGGAATTGCACCCTGGGGTCTCGGCCCAAGTGTTCAGGATGCCGTGAGACTCAGACCAGGTGTCTGAACATCAATTACATGGGGTCAGCGAGGCTGCAGCTTGAATGTGGGAATGCCTTTCCTCATCCATATGCAGCGTGCCCGGGGACTGCACAGATGGAGCAGCAGGAGACAACACTTTGCTGAGAGCAAGACACACACCAGGGCGACGGGGAAAGCCTGTGAAGCTTTCCCAGTTTCCTGTCCCAGCCTTGGAAAATGATCCTGCTCCCTACAAGCATGGGCAGGACCTGACAACGGAGACCCATGTGGTACAGGCAGAGTATTGACAATTTGTACAGATGGCTTTTTTCCTTCTTTTTATCTCTGATGAGCAACAGGTTTGTTTCCAAGCCTGTGTTTCCATAGGAGGCTGGGGTGTGCACCAAGGGGGTCAGCTCAGTGTTGAGCCAGGAGCTGCAGCCTCCAGAGGATGGACAGAAGGACAGCCACACTGCTCAGGCACCGATGGCAGGTACGCAAGGTCCTGGAATTCCAGTGGATGTAAAAACTCAGGAGTTCAGAGCTGTACTTTGTGACAAGGCTCAAACCTGAGGCAGTTAGTTGTTCTGTAATGATACAAACTGGAAGACAACAAAACAAACTACCAAACCCCCAAAAAATTCCAATTGTAGAACAAAACAAATGTGCTGTATGCAAAATATTTCACTTTGCCCAGCATTACTTTTCTGTATACAGCCTGATTATATATTCAAGTGATTTTTGTCAGAAAAATCACCTTTAAGGGTCTGGTGAACTATAAAGGAAAAGTATACTTGGAATAAAGGATTTATTATTTGGCTGCATCATCCAATAGTGAGAAGAGGTGTGGGTAGGATCTGCAGCTAGGATCTGCCAAAAATAAGCCAAGCCCTATTTATCTGAATGATCTTTCCTTGCTAACTTCAGAAAGCTACTTCAAAATAAAGGTCGGGATCATTTGCAAATAAATAGGATGCCTGAAATATCCCAGTAAGCGTGTATCCTCAGTAACTGATATGTTCTAAATGTTTTTCTGATCTCGTGTTTCTGAAATAAAAATAGAACTTGTTAGTAAATTTATATTGGAAATCAGGGGGTTTTCTTGACAAAAAGTCCCCTGTTGAGGAACTATTCCTGCAGAGATATACCAAATGATGCTGCCCTTTCAATTAATACAGAAGGCTCTGGTCAATTTTTAAATTCTGTTCCGGCCCTCCTAAAACATGTTGATTTCTGTAAAATTGCCACAAATTTGAAACTTACACATCTGCTTTTCCAGCTTCCCAGCCTCCCTGCGGCCAGCTGGGCTGCACCAGGACGTGCTGGCTGCCTCTGCCTCAGGCTGGCTCCCCATCCCAGCCCAGGGGAGCCCCGGGTGTGCTCAGCGGGCGCAGGGCCAGCTCCGGGTGCAGCTGCGCTCCCAGGGCGCTGTGGGATGAGCCGTGTGGGAAAAGGCCTGGGAGAAGTGGGGCTTCCCCCTGGCCTGCCAGCAGCCTGGGAGCCTGGCTGAATGCTGGGCCTCGGTGCTGACCTGAGCTGTGCTCAGCCAAGGCTGAATGCTGGGCCTTGGTGCTGACCTGAGCTCAGCCATGCCTGTGCCAGGCCTGCCAGCAGCCTGGGAGCCTGGCTGAATGCTGGGCCTCGGTGCTGACCTGAGCTGTGCTCAGCCATGCCTGTGCCAGGCCACCCTGATCTCCTCCACCTGTGGGCAAATTCCCCAGCCTGGCCTCTGCCTGGCTCCATCCCCATGGCCCTGCCCTGCCCTCCAGGGCTGTGTCTGCCCTTGGTGACCACCTGGACCCGCTGGAGGGTACATGTCCTACCTCCCCACCCTGGCTCCCCACCCTGGCTCCCCTGATCCCTGCCCACTCTGCTGCTGCTCAATCCACAACCACATCACCCCTCATTCCCAGGAAGCACAAAAGTAAACGCAGAAACTGAAAGACAGCACAAAACCAGGTGTGTTCAGAAGATGCAGCAGCCTAGTCAAACACTGTGACTGTCAAAGAGGGGAAACGGCAACAAAAACATGACTCTGCTGACGTAGGGAAAATTAATCACACAAATGCAAGTTTGCTCATGAACTGTGAGAGCATTTTTCCTTGCTACACATTGTTTCTAGGGTGTGAAAACAAGGAGCTTTCTTCATATCAAACCAGCACCTTCAGCTTCCAAATGGACAAAAAAGGGCACGTGGAAACCACCAGCGTTGGTCCTTGGTCACTCAGAAATGTTTGCATGATTAAGATCACATACTTTCACTGTGAGCTGAGTCAACTGCTGCTATCAACTAGGTGCTGCCATTTTAAAGAAAATAACTTGATAAACATCAGGAAACACTGCAAATTTCACTGTGCTTTTTACTCCTGAGGAGCAAACAGGGCACTGGGAATAAAGCAAGATAAGCTACCTTCTTAGGCAAAACTATGTGAGCTACTAAATTAACATTGAACTCTCAGAAGATCTTGGATCAGTACAATATGATATGAAGAATTTTCCACTCCTTGGCCAACTTCTGGCTTGTCAAAACAAAAGCAAAGAAGTAATTAAGAATAATCTGGTCTGAAACAAGAAATGCATTACTGCAAAAAACCCCAAACCCAACACTAATACAAAGTGTGCTCTGAACTAATGAATTAAAATATTTAGAACAAATGTGTTTGCTTATAGTATAACTGAATAAGCCACTATGCAGCTTTACATTCTGAGTAAGGCAAACATATTTTGGATCTACAAATAATCTTTTTGTTCAAAATTTAAAAAATACAAGATAGGTTTAGTATCATAATGCATAATAAGGGCTTCCTGTGGTAAAATCACTACACAATAAAACCCAGATGTCCTATCTTAAAACCTCAAGGAAAAGCAATGCTGAATTTCTGAAACCACTTCAGCTACTTTCAGAGTAAGGTGAAAAAACAACAAGATCATTTTATTACATGACAGTTTACTTTGTCAGGGTTCTTGTCTCTCAGTATCAATATTTTAACTCTCAGAATTCTGGGAGGCTGACAGAACTCTGTCTATTCTGCTACCAAATGCAGCATGACATATGATATGCCAGTTAATAACTCAACAAGATAGAATTAACTTGAATATATTATAGTAAATATTCCTTGAGCATCGTTCTGATCTATAAAGAAGACAAAGTGAGTAAAGAACCTATATGTGACTTTGCACAGAGAGCTCAAAAAACATGGACACATGCAAGAAACTCCTCATCATCATCATCACTAACTTCAGGCAGATACAGCATTTTGCTTTTGGTATAACTTGTCTTGTCCTTGCATGCATAACTTGATTCACTTATACAGGATATGACTGTATACAAAGAATAGACTCTCTAATTTTTTCCACACAGACATAGAACAAATGACTCTTAAAGAAATCTTTCAAGAAAGAATGATTAATTAATAAATTAGAATCAGTATCAGTTTCATAGGCATGGCAGATAAAAAAGAATTTCAAGGAAGAATTTAGAGAGCAACAAGGAAAAAACGCTTTTACTGATGAGTGGAGCAGACAGCACACAAGAAAAGAGGGACCAAAAATAAGGAATTCAAAGCTATCAACCACGACTACATTTCCATGTGTGCAATACTGGCTGTGAATGTGCCTGCCTGTCTGGCATCATATGATGTTGATGGGAGAAGTCATGGCTATTTAAAAAAAAACCATAAATAAATTCCCACTTGGGCAGCCATCCTGCTGCCTGTCCAAAATGTGATACAAACTCTGTGATCCTCAACATTGAAACAGCACTGCCAGACCAAGACATGGCTGTTGATGGCAGTGAAAATGAGGGGCTTTGCCTTAGGCAGCTGCCACCTCCTTCATTCAGGATTTCTCAGAGTTCTTCAAGAGAGCTGTCCCCTCTGTGACTGAACATGGAAAGAGTCCTCTCTTAACTGCCCAATAATTCTTCCAGGGCTCAAAGAAATTTTGAATAAAGCAATGAGATGTGTTAGGAGGGTCCCCAAAATGCTAGTGATTTTTTCAAGGTATCATTATTCTGTCTGATTTTCTTATGGAACACCATTCATACTCAAAGATGAGCCTGTAGGAAAGACATTCTGTGCTGTTCTTGTGAGCCAGCAAAGGCCTCCTGGAGATAAAGGAAAGGCCCATATTTCTCCCGAAGAAGACACCAAGGTTGTCACCATGGAGACATGATGACAGTGAGAAAGTTAAGAGATACAGACTCTAGCTGGCTCACAGAATGACATGGCTCCTTGGTCACCCACTGAGAACTTTGTTTCTTTCCTATAACCAATGGGCAGTGAATGTGTATGTTGGGTGAATGTAAACATCTTGAAAAAGTTTAAAAGCAACATGTTGCTATAATAAATCTCTCTTGCAGCCTTCTGATGGAGTCATGGGATTTTGTGCTGCGTCGTGCTCTGTAACGACATGAGCCCAACTATACACTTATTTAGTCAGATCTAAATAAGCGATGTCTGTCAGTGTGGATACACCTCAAATGAAGCTGTTCTAAATTAGAATTGCAATGTATCTTTTTGGGGAAACTCCTAGGCTATTTCTAAAGCAGCCCACAGGTAGGGAGTCTGGTATTTCCAGGAAGAGGTAGATTCACTTTGCATGCACTAAATAAATAATGTGGCAGATTAAATCAATACATCAGATTGATGCCTCCTTCCTAGATCACCTAGGCAGTATGCCTTCCTTATCACATTTCTCACACTGTAACCCAGTGCCTACATTTACAGTAGACACATTAAGCAGGATGGGCCAAGTGATGACTCCACCCTGCTTATTTAGCCTGGAAATCCTGTGTTAATGAAAAAAGTCCTCCTGTTTCAACCAGACAAAACTTTCCAGATGGAATAAAACAGGACACATCTGGGAAAACCTGGATGTGAGATAGCCCAGAGCATTGACACATTTTAACTTAGAGCAATAACTTAGGTCCCCACGTCAGCAATCTAATTTCATGACACAACCAACAGAGGTAGTACATAGTAGTGTTGGTTTTATCTTCTCTGTTAAAGATTTATTGCTTCTTCCACTTGATGACATTCTCCATGATATATCCCCTTAAAATCTCACAGAAGCGAAGAGAATTATATCTCATGCACTACTTCAACCATTTTCTTTCTATATATCTATATATGGTCTCCTGTTATAATGACAGTTGTGATCTGTTACTTGCTGTTATTTTTGCAGATGTTATTCAAACTTATTCTCTCTCAATTTTCTTTCTTTGATCTGACAATTATTTCTTTCTTTGCAGGGGTTCTGTTGTTCTCACCTGAATATAACTTGGGAAAAAAGTAACTTTTGTTAGAGGCAGTTAAAAAAATATACTAAAAGGACACAAATAAAGTAATCAAATGTTACAAAACTACTTAGGGAAAAGTGTTCTTTTTTGGAAGACAAAAGAAAAAATAATCATCACTAGCAGAAGATACATTGTCTCCAAAGAGAAAAAAAACCCCAAGAACTCTATTTTTGATGTAATGCATTAGCAGGGACAGAAAGGGAGAAAAAATCTGTAAACTTAGTTGAACTTCAGGTAGTTAATACTACTTAATTTTATTTAAGCCATGTGAATTATTAAATCTACAATTCAGAGTAGTTCCAAAGTTATTTGAGGCCTCTAACATCACTATCCAACGTACGCCAAAGAGCGCTAAAGATAACTGTGCCTGATCCACCCCATTTGGCTGTCTGTCCTGGCACTTCCATTCAGGGACTTCTCTTCCTTAGTTCTTCAAGTCTGCAACCAGCATCCTCTTCTCTTGCCAGAGACACCATTTTTTTCTCTTCCAGTTCTCTGATATCCTAAACATCCTCCTTCTTTTTCCTGCTCTCATGTCTTTTTCTGCTGAGAAACATCCGTCTCCCTAACAGCCAGCAGCAGCCTGCCAGGCAACACATTCAAACTCTCCGAGTTCCACTCTTCCTCTCTCCCTCTTTCCTGTCCTTTCCTTAATCTCCCTCCAATTTCTTCCTATGTGCAATTTTTCTCATTCAACACCACTTATGTGCAGCAGCTGTAACTCATTCACATATATATGGCTGTCAAAGCCAGCAACTCTGCCTGTCTCACTACAGGCAGAACCATGACTTTTAAGACCTGGTCCCACAGACTCTAATAATTCATAGCAGTTTTTTAAATTCAAGCTAATAAAACACTTCATAACATTAGCACATTGATCTGTGTAACAAATAGGAGAAGAGTCAGTGTGACAAACAGGATTACAATATAAACAATATGACTGCCAGCAACTCTGGCAATTGTTCAGGTGCTACTGGTTCCCACTGACACCCACTTTGTCACTTACAAACATATTTGACCAGAGCAGTCACTGCAAGGAGCAAGGCCAACCCTCCTCCCACCCCCAGCTGCCTGCTTCCAACCCCATGCCAGCCCAGGTTTCTATGAATACAAGTGATCTGACCCAGGATAAAGTAAGCTCTCACCCCTCTTCTTTTTTGGGGTAGTCATTAGTACAAACAAGGAATTTTCCAAATCAGCTCACCACACAATTACAGAAAGACCTGTGCTGACCAAGGGAAGGAAGCAGCATATGAGTGGAAAATGGGATAAATATTGTGGTGGCAGTGCAGCTCACTTTTTCATGGAAACATGACCAGACTTCCCCATTCACATTCACTGGAGTGTTTCATCTCCTATACAGCCGCCACCTTAGGAACTACTAAATCTGAGAAATTAAACCTTCAAGCAAACCAATTTACTTTTTCAAGATTCTCTGGGAAAACCAGCATGTGGAGATTCAAGCAGCCATGATCAGACTGCATGCATTAACTGAGATGTCTTGAACACCTCTTCAGTATACCTCTACTTTAACATCACAGTCTGCAGGCTACTGTTAAAGACATGAGGGAGAATGAATTAGTCCATGCTATAGCTAAAACTCAGGTATCATGCTATACACACACTACAACAAAACTTCATAAAAGAAGAGTCACAATGCCACTGGTTTATGTCAACTGATCCCAGTGATATCATTACTGGGCATAAAACATTTGCAGTTATCACCAGCCTGCTCTGGTTTCAGTAGCACATGGTAATTTTATCATCCATTCAGCACTATGCAACAGAACAATGTTTGTATCTAAATGAGGCAAAGACAAGCAGCACATGACACTTAAGGTTCTTGCTCCTGTCTCCTCCTACAGGGCTGTGGGTCCCCAGCCAGACAGCTCTTGCATGATGTGGAGAGATCAACCATCCATGCAGGCTGACGGGCAGGCACGACATGCCAACTGCAGCTGGAGTGCAGGATTATCCTTGTCACAGCACCTGCTGCAAAAGCCCTAGGATTTCCCAGTCCCTAACACAGTATTTTCCAGTCCTTAACACAGTATTTCCCAGTCCCTAACACAGTATTCCCCAGTCCCCAACACAGTATTTCCCAGTCCCTAACACAGTATTTCCAATTCCCTAACACAGTATTTCCCAGTCCCTAACACAGTATTCCCCAGTCCCCAACACAGTATTCCCCAGTCCCCAACACAGTATTCCACAGTCCCTAACACAGTATTTCCAATTCCCTAACAGTATTTCCAATTCCCTAACACAGTATTTCCCAGTCCCTAACACAGTATTTCCCAGTCCCTGACACAGTATTTCCCAGTCCCTAACACAGTATTTCCCAGTCCCTGACACAGTATTTCCCAGTCCCTAACACAGTATTTCCCAGTCCTTAACACAGTATGCCATCTCACCAGAGATGTGGTCTATCATCACACATCTATCTAAAGTGGAAAGTCAAAAAGTTGCACACAAAAGGGTTAAAATATAAGTAGGATAGCTTTTGAAAAAAAATGTAATCAAGTTCCCACTAGCACATGACCACAAAGCCTCGCCCACACTTGTGGCTGACCAATAAATGCAGCCACAAGCCAAGCCTACCAACCTCAGTATCCTATACTCAGGCCTGATCCAAAAATCTATTCCCATTGAACTCACCAAGCTTTGCAACAGGCAAGTTGCATAGGAGAGTGTTGCACTCTCCTATGCATTATCTCTCACAGCTTTCACATCCTTGTGACAATGATGCAAGAGTTTAGTAACTTCTACCTATATCAACTCAGGTAGATAGCTGCAACCACCTATATGGCCCATTTTTTGATTTAGCAATTTAATTTAAATAACTATTTGTTTATAAACTCTGACTTGTAGAAATAAGCTTCACAGTCCTCAGTTGAGGTTTGTATGTAAATGAAGATATTTCACCTGCAGGTTAACTATATTGGTATAGTTAACCTGCAGATGAAATGTCTTCATTGTACTCATTGGTATCTGGAGCACTGCATTTTTGGTGTGTTTCTCACAAAAAAATAAAGAAATTGTTGGGTTTGTTTCACTATTGTTTTAACAGAATACCCAAACAGAGAAATTAACAGCGGAATACTTCAAACAACCTGACACTTGAAGCATTATGCTTCTCTGCTGAACATCATGTTGTGGAAGACAGCAATCTGTAAGGCTTCTAAGATGATCTGTTAGTAGTTTCTTTTAATAGAAAGACAGATAAGCCATCTGGCAAGGAAAACGCAGTTCCTCACTTATTGGTACCAAGGAAACTGCTTTTTTGTCCTCTTCTTTCCTCAGTAAAAGTCAAAAGATGTTTTACTTACAGCGTCCACTTTGACGGCTGACAGCACAACTTCCATCAGGATCAGCAAAAGCCCCGTATCCCTGCAGGGAAAGGTGAATAAGAGCGATATTGTTTTCAGCTAGTGCAAAACAAACACGTGATAACGCTCTGCAGTTAAAGGTGACAATACGACTTTAAAAAAGTTATTTCCAAAAGCCTTTCGAGCGGAATTACTTACTGACAAAGGAAAGTACGTGCACTGGGAAGCTGCGAGATGTCCATTTTCGCTCCTTCCCCGGCCGGGGGCTCGGCTCAGGGCTCCCTCCCGCCGGACGGCCACCCCTGCAAGGCAGAGCAGAGCCCGTTCGGAACGCCGCTCCCCCCGCCGGAGGTCTCCGCGCTCGGCGACGCCGCTGCCGGGGCAGGGAGCGGCCCCTGCGGCCGGGCCGGGCCGGGCTGCGATCCGGGGGCAGAGGGGCTGTCCCGCCGCTCCCTCCCGAGCCGCGTACTGCCGGCGCGCAGCCACCCGCGGGCGCGGACCCCGACGGGCCGAGGGGAGCGCAGCCACCGCCGCTGCCTCGGCCCCTTCCGCCGCCCGCCCCGCGCCCGCTCCGCACCGCTGCGCTGCCGTACCGTGCCGAACCGTGCCGTGCCGGGCGGCCGCGGCCGTGTGCGGCGGGGAAGCGGCGCGCCTCCCGGCTCCGCCCGCGCCCCCCGCGGCCCACCACACACCCGCGGCGGGGACCGGGAGGCGGAAGAACTGCGGCCAGCGGGGAACGGGAGCGGGCGAGGTTGCGCCCTCCCAGGGTCCCCGCCCGGAGGGGAGGAGAGGGGGGGCTGCCACCGCCCATCGTGTACGACGAGTCGAGTCCTTCGCCCCCGAGGCATTGCAAGCGCCGCGGCCGCGACGGAGGGAAGAGACGCGCATGTGGGGCCGGCCCCGCGGAGCCCCACTGTGAGTCGGCGGCGTCCCGCCGCCCAGGGATCGACGGCGCGGAGCGGTGCGCGGCAGCATGCGGCTCTGGCTGGGCTTCGGGCTGCTGCTGAGCGCCGAGCTCAGCGCCGTGTCCGCCGCGGTGAGTACGCGGGGGCGGCTCCTCCGGGCTGCGCCATCGGGCGCACACGCGGGAACCCCTCACGGGGAGCCGCGGGAGCGGTGCGGGACGGGACGGGAGCCGGAGCGGGGCCTCCGCTCTCGGGGCGCTGGGGCAGCCAGGTGCGCTGGGCGCGGATGCCCGGCGGCCCCGGCGCTGCGCGGGGCTGTGCCTGCCCGCCGGCCCTCCGCGGGGCTGTGCGGAGCGGGGATGGCCGCGGGTCCGGCGGGACGGGCCCCGCAGCGCTCTCCCACGGCCCGGCACGGAGCGCCGCTGACTGGGGAGGGATGGAACGCACGCACCCACCCGGGACTGCAAAGTACCGAGCTGTGTTGCCACGGTGAAAAAGAATAACAATTTAAAATGTTAAAAACAACCAAAATTTATATTAATAATAGTTTAGAGTCGTCTGCGTGCATTCAAAGTGCGGTGCATGCTGCCTTTGACCCCCGCGATGGGCGGTAGGCTGGGGACTGCGAAGGATCCTAATGTTAATGGTGCATTCTGGCATCTTTCCGGATGGAACTAGATTGTGGCATAGGCTTTGTAAAATCGAAAGCATGCAAGTAGTCTGAAAGTTTTGCTAAGGGAGCTAATTTTATCACTGTGATAATAGCTATTAGCTGTCCTTAAGTCTAAAAGACTCTCTCTGCTGGCGCTCCTGAAGTATTTGGGCTGTTCCTTCTGCACGTCTAAGTAATGGGCAGCTGACACAATAATTTGTATTAGGTTATCTTTTTGTGTCTCCTTGTTTCCTTGAATTTGTTTAGGTTGATACTGTATTAGTGAAATTCAGGAGTGGAGAAAACTTCTCAGTAGCTGTAGACACATGGCTTTTTGTCATGCTTCCTGATATAAATGCAAGGTCTTGCATTAACATTTCAGTCAACAATGGAGGTATGGGAAAGGGTTATTTTAAGCTTTTCTCAATTTCAGCTGAAATTGAGTCCTATAATGAATTTTGATGCCTCTGTGGGATGGTGTGTATGTATTGAATCAACTGAAGTAAGCAATGCACTGAACTTCCCATGTCTTGTCTGTTGCTCCTAGGTTGATAATATCAGGCTTACTGTGATTGCAATAAATCACTCAGTGGTGAATCCTCTAAGGCAATTCACCCAGCACATGCCATTAAGTTGATTAAACTGTATTTCCTTAAGGTTGTAATTAATTTTAATTAATTAGAGTATTTTGAAGTAAATTATTTACATTTGAGTTCTGAATTTGTTATATCTAGAGATAAAAATACCTATCTGTGAGATACATTCCCACCTTGTGCTGCAAAGTGAAGTCATTGGGTGAACCATGACTGTCAATCATAGACACAAAACTACGTAGGCATGAGGTGCTTATTAAAAGAAGGTACAAACTTTAGTATTAGTATTAGTTGTACAATTGTTGCCTCTTCTTTGGCAACTGTGAAGAGGCTCTGTTCTAGAAGTATCTAGCCATGTGCTGGATAAATTATTCCATTAAAATCAAGATTTCTTAAAATGTAACCTGAAGCTGTTAATTATATTATGAAGCTATTCTCATAATTAACCATTCTTTGTGTGTTAAGCTCACTGCAGATTTACAGTTCCTTTTTAGAGCCACCAGAAAACATAAATATGCAGTGGAAGCTGAACTCCTTGCAGTTTTGCTGCCTTAGATAAACCCTCAACTGCACATGGGTGGCCTTTCAATCAATTCAGTTCTGCTGGCATTGTCCCGAGCTCCACAGTGTTGCCTGTCACTAGCAGCCACACAAAAGGTGATGGAGATGCCTGTTAGCCTGCACCATACCACGTGTGGGTGGTGATCCAGAGGCTGCTCTTTGGAGATTCTTGAGCTGGGCTGATGCTTGTGCATGACTGTGGCAGGGTGGTGTGAAGCACTCTACACCTAGGCAGCACCATTTCTGCTTTTGGAGAGCTGGCAGAGCTGACCCAGTGCTCACATTGTCCTCAGATGAACGTATTCCCACTGTTTACATTTAAAGAGTGGTTGTATTAGCAGAAGATTGTGTGGTAAGGAAGGCTGTAGCAGAACTCTTTGCAATAGGCTGAACAGAGCAACCAACTTTATGCAGGAAAAAAAAATTATGCTGGTTCCTTCCTTCCCTAAGTAGCTTTCATTGGCTAGTCTTTTGGTTTTTTGTTGGTTTTTTTTTGTTTTTTTTTTTTTTTTTTTTTGTTTGTTTGTTTGTTTGTTTTTTCTTTTTTAATGGCAGTTGTGTAGCCACAGTCTTACTAATTGTACCATGGCCTTCATCACAAAATTGATGAGGCTGGTGGGCACCTTGGAGATCATCTATTCCAACCTCCTGCTCACAGCAGGGACAGCTACAACAGCTACTTAATACTGTGTCCCACTGAGTTTTGAATATGTCCAAGGATGGAGACTGCTCAACTCCTCTAGGCAACCTGTGTCAGTGCTTAGTCACCCTCACAGAAAATGTTTCTTCATATGTGCAAAGTGGTTGTTCCAGGCCTGAGACCATCCATGCCTGTGAGCACAAGCAAATGTGACAGGAGCAGCTCATGCTGTCTTGGTGGTGGTGATTCTGCAGTCTGTCTGGGCTGACAGAGTGAAAAATTGTTTTTATCTCTGACATATCTGTGATTAAATACATACAAGGAGATTTGGAATGACTGCTCTGACAGAGGCATTTGACGTAGCAAAGTCAGCCCTCAGCCAGCTACTGTCACGATCACGTGCCTCTGTACAGAAAGAGGGAGCTGCTCTGTTGCAGCTCCTGCTGGTTTTAATGTGGCACTATAAGGAGCTTCCAGATGTGACTCTGGAAGTTGTGTTCTTTATTTTGATAAATTATAACAAAAATAATATTTACAGCTGATCTGGTCTTTTATGCTGTTCTGTGTTCTTCTCAGGAGATTTGTTTTCAGGTTACAGTGAGAGCAGAGTGGAAGAAGGGCAGCACATTAAGCTGTTTCCAGGTCAGGATAAAAGACTGCTCCCATGAGACAGTTACAGGAGAAGCTTGTTTTGATGGATCTCTGCAGGGGCTCTCATTTCTGACACTCTTCAGGCTTCCATTTCCTATGGAGAAAGTCTGTTTCCTAACATTAGTACTGCTTGGTTGGGAGTGGACAGTGCCATGGGAATGCCTGTTTCATGATTTGGTACCCTGTCCATGCTGCTGCAGTGCTGGTCCTTGTGCTGCGTGCAGCACAGCGAGATCTTCAGCTGCACTTGAGCCCTGGGTGTAGTCACCTTCCACACAAGTGAGCACTGGTGGAAGGGAGGAGCTCTCCTGGCCACCACTGCTCAGGAGTGGGTTTAGCATTCTCTCCAAGTTCCCAACCAATCTCCCTTTTCTCCTTTTAGTCTAGGTGAAAAGTTTGCTGGGACAGAGTGAGAGCAAGCTCTATGGAGCTAGTAGGGAAAGGTGTGCCAAAACAGTGATAAAAGCATGCATAAATTTTTCCACAAGGGCAGTGCTGATTCCAGTAGTCCTGTTTGAGCTGAGAGTGTGGTGGCAGCTGGGGATGCACTGGTGGGAGGCCAGGAGGTTCCCGTCCCTGGGTAAGGCCTGTATAAAGAGTGGTCCTGTATGTGGCCAGGCAGAGACAGCTCTGCTGTATTGTCCTCATGCCTTCCTTGCATCACCTCTCCTATTTTTACATGATATTTGGGAGTGCATTCTGACACATGCAGTTAGAAGCCAAAGGCAAAAGGAATATAATCTGGCCAATTTTTCTATTCTCTTTTCTTTAAAAATGTGATTTACTGAGATGGAGATGTACAGAGTATATAAACCTAGAGTAGATAAAAAGAATGACCTGGGCTTTTGGCATGTGGTTGAAGAGAAGTTGTATGACTGAGTCTGAATCACTGGTAGCACTTCACTTGGGTGTGCTTTTACCAATGAAGTAAGGCAGGGTTGGGCAGCTGCCTTCTGCAGCAGTTCGTGTCTAGGACTGCCACGTCTTTGATGCTGAGACACCCTGAGGCCATCTGGCACCCTTGTCCCTAATGTCCTCAAGGACTTGACAATACCAAGGGCAAGTTTAATAGACCCTAGCAAGTGTTAATTCAGGAGGGAGATATGGTCACTCTGATTCCAAAAATATGGCCAGAACGGGAGACCCAAATGATTTTTAATGAGTAAAGCTCCTCTCAGACTAGAAGGTTTCAGAGAAGAGCAGGAAATGGGTTTGGTTGCCCCTGCCAGGCTATGGTGGGGTGTGGAAGCATGAAGAAGACAAGTGCAGTGCTCCCTTTTCCTCCTGTTGGAGCAAGATGCCAGGAAGAGGTATAAGATCTGGGGTGGCTGAGGGTGCTCCAGAGAGGGTCATGAGAGCATGGGTAGGAGAGTGGCCTTCCAGCTTGTGGCCAGCACTGCTTGCTGGGAAAGTGGAGGAGTGGTGGGCATGGCTTCACCTGTCCCAGCAGTGGTGGGTTACTGCTCAATATATATGCACAGAAAAATGCATGGGCACTTCTAGAGACAAGGGGGCAGGCCTGATGACTCCTTGCTCCCAAAGGTATCTCTTTATACCTGTTGTCCTTTCTGCCAAATTCCCCTCTCCCTCTGGCCACTTTTTCTACAGCATCATGGCATGGGGTGCTGGAGGAGGGAGAGAAGGGCAGGATATTTTATATCACCTGCCTGCTGCCTGCCGTGTTGGTGAGCACAGCCTCTGAACCTGCTGAGTGTCAGCGTATGCAAGTGAGTTCACGGACTGTCATCCCCAGCTGCACAAGTTTTGCTTCTGAGTGTTTGTATCAAATGCCTGCAGGCCTACTGCAATGTTTCATTGTAACTTGTGTACTTGGTGTTTATAATCCTGGATGTCAGTAGCTTGTGTAATGCCTGAGGTTATGCTGGATGTATATTCTGTCAGTTGCCCTGATTATGTAGAGCAATGTAGCACAGCTGCTGCAGGCTGCTTAGACTATTGTTCTAAAATGTCAGAAACCTTCTTTAGGGATAGGCTTAGGAATATTGTTCTTTTTATAGAACTAGACTAAACAAAGGAAGATTCAACAACCTCTACACAAGAATAAATTGACTTACTTCATCAGTGTTTGAAAGTTACATAGTACACCCTTCCCAGAATTTCCGCTGACTCTCCCATCATAAACACTTAACACCTTAACACCTTGCAGGATTTGATCAAAGAGAGGAATTTGGGCATGGGCTATGACCTGAATGGAAGAGCAACCTGTGGCTTTAGTGAGTAGTTGAAAGTGTAAAGTGCTGCTGCAATGTAATGATGTGTGTGGGAAGATAAATTTTTGATTTCTCTGGGTTGTAACTGGCTGGGATTATTCTTCGTGATGTAATACATCAGAAAAGTATGTGGCATTAACTCTTCAAGAGTCTTTATGTAGCAATGTCTTGGACAATGTGCCAGTAAAACAAAGGAGCAGTTAATACTTTATCAGTATGTAATTAGTACCATTATGCTGTTGTAATCGGAGGTGAGTTGCAGTAAAGAAATAGGCACATTCTTCATAAAGAGTCTAACTAGTGCAAAAACCAGTCCTTTTTTACCCTCTGGCATGTACAAATAGTTATAGGATGAAAAACTGACTGTTTCATCTTCCTTTATCTCTGACATATCCTCTTACAGAAGGGGGAGCTTGAATAAACTTTCTAAATTGAAAAAGAAAAGTACAGTGTAGATGTTCAAAAGCACTTCAGCTTCCAGTCCCTTGTACTTCTACAATATACTGTTCAGCTCACTTTTTACTACTTTGGCATCTCAAAAAAGTATTTTTTAGGAAACCTCTTAACAAGGTATGCTTTCATTATATTTCCAATGTAGGCAAAATACATTGTAAGCCTTAATATTATATTAGCTCTTCTTAGTTTAGGTGTTTGTGTGGTGCTGGTAGGAACTGCCCCTTTTCACCTCTGATTTGCCAAGTTATCAAGCATCTGAAAACCTGTAATTATGGGCTCCAGTGAGAATTGTGGTCCTGCTTTTATACCTGTGCTGGGGTGTTCCAGCACAGAGACATTAGTGCAGTTCTGGTGCAAGGTGCTGAGGCCTGGCTGCAGACAGCAGGTGCTGTGGAACCCAGCAGCTTGGGAATCTGCTTGGGTGGAGATGAGTCAGCCTCACAGCCAGCAAAAAAGTTCCCTTTTTTTAGCTTGGCTTGCCTTACAGCCCCATGATTAAAAGGACATGTCAGAAAATGAAATGAGGGAAGCCAAAGAAGAGCTGGAAAAGGATAGGTTTCCTTTTTCTTGATTTTTTTTTTAATGCTACCTTCATATCTAAAGAATGCTGTTCTCACACATGTTCTGAAATAAGTGGCATAAGATTTGCTGTGAATGCACCAACTTAATTTAGAAAATGTATAATTGTGTCTTTAGCAAAGTTATTCAGCTACTTTTATGGAATTTCTTTTAAGCTAAAGGGTTTCTTTGTGTGGATTAAAGAGAATCACTAATCATACTGTGTTCCCTTCCTTTCCTATGCTTTTTTTCTCTCTCTCTGCATCCGCTGCCTTCACCTTTACTGCTGCTGGCAGACAGCCCCTTTCTCGCAGGGTCTGAGGAAGGGTGTGCTTCTTCAGCAGAACAATGTGAAGGACAAAATACAAAGTGCTGTCAAGTGTGTGGAGTAAACAAATTGCAAAGTAATAATTAAGTTTCTTTCATCTTTTTGTGGCTTTCATCTGCTTGTAGCAGTGACAGACCACATTTTGACATGCAGATTTTTAAGGTGGCTGAGAGGGAACCAGCAGAATAAATTATCAGAGTTATAAAATAAATCCAATAAATCCAGTAGTTAGTTTAATGCGCTAAGATTGGTAGGAAAAACTAGAATATTTTATTTTAAAATCAAGTGAGTTTGGTCATTTGCATTCAGAAGAAACATAGTTTTTTATAGAGGACTGACACATGGTACAAACTATTCATTATCTTGTCTGTAGATAACATATACATTATTAAAGAACATTTCAAATGCTACAACTACAGAACGGAAAGTTCTAAAGTAAAGTCTGTCACCCCCTTGGAGATCCCTGCCCAACTGTAAAAGTGGGAGTGGAAGAGATGTGCTAACTAGCTCCAGCTTGTAAACTCTGTTCTTCATCTCTGCATTGAGATAAAGTGAAAGCCACAAATCAGGTTTAGGTGTTAAACTTTCTTTAAAGGTGCCAGAAGTCTGGTGGTGTTCCCTAACATTGGTGGAAAAAAATTATTTGAGGCAAGTAACATTCATCTCCTCTACTACCTTTAAACACCAGTGTCCAGCCTTCTCCCTGCCCATGTGTGTCTCAGCTGCTGTGGGATTTATCATCTCTCTGGCTTCATGGGAGGTCTGAGGTTTCAACCTTTCTTCCAGTCAAGATGCCCTCTCAGTATTTCTGTACATGTGGATGTTTTCTTAACACTGGGGAATGAACATGGTAGAGCATTTCTAAATGGTTTAGTGGGAGAAGGAGTTCTGATTCGTCATAGTCAATGATCAATGCCATTTTTACATGGGGATTCTTCCTATAGATAACTCACATTGGAAATTCATAATGAAGTATGTAATCTTCCATGCAAATAATCACTAACTTAGTGGAAAATAAATAGTTTTATTAGCTTGTTCTCTTTGAGTAGATGATTTATGGGGTTCTTAGTTTAGTATACAGAAATCAGAATGAGAAAGGTTCTTTATTTTTTTTTCTCTTTGTCATGCAAATGTTTCAGTTGTAGCTAAGGGACAGAACAAATTAGTCCATTTTCACTGGATAGCTATGTGCTGACTAGATATTGTAAGTCTTTTGGTCTTATTAGTCCATTTGTTTATCTAATGGAAGAAAACTTGTTTTCTACTCTACTGAAAACTTCTGTTGAAATATTTCTTAATCTAAAAGCATTGAAACATATCCTAAGATTGTAATGAAACCCAAATAAGGCTGAAAAATTATACTGGTATGGACTGATGGGGCTGTCAAGAATTAGAACAAAAGTTTAAAAAGAAATTAGTGCATTAATAGTTTGTATTCATAGTGCACATATTAAGGGAAAAATCAGCTACATGAGGGCAGATTCAAGCATTCCAGGAATTTTCATATTGTACTTGAAGCTTGTCCCTTTTATGGCAATGGTAAGTCAGTTATCTGCTAGCAGAATAAAAAAGGATGAGTTCTGGCTGCCATAAAGCCAAGATATATGTGCAAGCACTAATTGTGGCCAAAACTCAGAAGACTTTTTTAGCTGAAAATGCACATGTGCTTTTAGCAGTTTGTTAGAATAGGCAAGGAATACTAAAGCCTTGTAGGTTATTGTAATGCTTTTACTTCAGAAAATTATAAGTAACTTTTTATTGGATTTTTTTTTTTTTTTGCTGAAGTGAATTGACTGGGGCTGTATCTTTGTTAAGAGCAGCTGAATTTTTTGGAATCAACACGGACACTTTTAGAGAAAAGCAGGGAATAGCAAGAGGCATAAATGAAAGTGAGAAGAAAGTAAAAAGCTTAACACTATGCTAGGAAGTCTATGTTTTCATAATTGTTTTTTTAATGGCACAGTGACTCTGAGGAGTCACGGCTGCATGATGCATCTCTAGGGGGCAGAGTAGAAAGCAGGGCATGAAGAAAGGCCAGGAAAAAGGGAAAGAACTAAGTGCTAGAGCCCTGCACTTAAGTTTTGCTTAGCTGGACAACAGCTGTGGGAGCTGGCTCTTGGTCCTGGCCACTGCCACCAGTTGTGGGGACCCTCCAGCTGGCAGTCCCAGCCTGGAACGGGCTGTTCCATGATTGTTACTGGTAAATATCAGCTGGGACAAGACTTAGACAGGGATTCTGGTGCTGTTAATTCTTACGCAATGTAATCCTACTGTCTGTGACTTTCTATTGCTATTTTAAACCTTACTTCCCAGTATGGACCTTGGTGATCCAGCAAATGTTGTGCCAGTGCCTAAAGTCACTGGGTTAAATAATGTCTCGGCTCACGCCCTTGAGAATGCCAAAATAATAGTTCAAATCATGCAGAAAAGTAGATCCATCTTTCTGGGAACATGCTTTTGAAAATGTGCTCTGATTCACACTGGTCAAACAAATAGTGGATGCTGATTTCTGATGCATTTTCCAGGAACTATGTGCTTGATTGGGACAGAGCTTGTGATTTGAAAGGGACTGGATGTGTCATAAGCATGGAAAAGCTTTGAATGGTAGCCCCTGAGATGTGCAGGCACACAACTGCTAACCTTGTAGTGATTGTAGCTCAGTGCCCTCTGTCCTGCCAGGTGCAGACTCATTTCCTCAAAGTTGCTAATAATTTCAGCTTCCATTTAATTGATTTTTGGAGTAGTCAAAGAGGCTGTAAATGTGGAAAGCTTTTTTTCTGGAGTATCAAGGAGACCGAAGAAGATGATGGTGACAGGAGAAAGCAAAAAAAATGCATAGGTCAAAAATGAAAAAAGATTGTTTTGTGAGAATGCTTCTGTGTGCTGTCATTATAAAAATCATGTTTTCCTTTTAGTGCCTTCAAATAAAATCTTTAAAAGGGCAAGCCTGGCAAGTGACTGCCTTATACCTATTTGTGTTCCCACAGTCTTTGCAAAGGTAATATACACACTAAAATATACATCTACTGAAAGATGTTTGTTCTAAATGCCTTCCTTGCATTCCAAAAAACTTTCTCATTGATACCACTGGAGCTGCTGGTGCTAGAATTGATTTGGCAAAGTGAAAGCCAGAGGAAAAGGTCTGTTTGGTCCTCTGGATACACTACTTTGCATCATGACAGACCTGCAGAAAATGCAACTGCACAAAACACAAGTAGGATACTATCAAGATTTGCTGACCCTGTGTTAAGGCTGAGGTGGCATTTACATGGCCCCTATGTAGTGGGCAAGTTATGGTTTTGGTCCAGAGTTTGCAAATTAACAATTCTGTGCACAACTTTAGTTACTCACACAATATAAGACACATATGTGCATTGACAGACATGCACATCTGGGCTCTATTTCAGCAGAATACTTTTTATATTTGTTCGATGTCAACACAACAATATCCTTTATTTTAATAGTGTCCTGTTGCCTATAATTAAGTGGAACCAATTTAAATTGCAAAATAGAACAGCATGCAGAATTTAATGCAGTGCCAAAGCAGTCTGTGTAGTGAGTGTCTTCTGCATAGCTTAGGTTTATTTTAGCTGGACTGTTGTTCTGTACCACATGGTTCACAAGCAATGCTTTGTTTTTTGTAAATCCCCATTCAACATCATAGCTTCAAGTCTGAACATTTCATGGGCAAAATGTGAAAAGTTCTGTGTTTCCCTCCCTGGGCCCTCTCAGATGTGTGCCATGATTGGAAGGGTAATTGGCAATTACATGGGATGGGTTTGCACATGGCACAGTGTGTGTCTGTTCTGTCCAAGGGAAATTGTGAAATTAAATTGATTGATATGGGAGGCTGCACATGTGATTATGTCATGTTGGGTATTGTCTTGGTTAATACCCCTGCTTTTCTGATAAATGTGGTTCAGCTGTCTAGAAAAATATTTCATAGTTCTGAATCCAGAGAACTATAAATCATATCAAATCAGTCTTGAAAACAGAATGAGATTTTTTTGAAGTTGCACATATTATTGTATGAGGTACTGCTGAAAATAATTGAATGTTGTGATGGTCTTAAAACATGAGCCTCTTACGTGAGTTTTTTGTACCTGAGGACAACTGATAAATTTCTATTATGTTAGGTAAAATGTAAAGCTTTTGGCCAAGACCACTCCTTAAAACAGAATTTGTAAGTTTCTGTGTAAATTAATCTGTTTCTTGTGACTATTGCTTGCTGTGTTTGAAAGTATAAAGTGCTTAGATTTATAGTATTGGATGGAAGCTGCATTTTTTAAATCTGAGTCACACCATGCTAAAGGCAAAGTTATGATGTGCATTCATAATTAACCTATCTCATAGTTGTCACTGATGATGGATAGTCATTTGTATACATAAGTACCAATTGTTATTATCCCGATAGCCCAATATCAAGTGCTATAATTGACAGGAATTAGTAATTTGACTAAATTTTGGTGCTGATGCTTCTGACTGGCTGCAGGAATGATATAGTGAATCATTAAGTGTAAAACTGGTTCTGTTTTTGGAGAAGCCATCAGCTTCTTCAGACTGGTTATTTACCTGCTTTTGTTTGGGAAGGGGGAAAAGGGCTGGGACTGTAAGAGTCAAGGCACTTTGCATGTTGTGATGATGTGCTGAGGTACCAGCTGGGTGAAGAATAATTTCTAAGTGTGTTGTCTGGGTAAGGCCAACAGTTACACTTTGGCATTCCCCTGTGCCTTCCTGTGTGTGCTGTGCTCCTCGGGGGTCAGATTGGTGTGCCAGCCTGCTCCTTACACCTGCTTTACTGTGGGGCATGGAAAAGATATGCCACCTTCTCTTTCCTGGCTGGTGCCTTCTGCACATGAGACCTTGCAGGTGAATCGACACGATTTGCCTTCTATCCAGTGTCAGCACCAGCATTTGAAGCTGCTGAGGCTTGGACTGGCCAGCAGCAAGGATGTGCTCCTGCAGGAGGAGCAGCAGAACCCTGGGCCCATCATGCCAGGGGAGGGGCAGAGGAGTGCACATCAGCTGATGGGCTGTACATCCCAGGTCAGACCCTTCCTCTCTTCCTGTGAGCTCCAGGGTGTCCAGCGAGGGTCCATCATTGCCTGACCTGCTGGGACTGGAGAGGTTTGCTCTCCAGCAGAGCCTGAAGTGCAGCCCTGCTCCATCCCTTCCTGATGTTGCCTTTGAGGCTGAGCTCTGCAGCTGACTGCAGTAGAGAGCCAGAGCAATGCCAGTTGCATTCCCATCACAACCTACAGACCATGAGAAAAGGGAGGGAACAAGCTGTAAAAATGCCAGAAAATGTCCATAAGATCTATGTGTCTTTTCTTACTCTTAAGGGTTTTCAACAATTTATGGCATGAGAAATTACTTTTGTCACTGAGGAATTATGACATGCAGAGAAATAGGTTAGTGATCTTGATCAGCAGAGTAAAAATGAGTTTCATCAGCTTGGTTGTCTGAGGATGATTTTATCTTGACAGGCCTACAGATGGAAAATAGAGGCTGGTCAGATGTTCTGTGCCTCTGTTCCTCCCTTATAACCAGCCTTGCGCTGTTCCTCAAACTGAAAGTCCAAAATGTCATGTCTGTAATCTCTTCATTTTTCATGCTTATTTCATTGTTGGGGCTTCATGATGATAAGCCTATCATCACTTCCTAAAAACTCAGTCAATTAAAATATAGCACGTGAAAATGAAAATATATGCTATTGTCTAATATTGGGAAGCCATTAAAAGCTTCTGAATGTGTTGACAGGTGAGAAACTACTTAGGTGTTGTGATCAAGGTAAATTACCGAGGGAAAAGTGTATCCTCAGGCTCTCAGATGAGTCATCAAAGAGAATTTTTTTTTTATTTTAATAATGAAGACATTAACAAAAAGACACCTCTAGAATGTTATCAGTATCACAAGACAACCTTTTCTTAGGCTTAATTTTTCTCACTTGTAAGTGAACACTTCAAGCTACCTTCAAAGGTGGTGGATGTATTTCTTGGCGCCCTAAGTTTTTCTCCTTATTGTAACACTTAACATTGCCAAGGAGATGGATTACTTAGTGGTCTTTAAATCCAGAGGTGATGGTAGGAAAGAGAAACTAAGAATGTAAGGTTGACTGAAACCCAAAAGTTTTGTAGCTGTGCCCAGCAGGTTTATTATTGTTATTCTTTAAGGACAATTGAGAGTTGGTACAGATCACAGCATTTAGAATCAATGTGAAATGCAGGAATACATATGGGCTTTTTTTTTTTGGAAAAGTCCAAAAGCAAGAGAAAAATGGAAAAGAAATACATACTATATATTTTTGTCTTAGAATAGGCAGTAAAGTAATTGCCAGGGTAACGAAAATGTATTACCACTGCACTTACATTTATCAGAGTTTTTTTCTGAAATTATAAATAGTTTGAATAAACAACTTAATTTTGGAACCTGCAGTATCAGCCAAACACAATTCCTGTAAACTGCAATCTGTACTATTCTCAATCCTGTGCAGTATGCTGTTGTGTATTGGCATATTTGTTTCTTGGCTAAGATTTTTTTTTTACCAGAAGCATCTCCTTTATTTTTATTATAGATTGAAGTACCTATACACATACTTGTTTCTGAAATCTTAATTTCTGTTTAGAAATTACTGATATTAATACTGACACTTTATCTTTTCTAGCATTTTCCTTTTCTCTGTTCTAGACATATTCCATTGGTGCCTGCTCATGGGAGTGTGTGCTAGAAGAACCCCCTCAATATTACATGTAATATTCAAAAGTATTTTATCATTCATTTCATGCAAACATATCTAGCATGGCTCACTCATTTTAGGGCTGAGAGATGCATTATGCATAATGGTGATAAAACCTCATTGTGAGAAGCAGTTATCTGTTGCAGATACTATTTTTTCCCCCTCATTCCATTTTATTTTTCTTCAGGAAAAGTGTGATACCCTCCTGCCCACTCTCAACACCTTTAAAACCTGTGGAGAGCTCTCACATCTAAGTGTGGACCATGGACCTTGATAGATAATCAAAGAGGAATAAGAGTTCCTACAAATGTCTTTTCCCTTGCCAATAAAATTGTCATAGCCTGTAGTCTGATTCATTGGTAAAAATAAAATGGTGGGGTTTTTTCTGTTATTTCAGGTTAAATAGTGAAATTTCTCTCTGTGCAGTCTAAGGTTTTATTTTCCATTTCACTTTTTTCACTGATATGTTCATCAGACCTTTTTAGATATGAAGATATGGACATTGCATCCCATCCAAAGGTGGAGTGTGTTTCAGAAGTAGGTCTCCAGAGTTGCCTCTGGATGTGCACCATGTGCCACAAACCCCTCCAGGGCTGTCATTTTTTATCTGAAGCTTCCAGTGCAATTGTTGTGTCTCCAGTGGTTCCCCTCCTGCTGCACATCCACCTGCAGCTTGAAGGGATGAATCTGGCTTATTTGTAAGGAGCTTGGTCCCATCCTTTCCCTTTGGTGCATGGAAGGGTCTCTCCTCCCTGAGCAGCTCCAGGTGGCTGCATGCCCTGTGTGAGCCTGGATTCCAGCTCCGTAACGCTGTTCAGCTGCTGATCCCATTCCTGTCCAAGGGTGAGGAGAGCTTGGAGCTGCTCTGGTGGGCTGGGGGAATGTTGCAGGCAGGATCCAGTGCAGCTGCAGATGAGTGTGCCTGGGTTCACGTGTAGGAGCAGAAATCCAGTCCCTGTTTTGCCACAGGCTGCTTTGGCAGCCCTACGGCAGTATTTTTAGCTTCCCTGTGTCTCCCTTTCCTAAAAGTGAAGTAAGGAGAACAAAACCTCCTGATATTCAAAGTAAGATATAAGTAAATTGTGTGATATTCTGTGACATGGATTATACAAAGCTTGAAAGTGTGTAATAAAAATGTATTTGATGGAGACTGAAGATTAATTTCTCAGCATCATCAGCTTCAGGAATAAAAGGAGTTCACACACTCAAAAGTTGGCAGCACACTGCCCCTCATGACCTAACATGTAACTCTGGGTTGCCAAGCTTTTTCCTGTATTGGCCCTTGCTGCTCTCATTTTAGGTGTTTCTGCAGTAACCACAGACACAAAAACTTTAAATACAGAGGCTAAATATCAGAATGGGGAAAAAAGGAGTGATTGAGGGGAATTTTTTGATGGGTTCAGGATGGTGTACCAAATTAACTTGGGATTTCCATCCAGTGATTTTGGCTGCGTCCCTCTGATCCTCTTGGAGGATCCTCAAAATAATTACAGTACATTTAAAAGCTTATTTTCTAAATTGTTTCTGCCTAGGACCCCAAAGTAGATAAATCTTGTTTTTTCTACCCGAACAGGCAAGTATTCACAGAATTATTTAGATGAGTAAGGTAGAGGAGGAAAATAAAAGTAGTAAGACAGAATAACTTTAAACCTGCATACCTGATGAAGCCCACCAGTTTTTATGAGGTAAAACCAGTCAAGATCTTCATATAAATTCATTTTAATGATTAAAAATAGTCTTTTGAAAATGGAAATAATAACTTCAAAATTTTTTTCCAGTTTAACATGAAATTCCTGTCCAGTGAAAGAAGGGGAAATGAAGTAAATGAATAAAGGAAAGGCTTGCCAAACAATGATAAGCTTTGGATTTTTGCAAATAACTGTAAGAAGTTTAGTGTCATTATAGGAGAGTATGTTACCTGTTCTCCTCTTCCTTCACTGCTGATTGAAATTAGGGGGGACTGATTTTATTCTTTACAGTTAAATTTACAGCACTGAACAAGAGGGAATCCAGGCTGTTCTCAGCTGGATAATAAACAGTAGAGCTATTCTTTTGCTCTGAAAACCCTGACCTCGCAGGGAAAAGTGATCCAACTGCTTCCAAAATAGGCACATCTGTATACTGTAGCACTTTGTCTCTCAGGGATACTTGATGTGTGCTCCACCAGTTGAAGAAGGGGTGAGGTAAATGCAGAGTTCCAGAATAAAAGGCATGAAACTACACCTAATCCCAAAAATTTTAGGCATCCCTGGGCGATTTTTTATTTAGAAAAGTACGTGTCAATCTATTTTAGGAAGTAAGCAGGCAGCTTCTGTTCTTCATTCTCCTCACTACTTTTAGGTTTTGGTGAGCATTTAAATGCTGTACCTGTCTTAAATACACTTACAAGTATTAAATCACTCTATTGCATCATATTGAAAATAAATTTTTCTGTATTCATGTGCTGAAATTGAGATGGAAATGCGAAAAAGCATCCAATCAGTTGACTTCACTCTCATTTTGCTTTGAAAATGCAATGTTTTTGAGATAATCCAGAAAAAACATTGAAATATAGACATAATTATAAAGTGAGGGATAGATGTTACTTGACTTTTGTAAGCACTGTTTTTTTGCCTGTAGACAATTTACATGTGGAGTTGAATAGCAGAGCTCCCAGCCACCCATCAGCTCCTTGCCCCAGTAATACCAGGTAGCAGGGAGGCGTTCCAGGGCCCATTGGTGGGGAAGATCTGCTGCCTTTCCCCAGAGAGAAATAAGAACAAGCAGCCTTCTGAGCAAGCCTTTGTGCTGCCATCGCAGTAGGATTAGGAGAATAGTTAACCACACCAGCAAGGCATTGGCAGTGGAGGTTTTTGGTCTCTGTTGTAAATGTTTTGTGATTAATTTAACAGGGTTGGACAGGACAGGGAGGCAGGTTGGACTGACTCGCTGGCTGATGCTAAAGCGGCTGTGTCCCACAGGGCTGTCAAAAGAAACATCTCCACTCCTTTTTCTCATTTGTGTCAGGGCTGGTTTTGCTGTGAGCCGTGGCTGTTCCCGAGCTGGCTGCTGGCAGGGCTGGCTGCTCTGGCCGGGAGTGGGGCGGGAGCGCGGCCAGACCGCAGCTGTTGGCGGCACAAACCGCGCTAACCACAGCCCAAGGTGTGCTCCCACCTCGAGCTGCCCTGACCTGCAGCAGGGCTGGGGGATCAGCGGGGCTACCCTGCTCACAGCCAGCTGTTGGCTGGCCTCTGCCAGCTGCAGCCTGTCTGCATGTGGAGGGGCATCTCTGCTCTATGCATTATGGATAGTTAGATGCACTTCCTTCCCACCGCTGGCCATGTGCTGACATATTAATGCCTTCCTACAGAGAAAATGTTTAAATGCTCTGTTTTCATAGTGAAGCTCTGTGCAACCTAAACATGGGCCCCTTTTGCATCATTCTAGCCTTTAATTGCTTGATGGGTTTCACAGGATCACATCTTATTCAATACATGGAACAGAATGTCCTCGCTGTGCAAGGGAAGATGCAGGAATTTTTGCCTTACACTCACTTTCTGGAATTGTTTCTTACTTAAGGTCTAATAATCAAGTTGTGCTAATAAATGCATTCAGCTTCTCATGAGCTTCCTGTAGCATTTATCACAGTAATACCTGAATGTTTTGAGAAAGCATGTGCTGATTTTTATATGTATACTCCCCAGAAGGAAGGAGGCAGTGTATTGCTGCACTCAGTTTTTTCATCCCATTCTGTCTGTGCTAGCCAGAGTGGTGCTTCAGCCTTTTTCATAGCTATTTGCTGACTCTTTGGGAGAGGAAGCCTGGAAAAGGTAATGTCAAAATTACCTCCTAATTAGCATTAAGTAGCATTTCACAGTCTGCTTTTAACACAGTAACTTCAGCTGAAGCCAGGACTTTGAGTTGTTTCATTTGAGAAAAGATCCAAGCCTAAACATGTAGAAAAAATGGGGAATGTATAATTAGTGACTGCCTGTGAAAAGTGTGGAAATGATTTGTGCAGCATCTTCAGTTGATTTCATGGGAGAGAATGGGACTGGATCCCATTCTCCAAGGCACCAGGCAACTGCCTTAACCAGGAAATATCTTTCCAGTTGTCTGTCTCAGCTCTCTGTGCATCCCCCATGACAGCAGCACCCAAGCAGCAGACATGCAGGCAGTCAGCTTTAGGATTGCAGAGCCTAGTGCTGAGATTTCACATTCTCCATGTTAAATGGGTCTGAGTAGGGCTGGTGCTGGCCAGGCATAGCCATGCTCTCTCACAGCTCACACCTATTTTTAGAAAGGATAGATGTTTCCTACCAGAGTTCCTTGCTGTGGCTTGCCAGGCAGGAGAAGTGCAAGGCAGGTGGGGTGATGGAACCTTGGCCAGGCCAGGCTGGTGTGGAGGGCTTGGGTTGCCTCAGAGCAGAGGTAATTTAATGACTGCAGCCTGTTAGGAGAGCAAAAGAGCTGCTTGAGAAGAAAGGAACTTTCTGCTCAGTGCAGGCTTGTATGGAGCTTTCACAGAACACCCTTAATTTGCATTTCCTAACTTGCTTTAGCTTGGAAAGAGAAGGTTGTAGATTTAAAACCTCAAAAAATATTTCAAAGAACAAAGTAAGTTGATTTAAAAAAAATATAGTTATTTTTCCATTTTGACTCTTTCAAGAAAGACTTTTTTTCCCCCAGTCCTAAGGTTATGAAGTGTAGGTACATCTCAAAGATTGTGATGAGAGGTACCATTTCCCTGCTGCAGGAGGTAGGTGTGATGTTTGAAATCCTTTATGAAAGGCTTCACACTTACTGGAAGCAATGGTGAAATGGAAATTCATTTTTCTTTGTCTCATCCAGACTACGGTTTGGTCCACCAAAGAGCCTTCACTTTTGCTTGTTCCTTCTCATTTTCTCAGCCCAGTGTCTTTCACCTGACTGTACTGGTTACTTTCCAGTTACATTACCTGTTTATCTTACCTTACCTACATTATCATAGTTTTCTTCGTGTTCTTGTGCCTTAATAGTGCAGCCCAATGTATTTGACTGTTATTTCAATCTTACCCATCTTTCTTCATGAAAACCTTTGACCTTACTTACATGAGACCATTTGACCTTACATACATTGGTAGGCCTACAAGCTTTGTCTGTATTAAGCAGGAAAAAAGTAGGCAGCAAACAACAGGTTTTGATGTTAGCATTGTGTATATTTGAGTATTTTGCCCTTTTAACTGCTGATGAGCAGGAGTTCCCAGTTTACAGCTGCTTAATCTGTTTGATTACAAATGCTTAGGCTGTGCTTCTCCTTTGGTGTTCCTTCCTTTCTGTTGAACTATTGCCAGATATAATTCATATGTCTGAAAACATGGAAGAGTTCATGGAACAACTGTCTTTTTTCCTTGGAAATAGTTCCGTGGGCTTTTGCTATGGCGGGGTTCTGTGTTGTGTTTATCTCTGTCTCATTCTACGCTTAAAATTACCGTGAGAAAATAAAAAGGTCAGATGCTGCAGGGCTTCCTTGCAAACCTTCCATGTCACGAATATGGAACTTTTAAAACTGGCTAAAAGTTGTGTTGAAACAACTGGAGAATGATAAAATCAATGTATTCAGATGAAGCAATGGTGAAACAGCAGTATGGTTGTTTTTGAAGACAGATGCAGGTTTTTGCAACCTGTTTTGAATTATCTTTGGCAGTAGAAAATTGTATATTATTACTGTTAACTGTGTAAAACTTGAGGTTTTCCTAAGCATGTTTCTCCTTAGAGAGGAGAGTATCTTTCAGAAGATCAGTGTTGGCTCTGTGACAGGACATGTCCTCCTACACGTGGTGCCTTCTCTGCACTGCTGGTAGCCCCAGGCATCCACTGATGACAGTGAGCACCTCGAAAGTAATGATCAGCCTGGTGTGCATTGTACATGTACTAACCACACAGTGTACTGGGAGATAGTTCTAATTATCTGTTTAAACTGGTAATTAATTATAAAAAATGTCTTAAGTTGTCCAAAAAGATCATGATGTGCCTCCTCTGAATAAAGTGATTTCATGTTGTGAAGCTGGATAAGCAGTGTGATGTAATTTTATACAGCTTTTAGGACAAAAAGAAATGTGTAGTTTTCAATCTCCTAATAAGCTGAGCAGAAGTACAGTAGAAGGGAAAAATTAGAAAGTAAAATGTAATATTGCAGCAGGTGTTTTATAGCTTGCACTTTCAATAATTTTGAGACTTAGAAGAACTAAAAAGCTACATGTTGTTTCAGCGAGCTTTAGTTTAGATCCTGGACACTGGGCTTAGGGCTGTACTAAGACTTAGAAATGAAGAAGTAAGCTGTAAGAAACCTGCTAGCCACAAGTTCCTGCTCCACTGGAGTTCTGTGTTCTGATTTTGCTAAATGGGGTCAGTAAATATTGATTAATAGTTGCAGGTAGGTATTGTGCCATAAACGTAATCTACCAAGAATCACTAAAAAGTTTGAGGAAATGTGGGACTGGCTGCTTTGGCTACTGTTGGTGTTTGAATAAGAATTGTTTTCCTTTTATTCAAAGTGAACAAATACTAGGATTACATCACGTCTTTTAAACATTTATGGGTGTTATGACTTCCATAATGTATAAAACTGCAAGGAAAATAAGTTGTACTTCTTGAACAGCAAGATTTAAAATTCTCACTGTTGGTATTTCAGTGGTTTTTAGGGCCAGTTCTTTTTAAAGAGTTTTGCTTTTAATATAAATGATCAATTGTTTTACATTTTCAAAGGAATAATAATGACATTGTGTTGCATTCTAGATAGTTCGGAGTTTAGGAATGCGACTTTTATTTTAAGGTTGCATGGGATCTCCCAAAGGCATTTCACTTTTGACCTTTAGATGGAATAAATGGATGTTCCCTCTTTGTAAAACAGACAGAGCCTGCTGGTGGAGTGCAAAGGCATTTCTTATTTAGCACAAAGTCAAGCTTTATGTGAGGAATTAGATATACAGATTAAGCAACAGCACTAAAATGAAGTAATGCCAATATAATGCCAATCTTGTTTTCACCCTAAGTAAGTTTACATTCTTGGACTCAGACTGGTAATGTACATCTTTGTTATTAGCTCTGCCTTTAGCTTCTTTGCTTCTGATTTTCCATTCACAATTTCATAGCAAGAGATGCCTGTGCATGTATGTGTGTGCTGAGGGTCAGGCTGTATTTCTACCAAAGACTGGGGTATCTGACGTAGTGCATATATTTGTTAGCAGATATGTCTAGTTTCTACTGTAGAACAGTTCTGATTGTAGGTGGTGAGAAATAGGTAGATGCCTAGATTAAGACTCCTTCAGTAGATAAATATTAAACTTTGTCTTCCTTTTACTATGGTGTTTCTAACATGGTCATTCTTTCAGCTGTTCTTCAGGGCACTGTGTGTGCAATGGTTTTGTGTGGCATTAATTTTTTGTGTGCTATAAATGGATTTTATATGTTAGAGAATGAAAAATTTAAAAAGTACCATACATTGGAAGCAGAAGGTGAGGAGATTTGTTGTGATGCTCAGGAATCTGTAAAAATCCATTCATAGCTGTGAACCAGCTATTTTGAAGTGCAGAACCGATCAAAAGGAGCTGGACTTGCCAAGTGGTTTGTCCAGCTTTCCAGCAGTGGGATATGGCCTTGAGGGGTGACCTTGGTTTCTGTTGTCAGTCCTGCTCTCCCCAAAGAACTGTACACAGATGAGCAGTGCCAGTGATCACTTGCCCTGGCTGGGGATGTGGCCAGGCCTGCTCAGTTTTGGTTGAACAGTGCCATAAGGAGGAAACACAGATGTTGTCTCCAGTTATTTACTGTACATACAAAGTAGGTCTAAGTGGTGTTGAAATGTCTACTTCCATTTTCAGGCACCTGGCTTAGATGTACCAACAAGGATGACAAAACTTGTCAACACTCTTCTCTCTCATCTCACTTCTCCAGGACCTGCATAGTTGAGGGAAAAATCAAACAAAAGTATTGTCCAGATAAATTATTAATTACTCACCCATAAACTGTTACTTTGAATCCCTAGTGGTATTGTAGGGGGTAAAGTATATCCCAAGGGAAGAGTGTGGCATGCATTTGGTTTTTCAGGAAGTATATAAGTGAGTTTCAGTATTAAAATCGATTATTGTTCAGTTAATATTTTTCTACATATTTAGGTCAAAATCTGAATCTTGCATAGCCCCCATTTCACTGAGAGGCAGGACATTTGTGCCTGAACAGCATTTCACAGAAACAAGGACTTTTGAAGAGCTGGTGCTTCTAAAACTGTTCTGAGAGGCCTGAGGTTTGAATCACTCCAGTTAAGTGCAGATGATTTCTTTGTTTCAATGAACCTCCTCACCTCTGTAGTTTGAGCCCTATTTTGTATTTAGATGAAAGAATTGCAGAGAAAGTTAAAACTTGCAATAGTAGTGCCTGCAGAGTAGCTTTTGTAGGTGAGAGATGGCTCCTGCAGATGAGGAGAGAAAGGATGCCTTTGTGTGGGCTCCTGCTTTGCTGCTTTCCTCTGACTATTTGTTTTGTGGATACACTCTCAAGCTTTAATGAGCTTTCTATACCGCCTGCTCCCAGTGCTGGGCTCTGGTGTTGTGAAGAGACTGGACTCTCAGCTGTCTGTTTGTCTGCCTTTGATTGTATCAAAGCTAGAAACAAGGGAGGGAGAGACATTTCACTTCCCAGTACCCTTCTCAGCAATTAAAGGGATAGATGGACCTGCTTTTGCCAAGCACATTGGACTGGGCACCAATACAACTTTGTGCTGGTAAGGTCACAGAAAAAGGAGTGTTTGTCATTGATTTGATTTGATTTGTGCTGTGGGCTTGAGCTAACACACCTGTCTGATAGTCAGCGATATTTTGATTTTGAAAAACTGTCGAAATGCTTCCATAGCTGTGCAGCTTTTCATTCTGGTTTCATTTATAGGAGGGTGGAAGGGTGAGTATAGTTGTACAATAAAAATTCTCAGTAATTTGTTTTGAACTATAGGGAAGGTTTTTTACCTTAAAGAAGTACAAGTGTGTTAGAATAAACAGGTGGAAGACTGGAAACAAAAGCATTGGTAAAGCTTCCAGTTCCCTCCATGGCACAGGGGCTGGGGGACCAAACCAGCTCTGCCTAAGGGTGGCAGTGGGAAGCAGTGTGAATCAGATGCCCCCAAAACACAGTTTCCTGTTTCATAGAGGCAGCATGTTCAGTGATTCCCCTCTCTGGGCTGGCTGCAGAAAAAAAACATTATTGTGTTCTTCCGAGTATTTAACCCGTCATCCAGTTACAGTTGTGAAAAATACAAAAAGATTGGAGTCCATAAAAGGAAATAATTTGAAGTTAATAGGGGCAGCTCTGTGTCACACAGAAATGGAACACAAGCTGTCATGCCTTTCACTCGTGTTCTGCTCTGTTAAATTAATCTGCCAATTTAATTCATGTCTGTACTAAACAAAACTTTACATGACATAATAGAAATTAGCTTGTGTTTCTGCCTTGTTGCCTCGGCTCTTTCATAATACTGTAACTTTCTGCCTGCCTAAAGACAGCAGGGTGAGAGCCTCAGTGTGGGCTGAAAGGAAGGAGGTTGAGTACTTGAAGCTAAAAGGTTGACCAAAATGTCCACCCTGCCTCTGCTGTGCTCCCTGATACAGATTAACCTAAAGTGGTTAAATATACAACTTGATTTATGAAGCACAAAATTGCTTCAGCACATGAAAGCTACCTAAGCCTGTAGATGTAGGATATTTCCTTGCCCTTTTTTTTTTCTTCAGTTAATAAGTTAGTACAATAGCAACTGAACTCATGCAATAAGTGAAATTCTGTGCATCCCAGTGTGTTTGATGAGCCAGGAGTATCAAAGTCAGGTGAGGCTGATGATGATTGCTCCTAAAGTTTAAGGAAAATGGATTTTACAGCAGAGAACTGCATGTGGGAAAAATTTTACCTTAAATCACTGGAAATAAAGATTAGAAAGGAAGCAGCTGTGCTCAGCCAGAAGTAGCTGGCTGATGGCCATGGCAGTGAAGCTCTTTTGGAAGTCTGGATGCCCTTGGTGCTGGGTGCTGTGCTTTTCCTCCCCCCATTGCTTTACCTATAGGCAGGTGGGAGACAGGGCGCCCCGGCTGCCCAGCATAAACCCATTTCTGTTTGGGGTGGCTGCCATGTTTCTGACCTCAAAGAAAGTGGGGGACAAAAGTAAGCCTCTTTTGTCCCTTTGTTCCCTGAGAGAGGAACCTGGAGCTGCTGTGGTGATGAGAGTGACAGCATGGACACAAGGGAGGGCGGGAAAGGTGGCTGAGATGATGGGGGTCAAGTGAACACATAACATGTGGGAGCCCTAATATTTGCAACCTTGTTATGCTGACCAAGTGTGACTAATGCTTGGAAGACTAATGGCCACCACTGATCTGTTAATTGAAGATGGCTTTTGTCTTAATCTCCTGTATTGCAACATGTTGGAGATACGCGTCACTAGATGTTTACTGTGAAGATTACTGATGTTCTTCCAGACTGCCTTGTGTGTGCTCAGTTTTGAAAACTTGAGTACAATTGTTCCACTGTGAATTTTAGAAACATATGTTCAGGGATATATATCTTTCATATTCCATTTGTGCAGCTGCAAACAAAAACTTGGTACTATCTCTTACTTGAGAGAAAAATAAAGGACGTGCTGTACCCATGGATGAGTCACGATTCATTTATGTTCTATGAGAAATTTTAAATGCTATTTCATGACCTTTGTCATCTTTGTGTACAGTGGAAAAAAATATGCCAAGCCAGGAATATCAATGAAAGTCTTCCCAATAACCAAAAGCAGGCAAGTGAGTTCCCATTGGGTTGGGTTTTTTTTGGTTCTTCACTAACTGGGTCTTTACTGTGGAACAAATGATGATGACTGCCTGAGAATTTACAAGATAAATAAGCTTTGAGATCATACAGCCTGCTAGACTAACCATCATTATCTGATCTTACATCAAAGGAATGGGGCTTTTTTGGTGGGCAAACTGAGTCTGGAGCAAACCCAAGAGTTATTTAATTTATTAATTAGTAGGTGATTTGGATAATGTGTTTATTGCAAGTGTGCCTGTAGCCATGCCCTGTTCATTTGGTGCAGTATTGAAATGCATGAAAGATGGTAGAGGAAAAATCAAATCTTACCACCTAGACCTGAAATAAAGCTAGAACATCCAGGAGAAGGTACATCTCCTGGGTTCATTCCCTCATGTGTTTCAAGTAGTGTTATTACCCAGTGCACTGTAATGCAGCAAACTTTTCTTATCCACCCCCTTTCTCCCCAGGCATCTGGGATTTTTTTCACTGAGAGTTAATGTTTGGCTTGGAACTAATCTAACAGCTTACTACAGCTTGCTCTGTGGACCCAAGCATGCCCTGTAATGGATTAGATACATGTCCTTAGAATAGGAGGGATAATGTGTCTGCTGTCCAGGGATATTTGTGGGGGTGGCAGAGAAATTGGAATGCACAGATAATAAAATGCTCTTTCATTCATGTCAAAATTTTCGTGAAGTTTCATAATGCTATTTTCTGTGAGTGCGTGTTTTCCCAGTATGTGTTCTTGTCTGACAGTTTTTGTTACTTAATATCCTGTTTATTAACATACATCCTAAAACGAGCTCTAACATAAGGATATACCACTTGCATTTTTCATAGGAAAATGGGAAATCGGAATAACTTCTTAGGCTGAAAAGGGACACTGTAGGAGTATTGGTCTATTAAGACCAAAAAAAAAAAAAGGAATTTTAGGGACATGGGCCTTTTAGTTTTGGTTTTCACCTGTCCATATGAACTTTTAGAGATTATGAAAATGGTGTGGAATTGTGAATTGTGGTTGGTGATGATTGTGAATTATAGTTTTAATAATTTCTGAAAAGGGGATGAAGTAGAAAGTAGTTGGAAGAATAAAGTCAAAATAGACAGTCTTCAACAGGCTCTGGGATGCTTTGGTAGGATTTTGCTGGAAGCAAGACTAAACAGTTAGTGTTGTACTTTTATGCAGCATAAACTATCCAACCGCAATGGGAAAATCAGAAAGTGTAATCAGAAACTAATTGGGAGATGCACTGGAGAGATTGAGGGAGTTGGGGCACATTCCTCAGAAAATGGCAGTGAGGCCAAATTACTAGAAACCTTTATAAGTACCACAGGCATACAGGGACAAACTTGGAAAGGGATGAATGAAATAAAAGGATCTGGGGGCATAATAGATACTCCTTGTGCTTGCAGATGGTAAGGGAAAACCAAAAGGCAAGGAGCTGCACCTTAGTAACTGGAGATGAAAACCTCATGACTGAGGCTTCTATGTTCAGGTGGTTAATGCGTGCATCATGAGGAGTCTGAGCTATCTTGGGGAGAGAGCAAGCTAGAACCTACTTAAAATTAGATGGTTATTTTAAAGTCATTTGACCCCCATGACTCAGACTCATGGCAGCACTCTCAGTCTAGCTTTTTTAAGCTGCAGAGCCATTAGACGAAGCAGTGTCTCTCTCCTACCCCTGCCCAGTCCCAGGAGCTTACTCCCACTCCTGAACTCTGCCCCTTCTTGTGCTGCCACAGGAATTCATCCAGTTATGTGGCAAAACAGGGCAGGGAGTTGATTTGGCTCAAAAGTTTTGATGTTTTAAGAACGCTTTGTTATGTCAATTTTCGGAAAACTGCTTTCACCTACCCAGTCCACTGCACACTTATGTTGCTGGTAGAAGGGCATCAGGGAGAAGTCTACTTTCAGTGGCTGTGCTTACATCTACTCTTGGTGGACCTACAGCACTGCCTCATGAGTGTAAGCCTGAAGTTCCAGCATATAAGAACTATGAGGGTGTCGTGGTTATGCCTGATGTGATTGGCTGTATCTTCTTGCACTTAGCACTGAACTCTTGTTAGGTCTGCTGTAATTGTCCTACTCTGAGACAGTTCAAGTTCAGTAGCCTGTAAAAAGCAGAATTATTCTTTTAAAAACAGTCTTCTTGTTAGGGGGGAGAATGGGATGATTCCTTTATGTTGGTAGTGACTGAATTGATTGAGATAGACTCAGCTCCACCTTTGGTGAGTGGGCTGTAGCAGCCTTACAGTTGTCAGCACCTATCTTTGAGAAGTTATGTGAGGACAGAGAAGCTGTAATGACCCCCTTTAAAAGCTGGGAAAGGAATATCTGTGAGCTTATTCAGACTACTCAGTTTTTCTCCAATTCCCCAGAAAGATCCCTGGCTGACTGAACAGAAGCACCCATGTAAATAAACACCCACGCGGCTCATGCTGGCACCAGCTGTATTAAATCAGCTCCCTGGCTCTGTAACACAGTAGCAAGTGGAGAGAGGGAAGGAGCAGATAACAGTGATTTCAGTAATGATTTTAACAAGTCTCTTCTGCTTTGTGATGGAAATGTCATATGTAAGTCTTGGGTCAAATGGCAGAAGGAGGCAGTGCTGTACCACCCTCCATGGGAGGCTTGTGTATCCTTGCTGGAAAAAAAGGAGGGACATCGCTTCTCTGAAATGTGAGAAAAGAAAAAGAACCAAAAAACTTTAGCTAACTGAAAAGTTGCTTGTAAGTGGGTGAGAATAAATTCTTTCTGTTCTCCAGGTAAGACAAGAATAATTAAATTTCCAGGAGAAGGATTCAGATTGGTCACTGAACTACTAAGTTTTAGCAAAGACCAGAGAAGCATTAGGTGAAGTATAGTTGATCCTCTCTTGAGACAGTAGGCTTAGGAGCTTCTTGAGGTCTGTTTTTCAGATACTATTTTCTAGCATTTCAGTTAAAGAGGAAACATGACTCTTAACTGCTAGTATACACCAGCAAAAATTCAATGTGTAGACAATTTGCTACAAGATACCCTCAATTAAATTTATTTTGCTTCAGAGGAGCAGAAAGACTGTTAGGCATTACATGATGTCCTGTAGTTCTCTCAAATATTGGCAATTAAGCTCAGTTTCAGTGTGCACCAATAAACACTTGGAAAACTAATCAAACCTATTCATATGCTATATTTCTATGTTTCTTCAATCCCCATCTTCCTCTTTGTGAATGCATAAGGGAACTGCTTTTAAATTTTTTGTTTGTTAGTTTCAAGAAGGAGGCTATGGGTGATTGCTATAAGCAAAACAGCTTTGCTTGAATGCACCTCAAACTGCCTGAAAAATAAATGTGTGAAAGGTTTAGAGGATCTTTAGGTCTTTTTTTGGGGTTGTGCACCAGATGGAGAGCCTAACTGCCTGTTCCTCCTGACCCTTTGCCTACATTTTTTTCAAATATTGGGGAAGAAAAGCGCAAAAAAATGAATTAAGGAAGAAACATTAGTGAAGCTTTTATTTTTTCAGAGTAACTGGAAATGTAAAAACGTGCTTCACAAAATAAGTCTTTGTTCAATGGTGTTCTTTCTTGGTAGCCAAATTTATCATTCTCCAAGATTCTTCATATTGCCTGTAACTGTGAATTTTTAATCATCTTTGGGACTGAATGTTCATAGGAATTATGAGGCAGTATTAAAAAACTTCAGTGAATGTGGTTGAAGTGAGTGGGGACCTGTTTGGGAGCAGAGAGCAGTTTTAATGTTTATAATGTTGACAGGGTGAGGGATGTGTGCTGCCAAACGTGCCAGTCAGTGTTGAAGAAAACTCCAGTGTCTCCTGAAAGGCTCTTTCCTCACCCGGCTTGCTTGCCCTCCCATGTAGCACAGCTTTTCAGCACTTCTTACATTTTACACAAAACATACGTATGGGGACAGTTTAGCAAAAAGACAGAGCCAATATATTGTTCTCTTAATTTGGTTCACATATGGCCTTGGATGTGTGTTCAGCTTACTTTAAATTACTCGAACCATGGATTTAGTATTTCAGGATGAGTTTCTTAAGCATTATATTTGTTATGAAGATAATGCTTCCCCTGGTGGGAAAAGGAAGACTGTATTGTTACAGTGACACATCTTTGTAATTTGAGATGACATTTCTTTTCAGAGCTTAGACTTTGTGCATGAAAGTATAATAAAACTCCAGAACCTGGGTATTCTAAACTGCAGGCAAGCACAGTTCAATAGAGGAATGCAAACAATTGGTTTTTTAGTAGTTTTTATCATTACTTAGATGCCAAAAGGAAAGAGATGTGTTCCCCCTGAGCTTAAGAGCCACAAAAGTATGAGGTACTAATTCATAAAAGTTAGCCAAGATGAGAAGGATTCTTGTTAGCAAACAAAAAAATGTACCACGTTAGGATTGGGTGGCAGCCCTTTGTGCCAAGGGGTGTAAGTGTCAGCACACCCAGACTGGAAGAGCCAGGGATGGACAGAGACCTCCCTTTGGTACCCTCTCTTCCTTTAGTCCACAGTCCTGATCCAGTCTCAGTATATTGCTCATCTGTGGCCTATCTGGGGGACTCCACTTTTTTCACAGCTCACTTTTCACCGATCATCTCCTACTCACCAGTCTTCTGTGAATCAAACTCCTTCATATTTTCTAATTCTCCATATCTGATTCCTGTACCTCTGCTGCCTCATCAGCAGGAGACTCTCACAGTTCCCTTTCTGAGGCTGCCCTTGCTTTATCTGCCCTGGGTTACAGCTAATGACATTTTCATCTTTCTCTAGGTACCATGGTCTAGTGCACTCATCCCAGCATCCTCTTCAGTCCATCCTCTTACGTGGTTCTTTTTGTCACAGAGAAAAACCTGTTTCCTTTTGGCTTTTTGCCATTTCCATACTCCCAGCCACCCAGTACAGTAAGCCTCCCCAGGGTTTTGGATGCTTCTGCACTTGTCCATCAGTCTTGCATGGTTCTGAAGCTGTGTGTGAGTGCATCCCCTGTCCTGCTCATCCCATTTACCATGCTGCCCAATGTGTGCTGCTTCTAGGAGGTTGCTTCATTTCCCCTGGGATCCTGTTAATCATAGTTCAAAGGCTATATTTTCATTTTTTCTCCTTGCTGATTTGCATGTCATTTAAATATGTTGATATTTGAAATAAATGAATATTTAAAATGGCTTTTTTGTTTTGTTTTTAAATTAATTGTCTGGTTATAGCCAAGACACATGATGCTAGGCTCAGAGTAGAGCTCATCCTAGTTGGGGATGTAGCTCATCTCAAGCTTGGTGTTCTAAAGAACATTGGTTTTTTCTTAGAAATATTCTCTCTCTTCTCTTAGTTAACCATGTAAAAGGAACGATGGAAACAGGTGTGCTCTGAGTACTACTTCAGTAAATTGGTGATAATACAAAGAGATAGTTCATTTGTCTAAGGAATGATGGTAGTGGGAGCTTAACTGATGTGTGTCTTTGGGGGAATTCATTGAAATTAAATGTGTGTATTGTGAAGATCCACACATAAGTACAATTTTTGCCTCTGTTTGACATGAATATCCCACTGACCAACTGAACTTCCAGCTCTGTCAACAGAGGAAGTATAGTGAAGGATTGTTTTTGTATTTTTTTTCCAGACATGTATTGTAATTCGTTCAGTAATGAAATACAAGTGTGCCACGATTTGGAAGTATCTCAAATATCCCTTCTTAATTCTTATGGCCTGGTGATGACTTCACTCCAAGAAGAAGCTGTTTCTCATGCAACTCTTCTAGAAATCAAAGGTTAAAAAGCTATGTAGACAAATGATGACGTTTAAGAAAATTTCACAGTGTCATTTGAACCAGTATAGTTCAAACTGTGTCAGAGTTTACAACATTTCCTGTTTTTGGTGCTTTGTAATTGTAATCTAATCTTTTTTTGGTTTGGAGGAGAGATTAAATCATTGCCAGGGACTAATTTTCAAAAACTGAAAGAACATGAAAAGTCAGCTGGTTTTGCTTTAAAGTGAAAATGTAAAGTGGAGTAAGTTTCTATGTTGAAGTGAAAATAGGAGGACAGATATTCCAGTAGTCACTGAAAAGCAGTTGTTCAACATACACCCCTCTAATGTTTCTTTTTCTGGGTAAAGGCTAAGACTTTGTAGAAAATTTATTTCTGTAATAATGCATTTTTATAGTCCACTTCTATAATACTTTAAGTATCACATTGTTAAATCTGAAAGTACCTTTCAAGGATTCTTAAGCTAGTGCCAGTAAAATGAACTTATTTTTATAGCAGATTTATTATTATACAGGTACTGCATTTGCATTGCTAGAACAGCTCTTGCCACTTCATGGTCATCCAAGTCCAAATCTGGTCGTGCTACACACTTAAAGAATGTGAATTGGTAGAGCAAACCAGCAGCTAAATATTAACACTGCTGCATGCCTTTACAAGGTGGAACAAATCTGTCACATTACCATACAAGCAAGCTATAAAATAAAATAAGATCTCCAGGGACCTGTCACTGGTGTGGAAGTTTCCACACAGGACATGGCTGAGGCATTTCACAAATTGCCAAGATCAGGATTAGGATGTGAGCTGGAAATGTGTCTGTTGTCCCAGGTGTGTGCTTGTCCAGCCCTGTGCATGTAGAAGGAGCCAACCTAAGGATTCTTCAGCACAGAACAACTTAGGCATTGTTTAGTTTGTCCTTGAGCTTTTCACTGCCAAAGTACCCTTAATACAACATCTAACTGCCAGTGGTGTCTTCTGGTCAGAAATAATCAAAAGCTTTCTGTTCTTTTACACATGTTTCTTAGAGCCTAATGGAAGTTTACTTGTGATTCAAATATTTAGGAGGTGGTGCACATAATTACAAGTAGCACTCAAAATAGAAAAGACCAAGAGAGTTTGTAAGGGAGAAGTTATGAAAGTCAATTGTCCTTCTGCCTCTTACTTTAGAATGAACTCTTTCATTAGGTATTTGAAATTAATCATGACTATTAAGAGAAACCAAAGCATTTGTAATGTACTTTTTGGTGGTTGGGGTTTTTTTTTAATTTTTTTGGGGTTTTTTTGTTGTTGTGGTTTTTTTGTTTGGTTGGGTTTTTTTGTTTGTGTTTTTTTTTTGTTTTAGTAACAGGCACATTTTTAAAAACGTTCCATTACTTCTCCACAATTATTTAAAAATTCTGGAAGTAATAAATTTGAGGTTTTGCAATGATAAAATTCAGATGCTTTCTTCTTTACAAAATGGCGACACACAGCCACCTAAAAGGAAGGAAGGATCTGAAAAACAAGACCAAAGGAAGAAGGATGCTGCCTTAATGAGGATAGCAGAATCTTTGTGGTACTGGTTGCTTGATGTTTCCATCTTCCGACAGATGCTATTTTTGTGTAGAGTTTTTCCAAGGGATGAAATGGTGACTCCATGATCTAAAAAGTGATACAAGGTACTGCTACAGGATGCCTTGATTTGAGCATTGGTGTTTATGATGTGTACATTTCAAGACATCTGTTCAATACATCCTGGGATGATGACATCCTTCTGAGATAAAATCAGGGTTCTTTTGCTTTTGCAGTTAAGCTAACTGTTTACCTAAACAGATCCTAACTTTGGTTTTGGTATTTTGGATTATTTCAGAAAATCTGCCAAGTCTGGAGACTTTATATGAGATGACTTTATTTATAACATGCTGTTCTTAATAGATGATGTGAAATTCTTATCATGTGAGAAATATAACAGCTATATTGAATATTTATGCATTACTAATAAATAGTGATAAAGTCAGAATCCTACAGTGAAGGTAAGAGAATTTGTGGTGATCTTGTTTCACTTAGGCTAGTTGGAGTGCTACTTAAATTAATAAAGCTCTTTGACTCAGAAAATTAGACTGAATGTAGCCATATTTATTCAACAAAAGTTGTGCTCATATAGCCAAATCCAAATCTAGCAAGATTTTGCAAAGTTGTTGTATACTCTGAAGTTTCTGATCATAATTCTTGGTGATGTGATAGGTGCAACACTGTTGAAAGAAACTTCTGCAGTGGTTTTATTCTGCTTAGTGCCCAGTCCATTTGAAAATTGTGAAATTTATTTTGATTTTTATAAAGGAGGTATGAATGTTAATGGTGTTGCTAAACTAAATTTTGTATATGTTTTGTCCAGTGGTTTCTCATTACTTCTATTTTTAAAATTTGATGCTTTAAAGTGTTTCCCTATCAACAAAATGTTCATTTAGTTCCTCAAAACTTGTTGAATGTTCAGAACCTCTTGAAGGTGTTTTGATTCACATGGCCTATTTAACACCACTTTTGTCTCCTTTTTGAAGAAATTGTGGCAAGGAGTTAGGTATTATGGGTGCATATCAAAATAAAATAAAAAAAACACGTATCTTTTTTCTGTCGGGGTCCAGATTTTGTTTTGGCAAACACTATCCATCCTCCCAGCCATTCTGCTGCTGTGTACAGTTTGTAAATCACTGTAGAGTATGTTCCATCTGTGAGACACTGTGGCATGAGTATGTTTGTGACTGCAGATGTTTGGATTCTGATTTCTGTTGAGGTCTGTGGAGATTAGTTTTGCTCTTTTTTTCCCCCTCTAATTTTAGTTAGAGTTGAAAGGAATGCCAGACAGAATAAAATTGCAATTCATCATCTTAGATCTGCCCCTGTGGAGAGTCCTACAGGTTCTGCTGTCTGAATGTCCTTCTTCTCCTCCTTCTCCAGCTTGGGACAACCTGCCTCTGTTCTTTGCTCTGCTTTTATTTGTCAACCAAAACTCCTAATCATAGATCATAGAACCTCCTGAACTGGAATGGGCCCAGAAGGGTCATTGAAGTCCAACTCCTGGCCCTAGGCAGGTTACCCAGAGACTCACACCCAGTGTCTGAGAGCATTGTCCAAATGCTTCTTGAACTCTGCCAGGCTGGTGTGTGACCACCTCCCTGAGGAGCCTGTTCCAGTGCCCAAACACCCTCTGCGTGAAGAAACTTTTCCTTATATCCAACCTAAACCTCCCCTTATACAACCCTTGGGTCCTGTCACTGGTCACCAGAGAGGAGAGATCAGTGCTTGCCCCTCCTCTTCCCCTTGTGAGGAAGCTGCAATGAGGTCTCCCCTCAATCTCCTCTTCTCCAGGCTGAACTGACCAAGTGACCTCAGCCCATAAGGCTTCCCCTCAAGGCTCTACAGCATCTTTCTTGCCCTCCTCTGGATGCTCTCCAGTAGTTCAATATCTTTTTTATATTGTGACACCCAAAAGTCGAGGTGAGGCTGCCCCAGCTTGGAGCAGAGTGGGACAATCCCCTCCCTTGCCCAGCTGGCCATGCTGTGCCTGATGCCCCCAGACAGGGATGTCCCTCCTGGCTGCCAGGGCACTGCTGGCTCATGGTCAACTTGCCATTGACCCCCAGGTCCCTTTCCATGGCACTGCTCTGCAGCCTCTCACTCCCCAGCCTCTACATCCAGGGTTGTCCTGTCTCACATCCAGGCTTACGCTATCCTGCACAGCAATCCTGTTTTCCTGCTTTCCTTTCTCCACTGTAAGTCCTCCAAGTAGTGCCAATCTAGAGTGATACTCACTTAGGTCATGTCAGGTGATGATAGGGGAGTAAACCCTTCATTTTCTGATGACTCTTGGAACTACTGACATTTTGCACATTTTAGTTATTAAAATGTTTTTAAATAAAGAACTTCTGTACCATTCTAGCCCTGTGTTTTACTTCAATTGAATGTTTTATCTTAATGAGGTACTTTTCAAACCCAAATTATTTTACTTGATGATCAAATAAACTGTTAGAGACAGAGAATAATAAATATTATAAAAACCTAATATAAATAAATATCCCCTTTAAAGCAAGCACCAGTGAAATTAAGGAAATAATCCCCTTGTAAAACTTTTGCTTACATTATGTCTGGTTAAAATATGCTAATGGTTACTTTATCAAGCAGACTGAATCTGCCCTAAAAACTTGAATTATTTAATAATTGACTTTTTCCCTCTCTTTCAACTTCTGAATTACATCAAGTAGAAAAAGATATATAAGCCAATTTAAATGGAGTAACCATTTTCCTTGTGCAAGAAACATGAGTTGAGCCCAAAGGAAATGTGATTTTAGCTAAAAAGAATCTTCTTAATAATTACTCTGTTGAAATTTATATACTCTTTTTGATCATTACTGTGCAGATTTTTGATCTATAAGATAGTCAAATGGATGAGACTTTTAAAATAAATTAAAAAAAAAAAGCTAGAAGATAGTAATAAAGTCACTTAACTCAGTCTGAAGAGTAATGCCAAAAGTGAAAGGCCCCTTGACAGTCATGAGCACTTGCTGTGTGTCTGTAAGGCAGCAGTCACAAGTTTAAGGTTGTGTATAGCCAGGATTAATACCCTTGTGGTTAACGACACACTTTTATAAAGTAGAGGAAGTGATTTTAATGACTTCAGTTTTTAACTTCTCAAGCAGTGTAAATATGAGATTAAAAAAAAAGTGTTATTTAGATGTGAGGTTTAAAGTGTGGTCTGTTCTAGGGAGTGATTTGGGAATACATCTGGCGCGTTAAGGATGTTGCCATAAGAATGACATGTTCTGAACTTTGAGTTTTAGTGTGACTTCTGCAGATGTGCTGGCATTGAAAGGCAGTCTCGTGATGTGACTTTGGGTGGTTTTGCTTACATTTATCACTTTTATTCCTGTTTTTTTGAGGGCACTTGTTACTTAAAATTGTCAATATTTGCATATTTTATAGTGAAATTATTAAGCTGAACATTCATTCTTGAATCTACATGGAATGTTCTGAAACAGCTAGACACCATTTGCAATGAGCATTAATTCTAGCAAAATGCTAGTCTGGTAGGACTGTGAGATTTCACCTTTCTTTTGTACATGACTTGAGGACTTACATTATCTGAGGATCATTTTCTTGCGTTTATGCTGGTATGTTACTGCTGAGAACACACTGCAGATCACAAGGATGTATGCTTAAGGATGAAGGATAATTATAAATTTTAAATTTCTTTCTAGATGTACTCAGGATGGCATATCTTCTAGAGATGTTCACAGGCAGGGAAGGTTTTTGGAAAGCTCATGTTCAACATCTCTGAGTCCCCTGAAATTTGCTAATTATGGTATAAAGCCATGTTGTTAGTGCCACAATGTGTGATCATCTTTGTAATTAGGAAGCCTGGTTAAGCTTGCAGTCACATTACAAGTAACTGCAACAGTGAATTCAGCCAGTATCCACAATGATACAAAGCTGGTCAACCTATTTTGAAAAAATATCTTGCAAACCCAGATGAAATGAGGTTATTAAACATACACGTCATATAGGTATAAAAAATGGAAAGTAATGATTGTATTTGTTGTCAAGAATAATTTAGATATGCATAACTTTAGAGATACTTTCAACATTCTTTCACAAATACCAATAAAAATTAAAGCACCCTTGTTTGTTACACTGTTGGAGAAGGGAGTACGATCAATACTGTTTTAGTATAAAGGTAAACTCCGGGGACCTCCATTTTTTTCTGTCACAATAGCATGCAATAGCTCATAAATTTATCAATTTACCAATTTATCTCATAAAATGATACGTGCCTTTGATAATTAAAGTACTTGTGACACCTGTGTCAGTCTTAAACCCCCTGCATGAGTGTTCCTGGACAGTTTTGCCTGTGGTCCTGTTTGCATTGTCTTGCCCCTCCACCATGGCAGCATTTATTTGATTGACCTCATTGCGAAGGTAATAAACTAAGCTGTAGCATTAAAAAAAAAAAATAATAAAAAGGTCACTGCATTTAGTACTCACATAGTTTAATTCCAGGGTGGGTTTGATGCATTGAAGTGGCAGGACAAGAGTAGGGCTGGGACTGCAGAAGGGAGAGCAAACATGTGGCAGGTCCCAGGAAGAAAGGTCTCTGTGGCTTTACCCATTGTGACCCAGCCCTTCAGCAGGTCTCAGGGGGAAAGGCCTTTGTCACGTCCTTCATCTTGCCCTTTGGGTGCCTTATACCTCTTATTGGCAGGATCTTTTTTTTTTGGAAGAACTCTGAAATGGATACTCAGCTTGCTTCTATAATAGCCTGTGTTTATTAACTTCAGAAAATTTTGATTAATTTTTTGATGAAGTATGAGATCTTTAGTATTGACCTTTCACTGGATGAATGACCTTAAGCTTATTGTTTCTAATTTTAAATAATAAGCATGGATTTTGAAGCCTATTTGTGTCTGCTTAATTAGTGGAAGATATCTTATTGCTGAAACATTATCTGTCTGCTTCTTACAGTTTTTAAATAAGCTGCTCACAAAATATTTACAGCTGAATCTCAATGTTCATAAATGTTTGCACTTCTGCTGACCTTTACATGCAGGAATACAGGTTAGGAAGATGTTTAATTTTACTCAACTATAACTTTTCCATCACTCAGGAAGTTGCCATAGAAAAGAATGGATTTTCAGCCTCTCTTCTAAACCATGTTATTTCCGTTTCTGCAGTGAGCACTATTTACTTTTCTTCTTGTACCTAATTAGTACTGCATTTTTGTAAACTGTCAGATAGCAAGCTCTTCCCTGGATGCTCATGAAGTATGCTTTTATTTACAAAATGCAGTCTGCAACTGAAGTGGTACAATAAAAATTATGTTGTATGCTTTACGAGAGGAAAAAAATCAATTTTTGTCAGCTTCCTGTCTAGTCAACAAAGAAACATAAAAGAAAGAGAGGACTGACAAGTTTGTTTCCTTTTGCGTCTGGCAAATGTTGCACACTAAAATAATATTTCCTGTGGCTATTTTGCTCTCATGTTCCAACATTTCAATTTTTATTAAAACTGGATTTTCAAATGTCAATTTGGAAAAATATGGGTTGGAGAAAATTTTGTCTGTTTTTCATTTGGGCCAGACAAATAAATTAGAGAACATGTCGATAGCACCAGTTTTAACTTGCAACTATGTTTTAAAAATGGCATCCATTTGATCTGTCACATAAGTAAAAGTGAGTTCCATGGCTGAAAAATAAATTGAAAACAAAAAAAGTTGTTTGACATTCAATCTATGTTATTACTTAGTTACTCTATTAATTCTTATTGCTCTTTAATTGATATGTTTATTTGCAGTGCAATGTGCATTTAGAATGTCACAATCCAGTTGCAAGTGAAAATGGGTTTTGGATTAAGGAGCTAATTTGCATGGGAAGACATGGCACTATAGTTTCTACCAGTATAAATATTCTGCTATGCTTATGTAAGGGTGGATTTCAGAGTAAGTTACAGGTTCAGGCTAGAGGACTTCAGGGCAATATAATTCACACTGAAGATTTGCACTGCCTTTCTCTGAACTCCTGTATACCATAAGGCTCTTAACTAAGAAATGAATACAACATGAGGTGTAACTACTGGAAATGTGCATTTAATGGAACAAATTGTGAGTTGGAACCATCTAATTTGCACCTAAATTCTCTTTCCATGTAATTTTGATGTTCATTGGATGGACAAGACAGCAACATCCTGAAAGAGATCCAATCCATCCACTCTGATGCACACAAATTCTGTGAGCTCTTGCAAGTCATTCAGGTTATTGATAGCTTTTATTCCAATGTTGGGATGCTGCTGCCCATCAGAGAGCAAAATATGTGGGCTCCTCTCCATAACTCCTAATTCGCAGAGAAGTTTTGCCGTCCATAGGGTGAGGCTGTGGCAAAGCTCATCATGGTTTTTGTTCAAGTCAGGTAGAAGGGAGTCAAACTGTCATAAGCTATGGGTGTCCAAGTGTGTTTGTTAAAGTCAGAGCCTGTTGTTCACTGAGGGAAGTATTTTCCTGCTGCTGGCATTGTCTGTGGAGGATCTAGAGCCAGCACCTTGCTGCGGATGTGAGGTGGTGCCTCAGGGGCATTACTGAGTCTTGCACAGCAGACCTGTGAACTGAAATAGTAATTTGGGGGTTACTTCTCAATTATCTGTCCAACTGCTGAATGCAACGTGTGTTTTGAGGGTTGAGGTTTGTTTTGGAGTCTTTTTTTTCTCCTATCTTCTTCTCTCTAAACTCTTTCTTAAGAGACACCACCACTTGGAAAAGCCCAAGCGTTTCTGCTTAGCTGGTGCTTCTCAGAAAGGAAAAAAGTGTCCTTTGGGATAATTTCTTTATAACAGCAAAAGAAAGTAAAAACCCACTTTTTTTACTTCTGGTCAGTCATCTTTGTGATCCTTCACAGGAGCTGAGTCCTTACTTCTCTATTGAGCAAGGGCTTTTGCTAAACCATGAGCTTTGCATTTAAGAGGAATATCTCTTGAAAGTTGTGACTCTTCAACAGTCAGAGAGACCCATATGCATCTGGAGTCTTTAGATATGCAGTAATGTCCTTTGAAATGTAGCTTGAACTGAGCGGATTATTTCTGGGGTTTGCAGAGTCTTTAGGAGAAAAGATGTTGGTGTGTCCTGAAGAGAAAGCAGCTCATAATCAATGGCATCCTTGATGGAGCAAAAGACAAAATTCAGTGGCCTGAGGAGCAGAGAAAGCAATACTTCCCCTTATGGCTCTTTAGGAGTCCAAACTGATAAATGACTAGTGGTTTGTTGCTAAAATTATCAGTGTAACAGAACTAAAGTTGTGAGATGGAGCTGAAGAGAAGGTGCCCTGATAGATTAATGACTGGCAATTTGTTAAAATATTTGAGAGAAAATGCATGGTGTAGACTTCCGGTACTGCTTCCAGTCCAAAAATTATGGTAGTATTATAATGCAAATAGTCAAAAAATGTATTTCATTTTAGGAAGTACTCTTCCAATTTTAGACCTTCCCTGTGGTGCTGTAGTTTCTAGAGCTGACTGTCTGCAAGAAGTGGGTGAAATCTTTCACTAGGACAATTAAATAGATCTTTTTTTTTTTTTTTTTTTTTTTTTATCTTTACTGTAACAGTGACATTGCCATAGGATGAACCTGCTTGAAAAATCTTTGAGATCTGTGGGGAAGAAAAGTGGGTTAAGTAGGTTTATCAAATGGATTTTTGTGTATTTTGGCTGGCTGCTAAGTAGACTAAACATGCTACATGCTTTTTAAATCTTGTGTTTGACAAGAATGTTGAACTGCTGTGGTTACTACTGCTGTTTCCAGAATACCATAAGGCTCTTAAAATGTACAAATTAATTGCTCATTAGCAATCTTGTGATTCATTGTTGAGTCTGTTGGTCAGAGTGAGGCCATTGTTATCCTACCTGTCTCCTCTTCCCAGTATTGCTGAGGAGATGGAACTGGTGTTGTGAAGTGCAAACCATGTATTTAAAATTGTTTACATTGATTGTTACTATTTAATTGTGAGAAGTTTTGAAAAAGTTGAGGCTCCTTTCAGAAGAAAAGATAACATCACATGTTTTGCTAGAGAAATCACTTGGACAGCTCTGATAAATTCATGCAATAGAAGTTGCATGTGTTCTAGTAAAATTTGCTAATCTTTAAATGCCCTGACAGAGTCTCCTGGAAAGGTTTTAGTGGCAAGTTGTATATACCTGCAGTATGCCATGGAGGTCAGTGGAGTCTTCCATTGAGGTTTTCCTTGCAGAAGCTGCCACATTTGACAGGTACGGGCAAATCTTCTGTTAAGGTCAGATGGGGCTGTGCACTGTGGATGTTGGTGCTGTGCTGGTACAGCCACAGCTCCAGGGAGTGATTGCAGCACTGAGGAGCTGCTGCCTGAGCCTGTGCAGAGCCTGGTTGCAGGTCAGCCATACCCACTTAAAGCCACAATGTTTCCTGAGTAATGCAAGCTCAGGCTTGGGAGAGCTGAAGAGTAAGGAACTGCTGATGGGGAGCAAAGGACTAAGAAAGGAGCAAGGGGACCCTGGTCATGCAGTGTCAGTATGTGACATGAAGACAGGAGCCCTTCTGGGACAGACCTTTCCGTGGTGATGGTGTTACCTGGAAGTGCACACAGCCTCCTCCACAGGTGGTGGATCACACTGCAGGAGGATGGTGAAAGGAAATAAGGAGCTGCACAAATAGTGCCCAGGGGAAAGCCCTGCTCAGGTGGCGTGAGTTCAGGACACAGCAGTCTGTGCCTCTGCTGGACTGTGTGTCACCTGGGTTTCTCCTCTGCACTCAAACACAGAATTCCAGTTTATCTTTTGTGCTTTTCTCACATGCCTTGATGTGCATCCCAACTAAGAGGATATTGCTTCTCCGTTTATTTAGTCTAGGCGAGAATGGTGGGGGCTGAAGATCTCTGCTTCCCAGCACTGTGTTTTCTAAAAGCTGTTACTTCTAAATGTATTTGTTTATTTTGATGTTCATGTGTATCAGCTAAGGGAAGGGAAAGCACCGCTCATGGATATGCTGTACACATTTGGAAAATGGCTTCACTGGCTTCCTGCATCTCTCTCCTGAGGCATCTCCTTTGCTTTTGGGTGTATGAAGATGCCTTGCTGGACAGAGGCTGCCGTGCAGGAGGGCTGCACCTCCCCTGCAGGCTTGCTCTTTCAGTGCACTCACTCCCCAGTGTAATGGGGGCTTGCTGGGGCCAGACAAGTTTAAAGGGAGGACTTAGTGATTGGCTGGACAGCGTGGCAGAGGTGGCCTCTCCATCAGGCCCAAACCCACAGCAGCCGCAGAGATGTTCCTGTGCCTGTCATGGCCCATAGTGGCACAGCTCTGGGGCTGGTTGCTGCCATGGCATCCATCTCTTATCTCATTCCCAGTGCTGCTTAGAGAGGGTTCCTCCCTGTGGGAGGAGAAGGGAGGGAATCCACCTTGGCAGTTCCCTCTCATCCTGGTTCTGCCTCCAGCCTGGGTTGGAAAGCGCTGGGAAGTGGAAGGTGCCTGGGAGGGGCTGCAATGCCTGCTGAGCTGATGGCCACCACTGCCTCTCCCTCTCCCTCTGCCTAGTGTTGGTGGCATTGTGTTTTGCCTCCCTGCTGGAACTGTTTTGGGGCAGGCTTTTGACCACACTGAGTAGAGTTATTATGGGTACTCCCTGTGCTTGTGAAAATGGGGTTGTGCACTGAACAGCAAAGGCACAGGGGCCAGGGAAACTGAAACATTTCTGGGAAGCAGTGAAGCCCTGCAGGTGTGGATTTATTGGGAAGACAGCAAGAAGACTGCCACCTGTCCTTGCACCACCACACCATTGTAATGACACTGTTCCATTTTGCCAGGTTATGGCCTTTTACCTCTGGCAGGTGCTGTAAGTGGTTGTGTGGATCCATCCCATAAAGCAACAAGAAAAACAAACTTGTGTGATTTGTTTCAGAGTCCACAACCTCTCTGCCTCATGAACAAGAAAGAAGTTTGATATTTTGTTAGCCCTCCACTTGTATATGTGGGGATTGCTAATGCCAGTTTCACCAAACCATGCAAGTTACAGGACAGGGGGCTTGGATCTGTTCCCTGCAGGATTTTCTTTGCACTTTGCTTTGTGAGCTCCAGGATAGTTGTATATGAGGCGGGTGGTGAGCTCTGCAACAGCCATAGGGGGGTTCTGCAACAGGATTTCCTGTCCTCTCTGCAGGTTTTTTCAGGTTAGCAAGATGAGGAATGGGAGTTTCTTACCTGTATCGACTGGCTTCAGTTTGCCTGTTCACAAAGCAGAAGAGCTGAGTGACAATTGTTAGCAGTGATTACCATAATTGAATTTAGGAGGGGTCGTGCCCTTTGAAATGTATTCCTGAAAGCGCCTGTCACTGGGTGTTAGGAAGCCCTGGAACATGCTCTAATCCTTAGCGGTCAGTGAAGAAACACCAGTGGCTGCCCAGAAGATCTTACTGGCACCTGGAATTTTTTTCACTTATTTGAAAATAAAACTAACAGTGGAGTTCTTGTATAGGAAAAGAGTACAAAACCTGCTGAGTGGATTGGTAAATACAGTCTTCTCTGTTGGAGGCTGAGCAGTATCTGACAGTCCATGGAAATAAGCCTAGTAGATAGTTCAGTAGATAATGCTCATGGGAGGCTTTTTTAGTTTGTATTCACAAAGCAGTTATTTGCTTTGAGCTGTGCAGTATGGAGTTCTATAATGTGATATTCTGAAATTTCCCTAAGTAAGCAGATACCTTGATTGTTTCCAGAGCTTCCTGTAAAAGAATGTAGCTGGAGGAAACAGTTGTTTTAAATGTCCTTTCTGTCCAAATATGGAACAACAGGAATAACTATATTTCCTGTGAATTAACGGGAAGCCCCCTAGATTTGCATCACTTTGTGCAAACGATGTTCACATCACCAACAGGAAGGTCATATTCACAAAGCAGCCTTTAGGGTAGTCCCATGACCCTACCTCCAGGATAGACCCCTGGGGAATTTGGAAAAGAATGTGAAAAATGAGGTCCCAGCAACAAAACATTTCAGCGCCAGCAATCTAATATTCTTTTGATTAAGAATACACAGCTCTTCTTTAAACATATTTTAAGTGAAGTACTTCCAACTGATGCTAATTTACAAAATAAATATTTTCATGAATAGTTAATTTAAAATCTACTAAATTCTGAAAATTTGCTAATGTTCCTTTGAGTGACTAAAGTACACTGGAGATAGATAAGAATCTGTGGTCTGTCTGCAATTTTTGTATGAACATCCTGCATGATTATGGTAATTCTAAAAACAACAACAAAACAGCCCTCCCACCAGCCAAACAGAAAAAACGTGCCAAAAATATATGAACAGCCCCCTCCTGTCCCAATAGCCATAATGATTTTTTTTCCAATTGTTTTTTATAGAGTTTTTCTTAAAATTAATTATCTTCCAAAAATTGTACAAGGCTTTTCTCAGACTCAGAGAGTATTCTGAGCTGGAAGGGATCCACAAGGATTGTTGAGTCCAGCTCTTAAAGTAAATGGCCCCATACAGGGATTGAACCCACACTCTTGGTGCAACTACCACCATGCTCCAGTCAACTGAGCTAAACTTCTAAATAAAACCAGAGCTGAATTGTTGTAATTAGTTCAGATTTCATCATGCACAGCACTACTTCAGAAAGTGACTTGCCATTCTTTTCAGATATTACAAATATGTTAATTTGTAAACTTCTAAACTTAAAGTTCCCCTCAGACTAACAGGACTACTTAACTCATGCACTGACATGCAAGTAATCATGAAGTGCCACAGTTTTCCACTGACTGTGTAGGTTTGTTTTCACCTGGGCCAAAGCAATCCCCAGAAGATACATTTGAAGAATGACTCTGCATTTACAGAGAGAAATGAGTGGGAACCACTTCTGCTTCCTCCTGTTACACTCATGTGCATCAGCCTACAAGCCAAGAAGGTCTTCAGGAGAATGAGTATTGTAATCCTGAAGTTTAATGAGTGTTTGGAGATTTTTGGGTTGCATGTATTTCCCTTGCTTAAACACAGGCATCTGGTGCATGTGCAGGACATCTTGAATGGCACTGCTCTGCTGTCCTCTGATCTGCAGAAAATGGAAATGACACAACCAAGAACTTTAAATAGCTACTGCATGGCAGAAGCTTCCAGTCACTGCTGACGAGAGCTGAACTTAATTTGGTGACCTACAGCGTTAAAGCTTCAAAACCAATAAGTCTTCCCTTGGTTTGGGGAATTCCCTGAACAGTCATAATTGGAGTCTACCCATGATTTGCTGGGAAAAAAAAATTTAAAAAAGGAGATGAAGATAAGCTGCCAACATTGGTTTGTGAAAGGTCTTTCTTATTTGTTTTGTTTTTTAATAATGAGAGATATAAATCTGGAGAGGTGGAAAGACTGGAGCTTGCTGACATTAGAAAAAAGTTGTCTTTTTGTCTGCTATTTTTCTGTCTGTAGACATCTGAAATTGATGGGTTTACAAAAGACATGAGAATTGTGCTCAACTTCTGGTCTTTGCTTTAAGTCATCAAAATGAAGGAATAGCAGATGTTTCTTTTCCTAAACCATTCTAAGAGTTGAAGTTCAAATAATCAGTTCAGAAAAACTGGCTTTGTATCAACTCCTTTAAGGGTGTATAACTAAATTTTGCTAATTGCTAAGACAGTGCAGATTTTTTTGTTACCTTCTTTTTTCTAGCTAAGTGTAAATCAGGAGTTTTAGCTACATGATTTTTTTCAAAGTTGTTAATGGACTGTAAAATCAGTTAAAAAATATTAATTTTAACTAAATACTAATTCTAACTAATACTAATTTAACTAATTTTAGTAGTTTCCTCTAGTGGTACTTTGTACACAAAATAGCAGTTCTGCTAATTCAGTAGTTATATCTAAAGGTTTAAGACAAGAATAGTAATACAGCCAGGGAGCTATTTTGACATTCTGGAAAGAGAAGAAAATATGAGAGGAATGCAAGATAAGTGTCCTGCAGTTGGCATCAACTCATTGTTTCTGTATTTGGTGGGATGTGAAATGGGAAGATATTATTGATCCAGCTCTCATGTCAGCTACATGAGTTGCATGCATGTGCACTTAGGAAGAAGTGCCTGCTACAGAGGGATGAATCTCCCTTAGGCTTCCAAGTGACTGGGTTTATACAGAGGTGGAAAGGGTTGATTTTGTGGTAAGAGGAGATTCAGACTTAAAGTTGTCCCTGTCAAACAGCCATCCTGTTGGCTTAGCCTTTCTTGTGTTTCAGCGTGAAACTGCTATGGTAATTCAGCTCAAAATGGGGTTTAAAGTAAGGCAATATAGAGTGGGAAATCTTCACTGTTTAGTCGGAAAACATCATCAGTTCAAGCATCCCATCTAAACAGAAATTGTAATTTTCTAATGATTTAATCACGAGATGAAGTAATTATGATTATTTTTACCTTTTTGAAGCACTTTGGCTATGAAATAGGTAATTTGTGAATAATCAGAGGATTTTGACATCTGTTTTAGCCTCACCTATCCACAGGATTTTCTGTGATTTGAAAGACAGTATATTTTGTGCAGGACAAGTGACTATGTTCCCTGGAATGTGATTTTTAACATGAACAGACTTAAGTGACCAGGGAGAGTTTAACTAAATTTTTACCTTATAGCTGTGCTTTGCAGGCTTCAGTGTGAACTCTGTTGATACCTAGGCAATTGGCCTAAGCTGGTGGCTGCTCAGCAACTGAAATTCAGTAAGCAGAGCCTGAGGTGATGTTGTGGGAAAGGGAACTACATTTTGTCTTGAGAAATGCACTTCTCTAAGAGAGTGTAGCTTCCAAGAACTGACTCTGCCTTTGTATTTTTTTGGAGATGTCTGTGGCCTCCAGAAATGGTGCATTTCCAAATATGGCAGTCATCTCCCTCCTAGGCTGCTCATCTGGCTGTTTGCATCGTTCCTGTGCGAGTTCCAAGCAGTAGTCCTCAAATGCCAGGAAAGTAGCTGGACGTGGAAAAACAGGGCAGAACGCAACAAGTCTGTAGCTGTGATCTGACAGATGTCTTACAGCCTGCCTTGCAGAGTTTGTTCATCTGCTGCAGGGAATTTTAGCGGCTTTCTCCGCTCTGTCACTGACAGGGCTTAAGGCTTGTAAGGCTCAGTATGTGGGTCATGGAAGCCAGAGGTCCAGATTGGGACACCCATTCATTAGCGGGACTTGTTTTGGACTATATGTTAATGTGATGGAAAACAGATAGGTGTCCTTTAGGCAAACACTCAGGCTGCATGTGGCACCTCTGTGTGTGTTGTGTTGAAGGGATGTAGTCTTTTTATAGTTTAATACTGATTTACTAGGATGATTCACTGAGCTTATCAGTTGCAGACAGTCTGGGAGAATGAAATGGAATGGAAATGCTTGTCAAGAAATGAAACAATTTGCATCACTAAAATAAGCTTTTGCTTCTGGGCAGACTTATATTTTGTGGGTGGAGTAAGATAAAATGAATGTCCTGTAATGTTGCATGAGAGGCTGGCCTATGGTGCAAGGAAGCTATGGCTGTTTGAAAATTGTGAGTACCATGCAAAATAGGGGAGGTACCTGGTGCAGTGCACCTGGCCAATCTTTGGATTAGCCTGTAACTGGCTCCTAGACACAGGATAAAGAGACTGCCTTTTCATCTGTCACTCCCCCCACAGATTATGCTTCCTGCCCAGCACTGTTCCTTCTCTGTTTTGGCACTTGGAGGACAGCAGTGATTGTTCCAAGCTCCCTGCAGTTTCTGGGGAAGGCGTTGTCTCTCTCAGGATGTCTGGGAGATAGGACAGAGTTATTTCTTTCTATTTGTCTCAATATCTCTAGTCATATATAGTGGGAAATCATTAAGTGGATTATTCATGTCATGAGACTGATTTAAAACCAAAGTTTAGAAATGAACAATGATTTGCATAGTTTCAGTTTAATTGCCTTGTGATGATTCCTGTACGTGCTATAATCATCCTTCTCTCTTCCAGCATCTCATTACTTAAGTGCCCTTTTGACCTCCTTAAAGTGACCTCTGATCCACAAGCTTCTTCCAGTCTGGCCCTCCCCTTTTACCAGAGAAGCAGAAAGAAAAGCCTCATACTTCTTCCTAGTATAGGCAGAGTGTTATCACGTTGCTCAGATTCTAAATGCATTTTAGGAGTTGAGGATAATGCTGTCCAGCAGTGGCTGTCGTTGCTGGCCAACCTCCCACCCACCCACAGAGGTTGCATCAGTGGCAGAAGGAGATGATGTTGCTGTGGAATAAAGGCAGTGTTTTGTAGAGCAGGTGCCTGTTCTGGCATGGCAGGCTGCAGCCCTTGCCCCAGCAGGACCTTGTGCAGTTGTGCTCCCTGGTGCTCAGTACCTTCTTACCTTCCTTGCCTTTGGTTATTCTAATCTGAGGCATTAAAAACAGGAAAAATGGAATATAATGGACTCATTTTTGTGGGGACAAAAAGAGGCTCGAAAGCACAAGCCCATTCTTCTGGCTATGCTAAATTTGAGAACAAAACCATACTTAAATAACAACATGGGTTTTTTCTAAAACAGTGCATGTTAAATAATAGGCTGAAGGAAATATGCAGGGATTAACTTGAAAACAGATGTTTATAATGATTCAGTGACTTATGTTAAGTACATTCCCAGATGCAACTAAAACAGACTTCTGAGTTTAGGGGATGTGTTGATAAAACTGATAACATTCTACATTATTCTGGAGGAGGAAGTATGAGCTGCAAGCATGCCTCCTCCAGCTGAGATCTCATCAGGTCTGAAAAACTAAGAGAGGTCACACCAGGTCACTCCTTGTAATGGAAGACCCAATGTTTTTCTAGGCATAAGCATGTCCTGCAAGGAGTGAAGCTGATTATTCAGTGGGTGGCACGTTTCCTTTCTGATCCTTGCTGAGGTTCCACTGCAGAATGTCTAGGTGTTGTCTTCAGATCTAGTTCTCTTTCTGCATTATATGATAAAAACTCATTCTAATCATGTTAATTCTCACCTTTGTGTGAATTTATAATATAACATGGTATAATAATGTAAGTAAAAATTGTAAATTGTCAAAATCATAACTATTTTTGCTTTAAGTCAGTATGGAGAAAATTCTACTTCAAGAAACAAATTCAGTGGATGTACATATACAAAAAAAAGTGTCAACAAAAGCAATAAATTTTTTAGGAGATAGCACTGTAGTTTCATTGGACGGCCTTTTTTTTAAGTATTAAAGCCCCGTTTCTCTTTGATGCTTTACTTTAAAATAAAATGTATTTACCAAGTAAAAATGTTACTGTATTATTTAGCTTTCTGGGTCAATATTTATTGGTCTCATTTGGGACTTTCCAAATTCAAAACGGATTAGGTGCATTTTCTTTTCATTTCCCAGCAGTACTGAGATCCCAGTAGCCTGCAGAGCCTGCAGGTGTAGAGGGACAGGTGCCCAGCATCTGTGCTGAAACTGTCTCAGGGGAGGTGCTGTCCCTGACTGCTTCTGAATAATGGCCTGAAGGGGCTGCTGAAGGATCTCCTGTGCGTTGGTGGAATATTCACTGATACAGATGTTCTGCTTCCTTTGCTCTAGTTTGTTTCTGAGGGGCATGACAACAGTAAAAGCAATTGACTGCTGAGTTGCTTCATGACTGTGAGGAGGAAAAGTAGAGATTGGCCTGATGCACTTTAGAGCATCTTTGGTAACACAAAGTGACTGTAAGATTTTACCTGTGCACCAGTTAATCTGACTTCTCTCATGTTACTGTATGGGCTTAAGCAAACTTTCCCTGCCCTGACCAGCCTTGCAGTCACTGGGATGCTGCTGACATCCCTGGCTCATTGCAGTGTGTTCTGCCTGTCACCCACTTCAGACATTTAATTCTCAATTTCTTTTATTTTCAGGGATGTTCCGGTTGTGGAAAATGTGATTGCAGTGGAGTTAAAGGACAAAAGGTAAGTCAGCTCTGTCCATTTCATTTTCTTGCCTATTTCAACCACAGGGTATAAAATCCACTGGGAGCCAGGTGAGCCACTGGGTTCAGTGAAGGCTTGCAGTGCCAGGGGCCATGGCCAAGGCCAGGCAGTGCCATCAGCAGGGTTTCTGAGCAGCAGCCTCCTCTGTGGCCGTGGCTGCAGAGGGCAGGAGGGCCAGGGCTGGGGACAGGTGAATGCCTTCACTCTGGAGTGAAGCTCCCAGCCTAATGTGGCCGTGTCCTCTGTCCTCCCCCATCGAGTGGGATGCTGACCCTTCACTCCCACCTTTCCCTCACCTCATCTCCAGCGTCCTCAGTGGGCAGCAGGCTTGACATCCTGACCAGTTCTGGAAGTGAGGCAAGCAGTTCAGTTCAGGAATGCTCCTCTCAGCATGCCGTGCAGATTGCTCTCCAGAATGGCTGTGATGCATCATAATCAATGTTCCTTGACCAGGGTTAGCCCTGGGAGGCAAGGACTTGCACTAGGAAGAGGGAGGTTAATGATCAACTTAGATACAGAAAAGCGTTGCAGGTCAAGAAAAAAAATGTAAAACTTTTGACAGAACCTTGCAATGAGTTTTAAAGTTCCCATTCAGTTATCTAAACTTCTTGTATATGAAAAAAAGGCACTTTAAAGTCTTCTTTTAAAGCAGTTACAGTGAAGAAAAATTACAGAGCACTTAAGCACTCTGTGAATTCCCCCTGTAAACTACCTGCTTTTGTAAATATTATAGACATTCAACCATCTCCTTATCTCTTCCAATTTTGCTTGTAGAGATTTTAATCTATGATGTGTTCTCCTGTGCATGCAAATGTGCTGTACAGCTACCTTTCTAAATGAATGTAAACCACAGTTTTCTCATCCTGTGGTTGCTTTGGGTATGTGTTATGTGTTTTGAGGTAAGTTGTTTAGGTCACCCAAAGGAATACTTAGAAGAGATGGGGCGGTTGTTTGCTTTTTGTTTTGGGGATTGTTTTGTTCTTTGAAATAAATAGACAGCTGGTGTTCTGTGTTGTCTGAAAGGCAATAGCTGCATATTTACGGATGATGGATTTAAGAATGTCTGTTGGTGGCTTTTCTTTGGTGTTTTCCACAACTAGGAATGTAAATTACTTAATTGGAGGCCCAAGCCAGATAATTTTCTTTGTAACAGAGCATAGATGAATTTGTGATACAGATAAAAAGTGTCAAGGTCTGGAGCATCATTCAGATGGAGTCTCCTTTTTAAAATGACCCATTAATGTCTGTTTAATAAAAGTCAACTATATATTGAAAACAAATACAGCAAAGATTTGGTAAAGGTTCAGAACTCTGAATTTATTCCTTGATAGCTTGATCTTATTGTTCAGTAACAAGTACAAATGAGTCATGGTAGAATGAAGGAGACATGTTATAACCCTTGTGTTGAAAGACATCAGTTTTCAGTTCATAAGGTATGCCAGCATCTTGTAACAAGATAATTTTTAAAAAATGATAGCTTGAGGAAATAAATAGTATTAAGCCTTATGCTTAATTTATTTCCAGCTGTGTTCCTGTCTGTTTGCTAGAGCTTTTGCTGGCATTTTTCATTTGCATAGTCCAGAGAACATCTCAAATGTTCTGTTTAAAAGAAATAGATGCTTGTCTGATATGCTAGAATCCAAAACTACTTCACATTAATGTAGGCTGTTTAAAAATGTTGATGAGAGAAAAATATCAGTCCGTAGTAACAGAAGGCATATTAAGTTCCAGTGTGGCAGTGTGCTCTCCATACTTCCTAATGGGTTCCATCACAAATTTCTCTGACTTTAAGCAGGTATATAATGAAGTATTCACATAATTTTAGACTGTGTAGGAAATGTAGTTATTGACATTAGAGACATCTGAACAAGTGAATGTCTAGTTATACCTAGAAAACAACACTCAAGACAGGCATTTGAAGGTATTTTGGAATGCATTTAACATGCTTAAATCTGGTTCAGATCAATGCTTGCTCATTATCTTAACTCTGTTTAGAAGATATTTAAGATTTTGAACAGAAAACTGAGTTTTATTTTTAAGAAATCTGCCCCCTGCCCTTCAGCCCTGCTTAGTTTTTATCCCAATTCATTACATTTGGTGTCTGTCTAGAGTAAGGAATAGCCTGCCACTTGGTCCCAGGCCTGGAGACAGAACCTGGTGAGGGAGAGTAAGGGGATCATCCTTTCTGCTTGCCTCTGTAATATTTCTGCAAATGGCATTTCCAACAAATGCATTTGGATTTGGTCCCTGCTAAACGTGGTTCCCATTAACACACACATCAGTAATGGTACCTGTTCCTTCAAAAATCTATGTGAATGTTTCTTAATCAGAGGACAGATTAGAAAGACTGATTTTAGCCAAGATCTGGGCTCGGAGAAGGCTGCCATGCCCACCTCCTGTGGTACCCCAGGAGACCACATAAAAGAACATCTGCTCTCCACTTCTCATGTGGGAGCACATATCCACTCTACCCTCCACCATCCACAGCCAACATTCTGCCTGCCCTGGAAACCCTTTTGATCTGGCTTCCATGTCATGCAGAAGTGCACGAATGCTGCAGGGCCTTTTCCAATCCTCCCACACCACTTCACTGCCATGGGAGCCCCGGGAGCTGCGGAAGTGGGTGCTGGGTTTACTCTTTAATGCCTTAATTATTAACATCTGGAGAGATATTTCCTACTCTAGTGTGGGAAGAAGTTCCAGACCCAGGAGTTCCAGACTGGGGTTCAATTGAAATTCATTTGGCCAAATAATCATATTCATGATCTCATCAGAAAAAGTGCTGAAAATGGTATTTGACTTAAAAGCTGGGAAATTACTTGGAAATAGTACCCAAGAGCATTTCAGACATGGAAGAGTAAATCACATTGCCATATTTTTCTCTCTCCTTTGAGAATAATTTCATCAATATGATGGCCATATTTAGAGTACATTTAAAATATTCTCTCATCAGACTGTTTCCATGAAAATTGCATTTCTATGCCAAACTCCTTTAACATGACTCATATGTTATCAAGGGCATATAATTGACAAATTCTAAGGGTTTTCATCCCTTTCAGAAAATTCAGAAAGTGAATGTAATTGCGACAGATGGCCCTTATCCTATAAAGCCTTTATTATTACGCTGAACATCAAGCTGTTGTTTTAAGCTATATAATGTCAAATATCACATATTTTCCAAACAAAAGGTACAGAAATTTTAGAAAAACATAATATTGCTAAAATAATAAATAATACCATACTGTTTTCCATTAGAGAGATTAACCTAAAACATCTTCGTTTATTACCTCATACTTTTTTTTGGTCTTCTGCATAATAACTTGACTGTTCTCTTAAACCTCACTGAAGTGTGAGATCTGTTTAAACTGATTAGAGTGTTGAATGCTTGCCTGCATTTTATTGAGCTACTCAGAAGAAGACTGAAGCTATGTTTACTCTTTTATGCCTACCTAGATTTTGAGAACAATTTCAAGCAGCTGTCTAGATAAGAAGTGATAGCTGTTAGTGTGTGCAGAAAATCATGTTAAGCATTTAATTACCATTCAGAACAAAGACTGCTCAGAGATGAGTAAAATTCTCCATGCACTGACTTCTTCTAAAAATGTTCCATCTCTCATTCATGACCATTTGCACTACTTTTACTCTGTATCAGAAACAAGTGTAAATGAAGCCAACACTGGAACGTTGCTGTAAATAATACAGAATGATTAATCTTCTTAGACTTATCAAGTTAGAATGCACTGAAGTGGAAATCCTCATTCTTTAGTATAAATATTTTATGATGATTTCACTGTCTCAGCATTACCCACTGAGAGTTGAAGTCAACAAGAGTATCAAACATGCTTTTGTCATTGAGCATGAAGTATTGCAATTTAAAAAAAAAACTTTGCTAGACAGAAGATAAGAATAGAATTAACTCTTAATGTACTGCTGGTTTTGACATTTTTATTATTTGAAAGGAGGAAAACTTGAGCAAATAACATAATTTTGGCTTATATTTGTTTCCCTTATTCTGAGGCTGTATCTGTATTATTATGCCTGCATAAATTTGAATTCTCTGTTTGCCTTGATGGGTGCATCACCCATGTGTGCATTGACCATGCTGCAGAAGTACACAGACTGGCTTTGCTTGAGGAATTTTGGATCTGGAAGCCAGGTAGCTCTGACTTAGACTGAGAGTCACTGGGACATCTCTGGAGTTCCCCATCAACAGGAGCAGGGACCAGTGTTTTCTCTCCTGCACACTTCTACAGCCTTAAAAATCACAGATGGTTTTGCTGTATGCAGGGTATTGTGCTTCTGCCTGTGCTCTGGATAATGAAGAGTTGACTGTTGCAGTGAATTTTTTTTTTTAAGGTTTACCAGACTGGGAGGACCTTTGAGGGTTTTCTGTCATTTTACATATCAAAAGATAGAACAGAAGTATTTCTAATATTGATGATTTAACACAATATAAACCCCTTTGTTGGAGACAAGCCCTGGCAGTCAGAGGAGGATCACTATTAAGTACTTTGAGTTTCCTTGAAAATATATCAGAGGTAACAAGTCAGTTCCTTTAGTGGAGCAAATCAGTAATCATTATGCCTATATTTTCATAGTCAACCTTTATTATATCTTTTAGAGTCAAGAATGTTAATTTTTTAAATCACTTTTCATTGACAGTGCTTGGTTTTAGTAAGCACTGCTCAGTGTTCCTATTTAAATCCCCCGAGAACAAGAGGACACAGTCTCAAGCTGCACCAAGAGAAATATAGGTCGGATATTAGGAGAAAGTTTTTTAGTGAAAGAGTGATAGAGTACTGGAATGGTCTGTCCAGGGAGGTGGTGGAGTCACCATCCCTGGATGTGTTTAAAAAAAGATTGGATGTATTTAAAAAAAGGTTGGATGTGGCACTCGGTGCCATGGTTTAGTTGAGGTGTTCGGGCATGGGTTGGACTTGATGATCTTGAAGATCTCTTCCAACCTAGTGATTCTGTGATTCTGTGAAGTGGCTGCTGTAGGAACTTGGAGTCCAGCACCAGTTTATGCCTGAGTTGGAAAGACCTTGAACAGGGGACGTTAAGGAAACCTCAGCCAAACAATGTACTCTGGAGATGGCCATAAAGTTGGAAAGAGGAGTGATAGGCAATGTGGGAGTCAAAACGTGTCTGCAGTCTGGAAAGGGCTAATAGATAACATGAAATCATTTAATTATGCCTGAAAGGGCAGACTCAGAAAACAGTAATAAAATAAACAGAGATACTGATCAGCTGCAGATCTGATGTTCTACAGGGAAACTTGTGATTTATATTTATGAAATTTGGGATATTGTCACAATGGTTTTTGTCAGTTGTGCTTTGACAGCAGTATATTTTTATTGATTTATCCTTTACTCTGAGAAAAATAATCTTTTGAATTCAAATCAGGGGAAAAGAACATAATTTTTCGTGAAGAGGTCTGCTATTCTTGAAAAGAACAAAATATCAAACAAGTTTGAATAATATTGACTGTGATATGCTAAATGTTGATAAGTTGTCTACTCTTTCACAGCTGTCAGACCAAACTGCTAAGTGGCCTCTAAACCCATCAGCTTTTCTTAGTTTTAAATAGTTATAGGAACCATTTGTCCCAATTGTCTCTAGCAACGTTTTCTATGTTAAGATACATTTTTGCACTCAGTACAGTGGGTATCTGTTGTGATTAATACAAACCAGTGGATTACACTGATCAATTTATCTCTATGGAGAGAGGGCTATAAAAGCAGTAGTATTATGTGCTGGGACATGCTCATATTTAGTTTTCAGAGCTGTCTTCTGAAGGTATTCACAAAGTAATATTTCATTTGGCACAATATGACCTTCTAAGCAGCTGTTGCTAGATGCACTGTCTTTGATTTTAAGGGTATTGGCACAATGAGCTCAAGCTCTCTTCTTCATGGAATAAAACAAGCTCACAGAGCTTGATTTTATATTTGCACAACAACTGTTAGTGTATGCTTTCACTATGGTTTCTTGAAGGATTGCAGGGCCTTAGCTTGATCCGAAGTATGTGAGCCTCCAATGAGTCACGTTTCCCCAGTGTGAGATGTGAGATATAAGATATGAAAAGATATGTAAGGTCTCTGCTGCTCTGAAATCTTCATGCTCAAGAAGTGGAGCTGTCCAGTGCCTGTGCAATACCTGTGCATAGCTTGACATCTTCCCAAATTTAAAATTATGTCTATACAGAGTCAATATCTGCGGACTAGATACATATTACAAAACCTTTGTCCTGTGCAGTGTGTCAGTATCTGGTCTAATTGCCCACTAAAACTCTGATGCTGCAGGGGTTTGTTGGTGTAACTGAGGAGTCTGGGACAGCAAACCCTGGGGTACAGCAGGAGCTACATTTTGTAGTTAATCCTTTAAGTTTCTTTAAATAATCCTGCTCTTCCAATTTATATTGTATTTGCTGGGATCTCAGACCAAGACAGACATTAAAGTAGACAGTTCTGTGATATGTCAGTTCCCACACTAGAATTTAATCCTCAATGCACTTAATAATAATCAGTTTCTGTGTACGTTTTCTCTGTAGCAATATCCACAAGTGACCTGGGTGTATATAGTTATCACTAGGGAACCGTAGTAATGTGGGATATAATGTCTTCTTAAATCACTTTCTGGTCTTGCTAGCCAAGGGCAAAAAGTAGTTTGGGGAATTGGTGGTTTTTTATTTTATTTTTTTAAATCTCATACCTCATGGTAGTTGTGTGCTTCCTTTCTGTCAGCTACTTCTTACTTCAGATTTTAGACTTATGCTTTCAGAGAAAGGTCATAACTAAGATTAGTCACTGAAAACATCTGGCCATATGATGTTGGCCTTCAGAAAAGCAGATCTGGATTTTCTCAAAGTTTGGATTTCATTAAGGAAGGGTAAAAAGCCAAATTTTATACAAAGTTCTCAAAACCACTTGCAGCAGAAGCAATAGCAAAGCTTGTAACAGTATATGCCTGGAAGGAGACAGAACAGTGAGAAGCAGCATGAAAGTGGAATTTTCAAAGAGGAAACCTGAAGTAGCTGCTAAAGGAGTGATAGTGGAGCACTTTATCACACAGGGAAGTTTCTAACCTGCTGGAGAACATATTTAGTTTAGCCACAAAAGAAGTTTAATATCACAGTAGGAGCAAAAACAGTTGGGAAACCATATTTAAGAGATGTTGAAGAGGATTTACATTTCTTTTCAAGTAACTACAACACCTGAGAAAGGGCTACAGAGTAGTTAATTGAAGTATTGATAACATAGCAAAGAGAGTTCAATTAAATGTTGAAAATAATGACCAGCTTTCAGTAATGAAGTGTTCTCTTATGTAATGTTTAACAGCAAGAGAAATGCGAAATCAAGGTAAAGCCAAGGGAAAAGAAACTTTGACTCCTGTCTGGAAAATCATGTTTATATCTCTTAGAATATTTGAGTGATTATAATGGCAAAACGTACTCATAAATTTTGTAGCTCTTAAAGAAAGCATGTGACAGCTTCCACCGAAGTTCATCTGGAACATTTTTATATGTATTGATATGCCAACAAAAATAATTCTCACCAAGGCTTGTGTCAAAGTTCAGTGTGCACAGTGTACTGAGCTCAGTGAGTGAGCACAGTCACCAGCATCAAATGGGGTGTTTTCTCACTCTTTTCTCACTGACTGTAAACACATGCAACAAAAGCATTTCATGGCTAGTTAGCAGAATACTTAAAGCCTTGAGGGGGTTTAGTAACAAATTTTGTTAGGTTTGCTCGAGTGGCAAGCAAAGTCTGAAAGACAGTGTGGAACTGCAAAATAAATGGCTTCAAGTGGTAGTGATGGAGGGAATGGACTGTTGGTATAGAGGAGCAGTCTAAAATGTCCTCTGGCTCCAATGTCAGTAGTTAGATGAAATAAAGAGAGGAATACCAAAGGCTTGTACAGCAAGCAATGAACAGAGAAACCAGTGCTGCCTCCATCTGTATGGCAGTACCTTTAATGGGATCGTGAGTTAAGGATGTGATCACAGCACCTCAACTCAAACTTAGTCTCTGTCTGAAAGTGCGGAAACAGAAGCTGGAAATCCAGCAAGGACACGTCCAGCCCCGTGAAATTCCTATAAAAGGATCTCTGTAGGAAATTCTAGTATTAAATGCAGTGAAATAAGCGGTGTCAAGGCAGGAGAAGTGAGTGACCCCGTTTCCCCCATCAGAAAAGGGGGAATCTAGTGTTTGTGAAACTCTCCGGAGGATAAGCTTTAATAGCAAGGCTGCCTTTGCCGCAGTCTGTGGCTGGGCTCCGTTCGGGAGGAGCAGGAAGGAGAAGGGCTGGAGGGCAGGGCTGTGCCCGGGCTGGCGGTGTCCCAGCAGCCGCCTGTGTCACTTCCCCGCGGGCTCCTCTGGGTGGCAGTCAGACATTACGGATGTCCTTTATTCTGACCGGCCTCTTCACGTGTCCCTGCCCCTTTTTTGGGCAGAAAAAACTTAAAGCCACCTGCTGAGCAATACACCAACTTCTGGCTGGCACTTACTGACAAAGATACTGACATGATCTACAATGTCAAAATAAGAAAGATACTTGTTTTCATTATTGTTAATAATTATTGCATCTTTATTAACTTTATTGCCTTAGGCTGAACAGCCCTGGAGGTATTACAAAGATATATATTGTCGTGTCTGTTTTACAGTGGATCTGGTTGAATCAAGAGACAATTAAGTGAAGAAGCACTGATTGACACTTCTGAGACACTCATTGTGTCACAATGTTGTCTGCCCTGTCATATTTACGTGATTAAAAGTCAGAAGCCAGAGTATTTCCTCTATTTTGTGGAAAGATATTTTACTCCTGTGGAACTTTCAAAAAGTTTTAATCTTTAGAAATGCCATTTCCAACCTGACTCAAAAAAGCAGCTAGACTAGCACTGTCTCAAATAGTGCTGTCTGTCGCATGCCCTCAAGATATGAGTAGCTCATTATGAGAACTTTATTGCAGTCTGTACTGTCTAGGACCAGCTGCCCATGTTTTTACTATTTATGGAAGAGGTTATTTTCTGTAAATATGTCCATGACGAACCTTTGGCAAGAGAATAAAACTTGCATGTAATGTCACATTTCATTCCCAGTCTAGGATCTGAACAAAAATAAATTAAAAACCCAGAGAAGTTTAAGACCCTTTTTTCCCCCCTGCTGTTTCATCTTTAAATGTGAGCCTTTAAACAATGCCAAATGCAAACAAATGCTAAATAATTTTCATTAATGAAGTAGGAAGGGTGTGGAACATTTTTACCCCTTATATTCTTGGACCTTCAACACTGGAAGTGATTTAATACAATGTGTAATAAAACAAAGGAAGAGTTACTCAGACCTAATGTATTCAACAGATGATTAGAAGGGGTGGGAAATATAGCACCCTTTTGATTCAACCTGTATGCAGGTGATAGAACTTCCTTTTTCTTTTTACAGTGCAAACACATTTGTCCTTCAAACATCCTCTTCCCTTATGATCCTTTGAGGCTCTTCTGTTCCCCTGAGTGACTCTAGCTGATGAGAAGAGGTTCCTTGACCGATGTGTGATAAAAGATTTAAAAACTAAAATAAAGTTGGAGAACCTCATGTGTACCTTTGCAAAAAGGTTTGTGTGACTTCCTTCTGAAACATCATAAGCTGTATTGTTGTGTTGGGCTTTTTTTTCCCTTTTTTTTTAAATCAAGAAAAGTTTAAACAAAAAAACAACCACATACTTTGATGTTGAACTGCCAAACTCTGCAGGCAGACTTCCACAGCTGGAGATAAAGTTTAGTTGCTGTCAGTCGTCTTCTTCTCTCTCATTTTCTATTTCTGTACTTCATATACCATGCTCTCAATCATGCTATGGATGAATATGTACCCCCTCAGCATCCCAGCTACTTTGGATCTGTAACATTTATCTGTGCTGGAATGCAGTATTGCACAACAAACCAAAGACGTGCAAATATAAGGAGTATTGAGAGCTTGAGGTAAGAGTGTACATGGCTCAAGAAGTCCTAATATGTGAACTTTGGGCAGCTGCACTGAAAAAACTGACTACTACATTTGGAAAATGAGGAATATAACTATGGGTCAGGGAAGAAGAGGAATTGCATGAGGAAGACTTCTAAATTATTTAGGGAGCAGCTCTTACTTACAGTTGGTTTAACTGAAATTGTATGATATTGATACAATTGATGAGGAAACCAATTGCTTGGCACTGGTTAAATGATAGCCATGATTGGCTTTTGAATGTTAATTTTACTTCACTCCCTTTACTTCCTATTCAGCTTCTGAATTTCTTGGAGACACGCTGTTATATCCATGCACTTGAGCACCAGCTAAGCACATAGATACTGATATGTAGGGGAAAGGATAATCAAAGATTGTTATTTCTATTTTTATACTCCTGGGAAACACTTAGCAGCTTCCCGAGGAATGTTCTGTACAGCCATGAGGTGTCACAGAAATATGCTTTTGGTCTAAGCATTCTTTAGGAGGCAGAGGCCCAGGCTCAGTCCCTTAACCTTAAACCTGAAAAGCCCTCTAATGACATGTTTATATCAATGGAGTCACTGTTGGAGGTTTGGGCTCATCTTGGATCAAGCTGCAGAGGTTCCCCAGTGTTGTGAATTTATGACCCTTGAGAAAGGATACTTTCATAGTAAAAGGAGTAATCCTGCCAGGGAGTAAAAACACACAGTGAAATTTGGTGATCAGGGTGCCTGCCCCATGGTATATGAACCTGTATGGGTTCCTGTGAATTAAGGGTACAGCACTGGCTTTTGCTCCATAAATAGCTGCTTGCCAGTGTCCTCCCCTCAGAATGCAGCCTGAGAGCCCGTTTGGCTGTGGCACTGGAGGAGTCCCACAGGAGCAAGTCACTGGGGAGGAGCAGAGGGAGAAGGAGATGCAGAGTGAACACCATGGCAAAGAGATCATGGGGAAGAGAGTGCTGTTCCCCAGCAGCTCTTGGGGTGGCCCTTTGTTGTCACACATGTCAATACAGTGTAGAGCAGCCCTGGTAGTGCTGGAGGTTGCTCAGGGCCTCAGCCAGCCTGGCAATGTGAAACTGTCATGGCTGCTCCTTCTGCTGGCCATGCCAAAAATGCTGCACTCGTGTTTTCGTGGGACTGAGTTCTTTCAGATACTTCCTGGCAATGAAGAATCCAGATTTTGCTGACTCTCCCCCCCTCTGTCTGCCTTAGCCCCTCTTCCACTCCACTTACTGTCAGGAACTCGGCTCCAAAACTTCTGGGTGAGCCAAGATCTTTACAGAGCTCCTACACAGATTCTTTGCATGTCTGCAGAGTTATGTTTGTGTAATTAATTGCTTGTTACTTGTGTGGCTCCAGAACTGTATAGCTGTGGTGCAGATAGATTCTGCTGAAGAATGTGCAGTGGGAATTTTGTAATGTCAAACATGCTCAGTGCATTTGAGGACACATCTCCTGTAAGCATATAGCAGTAATTCTGCTTGACTGATATCCACCTCACACTTTCAATAAAATACTGAAAATGCTAAGTGCAGCTGAGGACAAACAGATGACATTTATTGTACATGTTTATTTTATTCCTGACATATATTCCGGGCCAGTGCTCCCTCTGGTGGTTAAAAATACCATTTTAATAAAGAATTGGCTATTCTCTGTGCCTTCTCTAATGTAACACTGAGTAACACTGAGCCAATTACAATTCTCTAACACATGTTTGAAAGAGTGTTGAGAGAAACACTGTAACTTGAGAGCCACGCTCAGGTTGCACAATGCTGTTTCCCACTGTGGGCTGTAATTACTGTAATTACTGGTCCAACACCTTGGAGCCAATTCACTGAGTGCTTGTAGATACATCAGCTGAAGGAACAAACACAGAGCCTGCACTCACCTCTCACGGGGCTGGGGATGGGCTGGGTAGAAACCATGCAGTCCATTGCTGTGGATTTCATGAGGTCGCACTGGAGCATCAAGGTGTGATGACTGTTTTGAATGGCAGCTTTTCCTGTTAACAATCAGGCTTTTTTTTTTTTTTTTAAAGTCTGTTTGGAAATTGCATTGCCAGTTTACATCTTGAAACAGTTGCATTTATTTGCCAAGTATGCCCCTGGTAGAATTTCAGTTCACTGAATGTTAACTTTTGGGAACAGGATAGCACGTGTGTTTGTGGGAAGAATTCTGAGTTTATAACACGTTGGAGTCAGCAGTGACAGTGGTCTGAAGGCAGCCCTCTGGCAAGGCCAAGGATTTGTTGGCTCCCAGCTCAGTTTCCCTTGCAGCGAAGGCACAGCTGAGGAGCTGTGGTGGAGGAGCTCCAGCAAACCCCACTGTGCTGGTGTGAGAAACTGCTCTAGCTCCATTCCACCTTGTGTCCTTGTGTCTTGCTGTGTGCTCCTCACATGGGCTTTGGCAGCTGCCTGGCCACCTGGCTCAGCTCACAGAGGCCAGACCAAGTTCACTCACTAGAGAAAAGGGAGTAAATTTAGTGAACTGAGCTGTCTGAGGGAATCATACTAGCTGGTGTAAAGAAGGGTGAGGTGGCACCATCCCTTTAAAAGAAGAGCCACCTTTGCTGGGTAGATCAGTTTAGCTGCCCTGTGACATCTTTCCCTTAGACTGAGCTGTATGCATTTTCAGCTGAGGGACAGACACGTGTCTGTCCTGCTGTTTCAGCTGCTGGGGGATCTCTGGCAGAGGCAAACGTTAAGAATTGAAGCATCTTTCAAATGGCTTTGGGAAGATCTACACATTATTATTCACCATGTTCCTGAGTCTCAGGAGAGCCTGAGAACATCATATTTGTACAGACACAGACAGCCTGTGAGCCCACACTCTGGGAAGCAGCTGATTTATATCCATGTTACCAGTCTCTCAAGCCTAAAACCTCCCAGTCCAGTAGTCCCTAGGCAAAGTAATAGGGGAAATAATTTATAATGGGGTGGTGATTATTTCCTCCCCCTCAGCCCTTGATATAGTACAGCTGAACCTTCTGAAATGACTTACTTTATGTGACTCTCTTGCTTAGCAATCTGCGGTTGTTCCATGTGCCAAACAGCATTTCATGGCTAATTTGGAAGGGTAGGTGTCAGAAAAAACCCCATCAGGTCATGCAGTTCAGCTCTTAACAGGTTCATGTCTGCTTAGAAGTCTATTCAATTTTAATTTGAACTACCTAATGCAAAGGAATTTCACAAAAGCTGAGCTAACACAGACATTTGCTTATTAAATGAGTACAGTGGTGACTGAGCACTTGCTGTCTTTTACGTAGCACTTCCACATTTTCAGCAGTTGAGTGGCAGAATATTCATTTTTGTGAGCTGAGTAATGTGTTCTCCTTTGTGCTTTCTGACAGCTTGCATTGAATCAGCAGAGGTACAGATGACATGGTTACATCTGTTTCAATTTTTGAGTCTCATGAATTGATTTGTAAGAAGCAGAAGCTCTTTCAATATTACTTGCCAAGATTTTGCAGCTGTGAATATTGGAACTTGAACAATACATAACCCTTGCAGTCAGAGTCTCATGTTCTTCATGCATCACAGCTAAAAATCTCAGAGCTGAGTAAAAAAAAAGTGGGGTAGCAGTGATGACCTGGTGCTTGCCAATTTATGCAGTGTATGTGCTTAATGAGTTGCAGCATGAATGTAGCACAAGCACTTTATTGTTGGACTGTTTGGCTGGAATATTGAATGAAGGAAGGAACAGGCAGGCAAGCAGGGGAAGGATGCAGCAGATCAAGTGTTTCCTTGCAATGTCAAGGCGTCTTCAGGACATGCTTATGTCTGTTGTGTACAGCATAATAAGTGATAGCTCCATGTGATCTCAAAGTTCCAAGTGAGCCATCTCAGGTAGGAATGCAGCAATGGGACTGTTGTTACCTCACTGGTCTGTGGGGTCTGATCTACCCAGTGACATTAGCACAGGATTTTACAGTTTAAGGATGTAGAGTTTCTGTACTGTCTTGTTCACTGTAGGTACTCTGAATTTTACTGAAATTTAGTGTAGTATCACTGATGCAAAAAAAATATGATGGAAGTTTGTACTAACTCAAACAAAAGTATTGAAGTAAAAGCTTTATTTGTTAGTCCTTACAACACCATTCGTTTTCTAAGGCTGTTGTACAGAGGAAGACTGATACCTGGACTAAAGAAAGGAAATGGAACCCAGAAGGCATCCCTAAGGTCTCTTACTGGGTCTCAGTGGAATAGGTTGCCCTCACTTCTCTGAGTGTCCATGGGTGACATAGAGAAGTAAAATCCTATTAATTGTCTAGCCTAAAACTGCAGAAATTTGGACTTACAAACAATCTTTAGTTTGGACTGTTTACCCTGAGCTTACTTCGCAGTAAAATCAATTGGGAAGGCAGAGTAGAGGGAGAGGTGTTAGCAGTGTGTAAGTCCATGACTCCCTACAGGTTGCATGCAGAGAGGGATCCAGCAGCTCTCAAATGTTCAGTCTCTTTTATGTTTCCTTCTGTCTTGCAAAAAAATGAGCTCAGTTCCAGAAGGAGAAATCATGAGTCTGCAGGCTTTGGGGTGGTACAGACCTCCACATGCTCAGGAGTTATATTTTCCAGGCCTTGGAACATCCAGTACCTTGACTGGGTGTCCAGAAGTTCTGGACAAATAGCCAGTTGTTTTTCTTCTTGGCCTAACAGTTTAAGTAGGAAAATAAAAATGTTTCCAGGGAAACCTCAATGTATCTTAGCTCGAAGTTACTTGTTGTGCTCTTCCAGCTGTTTTACCCCTCAGGCAGGGCAGCCTGGAAGGTTGAAGATAGCCTTAAGAGAATTGACCATAGTTGCTTTAGAAGTTGCAAGTTTTTATGTATTTTAAGCCTTTAGGTAACCTCCTTGGCCAGCTGAAGCAGTCATTCCCTTAGTAAGTGATTTACAGGCCCTTTTACAGTTCCAGAATGGTCAAAAGGACCAAGTGAAAATCTGATCTGTAAAGCTCAGTTTTAACTTTCCTTAAGAATGGAGGAAGGACTATTTTTCTGTGTTGCAGGGTGCAGTGGTTCAAAGTGAAATCCTCAGGGGCAGAACTTCTGAGTGCAGGTGGTGTGAGCCGTGTTACACATTGCTGATGTGAGTCACCTATGGTGCACAGGGGGCATATTTCTCTGTGGCTGTCAAAATAATCTCGTTTTCTTCTCATTTGCACATGTTGTACATTCCTTCAGCAGTGGAAGACCCTCTTGTATATACTTGGGTGTCTTCTCCTTCCTTAGCCTATCTCGCAGCAGGTCATGAGAGCAAGTGCCCAGGGTTCAGTGGGAAATTCTGGTCTGAATGGCAGAACAACATGAAGAATGCTTGTGACAGCAGTGCAAATTAGCCAGTCAAAGTATGGGTTTATGTTAAACTCTTTAACTTTACAGATATATTTCAGCTTGTTAATTATTTCAACATTCATTCAGAGACCTCCATCATGATGCATTCTTCCTTCAAATATTTTTCAAAACAATTTTAGTTATTTTAGAACTTGGACTTTGTACCTCTACAGCTGACCTAGAAACATATTTCTCCAGCTGTTCTGATGTTTGCTTTGTTTTGCTTTGTTTTCTGGTCTAGCACACTGCTTCAGATTTGGCTCAAACCAAATAAAGAATTCTCAAACCATGATAAAGAATATTGGAAATTACAGCCATTTCAGCACTTCAAGGAACTGTTTGCCTCAGAAAGTACTCTTATACGGAAAATTTTATTTTTGTGGGGAGATGCAGAGGAGAAGCAGCAGGATAATTTTTTCTATCAGGAATTTTAAATAAATTAATGCTATTTTGATTTTACTCCCTTGTGCTCTTATCATCTCAGTTTGAGTTTTCTCCCTCCCTCCTTGACCGTGCTCTTCATACCCATCAATAATGTCCCTTTCCCCTTGTCTCTTCATTTTAACAAAATCCTGGACAAGGAACTAAGAAACAACATCAACCCAGTAATTCCACAAATTTTCCAATTCCTCTCGTCTTCTGACACTATAGCACCATGTCTGCTGGTTATCACTCAGTTTCCTCTGTCTGCATGTCATAACTTTTTCATTGCAGGATGCCTGTAATACTTCCTGGACAAATGAGCTCTCCAAGACTCCAGTGTTCTCATGTGTGCTCAGTCCTCAGCTGACCTCTGAGTAGCCAGCATATTTCTGGGAATTTTTGTCCTCGGCAAACAAGAGAAAAGTTTATTCTTAACTGCCATCCTGAAATCAAATGCTAAATTGGTTGTTAATTATGAGTTGCAATTTTGTCTGTCACTGTTTCACTGAAAATCCTTAAGTCTCTGTACTCTCCTTTTATGTGGGTTCTGAACATTGTTAATTTTATTTTCTTTTTGCAATCCTTTGAAAATGGCTGTGTTTTGAGTTTCTTATGCAGGTGCCATGTTTTTAGCTGTTGTCCAAACTTGTAAAACTTCTTCTTTTCAGTTTCACACTAACCTTTTATTCATCCAATATTCCCACAGTTTTTGACAGGATGAAGTGTTTCTGCTAGTTTCACATCAGGCCTTGAAAGGACAACTTTGGTTACTTCCTGCATGGAACCAGTGGCTTTGGATTTGCTTGATTTGCTGTTTCCAGGGATTGACATGCATACATTTTTCCCTCTCTCCCTACGTGTAGGTTTTGCATCTTTTATTCAGACAGTGTTCCTGTCGGTTTCAGTGGGAGTGCAAATATAGTTGAATGTATAATAGCTGCAATATTGATCTAGAATGTGGATACGTTTTCTGCCTCTAGATTTATCTGATTTAAATACATTTGGAACAATAGAGAGAGGGACAGCACAGATGTCCCATACAGCATTAAAAGAGAATCGAAAGGATAACACATATACAAATATAGTTTTGTGTTCAGCTTCTTGGGAAGATCCTGTATCTTGAAGCACCCTGTTTCTGAACCAACCTGAAATTCAAGTACAAGTGACAAACCTGGTCTCCAAAACCTGCTGTGTATTAGAAGAGTGGTGTTTGCTGTTCATACACTAGTTCACCAAACAGTGATATTTGTGGTTTTCAGAAATTTAGTTGCTGATTTGAGCTGTTAGATTTTCTTCTGGGACTTAGCAGCCTCTCTGGAGGAATGCAGGTAAGTTTTATTAGAGGTAAAGTGACCTTCCTGTTACCAGGAGAATAAATCTGCTATGAAGAGTGCTGTCCAGGAAAAAAGGTTTAACTAATATTTAAAGAGTGCTTTTGTGTTTTGCCACACTCAGCCCCTGCCAATTTATTATTGAACCTAGTATTTAAACTATTATTTAAATTTATTGAATATGAATATTTCTTTATTTATAATAATCCTTCTTTCAAGTACCAACATGAACTCTTTGCTGTCACATCTAGCTTCTTGCCACTTACCAGGTTCCTTGAGCACAGAAATGGGATATGTGAGTTACTTGAAGAAGGAGATCCAGTTGTGTAGTTGCTAATTAGTTTTTCTTCTTCTACAGGGAGAAAGAGGCTTGCCGGGACTACAGGGTGTGATTGGGTTTCCTGGAATGCAAGGACCTGAAGGTCCCCCTGGGCCACCAGGGCTTAAGGTAAGAACTTTAGCTTTAGTATTCAAAACAATCAGATTTCCCTAAATTGCTGTCTCAAGAAAAGATAAAGCTTTCTCTTTTACTTTTCAGGGTGATACTGGAGAACCAGGACTGCCAGGAACAAAGGGAACAAGAGTGAGTTCTCTTACTTTCTTGCAATTCTGATGTCTTTGGGTTTGGCTGCCTTCAATTGCAAGAGGAAGTCTCTGAGTTAATGAATGACATCCTCTTGAGCTGCACAATAATTTCAAAATTATCACTTTTACCTTTGATTTTCTCACTGCATTGGATAGCCATTACCTTTGTTAATTTGCATTGTTACCTGATGCTTATCACTGTGTCAACAGCACTGGTTTTAGTGTGCCTCTGATACCTTCTTGACATACCAAAAGGCTTTTTTCCAGCTTCAGAATGAACCAACCTTATTTCCTCTTTCAAAATTCTCCTTTATATTTGCCATCTACCCTTGAAGCACTCCAGCAGAGAAGCTGACACAGTCATGAGCACATATGAGCAAATTAAAGCCAGGGACAAAGATTTCTTAACTTTGATAGATGAGGCTCTGAATATCTGTGATCTTCCTGTTGTCATTTCTGTTAAATGGGGCACTTATATAGAACTTCTTTTAATATATTGTGTTGGCCAGGGCCATACCTGTTGGGGTTTTTTGGCGTGCCAAGCTCTTTCTGAGAATTTTCACATTTCCTACTGTCATGATGAAAGAGGATTCAAATGTCTTGGCCAATAATGATGCATACATTTTCAGCTATACCCTCTTGCTCACCAATTCTCAAAATGCCTTTTCAGTTTTGTTCTCCATTTGCCTGCAGTTGTTGCAGCAAATAGAATTTACTGAATTAGCTGCAGTTTATGAGGTGTTACAGAGAGGATATTCTGCTAAATCAAGAAATCCATATTTCAATCCATGATGTTCATGTTGACCTGGGGTATCCTGAGTGTTAATATAAATTGGCACCTCCTGGCAAATGTATTTGTTTGCTGCAGAGTAAGTAAAATGTATTTTAGCAATTATGAAGTTTGAAAGAAGCAAATGCACTCTGAGCTGAGGATTCCCATACATCTTTTCTGCTTCATAATACATGTTTTAGGAAATGCAGCATGGATAAGTAAGATAATAGTATGAAAATTATGTGCCAACTTAAATGCATGATTCATTACACTGAAAAGCTGTTCAAGGAGAAAGAATTATCTCAGCTGGTAGGATTTTTGATAGTAAGAATGAATTGATACACTCAAGAGTATGAAAGACAGAGAAGCTTCTCTATAGTGTGTTAACATTATCTTCTGCTATGAAGAGATGCCTACAGTAAATTTCATTTTGGGAACAATGTTTCTGAGAAGGGAACACCTGTGAATTCCTTTTTACCTCTACATGAGGCTCTGATCTAGTTCTTACTGCTTAAAAAGTTAAAGAAATATAAAAGGTTACTTTCAGTTGTTCATTACTAAGATGACATATTGAAGAGATTTTGAAGATTAGAGATATTTTGTCAAGAAAGTTTAAATGCTACTGATTTTTGCTGTCAGCAAATTGGGCTGCAGCTTGTTCTTGCTGTTTTGTGGATTTGTCCTTTCAGTTTGTGTTTTTCTCAATTGCAGGGCCCCCCAGGAGTATCAGGCTTCCCAGGAAACCCAGGCCTTCCTGTATGTATTAAATATATGTTTTTTACAAGGAATATCAAACTTTTAGTCTGGATCTGGTCTGGATTATTACTAATATTGCTAATCTCTTTCCTTTCTCTTCATGTAGGGCATTCCTGGACAAGATGGCCCTCCTGGTCCACCTGGCATTCCAGGATGTAATGGCACAAAGGTGACATTTGCATATGTTTATAACAGCATCTTTGTGTTGAAATTAAAAAACCCCTCAAGCATATGTTCCCTAAACAAAACCAATTTTTCTGTTCTCCTTAGGGTGAAAGAGGTCCAGTAGGTCCCCCAGGTTTACCAGGACTGACTGGAAGTATAGTAAGTAGATTCTTTCCTCCTTCCCTCACTTTTTTAAGGCTGACTCTTGATATGCAAATATATCTATAGAAAATGATATTGAGTTTAAGATGTGATATATACAATATTGAGGAGCAGTAACAACTATGTATGTTTTTTTCGCAGGGACCTCCAGGACCTCCTGGAATGAAGGTAAATTTTACTCTTGGAGTATTTCTATCCTGCTTCTAAGAATAAGAATTTGTGTGATCTCTACACCCCTTAAGACTAGCAGCAGTCTTTACTTAAGGACTGAAAAGTTGTATTGCCTTGTTTCACTTTGTACTCTGTTTTCCAAACCACTAAATAAAGACAGTTGGGTGACCTCCTCACTTTATAACAATTGGACATATGTGTTGTTCCATGCAGGTCTTAAAAGGGTAAATGTTATATGGATTACAACAGAAAAGAAGCAGTACATGTCATTAATTATGCATAAACACTACGGTGGCCACCCAGTTGGGTATAAAATTTAGATAGGTTTTATAATTCAAACATTTGGTTTTATATTGACATTTGATGTATCTAAAAAGTTTCACATGGATGATGTTTGTGGAAGAAGGTCCTACATATACCGACAACATGAGAATCATCCAACACATACTAGACTCATTTTTCATATAGACAAAAAATCAGACTAGCTAAGTAAGTATCTGAGTGCATTTTGTGAACTGGAGAATGAAGCATTGAATGACACTCAAGAGCCTTTTGTCTTTTAAATGAACAGATATTATCTGGAACTGTAAGCTAAATATAAGTCTAAAAGTAATCTCAAATTTGTAATGACATGACAACCCAAGTTATTAAAACGTCCATTTCTCATACTCTCACATGGAAAGAACGGATTCATTATAGAAACTGAAGTACTCAGATGCTTCTTCCCTAGACATTTATGCATAGGTACAGAACTGAAATAAAATCACTTACCATATTGTAACTTTGTACAAAAACACAGGAGAAATATGATTTTTACTCTCAAAAGAAGGAACATAAAGAAATGGATGGCAATCAGAATAATTTTCTAAAGAAAGACTTTCTAAAGTGTATTCCTTTCCTGAAGAAAAAGAACACGTAAATGGCCTTTATGTCAAAATTAGGTGTAAGCATGAAGATCTCAGTGGGGGAAGGAGATTGTGAGGTTACCACTCCTCTCAGTAGCCAGGCCATATGATCCAATTGTGTGGTGACACTGTAGTAGTGATAGATTTCATGGAAAAATCATTCTGACTACCCATTACAATACAGGAAATGAGGTATGAAGGTAGTTTTGGTACTGAAATCTCTTCAGGATGCTTTAGAGTACATTTGGCAATTAAGGTCTTAACTTTTAATATCTCTATGAGCTGAATTCTAGCTGAATTAAAAGAAATAAGGTGATTTTTTTAAAGTCAGCTTTCCAAACGATTCCAAAGTATGCATAGCTACAGCTCTCTTCTCCTGGTGAGTTTGAATGTATTTGAATTTATGCTCAAGACTTACTTTTTCCATTCTTATTATAGGGAGATCCAGGTGAAGTGATTGGTCTTATACCTCCTGGTGTGCTAAAAGGTGAAAAAGGGTTTCCTGGCCAACCTGGACTGCCTGTAAGTAAAAATGATGTTGGTATAGCAGTGAATTTCAACTAAAATTGTATCAGTATCATGAAATTACCATATAAGTATCACTTTCTTATGATATCATTTGAATTTTTCGTAGGGCCCACCTGGAGCTTCAGGTTTTCAGGGACCAATGGGACCGATGGGCCCTCCAGGAGACCCAGTAAGTTTCCTTTCATGGTCATTTGCACTTCACTTAGAGATCGTTATTGCAGGAACGTTCTGGAAATTGTGTGTAGCAGATCTTGGTTGGGATTTGGGAAGGATAAGGTGTGATTCCAGACTTCATGTTCAGCCTTCTAAACTCTACCATGGCAGAAATTACTGGGCAACATGGCTCTTCAGTAGCAGCTGCTCCTACAGTCCTCTTCTCTTCTTGCACTCTCGGAGGGTATTTTTGTGGGGGAGAGACTGTAACTCTGCTTGGTCGTCCTTTCCTCTCTTCCCTCGTTTAATTTATAGAAAATAAACTACATACCAAGCATCCAGATCAAAATCCAAACTTTTGCTGAGGTTGTTCTTGTGGGTAGCAGCACTGAGCATTACTGTGGAAGCACATTATCATCTATCTGTTATTATAATAATTAATGAGATATCTCAGATTCACTTTGTTACTCTTTTTTTATTCTAAGTTGTGAATTATGCTCAACAACAGCAAAATGAAATTACTGGGTTTAATGAAAAGATCTGCCTTTTTGCTGTTTTCATAGCATAAGACATTATTCCACTTAGTGTACTCATTATTCCACTTTAGTTTACTAAAATGTATTGTCTTGTAGGGTCCCCCAGGGCCACCAGGACTTCCAGGAGAGAAGGTAAGACTCTTTAATACAAATATTAAGTCCATTTGTTTATTTATTTTGCATACCAGATCTGCAAAACTCTGAAAACTAATGTCCTAAATGTGTGGGTTTTTTTTATACTTAGGGACCTATTTCTGTGTCTTAATGAACATCATAAAGAGAGATTTTTTACCCTTTTTTTTTTCAAATTGGTCTAGCCCTGTTATCTCACTTAATCAAATCAGTAGTAATTACAGCATTCTCTGCTTATTCAAATTAATTTTAAAGTGTCAACATTTTCACTAAGTGTTGGGTAAAAGAGCATATTGACCATAAAATTATTTGATGAATTTCAATCTGATTTTTCACCAGTTGATGTGACACAGGGCTTAAAAAACAGCAGGGGAGTTAAGACATGATTATTTATTTATTTCACACATGCATTTAAAATATATATTCTGTCTTTTATATTCTCCCTTAGCATCTGACCTCAGTACCTGGCAAAATAATGGAACAGTTTATATTAAGCGCCATCACGCAAAATTTACAAGATGGCCAGGGTATCAGACCCAGCCAGCACGGATTTAGGAGGGGTAGGTCATGTTTGACCAACCTGGTCACCTTTTATGACCAGGTAACCCGGCTAGTGTATGCAGGGAAGGCTGTAGATGTTGTTTACTTGGATTTCAGCAAGGCCTTTGACACTGTCTCCCACAGCATACTCCTAGACAAACTCGCAGGCCATGGCTTGGACAGGAGCACTCTTTGCTGGGTTCAGAACTGGCTGCATGGCCGGGCCCAGAGAGTGGTGGTGAATGGTGCTGCATCCAGCTGGGGCCAGTCACCAGTGGTGTCCCTCAGGGGTCTGTGCTGGGGCCAGTTCTGTTTAATATTTTTATTGATGACATGGATGAGGGTTTAGAGTCCTTTATTAGCAAATTTGCAGACGACACTAAGCTGGGAATGTGTGTTGATCTGTTAGAGGGACAGAGGGCTTTGCAGAGGGACTTGGAACGGTTGGATGGATGGGCAGAATCCAATGGGATGAAGTTCAATAAGTCCAAGTGCCAAGTCCTGCACTTTGGCCACAATAACCCTCTGCAATGATACAAGCTGGGGACGGTGTGGCTGGACAGTGCTCAGGTGGAAAGGGACCTGGGGGTGCTGGTTGACAGTCGGCTGAACATGAGCCAGCAGTGTGCCCAGGTGGCCAAGAAGGCCAATGGCATCCTGGCCAGTATCAGGAACGGTGTGGCCAGCAGGAGCAGGGAGGTCATTCTTCCCCTGTACTCGGCACTGGTGAGGCCTCACCTGGAGTATTGCGTCCAGTTCTGGGTCCCTCACTTTAGGAGGGACGTTGAGATGCTTGAGCGTGTCCAAAGGAGGGCAACGAGGCTGGTGAGGGGCTTGGAACACAAGCCATATGAAGAACGACTGAGGGAGCTGGGGGTGTTCAGCCTGGAGAAAAGGAGACTCAGGGGTGACCTTATCACTCTCTTCAACTTCCTGAAGGGTGGCTGTGGTGAGCTGGGGGTCGGTCTCTTTCTCCGGGCAACAACAGACAGAACAAGAGGACACAGTCTCAAGCTGCACCAAGGGAGATACAGGCTAGAATTAAGGAGGAAGTATTTTACAGAAAGAGTGGTCAAATACTGGAATCATCTACCCAGGGAGGTGGTGGAGTCACCATCCCTCAAAGAGTTTAAAAAAAGACTGGATGTGGCACTTGGTGCCATGATCTAGTTGAGGTGTTAGAACATGGGTTGAACTCGATGATCTTAAAGGTCTCTTCCAACCTAGAATTTCTGTGATTCTGTGATTCTGTGATTTGACAAGTACATAATACCTTCATATGTTCATCTGTATGTATGTATGCACTGCAAAAAAAAAAAAAATTGACTAAGTGTGTGTAATTTACATTTTCAGGGCTACATGGGCTTGGGCTTTCAGGGTCCCAAAGGTGAAAAGGTAGGTCTCTAGTAAACTTCTAGAGAACAACTGTCAGAAATATTCTTGATACTTAGTTTTAAATGAAGAAAACTCATGAAATCAATCAATGGAGAAAATCAATGCCGCGATTTTTGGAAGACGTGAGTAAATCTGTAACTTACACCTAAATGAAAAGTCATGAGCAGCAACATTTTTTAATGTTGATGTTATACCTGACGTTAATTTAGGTCGCCATCCTGTTTTCCAACTGTGCCTGGAAAGCTGCTTTAATTTGCAGTGGGCAGATCTTGAAACATTTATTCTGTATATTAGGACTCACCATGAGATTTTTAAAAAATCAATTTAGCTCTAAGGGATGAGATTTAATGTACTGTTCAGGATGATCAGAATTAATTGTCGTAGGACTCTAAAGCCTGTCTGCCTTATTTTGTTTTAGTCATGCACACATTTGAAGCAGATCTTTCAGTTGTCCCCTTTTATTGTGTTTTGACACAACCAGGAAGAGGTTTCAGAGCGCATAGAGTGGTTTACTTTTGAGTGAATCTAAGCCAAGAGATGTGCTCCAGGATCCCATTTATTCTCTTAATCAGCATCAAATGGGAGGTAATACATGTCAGCTTTAATCTGTCACCTCTCACTCTGAGAGGTCTAGGCTAAAGTGCCTTATGTTGTGTTTGTGGGAGCCAAGAACTGCATGCATTCAAGGGCTATTCAGTAAATTCATAATGTGTCTGAGCACTTCTCCAGAAGCTTTTCATGAGTGTCATTGACAGAGGGCTTTTGCAGTGTAAGTAAATTATATTACTTAGGTAGGATGTTTTTGTTTTTTGTTTGTTTTTTTTTTAAACCACCACCTTATTGATAGATTTTGAGTCAATATTCCTAATGGATAGATTTTTTGTGACATGACACATAGTTGAAATTAATTTGTTATCATGAAATTTATTGAAAAATGTTGGAAAAGGTGACATAGAAGTGTGTGGAGATTTCCTGGACTCGACAGGTTTGTCTTTAGCAAAAGATAAGTGGTATTGCTGTGCATTACTGCTTGACAGAAATTTATGGAGTCTGTTCAGAGGTGTTTTACTGTTAAAGATAGACCTTTTGCACTATAGAAGGAGGTGATGCTCAGACCCTGTAATGAACACATGCAGACTAAAAAAGTCATCCACAGTTATCATCTTGAAGTTGGCCTTTATGGACTTCCATAAAACTTTTGGAGCACTGTAAACTTGGGTAACTTTTTCCTTTAGCCATTGGCATTCTGTACCTGACCTCTTTCCTCCTAATTTCCTTCCTCCTGAAGGAGGCACTATAAAACTTAGGTGCCATTGTTGTAATTATTTGCATAAGTTTGTATTGGGTTAATCAGTCTTGATCTTAAGAGTAGATTCGGAGGTCTTTCTTCAGGGCAGTCTCTGTTGGTAACCAGTTACACAGTAGTGACTTCTGTAACCCTTTGTCTTGCTGATTTTGTTGAAAAAAGAATTTTTAAAGAAACCATCTAGCTATATTTTTTAAAAGCAAGTGCTAGTTCTCTTTAATGTTACTGATCTTAGGCATACTTGATCTCAGTGTCATTCTGTTTTCAATGGACAATTCTGGATTTGCTATTGACAGGGAGAACAAGGGGTAAGGGGCCCCCCAGGACCCCCAGGACCAGCACCTCATGTGAAAGAAAAAGGGAGTGAAATCATAAAGGGAGAAAAGGTGAGATACTAAATGATTAAACTTCTTGTACTTCTCATTAAAGTATAATCTATAGGAATTAGCAAATAGAAGTGACACAGGAAAAAGAAAATACAAAGTCACCTAGAGCAAAGTTTTCAAAAATTTCTGCCTGCTTTACTTTATGGAGGAGTTTTAATTTTCATTCTAGAAGTCTCTCTAAAAAATACACAATAGATGGTAAATGCATCAATAATTGCATAAATAGGTAAGCAGCAAATGACTTTCTGAGGAAGGAGGATTGGTGAGGATAGGATATTGTAAAATATTCAGAAGATTTGAATTAAGTAGCATATACTCAACTTTTCATACACACATTTGTGAAATCTTAGTGCTAATTAATGTTTCAATTACTGAATTAAGCAGTCAAAGCAATATATACTAGTAAAAAAAACTAGCTTAATGGATTCACATTTGACCTTTGTCTAAATTCTTGCATATCATACTATTAGGCATAGCTCTTGAAGTGGAGAACAGGATTAAATGTGCTTTTGCTGAAATGAAGAATTATTTACAACCTAAATGAATAATGTTTAAGTTTTTGTTTACTAATTTACATTTTTTTTATAATTTCATTAGGGTGATCCAGGTGAAAAGGGTGAACAGGGAATCCCAGTGAGTATTGAGTTATTTTTTTTACTACAATAAAAATTGTAAAGACTCTGATAATACCACTGAATATCTTTATACCTATTAGTTAAAAGCAAATTTGGTTTGGAATTTGGTAGTATTTTTAATCTCGTGACTATTTATTTTCCAGGGATTGCCAGGTTCAGGTTTCAAAGGAGACAAGGGTGAACCTGGGCAGCCTGGTCCACGTGTAAGTATACTCAATTTTATCAATATCATAATTGCAGTTAGTGTATGTTTCCGTTAGCTAACTAAACTTAGTAACCATTAGTTAAACAGCAAATTTGCTATATTTCAAACAAGCAAGTTTTGCTGTAGGACAGGTGTACAATCAAGGTAGTAGTAGCATACAGTAATGTTAGTATGTAATATTTCAGTTAACTAAGGACATTTAATAGTGGCTTGCAGTGCTGAAGGTGAAGGCAGAACTCACATTAAACCCAATTGAAGAAAGATGAAGTCAGCAGCCCCACATTGGGCGCAACAGAAGTCATTCCAGAGCAGAAGAAAATGCAAAGAAAAATAACCACTCTGTAGGAGTGCTAAATGGAACATGTTGAATTTATTTCAAATACTCTCATGTGCAGTTGACAAAATAAGCCTGCTTAGCCTCGGGGTAGAGATTTGTACAAAGAAAATGAAAGGAGCAAAAAATTCAGGTGACAGAAATCCTTTTGCTTGCTGGTTTCTAGCCTGGTTGTGGATGCTTGAGGATATAAGGTCTGTTACGTTTGTCTGATCTGACCCATATCATAGTCTCATCCATAGAACTTGCCCATGAGTCATGCTGTATCTTTCATAGCTGAGCAGGTAGCAAAACTGGACTTTTTTTTACATTCAAATGTATCTAAAGTATTCTAAGTAATTCTATGTTTCTTGAGGTGTGGGTCTTGATAAATGATTAGGCCCAGCACACCTATAGGCATTCACTTGTACTTCCATCTGAAAAAGAAAACTCTCCCTTTCTACTGTGTTTCAAAGTCAGATGTCCTATTAACTTTTCAGTAAAGTTATGTGTTGGGATTATTTTTCTATCATATATGTATTTTTACTCTTATTGTAAATGCAAGCTTGAACCTGGAGGAATGGAGATATGTTGGCTTAGAGCTTTTTGACGAAACCAGAGCATCTGAATTTATCAAAAGTACAATTTTCAGTATCTGAAGAGCTCCCTCAACTAAGTTTCTCAGATATTTTATATATAGTTTTTCAGGAAATCATATCTACTTCTGAAATTAAGCTAAGCCTGAAAGATGATCAGATGTTACAATCTGATATTCTAGTTCAAACTAAACAATATAATTAATTCTGATTACAGAGTGTATTTGAAGACTCTCTTGACTTTGCAGATCAAAGTTTTAATTAATCGTTAAAAACTACTTGTAACCCTTCATTATAAGAGACCATAGCTGCACACCTCAATGGGGGTAGCCTGTTCTCATTTGTGCTATCATTTATGTCCTTCAATTGCATTAAGACAATATCTTTATACCTAAACTGATGGGATTATTTTTAGACTGAATTATATGCACTGTTACTTTGTATATTAAGTGCCTACATTTCCTTGGGTTTATGGGACAAATTCGTATTGCTTATGCTACACATACAATCTAAGCACTGGGACACCAAATGAGAAGCAGCCACCAGAGGGTCAGGCTACAAGCTGATGTCCCAGTCCTTTTATGGTGCAGAGGAAAGAAAAATGCTGAAAAGTAGGTTTAATTTATCACATAGTTGTTGACTGCTTCAAGGGAATCTTATCCCCTCTGTGGGTTGACCCAGTGGGCTAATAGTTGTAATTTTACTCTGGAGGAAGGAATTTTGAATTTCTAGTGTATCATCTTCCTTATGATTTGAATTTCAGTTTGAGGGAAGAGAATTTACCACTACATGACCACACAGTCTGATAGAGGGCCACTCTCCAACCCTTCTGCTGAAACTGAACCACTAAATATCCATGCAAAAATGTCTTGTGAAGTTGAAGAGCCTATATATAGAAAGTCATTGTTGTGAAGGAAAAAGATGGATCTGGTTCCAGTTTCTTGTGCTGTAGATATATTTTGTCTAGAAGATTGTGTGACAGGGAAATCTGTGTTATTTCTGAATCTGGGAATGGATTTGCAGGATTTTATTTAACTTGGCATCTTGGAGGATGTGGGGTAATACAAGCACTAGGCATAGTCACCATTTGTACCCTCTGCTCTTTTAGCTGAATTAGCACACTTTGATTAATGCATTGCAATAGTGATAATTTTGTTCTAGTATTCCACCCACTGTGTTCAGAAATTGAATGTATGTGGGTTGTCTGTTAAAACAAAGTGGAACTTGGTGTTTTACAGGGCAAGCCTGGAAAAGATGGTGATCCAGGACTGAAAGGAGAACCTGTATGTATTTTACTCATTTTCCAGTACTGCTTCTTACATTCAAAACAAACAACTGTCTGTGTATTATAGATAGTTGATATTTTCTAGCCTTCTGAATTTTTTATTTGAAGTAGTTGCTTTCTGTGATTTGTGACTTTTAAAATTTTTAAACTTTGCTGCTGCTACAGCTAAGATCCACCTATATTTGTCTCTTCTGGTTTCACTGCCTTCTCCACACAGGGTTTGCCTGGAGGGTTTGGGATTCCAGGACGACCTGGGGAGCCTGGCACAAAGGTGAGTAGTAGGAGCTTTTGCTTCCCTTCACACAGATTGAGCTAACAGCTTTTGTGGTGTGTTCATTGATTGCATTAAGGCAGTGAATGCACATCAAGCAATATTAATTGAATGTTGCTTAGCTGTATGTTATCATTCAGAGACAGTGAAAAGTAAAAATGAAGATGTCCCCAATTTAGATCTCTTATCTGTGTTGTTTAATGCAGGCTTTATTTTCACAAGCTCTTTGTCCAGCCAGCATAGGTGTAAGTGTACTTCCCTAAAACCTCCAGTTTCTCTTCAAATAGTGCAAACCAGTACAGGCTTGCAAACTAATTACTACTGCTGGCTATTACAGCATTCCAGGTACTCACCATGTGGGTGTTGTTTAAATCTGTATCAAAGTATTCATTTGTTGAGGAAATCTGAATTTGTTGGCAAAAAAATCTGATCTGGATTTAAGACATAAATTTTATTTTGATTTAGGGTGACAAAGGGGACCGAGGTCTTCCAGGACCTCCAGGAAGAGTAAGTAAAATAAATTTTTATTTATTTTTAAACTTAAAATAAAATAAAAATAAATTTTGTGAAAGTCAGAGTGCTCAAACAATGAAGAAAAAAAGAGTTACTATGAATACTCTGATCTTGTTCTCTTCAGTCATGTCCATATTTTTCCTTAATGGAAGCAAAAGTTGGGTGCAGTTCTTTAAAGTACATCTGAATTTTGGGAAAGGAACCCTTTTCAAGTGTTTTGGACTGTGAATATTATAAGAATTGGTATTCAATACACAGTAGCCAAAAGACAGTTCAAAAGAGTAAATCTGCCAGTTTTAGGGCTGTGGTTTAACCCAGTGGGAGCTAAGCACCAGACAGATGCTCACACACTCACTGTCCCTCCTCAGCATGGGATGGGAAGGAGAATAGGCAAAAGGTAAAATTCATTGGATAAGAACAAGTTATTAATAAAAATAAAGTTAGTAGTAGTAATAGTAGTAGTAGTAATCATGAAGGAATGGGAGATAGCAAGAAGAGACAGAGAGGAATAAAACCTGAGGAAGACAAGTGATGCACAGTGCAATTGCTCACCACTTGCTGACTAATGTCCACTGAGTCCCTGAGCAGAAATTGGCTCTTATACATAAGAAGTAACCAAGGGAACAATTTTTTAACACTTCAATTAAAAAATAGGGTTAGTCAGGATCAAATAGATTATTGGTGGCGCTGCTTCCCAGCTATGGCAACAAATGCCCAACATCTGCTAATTTGGTTTGGAAAATTGTGCATATCTCCTGAATACGGTATTGTAAATATTAGCATCCTATATATTCAGCTCAGATCAATGTTAGCAAAAATTGGCTAGATAATATTTTAAAAGGTAATGCAAACCTAATGCATCAGTTCTTAGACCATGTTAAGGTTTTCTGGCATCATTCTTTGTGAGGAAGATGCTATAAAAGCTCTCCACTTAATCCTTACATTGATATGAAAGTATTTGAGTAGAATAGGAAATACTTATTTTCTCTGGTAATTCCTCAGCAGCTGCAATCGTCACTTGCTGAAATGGCAAGTATAATCAAAACTGCTGAAAATTGTCAGTAAAACTAAGATGGCCTCTGTACCATCAGATGAAGATGGGGGAGATATGATGGCTCAGTTGCATGTTTCTAGTCTTTGTCTTGTGATTTAGATGATAGATGCTGGACCAATAGATACCTTTGGTCAAAAAGGAGACCCTGGAGTTTCAGGTTTGCCTGGACTGAAAGGTCAAAAAGGTGAAAAAGGTATGTATTTTGTCTTGTATTTTTAATTGAGTTAGACTTCTAATTTTCTCACTAAAGGAAATTAAAATTGTGCTGTCTGTGCTCAGGAGCTTTGTATGACAATGTAATGTTCCAGTTATTTAATTGTTTTCAGGTTATTCTATTTTCCAGTAGCTTGTAAGACACTTCTGGTTCTCAACGTAGCTAAGACTGTCTTTCAGTTGTAGATGTAAAAACGATAATCTGGGATCAGTTTTTATGGCAGCTAAATAATTCAGTGAGATTATATAAGAAGTATGGAAATCAACATGAATATAAGAAGTTAATTAATGCAGAAAATCTTGAGACTCCTTTGTAAAACTCAGTTGCTAATTTTTATCCTAAGATTGGCTTGCTTTTTTAAAAATGTCTTTAGTAAAGAGAAAAAATCAAGCATTTCCCTTCCCATTTTCCCCATTACAGATCTTAGCCAATTCAAGAAAAATTTCTGGGGAATTTGGCACACAGCAGGACCTTTTCTCTGAATGTATTTCTTGAAGATATATAGAGATTATTTAACTTCAGATTTGATTTTGAATGTGAATATGCATGAATATGAATTTCAATTATATCTCCTAAAAGTTCACTTTCACCTGCATTACAGAATTCATTATCTAATTGAAACCTTCTCTTTCTAAAGGCTTCCCTGGTGCACAAGGAATCCCAGGACCTCCAGGTATGAAATTATAACTACTGATTTTTTCACATTTGTCATGTGCTCTTGAGTGAAGAGTCCTGAGGGATATTCTCCTTAGCTCCTTTCAGTTACTGCCTGACTTTCTGAACACCCAAGCACTGACCTCCCCAGGGTCTAATCATCCCTGCAGGCCCTTCCTCTAGATTGCTTTTCTCAGGTCTCTGGTGTGATCCAGCCTTGTTCTTTCTGTTCTGCTCTGATAACTTCCTGCTGAAATTGGAAATGTAGAGTCCATCAGAGACATCCCAGAGAGTGTGACCCCATGGGGCAAGCAGAGTTGTTAGCTGGGAATGTGTGTGCGTGTGTGCACATACACCTGAGTGTGTGTGCTCATATCTTTGTCTGGCTATCACTTCAGCTCTCTATGTGTTTGTGTGAGTATAATAAAACAAGGTTTGTAGAAAGAAATAATACTGACTTGATCAAAGTCATTCCTGAAGGCATTCTGCTTTTTTGACTGTGTCACTTGGTCTATATAAAAGTTATTTCTTTTGCCTACAAATTTTGCCTTTTTCAGAGCCTTAATATCTTCCCATTCATGGTAACACTGCTTTTATGCATACAAGTACATGTACATGTGTTTGACCTAGACCATGACACTTGCTTCTTAAAAATTAGGCAAATCATCTCTGGAGACCTGACACTTCACACATCCTGCACTGATACTACCATTACCTTCCTTGCTTTCTTTTTCTATCTTGGCAGTGAGCTAAATATGAAATTAATGTGAGTCAGGGTCAGATAGTTTCCAGGAAATTTTTCACAGGTCAGGGAGAAGATGCTATACACCACAGGCTGTAATGATAGCTCTTGTTCTGTAATTACCCTACAGAGATTGAGCTTTGTGTGACTTCTGTATCTTCCTGCAGTGTTGCAGATGGCTCAGAATGTTTTAATGGTGAAGTGTAATGATAAGTTGTGAGCTGGAAGTCATTAAAATATGAAGACCTGTGTGACTGTACAAATAGCTAAAAGGAGATCTTAAGCAGGGGTTTTGGTAGTTGTTTATCTGCTTCTTTTTATTGGCTACTTTCACTTATTATTCTTAAAAAGCATTTTCATTTTAGCATTCCTTTAATCTGCTAACATTGTTATTTTTTGAAGTTATGAGACATGCCCTCCCTTTCTAGATGTGTTTTAGATTAGGTTTTTCATGAGGTGAGGAAGCGTGAAATAGTTTCTAGATGGAATAGCTAAGTTAACTCCAGTGTTGCTACTATTTACTACCCAGCAAAAGTGTGTCCAACTAAATCCCAGAAAAGCACTCTAATACAGATGAGGTGTGTTTGTTTAGGGACCAAACAGAAATGAGGTTCTCTCAGCTGTCGTGAGTGTACAAACCCCATTTTTTAATAAATCACCAATAATTAAAATTCAGTCCCTTTTTTCTTTCGCATTAACATTTTTCCATTTCTTTCTAAAACCCTGTGAAAGTTAATGTGTTGAAAATGCTGCTGTCTTTTCACTTGTCATTTTTACATATATGTTTTACTCTGTCCAAAGGTCGACCAGTTCCAGGCAGGGTAGGATCACCTGGTGTCCCTGGAGAGAGAGGTGAAAAAGGTGAAAAGGGTTCTCCTGGATTCCCTTCACCTGGAATCCCTGGAAGAGATGGTTTCCCAGGTCCTCCTGGTTTGCCTGGCCTACCAGGACCTCCAGGCAAAACAGGTAAGTAAAGCCCAAGGTTGCTTTTCACTTTGAGGACTCATAATGCACATTAAAAAAAGAAAAAAGAGACAGGATACATCTGTCATCAGGATGCATCTGTGTCATGGAAGAAACATATCTGAGTTGTTGATGAACCAATTAAAGCTGTTGCACAGTGTAGGGAGCCGCTTGTTTCCTTACTGGGAAAGCACAAGGATTCTTCGCTAAATAAATACTTCAAAAATGTCTACAAAATTCATTGTTAATTGTTAGAATATAACCAAACAATTGACCTTAATTCACATTAATTTGTTCTGTGTCGTATTGTGCCAATGTAGTGATATTTGTATATTTTCAATTAAAAATAGCAGATACTAATACTGTCCTTAGCATAAAAGGTGCTGTTCATTGTGATGATTTACAAGTCTGCAGTTGCAGTCTGTGTAACAGATTGACCAGGTGTGACAACTGCTGTGTGAGGTGCTAGTATGTCAGAAGATTTTATTTTAAAATAAAATTATCTTAGAGGAGAATGGGGTCATAGAAAGGCTTCGGTTGGAAGAAATGTTAAAGATCATCTGGTTCCAATCCCCCAACACAGGCAAGGATGCCACCTACTAGATCAGGGTAAACACCTGCTTTATGATATAAATGAAAAACCAGTAATGATGGAACAAGAAAATAATAGCATCAGTAGTAATAATAACAACATTACACATGTTTTTATTAGATTGTGATAAACGAATTTTAAAGAGAACAATGTTTTTGCTCTGCAATGAAGCAGTAGCCAAGTACATGTGGAAGTGGTCCATGCTAAATAGCTCCTTAAAACTAATGTTTTAAGTCATAGAAAACTTTTACTATAGGTGATACTGATATTGTGAGTTAAATTATCATTCCAACATCAGGAATGATATCCCTATTACAATGGTTAAGGTACTTTAAAGTTATTGAAGGAAACATTATTCTCTATGGAATTCCTAAACCAAAGGTACTTTGTTCAAAAACAGGGGAAGATTCCTGGTTGTTGCTGTGTTTGCCAGTGAAGCAGTGCAAAATCCAGCATGTAGAATATGGAATTAAGTAGCTAAATCTTACATTTTCCTAAAAAAATTCTATTTTTCATACAAATTATTGTCATTGTTTAATTCTGCTCTTTCCCCAGATACTTCTTTAGCCTTCTTCAAGTACATAATGGGGAGCAATTCCTTTTCATTTAACTGGTTTTTCAAACTTCACATTAGCATTTTGATTACTGGCTTTGGTCAAAATGATGTCATGCTATGTTGGGTCAGATCCTGCATCATATCATCAAACAGAACAAACACTGTTTGTATTCTTATATCAAACCTGAGAAATATTCTCATTTGTTACCTATTTCAGATCCTAACATATGAAGTTTGTTGTTTTCAGGAAGCTTGATCAGTGTGAAGAAGTTAAATAGATGTTGACAAGCTGCTCTTACCTACAAAGTTTCCTAAAATGTTGAAAAAGAGAAGTCAGGGTACAAAAAAACCTTCTTAATGAATCTCTCTGAACATCAATACTCTCCATTCTCTTCAGGGTCAAAACATCAGTTTTTCACCCATGATACTTTACCAAGCCAAAACTTAAATTGAAAATTGATTTTATGTTGAAATTGTTTGTAACCTTATTATGGCAGAGCCTGTCTTTACTCTGTAATTCTCAGGGTTTCTTAAGCAGTGTATATGGAATAAGAATACAGAATCCCAGTTAAATTTTTCCAAGTAAATCCAATAAAGGAGTAAAATGCTATCCTGAGTTACCACTTTTCATAGGTAACATTTCAGGTAAGATGTAAATGCAACCCTATAATGGAAACTTGCACTTCTCAAAACAATATTTATTGCAATTTCATTTCAGATGGAATTGACCAGTGCCAGCAAGGAGAACCTGGTGCACCAGGTAGTCCTGGACTTCCAGGGAGAGATGGATTTCCAGGAGAAATGGGAGAGAAAGGTAATAATATATTAAAATTATTGTATTCTTATGCTTAGTAGCCTGAAGATTGGGTATGTAAAGATGCTGAGCAAATTAGGTTGGATCCAGAGAAAGTGTGCTTAAAGTTAGTTAAATAGTTCATAGACATGGAAGATGTTTCTTGACTCTCTGGTGAGTAAAGAAGGATATTGTGTTTTGAATTGTGTGACACGAACTTCTCTTGGCCAGCTAAAGGATGGGCCAGGGCTGCAAGAGGGCTCAGTAGAGCCTTATGCCCTATGTAAATGGAGCTGCTCAAGGCAATTCAGGGTGTGAATTCTGAGATGCAGATTTAAAGAGGGGCAGATGAGTTGAGAATAAAAATGGTTTATGAATCATTGCCATGAGTATAATTGAAGATAAGATTTTAACACCTACAGACAACCTTAGGTTGGACATTAGGAAGAAGATCTTCACAGGAAGGGTGATTGGGTGTTGGAATGGGCTGCCCAGGGAGATGATGGAATCACTGTCCCTGGAGGTGTTTAAGAAAAGTCTGGATGTGGCACTGAGTTCCATGGACTATTGACATGGTGGTGTTTGGTCATAGGTTGGACTCAGTGATGGCAAAGATCTTTTCTGACCTAACTGTGGGATTCTGTGAATAGGACTGTCAACCATGTGTTTTAGCAGCATTGACTAAATGAACATTTATAAAAAAGAGATGCAAAAATTTACATGGTGGTTGCTCCTTTCCAATCTCATTCTGTTCACTGTTTTTGTGCAGAATTATAGTGACTATAGAAGTTATCATTTTTCTGCTTTAATAATTTTATTTTCTTTATACCTACTGAATATATTTATTTTATTCTTTTTGATCCTCTTCAACCTTGTCCCCTTTAACCATTATTTTAAATACTAACCCTGGAATAAAACTTATGTTGATTTTCATGCTATTCCTTTAAAAATTTAAAGAATTTTGAACATCAGCTTGCTGATATTTTCTCCTTGAAGCATGGAATTAGAAGCAGCAATTTATTTAAATATTAAATTGACATTTGCCCTGAATCCACCTGCTTGCAGTTGTCTTGAATCTTTTTGTTGTTATTCATGTCCTTTGTTATTTTCTGTTTTCAGGTGACAAAGGTGAAGCCTGTGCCTTGTGTGATAAAGTAGGACCTCCTGGACTTCCAGGACCACAAGGGCCACCAGGTCCAGCAGGTAAAAACTCCTTAATAACCCAAGAATGAGCTATGTAGGCTAAATTCTAAATAATGCAGCAGAGATAAGAAAATTAATTACATTTTGTGCCACTAATCAAATTGCTTGTGAAACTAATGAAAAGACTAATGAAAGGAAGGTGACATATTCCTATTTTTGACCTAATTCCAAATTTCAAATACAATTAACTAGAATTACCAGGGAAGCAGAAACTGACCACAATGAAGGGTCTTTGCAAATTGCGGCCCAAATATTTTCACAATGAGATATAATGTGGGAACCATTTTCTTATGTGCTCAGGCTTGATAGTGACCCATACATTTGTTTCCAATTGCAGCACTAGATTCTGTGGCCCAAAAATAATTTTATTTTTGCTACCATATGAGAGCAGTGCTGCATGCCAAAAATTATATTAATTATATTATACCTAATGTTTGTTCTAATGCTGTTCAGAAAAATAAATGTGGTTTAGTTCATTTCAGTTCTGCATTCGTTACATGAATTGGTAAATTCATTGCTAAGTCAAATGAATCATCAGCTTCCAAGTTTATGAATGCGGGCGTGCAATGAAGTGCATGAATCAAGACAGCCTCTCTGGCTTTAGCAGCATTATGCTGGTATTACTGGGAATGAAATGAGACACTTTACAGGGGATCACAAAGAATTCACATTCAATGAACTGTGTAGTGTATTTTTTGCAATATATTGTATTTTATGTAATAAACTAAGCCATATTTTTGTCTTTCTGAAAAGGTTTTCCAGGACAAGCAGGTTTCAAGGGTGACAGAGGCTTACCTGGACTTGATGGCCTTCCAGGGGTGCCTGTAAGTAATGCCTTGCCAAATACTACATGTCCTGCTGGGCATGTGATCCAAACACATATGATGATCAGTGTATGACTGTAGTGTATCAGTGTGGTTGTGTAACAGTTCTCTTTAAAAACTACCCCCCCTCCCCCTCCCCAAAACAGTGCACTGATATGATAAAATTAGGGTCAATTATGCCCTATAAAATAATGTAGGGTTTGAACTGTAAGAGCTAAAAAAGAGCTGTCAGATATTGGTTATACTTCTGAGTTTATCCATCATAAGAACTCGGTGGGACACATGACCTTCTGCCTGAGCAAGCTAAGCAGTGGAGCTGGGTAAAGAGTAGGATTTCTCAGGAAACAGGTGCAGGTATTCCCTGACCTTCTGAATTGTTCCAATAACATTTTGCTGGGTGCAGGTATTCCCTGACCTTCTGAATTGTTCCAATAACATTTTGCTGGTGAGTACAAATATATTGAGAGAGAGACAGTGCCATCTAGTGTGGTGTGTGCAATCCTATGTTAGCATGCAGCACATTGTGGCAGTTTTGCTGAATTTTGAATCATAGAATAGGATAAAATGCTGAGTTGGAAGGGGCTCATCAGGACCATTGGATCTGTGAAGAACATCCCAAACATCACACCATGGGCCTGAGAGAGTTGTTCAAATGCTTATTGAACTCGTTCAGGCTGTGACCACTTCCCTGGGGAGCCTGTTCCAGTGCTCAACCACCCTCTGGATGTAAATTTTGTTCCTGATATCCAGCCTAAACCTCCTCTGACTCAGCTTCATGCTGTTTCCTCAATTCCTGTCACTGTTGGCAAGAGAGATCAGTGCCTGTCTCTCCTCATCCCCTCATGCAGAAGTTGTAGACTGATATGAGGTCTCCCCTCATCTCCTCTTCTCCAGGCTGCACAAACCAAGTGGCACCAGCCATTCCTCATAAGGCTTCCCCTGCAGAATCTTCACCATTCTCATGGCCTTCCTCTGGATGCTTTCCAATAGTTTAATGTAATTTTTATTTTGTGGCACCAAAAACAGTATTCAAGGTGAAGCTGCCCTAGCTCAGGGCAGAATGGGACAATCCCCTCCCTTGCCCAGCTGGCCATGCTGTGCCTGATGCCCCCCAGACAGGGATGTCCCTCCTGGCTGTCAGGGCACTGCTGACTCATGTTCAACTTGCCATTGACCAGGAACCCCAGGTCCCTTTCCATGGCACTGCTCTGCAGCCTCTCATTCTTTGGTCTGTCCACACACTCAGGATTGCCCCATCCCAGGTGCAGAATCTGGCACTTGCCCTTGTGCTGGTGATTGCCCATCTCTCTGATTTGTTTCTCTCTGCAGGGCCTTTCTACCCCCTTGGGAGCTGACAGCTCCTCCCAATTTATTGTCACTGGCAAACTTACTTAGTATTCCTTCAAGTCCTGCATCCAGGTTGTTAATGAAGATTTGGGAAGTATCTGCAGTATGTTCTGGAAAACACAATTAGTAAATAAGAAAGTCAAATACTTTTGAAGAAATAAAGCAAAGCTGTGAAAGTGGGTAGCATCCTAATAAGATTACTTGTAAATTATGTTGAGGCAGCACAGCATGACTCTCAGTAAGGCCAAAAGCAGAACAGCTGTAAGTGTAGCACTTGTCTAAAATGTGACACAAATGACTCCTAGATGAGCAGTGTACTACCACAACTACATTTGACCTTGTCAGAATCCATTTAAGTGCCCCTATGGACACTGAGGTTTGCTGTGAAAACCTGCCTCAGCATACATGTTCCTGCAGCATAATGTGGGCTTTGACACCATTCCTAGTGTGAGTAGACTGAGTCTTCCCAGACCTCTTCTCCCCAAAGCTGTTTCCTTACAGCTGACCCTTTCTGACATAACTTCTCAGTGACATCCCTGTGCACTGACTTTATCACACACTGGAGTTATGTGAGCTCCCTCTATCACCAATGTGAGAGAGAGAAGTGAAAAAAGTAACTTCAGAAGTAAAAACCTTCAGAAGTAAAAACAACTAAACCTTCAGAATCAAAAAAAAACCCAAACCATTTGTGTGAATTCATTACTCAAGGAATCTCTTTCTCTCACTGAAGTATAAATAAAGCCTTGTTGCCTGAATTCAGCCAATGAAAGTTGACTAAGATTAATTCCTTATCTATTGCCACCTCAATAAATTGCATTACCCAGTGACTGAATGTATTATAATATGAATGGGATTCATGAAAGAAACAGTAGGAAAAAATGGAAGACATTCTAATGTATTTAAGCTTTTTTGCTGTCTGTCATTTGTTCTTGGCACATGTTTTGCCACACCTTTATATTTTACTTTCATTGCCTCATAAGTGCTATTCATATCTTTAATCAGACAAGGATTGGCTGCAGTTCTGAATGCTTTTAAGTTTGTTTTACTCTGCAAAGTTCAGCCAGGTGGTGATCCAGCATATAATTTAACTTGGAAGAACTACAATGGAGGCTGGCCTTGCAAGCTGACATTGTTTACAGCCATGCCAAAACATCAGAGTCTGATTCAGAATACTCCAGTGCTAATGAAGAGATTACCAATGACCATGTTCTGGTTCAGGTTGAAGTGGAGGGCACACATGAGCTGTACATAGTGGACATTGCCCATGAAGTTTGTGTTTTACTGCCCTGAGTCGCTAGAAATTACAGAGATTGTTCCCATAAGACAAGTTCAATCAAGTCCTAGAAAATATGTAGGGGAAAAATTGAAATTCTGGAAATCATGTAGGCATACCATTAGGTAGGTAGCTTCTTTCCAGGCGAGGTTACAAAACTATTTTCTGAGCACATGCATTATATTCTGATATTACCAACTGACTGGGTCAGCTGTTTAAAGTTGATGAATATTAATAACGATTGAACACATGTATTCACATCTGATGAATGTTATGAATAAACTACTCAAGGGAGAAGCTTTCTGCTTCCAAGACTGCTGTGTCTTGGAAAATATTCTCATTTGACCTTCTCAGTCATTGACTTCGTGGTTCCCTTAATTTGGATTTGCAGTTCAGTTTCTGCGGTTTGCTTTCTTTTATAGTTGAAGGGTTTGTAGGGCAATTGATGACATCTGAATTGATGAAATTTCAGGGTCCCCCCGGCACTCCAGGACTTATGGGCAGCCCTGGGCCAAAAGGAGAACCTGGAGATTTTACCTACGATTCTATCCTGAAAGGCGAAAAGGGAGATCCTGGTTTCCCAGGACAGCCAGGCATTCCTGGAAGGGAAGGAAGGCCAGGAAAAGATGGATTTCCAGGTCCCCCAGGTCCAAAAGGAGTAGCGGTATGTTTGTTTATGTTTTCATATTGTCCTACTGTGTGTTCATTTATGTTTACTTGCTGTGCTGCACATCCTGTCTTTCAGATCAGAATTCACATGCTTTTGTGCCCTATACATGCTTTATGTTTATTGGCCTGATTTATTTTTCAACATCTATTCTTTACCTTGAGTAGTACATTGTTCCTCAGAAGACGATTCCATTTTCACTGGAAGTAGTGAGGAAGACAGTTCTTCAACAACAGACTATTTCAAAGCTAGGTTTTTCAGACCATTTCTTTTTACATGTCATGCAAATAAGTAATCTGACTCAAATGCATTCAGTGTGGCTTGTTACTTTCAGGACTATAGAGAAAAGGTTCAAACATGGACAGTAGTTTTATTCCTTTCTGCCTTTCTCATAGCTTGATAGTGAGAACGAATGTGAGTGATTTAGCTGATATTTGGAGATGATTGAACAAATTCAGTTATCCAAGTAGAAATTGTGAAGACAAGATTCAAGTCTGTTCTAGCATATTTCTCTTCTTGTAGAAATGAATGCCTCAAAATCTGGCACTGATAGAGTTGAGCTGATGTGGATATGATGTTGAGCTGAATGTTGAGCTGATGCTGAGCTGAATGTGGAGCTCACCTCTACTCCCAGATCCACTACTGGAAACATGGCCTGCATGATACAGTTAGCTGCATTGCCAGATGTGATGTCCATGTGCTATTCCACATGGAACCTCATTCTGTTTCTATTATACTGAATAGAAAAAATCCAGTTTCTTCAACATCACAGATACCTGTGCTAAATCCCAGTTACAAAATATTCAGAGAGGATGTTGTGTTCTGTCTTGCCAGCCAGGCAAGAAGTACACTTGTACTTTCCAAAAATTAGGGTACAGCTGGTTTGAAAGGAGAACGTGGTCCCCCTGGCCAACCTGGATTCCCTGGAGTGCGTGGTGAAAGAGGTTTCCCTGGCTCTCCTGGGATAGGTTCTGCAGGATTACCTGGTGAAAAAGGAGACAGAGGCTTTGCTGGAACCCCAGGTTTACCAGGACTTCCAGGTAATGCTATAATGTGTTTTAAAAAATACAAAAAAATATTTTAAATTGTGCCCTTTAAATGGTACAGCCTAAAAGATCATCGGAATTTAAGCCTGAAATAAAAAGACTTGCTGATTTGAATCAGTGCTCTCTTTCGCCAGTATAATTGCAATTTTTGAGGGCAGTTTTCTTGAAGGATTTGCTAGGCAAAATGGGATGGTTCAGGTTCATCCTAGTTTTTTACGAAGTTTCTACCAAAAAAACTTCGTAACAAGTCACTTTTAATGGTATGGATGAACTGATAATGCTGTCAAGGTAGCAGTCCCTTGTTTTATTTCATCAGTTCCTGTACTCTAATACAACTTTACATTTACAGGAGCAAAGGGTGAAGCAGGACGAACTATATCGCTCCCTGGACCTCCTGGGGCAGATGGCCTTCCTGGGCCACCTGGTTTCCCTGGACCCCAAGGTACAGCAGTCTGTTAATCTTTGTCTGATGATCTGGATGGTTCTGTTCCCCAGAAGTTAGCCTTTGTGTTGACATTTGTCTTGTTTCTATTTGCGAAGGTGACAAAGGGAATCCTGGGCTTCCAGGCAGACCTGGCCTACCAGGAGAAAAAGGTGCTGTTGGGCAGCCAGGGATAGGGTTCCCTGGACCTCCAGGTCCCAAAGGTAAGATAGAGCTGTCCATCTAACAGGGCTGGTGTAACTGGAGTGTGGGTGGAGGCCTAGGTCTGCACTGTCATCCAGCCATAGCTGCATGGATTTGGGAGGTGCAGCTGAAGAAGCTCCCTTGCAGAAGTCAGCCAGCAGCGCAGGGAGCATTCTTTCAATAGAGTTCAGCTGCACACTTGCTTTGTGTAGTGCATGGTGCACCTGCAGACAATGTCACAGCTACTGCCAGATGGAAAGTGAAATGGTACAGCTTCTTTCATTGCAGCAACTGAAGTTGCTGAGATGAGATGACCCTTCTGAGAGATGAAAAACACTGTGTGTAGTTGGTCCAAATAATATGCTGATGTAACTGTAACAGTTGTGGGCCAGAGCTTACATCTCTGCTGGGTCCCAGACAGCTGAGAGTGGCTTGGTTAGAATTCCAGCTTACTCAATATAAGTGTAGTCTTCCCTCCATGGCCATTGTCAGCATATGCAAGTAGCTTGGAGAGAGTCTAAATGTTTTGGAATTTTTGAAGATGTATTTGACAGTACTGCTGCTCATTTAGAACTAGATGACTGAACTTTCAGCAGCCACCTCAATCACCAAAATTCTTTTGTGTCTTTGTCATTATTTCTTATGATTCCACACACGAATGAACTGGGAGGGTCAGAAACTTAATAATGAGAAAGGGCGTATTTTTCTCTGTAACCATGTCTGATTCCTCTGAGAGTGCATTGGGACCTGAACAGAAAAGGCCCATTGTATCTGTAAAAGAATTGCTGTATGCACTTTGATGCCAGATGAAAGAAATGACACATTAAATATATTTCTTTAAAGGACCCTTCCATGAACTCAGCCCTGCCCAATGACATTCTGAGGTCTTAGCCTAAAAGCTAGATTTCTGCCTGCTTCATTTGAATTTGTTGTACATGTGCTGATGTTGAGTGAGTGCTATCTTTAAGGGATTTACAGAATGTTGTAGGTATTCCTTCTTGCATTCCCAAGGTGCAGTTCATGGGCTAGCTCTGGCATAGAAACCTTCTGTATGAAACCCTCAGCAGGACACGTAGAACGCATCACAAAACATATACTGCACAAAAGGTGTTGATTCACAGGTTGGCTATGTTGTGCATCCCTCAGTCTGATGCCCCACACATTAAGTTGCCTTTTCTGAAGAAGACTTTGGGAACCCGGTTTTGCACGATATTTCTCACAGGGGAGATGGGAGATGAACTCACAAGGCTATTATTTAAGAGGAGACACTCAGCATTTATTTCTTCTGGGTGGTTGTTTCTCATCAGAAGGCAACTGCTGCACAAAAGTCAGTGTTTGAATCTTTGTTGGGACATTTGCATACTGGCAGGGGTAGAAGTTTGACTGCCTAGGTCTTTGTTAACACGTCCTTGTGAATAGTTCAGTTTAGAGGCTTAAAGAAGCATCAGGGGTCACTTTACAGACAGAGGGTAATGATGAGACTCTAGGTTTGTTTTGCTTTGTTTTATAGGTTTCCAAGGTCAGCCTGGCTCACCTGGTCAGCCAGGAACTCCAGGAACCCCCGGTCTGGATGGTTTGCCAGGAGTTCCAGGTTTACAAGGCCAAAAGGTAGATGTCAGCTGTTGATACTTTTATCTGTGACTCCCCATGTTGACAGGAATGTGAGCAAGGAAAAACTTTAGAAGCTGGCCAAACTGCCTTTCATTTTATGTTTCCCACTGTGCACACAAGGAGACAGAGCAGAGGATAAATGCTTGGCATTAACACTTTTAAAGGGCTTACAGCTCTCCCCTGAAGTCATGTATAGTGGTCTGTACATAAGCCCTATACTGGATAATTTAATTACATTCAATAAATGATTTCTTGGTTTTGAAGTGTTGTTTCCTAATCTATTGCATTTCTTTGGCTAGGGTGAACCTGGTGTAGGTCTACCTGGCCCTAAGGGATTGCCAGGCCCCCCTGGCCCAGCTGGCATCCCTGGAGAGAAGGGAAGTCCAGGACTGCCTGGTTTACGTGGCGAGCAGGGCTTTCCAGGCATACCTGGACAGCAGGGATTCAGAGGTAACGTCACTGGAAAAATGCAGTTCTGTATTTGTATTCCTTTTTAAAGTCACTCTCCTGCAGATGCAGTGAAAAGTCCATTCATTACTGAAATATCTTACTGATATCTTGGGGAATTGCTCTTTTCCCATCTCATTTTTTCCTACTACCCACCAGTAGTAAATGCTAGCAGCAAAGAGCAGCCCTTCGTCCAAGCCCAGGCTTAGAGGTGTTGGTGGCTGAATGAAGTCTCCTTGGCCATGGGCTTCCAAAGCACCTTGTCTGGCATCTTCAGCAAGCAAGATATCAAACAGCATCAGAGAAGGCCTGGTCTATGTTTCTCCTGTCTCCCTGCAGGTGACCCTGGTCTCCCAGGTCTCCAAGGCTTGCAGGGCCCTCCAGGTGCACCAGGGCTGGGCCCTCCAGGATTGCCAGGACCTGCTGGGCAGCCGGGACCCCAGGGACCACCAGGTGAGCAGAGAATACTCCCATGATGCTGCTTAAGAGCAGAATTTTGACATAAGTGGGTAACACAGGTAAAAGTGTTGCTTGAGAACTTTTTGCAGTGTGAAGTTGATAGGGGTAGATGGGGGGGCATGCCAGTGGGCCTCCTCCATGTGGTCCAAAATGAAGGGTGAGGCCTCCTGAGAGGATTTCTGGCATTTGGATTGGTCTCCTCGGGTCATTGATGGGTTATTGATACAGGTTCAAAGCCTCTCTTAGGAAAAGAGGACTGGTTCTGCTGTCTGCCTTTGAGTCTTTATCCTCTGTGCCCTCTAATTTGTGAATCACAGGTGAACATGGTCAGATATGCTTATTAATGGTTTTCCTTGTGTTTTGTTAAGGACTAATCTGATATCTTCTGTATTTCCTAGGATTTCCCGGAATAAAAGGAGAAAGGGGCTTCCCTGGTATCCCAGGTCTAGATATGCCAGGACCTAAAGGGGATAAAGGCAGCCCGGGCCAGCCAGGAGTCCCAGGCTCTGTGGGGTTACCTGGCCTGCCAGGTCCACAGGGGGCTGTTGGGCTGAAAGGATCAACAGGTAAATGCCCTGTCCCTCAGAAATCAGCATCTTTGACAGCTGTTTCATTAAGTTGTGATAGCACACCCTTTCACTCAGTTAGGAATTGATTGATCAAAGAGCCCAAGCTTGGGAAAACGCAAGGACTGATGTCAGTAAAGCAGCTCTGCGCATGTAACTGAACTGCTGCTGCTGAAGTCCTTTCATGGACCAAATCCAGCAGGTTGAATCCAGCCTTGCTCCTGTAATAATCAAAGAGGATTATTCTGCACAGTTTTGGTGACAGAGTATGGTTTTAATAATGCCTTTGTTAATGACAGCATTGTTTGCTGTAATAGGGAGTTTTAAGAATTTGTCAAAAACCCATTACAAACTGTTTTCTTCTGGTTTTCATAATACTGTTTGTACTGTTGTTTTCTCTATTGGGCTGCTTTAGTTTAATCATCTTCTTTGTCCCATTTTTCCTTAAGCAGTGCAACTCCTAATATGATAGGCAGTAAATAATTCTGTTTCTTGTATTTCTTTGCACTGCTTGCTTTATTTTTTTTATTAACTCTTCTTCTTTGGCTTCAGGACCCAAAGGAGAAATGGGAGTTATGGGAACTCCTGGGTTGCCAGGAACTCCTGGGCCAGTTGGAGAACGAGGGTTTCCTGGTGAAAAAGGTAAGAGTGAGATTTTCTCAATATAAAAATTGCAAACCCTACACCTTTTCCCCAACAGAAGTTGAGAAATAACCAAAGCTAAGGAGTATACTTGGCCTAAGGAACTGTTTATGTCAAGAGACTTACCTCTAAGTTAGAAAAAGTATAAAAGGCCACATTCTAGGAGCAGGCATGAGTTTGGGCACCAAAACATGATTTTTGATCAATTTTTCAAGAGCATAAGATTTTGCTAGGTGTTGGGCTGCCATAGGTATTACTCCAAGAAAAATACACTATTTGAAATTATTAAAAGCCAGCAGGAAGGTCTTAATTAAGAGCCTCAGATAATGCTCTGTATTACTGCCAAACCCCTGTCCTTATTGTTTCAAGAGTCTAAAATTATTGGATTGGAAGTGGGAAAAATATGTCAACTTTCTGACAGAACTATTGTGAAGTATAAAAAAAGATCATAGGAGCTGTTCCAGAGCATGATATTTGGTGGTCAAAATCTGAATAAATAGCTAATTTAATTTGTTGTTGTCTACTAAATATTCTTGCAAAGTTTTATATGCCCCTATAACATTCAGTGCTGTCTCTTTATAGGTAGCCAAGGTTTCAAAGGTGTAATTGGACCACAGGGTGATCCTGGTGTTAAGGGAGATAAAGGTGAAGCTGGTCTCCCAGGAAAACCTGGAACAATAGACAACATGGACATGGTTAGCCTCAAAGGCCAGAAGGGAGATCAAGGAGAAAAAGGTAATTTTATTCTCTAACTGTGTGAATAAGTGGAATTAACACTCATATACTACCAAGCAGCAGTTCTTTGAATTCAGTTTTGTGTTAGTTTTAGGCAACAGTTTTTAAAATGAAATTAAAGAGTTTTGCACAGCAAATATAGATATTTTTCTGGTGTTCTTCAACTGTATAGAAAAAAAGAATAATCACAGATCAGAGGGGTTTTGTTTGAACAGAAGAGGTTCAATTTGTCCTTTTATAATTGATTTTACCTCTTTAATCACAAGACTCTCTGAAAATAAAAGAAATTTTAAAAGTAAAACTAGAGCTTTCCAGAAGGGAAAAGCTGTCTTTTATGTAAAATATGTAGTTGTGGCCATGAAGATCAACTGATAATGTAAGAAAAAAAGTGAGCTGCCTTTTTTGGCACACTTTCTTGTGACCTGAAGAAAATTCAGTAAAGAAATGCATTTATGTCAATGATACCAACAGATCAACTTATTTCAGTTTAGAAATATCTGGAAGTATGCAGGGATAAGGCAATCAGTTTTCTGTTTAGAAACTTTAGAAATGGTTATAGATTTGTTCGCTTTTTTAGATAATACCTTCTTCTTGGTTTTTTAGTTTTACTGCTAATTGGTAAATTATTTGTTTGAAATAATTTTCTCTCCCATATTTCTTTTCAAAGAAAAAAATGTGTATAGTTTGCATATTTTTAGTATTTTTTCTTCTTACTATACATTATATTTTATTTAAAAATAAGAGTTTTTAATAAATGGTTACTTTTTTTGTTAAAATAGAAGTGTAGAGCTTAGAAGGGAGCTGCTGAGATATTGTGGTGTTTAATTTCCCTCAACCAAGTCCTTCAGGCTTTAATAGTATATCATGTTTTCTGAAACAATTATCGTTCCTTTTATACTTTGTGATTGCTCCCCAGTTTGGCTGAATCCTTGTTAGAGTGCACATTGCTGAAACAAGCAAAGTACTTTCACCTCAGGCCTGTCTAGAATGAAATTTCCCTTTCTTGAAACAATAGCTGACTGAGTTTGTGATTAGCTATAATTCTTAGTCCCTTAGTTCTAGACTACTGTGTGATAATTTTTCATTTTGTATGCGTGTTTTTGACTTCTTCTATCCCACACGTGGTGCATTATGCTTTTTGATTTTCATTGTGATGATTTCCAAGCTTCACTCAAACTCTTCAAAATCCTTCTGTAGTCTAATCCTGTCCTCGTTTCGAGCCTTTCCTTTTGAGTGTCATCTGTACATTTCATCAGTGCATTCTAGGGCAGACTCCTTTCCAGTTTGACAGTGAATCACTAACAACTATACTATGTTGTATTTGAACTGTGGAAACAGGAGAGTATCCCAGTCTTAGCTACCTCTTATCTCCATGTCCTGGCTAATTGTCAGAAGGAGATGTGGGCTCACGTGTTCTGGTTGGGTCTCAGAGAAACCTGGGCATGTGGGTAAGTAGTGCCTTGCAGTTTGGGCAGCCAGGGGCTGCAGGGGAGGGCGTCAGCCAGTGAGCAGTAAGTACATCTGCCCTTCAACTGAGATGCAGCTTCTGAGAGTACTTTTAATGTAGCTCCCAGCCTACAAAGATTTCATCTAGATTATTTTTTCTCATTTGTTTCTGGTCTTGATATGTACAGTGCTTTGTGAAGACTTAAAACCACATGGGTCGTTTTCACTATTTCCTTATCTACTATTGGCATGTAGGATGATTAATTTTATTTTGTACCTAGAAATCTAAATTAGGCACACTTGTTACATGCAAATAAAGAAACCTTTGCTGAGAAATTCAAATGGTTAGTTTCTTTGGTTTCTAATTTACTAATCTCTCCATCACTAACAATGCATGCTTGCAAACTTCTACACTCTACCTTTTCCTCACCACATGCAGTCTACAGATTGGCCTGGCTCACTCAGCCTGGAAGAGTAGGTTCCAAACAGATCCCAGCCTGCAAATTTCTGCTCTTGCCTCATCCTCTCCAAGCAAAAGATACTTAGTACCAGTAGAGAAAAATAATTTAGTGATACTCCGTAGCTTTGCTGATCTTTTGGCTGCCTTCATTCCTCTAGACATGAATATCACAGTAATGCTTTTAGAAGCTTCCAAAAGACAAACTATGCAGATAAGACACTGAATTTTTATGGCATATTATCAGTGATGCTTAATGAAAAAATTTGGGTTTGTACATCTTGAAATGTTTTTAATGAAAGCTGCTTACTTAAAAACATTCAGTGATTTATCTTCAGTAACCTGTTGTCCTGCAGCTCTATGCAACACTAACAGAATTGTTTATGACCAAAAGGCATGGACATAAAGCTGGAGAAGAGGCACGCTAGAGAGTAAGAGATCAAGCCTTCTGAAGGTGCTTTACATTAAATGGAACAGGGAAAACAGCAAATTTCTGTCTGTTTACTAACTGTTCACATGTGCCCTTTTAGAGAGCTGAACAGTTAAATCAATAATTTCTGCTAATATCTGTTGGCCACTTTTCAAATAACTTATTAATCTAACTCAAACACGCATTCCTTCCATTTCTTTTATAGATATAACTTGCTTTGTAATTTGCACAGGCACCCATAAAATTGCAATAGTTTTCAGCCTTTTCTCAGTACTGGTTTAATGATGAAAGTTGTGTTTTACTAAGCCATTTCCTTGTTCAACAGAGAGAAGCAGCAGTGATCAAAAATTAACTAGAAGGATTATTGTATGTAATTGCAGTAAATTGTAATAAAATTGATCTCACTGTGTTTTTCTTTTTGGTGTCCAGGGGACCATGGAGAAGCAGGAGAAAAAGGGCTACGTGGGGATTATGGAGAACCAGGAATTCCAGGGAGAGATGGTGAACCCGGTACTCCAGGACAGCCAGGTATGTCTGAAGATAACAGCAGACAGACTGTTTGTCAGGTATTTTAAACCTTGTTAATGATGGGATTATTCATTTCTCTGTTGTCCATAGGACCAAAAGGTGATCAAGGCCCCCCAGGGTACCCAGGGGATCCAGGAATTCCAGGACAAAAAGGATCGGTTGGTGAAATGGGTCTGCCAGGTACTGATTGCTAGGAATTTCTTATTTTTTTCCTTAATTAATATAGAACATTCTGAGAAATCTGTATGGAATATTTGTTGGTGTAGATCTACTAAACAATTGCACTGTTTCCAAGCAGGCCATGGCTTGGACAGCAGCACTCTTTGCTGGGTTCAGAACTGGCTGCATGGCCGGGCCCAGAGAGTGGTGGTGAATGGTGCTGCATCCAGCTGGCGACCAGTCACCAGTGGTGTCCCTCAGGAGTCTGTGCTGGGGCCAGTTCTGTTTAATATTTTTATTGATGACATGGATGAGGGTTTAGAGTCTTTTATTAGCAAATTTGCAGACGACACTAAGCTGGGAACGTGTGTTCATCTGTTAGAGGGACAGAGGGCTTTGCAGAGGGACTTGGAACGGTTGGATGGATGGGCAGAATCCAATGGGATGAATTTCAGTAAATCCAAGTGCCGAGTCCTGCACTTTGGCCACAATAACCCTCTGCAATGATACAAGCTGGGGACGGTGTGGCTGGACAGTGCTCAGGTGGAAAGGGACCTGGGGGTGCTGGTTGACAGTCGGCTGAACATGAGCCAGCAGTGTGCCCAGGTGGCCAAGAAGGCCAATGGCATCCTGGCCAGTATCAGGAACGGTGTGGCCAGCAGGAGCAGGGAGGTCATTCTTCCCCTGTACTCAGAACTGGTGAGGCCTCACCTGGAGTATTGCATCCAGTTCTGGGTCCCTCACTTTAGGAGGGACGTTGAGATGCTTGAGCGTGTCCAAAGGAGAGCAACGAGGCTGGTGAGGGGCTTGGAACACAAGCCATATGAAGAACGACTGAGGGAGCTGGGGTTGTTTAGCCTGGAGAAAAGGAGACTCAGGGGTGACCTTATCACTCTCTTCAACTTCCTGAAGGGTGGCTGTGGTGAGCTGGGGGTCGGTCTCTTTCTCCGGGCAACAACAGACAGAACAAGAGGACACAGTCTCAAGCTGCACCAAGGGAGATACAGGCTAGAATTAAGGAGGAAGTATTTTACAGAAAGAGTGGTCAAATACTGGAATCATCTACCCAGGGAGGCGGTGGAGTCACCATCCCTCAAAGAGTTTAAAAAAAGACTGGATGTGGCACTTGGTGCCATGATCTAGTTGAGGTGTTAGAACATGGGTTGGACTCGATGATCTTACAGGTCTCTTCCAACCTAGAATTTCTGTGATTCCGTGTTTGCAGTGACTAAACGCTAGGCTTTTGACGCATTGCTTTTCAATCCTATTGTCATATACAAATAATAGGATGGTTTCCTAAGTTGCTACATGCAAATCCTTTAGCTGGATCTTTAGGTTTTCTGTATTTGTTTCAGGCAGGCAGTTTTTTGAGTGGTTCCTGTTTGTGTCTCTGATAGTTTGTGAACTGCATTAAGCTTCTTGTGTATTTTCCCCCTTCTAAAAGGTTTGGTGAGCTGCTGTGTACTGCCTGTCAATTATGAACTGTAGGGGTCTGGGAATAAAATTGTTGTGGAAGGGATTGGTAAAGAATAAAATGGAGAAGAACCTATAACTCAGCATGGAAACTTTGTCTTCATTGGGATGGCCTTGTGTCTAGCATATTTAGAAATCAAACATGAAAGTCTGAAATGGTAAATGAGGACAGAAAACATATGCTGCAGAGGAGTCACTTTGTAGTACTATTAGAAATTAATCAAATAAAAATAAAGTTTTATTCAGTTCATATTTTTAGCAAGATCTTTGTTTACTCTGAATCCAAGATTATGACTGTCTTCTATGAGTAGAGTTGATCATCCTATAAGTCCCATTTAGAGAGTGAATCTCTTTTCTCACAGAAAATGTACTTACTTTTATAGCTCTGAATGGCCAAAGCAACCCTGAAACATCACTGTCAACACTGCTGAGGTACCACTGGTTCTGATGTACCTATTTTTTCCTTCCCTTTACTAGGAACACCTGGAGAAAAGGGTCTTCCTGGAGTACCAGGTTCACCAGGCACACCAGGGTTCCCTGGGCAAAAAGGCGAAAAAGGAGACAAAGGAGCACCAGGTTTTCCTGGAATTGGCTTTCCAGGGGCTCCTGGGGAGAAGGTATTTATATCCCTGAGGATTTGGTTATCTCTACCAAGCACTTGAAGAGATGCTGTTGGCCTTTAAGCTGTTTTGTTATATTTTCTATTATGCTAATTTAACTGCCTTATGAAAAACTTGAAAGGTGTGCATATGTACAGGCTTAGATGCATTCTGTTTGATGGAACCAATATCCAGTGTTCTTTTTTATTATCTCTGCTTAAAATAGGCTAATTGACAGTGCTAGAAAGGTAGGGAAGGGGAAGCACTTTTAAAAATACTAAGTCAATAATGTGAAAAGGCATTTTATGAACAGGGAAAATAATCACACTAAAATAATGTTACTGTACTTTTACAAAGATACTATACAGTGCTCAGCCACTACTGAAAAGTGAACTGTGCTAATACTGTCTGTAAAGTTTAATTGAATCTCTAATAGTATCTATTAGGATTCTCATTTGTTTCATATTCCTTTTCCTAGCTGTACAATGACAGTTATAATGAATTTATAAGTAAAAGTGGTAAAAAATAATACCTGCTAATCTGGTAGCAAACTTACTGAGGACTCAAAAAAAGACTTTTTTTAAGGCGCTGAAGTGTAATAAATTAAAAGGCTAATTTTGAAAAGACTTTGTATAACCATCCTAAAAATGCATAGAAGACTGCTCATTTTCATTTGTAGGTATTAAGCAATTGCTAGATTACTTGAAAAACTCTGATAGTGGAATTTAATACCAAATTTAATCCTAAATTACATTGTGTAGAAGTGGAAAAATTATGGAATTCTTTAAATTCAGATGCATAAGAGGGGTGACATCTACCACTGCATACAGAAAAAACTGTTTCAGAATTAATGTCTGGATTTTATGTGTGCTTCTTCTTCTAGGGAGAACCAGGAAGAACGGGTAGTCCAGGTCTATCTGGAGAAAAAGGTGAAAAGGGTAATATAGGAATTCCTGGAATGCCGGGTGCCCCAGGTCCCAAAGGATCCCCTGGCATGGCAGGATTTCCAGGCAAGTGTTTATGCTTCTACAAAACAGAAACTGCAGTGAAAAGTTGAAGTAAAAATTATATCAAATATCCCACATGGAAACACATTTTTCTTCCTTTCTTTAGGAAGCCCTGGCCGCCATGGAGAAAAGGGTGAAAAAGGACTTCCTGGCTTAAGTGGCATTCCAGGTTTAAAAGGAGAACCAGGTAAAAAAGAAATATAAACCAGCAAAGGACACTTAAAATATTGTTTGTCTCCAGGCAGTGGCTAAAACAAAATCTTTTGCATTCTACATTCATTTTGGCTCAGATATTTCACAGTGATTTTGTTCATTTCATAAGCAAAAAAGACATTGCTTGAAAATATTGACATATTTCCTAGGTAAATATGAGTCAGTGTAGTGGGAATAGATTTTACCACCTTCCACAAGACCAGTTGTTGCTACAGCCATTACTTCTGTTGTTTCTGAGTTAATTGTAAAACAATTCAGGTAATCTTTATGCCCAAACCTGAACCACCACATTATCATAATTTCACTGATGTTAGAAAGGAAATAGAGTATGGAAGAGAGTAAATCCATTGCTGTTACGAACCTTTTTGATCTTGGAGTCTTCTGTTCTCAGTTTTTTGGCTGCAGGACACATCATCTTACAGGACAATGGACTGTGCTGTTCACAAGTCTTTGCTAGAGGTCCTGCATTCTAAACTCACTGCGATTCATGATAATTAGCTGTGTCAAAATATTTAATACTTGAGCCCTGTCTCAGACGGATTTAATTCAGAAGTAAACTCAGTGGAAAGTCACACTGAAGTCATCATGCAATATCTGCTTGGTCTCTGTGGGTGCAAAAGAAAAAGTAAAGTTTTTCATGCGAGAGAAAAAAAGTCATAGTTCAAATAAAAATGTCAATGATTTTTCAGGTGAACCTGGTCTAAAAAGTCATAGTTAAAATGAAAATGTCAATGATTTTTCAGGTGAACCTGGTTTTCCGGGTCCTGCTGGTGCCGCTGGTCAGAAGGGTGAACCAGGTTATGATGGGATTCCAGGTGCAGCTGGTGCAAAGGGTGAACAAGGTACTGTGACTGTCATCTTCAGTTCCCATGGTATGAAAATGCACAGACACAGGCTGCACAAGAGTAGTTGGTAGAGGTGTGTCCTGGTTTTGAGTCCTTTGGATGAAACGTTAGAAAATAAAGTCAATATTGATGTCTTAGGATCATCCAGCATTGCAATGTGATCATTTAGATGAGCAACTGTGTTTAATCAAATCAATGTAATATTGAAAGAATTTCTTTCACAAAGGCTGGTAATACTTTAAAGAATTGTGTTTTGGCATTTATTTCAGCCTGAAACTTAGCTGTGAAATAGTGGAGCAGCCTTGCCTTTTCTTTGGGTAGGGTTTTCAGTCATACAGGACCCATTGTGCTAAATACAATACCAGTACATAACAAAAACAGCCTCTGCCCTGAGGAACTTTTGCATAAGCCAATTATTTGAAATTTGTATTTGCATAATAGAGTTTTATTCATTATAGGTTAAATGTAAGTACTTTCCTGACTTTTCATTTTTTGCTGTCTCTTTACTGCAGGTCTTCCAGGTAGAGGACTTCCAGGATTTCCTGGTGCAAAGGGAGATAAAGGTAAAACAATTACTTAAACAATTATAAGCCTCCTTCCCAACATACTATAACCATAATCCTGTAATGCAGACATATTTTCTACTTCATTCTTTTACATCCTATGCCTTCTCAGAGCAAGCAGAAGCTCTGAGAGGTTCAAATACTGATTTCTGTTACAGTGCCAACATCTTGGAATTAGATATACCCTAAAATAGGTAATTATTCATAGTGTGGAATTCTCTGCAAGCTGTGGTGTGATGAGGTAATATAAATAACTCCCGTATTTGTGTGCTGTGTTTTGACTCCAAGTATTTCTGTTTTCCTACTAATTTTGCAAGAATCAAAGTTTAGTGAGGCTCTGTGCACAGACAGCTATAGGTAGTGGTTTTGTGGCCAGGATACTGTAGTGATCTTTTTGCCTGAACCTGTTTTGCAGCCCAGACATATTAATTGCTAAATTAGTCATTTACTGTATCTCAATTGAGCATGTCTAAGCTATGCACAGGAGCATGGTGCAGAGATGCAAAAGATAGCAGAGTCCTGCTGAGATCCCACTGAAAATTTTTATTACCTGGGCTCAGGACTTAATTGCTTGGGTACAGTTGCATGACCATGACAATTCAAGTCCCCTTACGTTCTTTGAAAAGTGTGTCACTACACTGTGCTGTGAGAATGGTTTGACTGGCTTGAGTCAGTGCTTGTTCAAGGTGTCTGTAATGCACCATGCTCCAGTTAATGAAATAAGTATATCCTAGACACTAGGCTGCAATAGATACAGTAGTCAAGAAATGTCAAACTGCTGTTGATAAAAGAAATTGCGTATAATGGGGGAATTTTCAATTTTAACTATCCACAATTTTCCATTGTGGAAAACACAAACAATTCAAGTAGTTCATCCATGAAATTAACATGACACAGCAGATTTTGAAGAAATTACATAGCTTTAAATGTCAATGCCCTACCTCACTTATTCATTCTACTAATAAAGGAAACTTGTCTGGACAACCAAAGTGATAAACCAGAATTTCAGGATATCATTTATTTACCATCTTAGACTAATTAATAATCATTAACTACTGTGAAATCCCTAATGTTAAAGATTTAATAAATTTAGCAAATGTTCTGATTGTAGCTCGGTAGGTGTGTAGAGCACTAGATTATGAGAACACTTCTCTCACCTTCCCCATCTCTCATTTTGTCAGCTCAGCTCATTTAAAAATATCTGGGTTTAGAGTAAGTATATATTCTAAAGGTATTTCTTTGGTAGTTCCAAAGAAACAAGTCAAGGATTTAAAAACCTTGTTCTGCTCAAGCAGAGACCCAGGGATAGTGTTCTCTATAAATTTTGGGTTTTTTTATTATTGTACTTATACCAATTATTCTATATTCTTTTGCTCAGTCTAAAACTAGATTGAATTGCAATTGTCAACTATTTGTACAAGCCTGAAAGTAAGTACAAGGAGTCTAAATCTAGATCTTAGTAAAAAAGTATTCAATTTTTCTCCAGGAGCAAGACCTTTTGTGCTTAGTCAAGCACAACATCCATTACTTGACTATGACAATAATAATTGCTGTGGAGTAAGGGTTTGGGGGCTTTATAACCTTTGTGTAAGGAGTGGTAGAGGGATGCTGAATGTTAATCTATTTTAAGAGTGACTAAAAACAGCCCAGTGATGAGTTTAGATAAGAAAAGGTATGTCAGTCAAACTACTTTCCTCATATTTTATATCATATTGTGAAGAATCACACACTTTTCCTGAAGTTTTGCATTTTATAGAAATGTATGAAGTTAAGGTCAGTGTTTTCAAAAAGAGTAAAGCTTACAATGAGTGGATAATATGGCAGAAGGTTTCAGTGATTGTGATCTCTCTAATCGTGTTCTCTTGTTGTTTCAAATCTTAGGTGCAAAAGGTGAAGTGGGTTTTCCAGGATCCCCAGGAAGTCCAGGAATCCCCGGCCTGAAAGGGGAGCCAGGATATGCAGGTCCACCAGGCCCTAAAGGGAACCAAGGTCTTCCCGGGCTGCCAGGAAGTGCAATTGAAGGCCCTAAAGGAGACAGAGGACCCCAAGGCCAACCTGGTCTTCCAGGTAATTCTTTATCTTTAGTGTTAAAGTATTGCTGGTCCTCGAGGCTTGCCTAATTAATTAATTATTAATACAATCAATATTGCATATCTTTGTTCATCCTCTTCTCCCAGGTCAGAGAAAAGCCTTTGTTCACAGGCAGTTTTGGCAGTGTGTCCTAGAACAGGCTGATTTTGTATCCTTAAGCACTTAACTTTGTCCAGAAATCGTTCAAGTGTTGAGAAGGTTGCCTCCCATTTCCATGTTTCCCTATGGACTTTATTTACTGTTTTGAGGCATCCAGGGCTGTTTGTTCCTATGTGCTGAGGTTAATGTACTTAAAAATGGCCCACCTTGGCCTTTCCATGGCAGTGGCCTGTGCTAGAGGCTAAGGAGGAGAGTGGAGCAGAGTACAAAGTATCTTTAGCATGTTTATGCCTGAGGATGGACTATCTGCTTGTTCTGCACATGTGGAAAACTGCCTCTGTTTTCAGTCAGCTACAGGCTGAGAGAGGATTGGATGAGAGGTGTCCCTGCAACAGATTCTCCTACTTATTTTCTTGAAATGTTACAAGAATTTTTTTTGGTTCTGACCATCTGTACACCCTGTTTGTCCTCCATGAGATACTACTCTAAGCCAATTTTGCTGCAAAATACTCTTTTCTTCTGTTTTTTAGGTTTACCAGGTCCAATAGGGCCACCAGGACCTCCAGGTCTGAAAGGGGCCAAAGGAGAGCAAGGGAGCAATGGCTGGCCAGGGATCCCTGGGGGTCCAGGAATGAAAGGTGATCCGGGTTCCCAAGGACTGCCAGTAAGTTACTTTCAGTACACTCCAGATTTGCTGAAAGCTGGTTCTTGTAATTAATAGATATATTAATCATACAGTTTCTTGTTCAAAACAATAATATTTTATGTTCAAAGTGCCTTTGCACTCACTGCTGATGATGTAAAGTCATTTTGAAAACATTTCAATGCTCTCCTTGGAAAGGCTGCCCCAGTGAGCTAATGAACTTATTAGAAATTTATAGATAGTGAGTGGTAACATACAACACCCAAAATATAATTTACAGTGTTTTAACAGCACGGGATGGCTGAAGCACATCCATAAATCTGGTAAATGCATTAGTAGTTAATTTTAAAGGTTGCATATTTCATGATAAATTGCCTTCTGAAAATACCTGAACTGTTTGCTTTTGTTATGAAGGCTCTCAAATAAAGTGCAATTTCAGTACTGTCAGTGATGAAATATTGCTGCTGTTTTAGAACTACAAACAGGCAATACTATTAATACATTTTTGTCATATATTATTCATTTTCCCTGGCCTAAAATAGTCACTTTTCAGTATACTAACAAGAGTGAAGTAGAATAGGACAGTCACCCAGAATAGTTTGTCTTCTTTATTCTTTCTCTCAGGGTGTATGATCCCTTTTTCCACACTGAAAAATATGCTCTATTTTTTAACTTTTCATTCCTTCTTTCCTACTACACTGGGAATGGAGATCATTTAGCCCAGAGTAGAAGGAGGCTCAGAGGGGCCCTTATCAGAGGGGACCTTATAATTCTCTACAACTCCCTGAAAGGAAGTTGTGGCCAGATTGGGGTCGGTCTCTTCTCCCAAGTAACAAATGAGAGGACAAGAAGAAATGGTCTCAGGTTATGCCAGGGGAGCTTTAGATTGGATATTAGGAAAAATTTCTTCACTGAAAGGGTGGTCAGGCATTAGAATGAGCTGCCCAGGAAAGTGGTGGAGTCACCGTCCCTGGAAGTGTTCAAAAAATGTGTGGATAGAACACTTGAGGTGTTTGGTTTAGGGGTGAGTATGGTGGTGCTGGGTTAATGCTTGGATTTGATGATCTTAGGGGTATTTCCCAATCTTAATGATTCTATTAAAAAAAGGACAATAGTAATAAAAATAATATTTATGGAAAAAAGGATGAGAAAATTCCTAGTGTACAAAAGGAAGAAAGACTCAGGAATAAGGTCCTGATATGAAATGCAGGGCTTTAAAGGTCCACATTATTTTTGATAATGCAAAGATCTAGTGCATCTTTTTCTACATCCAGGAGTCACTTCACAGAGACTTTAGGATTTGCTTCTGTGTTCAGCCCTTTTTATATTTGATACCATACTGTACCATACCAGCTTTGAAGGTAGTAATTTCCAACATAAGCCTCCAGTATATTTTCTGTAGTTTAATAATTTGCACTGCTTTTACAGAGAGCTAAATTTCTATACCCCAGGAAATTGCAAAGCTTTTCACTGGTTGCTCTACTAGTCTGAGACTGTTTGCTGAGAAAGAATGGGAAATGCCTAAGGGTTTTGATTCCATGCCTTCAATCAGAAAAAAATGTTTCACTATCCTTGAGCCATAATTCATAGTAGCAGGTTGTTAACTCAGTGTGAAATGCTGCAGTGAGAGTGATATTAAATATTAAGCTTCCTCTGATGATACATACTAAGATGAGTTTCCACTGTTCCCAGTGTGACAGGCTCCTACCCTGATTATGGCTGAATTGCTCATACAGGTTTCCAGGTACATGGTTGCCTATATCAGAATGGAGATTTTGTTGCAACACGAGTGACACAACCTGTCCAAAAATGGTATCCAAAGAAAGTAAATACAGAGATCAGATTGTGAAATACAAATCTCATGTTTTTTTTCCTGTTCATTTTAGTGTTGTAATGGGAGAAGAAACATTTTCCTGAAATAGTTTTGTTCTGTTTGGAACAGACCCAAAAAAGTTGTTTACCTAGCTGTATCTGATGAGAAAAAAAATTAGGAAATGCATATTTTAGGAAATGCATTTATGGGAAATGTATTTTGATGGAAAGCATCCAATAAACTCCCCTTATAAATATTTTTATAATTATAACCTAAAATATATACATATATTTGAACCCCCCCCCTCTTTTAATGTGATTGACTCATAATTGCCTTCTGAATGAAAGCTAGCTCTCCTGTTTTGGGCTTCAGAAGTTCACATATTATGATACAAAGAGATGGCCATTTCTTTAAACAATCCTCTATGCTGTGACTGTGTGACAGAAGGAAACCAGGGAATCTTACTGCATTCATGCCTTCCTTAACACTCTTGAGAGCAGCACTTCTTTTGTTTAACTTTGGAGTCTTTAGATGTTTAACTGTGGGCATCCATTTTTGAACTAGTCATCTCCCTTTATAATCAGTGAAAAGAATTAGACATTTGTTGTTCTTCTCACCTTAATATAAACATCTAACTTGCACTAAATGAAAAATCACTTCTATGTGCCTATTTTATTGCTCTGCAAATTTGATAAGATGACTTCTACTGTTGGTATTCTTTTTCACTGTGTGTTTAATTCACATCTCCAACTTCTGGTTGGTAGGTTACTTAGCAAATGGATTTTCTTTCCTCCACCTATGTTCTGTGTTTTATTATATAGTGAACTATCACCATCATACCAAATCAGCCAGGGAGAAACTCTAAACTATACTAACAAGCTTTTTGATCTGCAACAGACAAAAGAAGAAAATAAATTGGCTGCCATTTGAATGACTATTTACAATGTCTTTTGAAAAAGGGTCTTGGTTTTCCTTGAAGTGAGGCTACAGTGAATGTGTTACCATTAATTTCAGGGCTACAGTTTAGAATGCTGAAGGCAGAAGGAGGAGTTCCCATTGTGTTTGAAGTGTTTTAAGTCCTTGAGTGTTTTATCCCTGTTGAAAAGTAAAAATCTTCAGAGAATTATAAATTGTTGAGCATATTTAATTTCATCCTATGTGTGAATGTAGCAGTTTTCAAGTCTGCTAGAATTACCCCATTTAATTATCTAACCAGTAACCTCCTGCTGGGACTGCACTGAAATTAGTATCTGCTGAGGTTTGTGCTTACAGATGTTTTTCATAATTACATGGTCTATGGTTGAGAACCTTTTTACTGGCTGCAGTGCTAGTAGTACCTCATTCTGGTCTGGTATCTTTGAGGCAAAAAATAGTTTAGAAAGAGCAAAGTGTCACTCCTGTTCCGGTAGGAAAAGCTTCTCAGCTAATCAAGGGAGAGAATGACCATTTCTTAAATTTAATGGCTTTTTCATATTACATTTTTTTCATAGACTTTCATTAATACCCAGCCTATATGAGAGCCATATCATAATAGTGTAGGATAACTATATTTCACATTTTCTTTTATGCAGGGTAGTCCTGGTTTGCCAGGAGATGTTGGTCCAAAGGGTGATCTCGGACCTCCAGGAATTCCCGGTGTTCCAGGTGAGGAGGAAACTTAACATACTCCTGAAAAGTATGCAAAAATATCTCTTTCATATCCTTCCCCTCTCAAAAAAATGCCCAAAGAATGCTGACTCTATGTTAATAATTACTGACACTGAAAGCTGTGTCAAAAACCACAAAAGCATTGAGATTTTTCTTAAGATTTTTTTGTCTCTTGCCTGTTCTTGCATTGAAAATATTAAATGTGCACTTCCTTTAAAAGATGGATGTAAAATTGATTGTTAGATGCTACCAGTCAAGAATCTTCAAGTTTTTCTTGAGAATTGAAGAGGCAAATCTTATAATTATATGTGAGGAAGTGAGCTCTGTATGTCTCTCTTGTTGAATATACAGGTGTATAAAAATACAATTATTAATAGAAAAAACATAATGCTTTTAATCTAGAGAATGATATTATTAAAGTAACAGAACTTTGAGGAGAAGTAAGAGAAAAAAAAAGAGAAATTTATTTTCAGTCATCATTTCTTTTATGACTTAGTGGTGATGTTTGTATCATGTTTTTGCAAATAGTTAAAAAGTACTTGAGCAAATAAAGTCATGTCTTTTTCAGGATCATGGGGGTCATACATGATTATTCCACACATATCCTTCCAAATCCAGAAATTACTGAATTTTCATGCAAATATTTTCTTTCACTTCAGGTCCAAAAGGGACTCCTGGCTTCCCAGGCCTTAAGGGTGAGCGAGGTGATCAAGGTCTTCCTGGATCTAAAGGTATAATGAAGACTTGTGCTTTTTTCCCCCAGATTTTTTTGGTAAAATGGTTATTTTTGATTAATTTATTGTTATTTGTGGCTACAACTCTTCACCCTTTTGTTCTGTGTAAAAACTCAGAATATGAAACCGGGTATCATGGATCAGCATCTGAATGGTCAGATTAGAATCATAGAAGGGTTTGGGATTGAAGGGATCTTAAAAACCATCTAGTCCCAACCTGCCTGCCATGGGCAGGGACATCTTTCACTAGACCAGGTTGCTCAGAGCCCCATCCAACCTGGCTTTGAATGCTTCCAGGGATAGAACTTCTGCAGCTTCTTTGGAAACCTCTGTCCCAGTGCTTCATCACCCTCACAGTAAAAAAATCATCCTCCTTAAGTCCAATCTAAATTAACACTCTTCCTGTAAACACTTCTTTCTTCCACACTGTTACCCCTTCCTCTGTCACTCCAGACCCTGGTAAAAAATCTCTCTGTCTTTCTTATAAACCCCTTTTATATATTGAAAGGCCGCAGTGAGGCCTTCCTCGGGCCTTCTGCAGGCTGAACAAGCCCAACTCTCTCAGCCTGTCTTCATAGAAGATCTCTTCCACCCCTCTGATCATTTTCATGGCCCTGCTCTGGGCCTGCTCTAACAGGTACATGCCCTCCTTGTACAGGGGACCCCAGAGCTGCATATAATACTCCAGGTGGGCTCTTAGAGCAGAGGAGGAGCATTGCTGGCCACACTTCTTTTCACGTAGCCCTGTATTGGTTTTCTGGGCTGCAAGCAGACATTGCCGACTCATCCCGTTTTTTATCTACTTGTGTTTCCCAAGTCCTACTCTGCAGGGCTGTTTCAATCCATTCATCCCCCAGTCTGTACTGATACTGTGGATTGCTCTGGCCCATGTGTAAGACCTTGCACTTGGCCTGCACTTGTTGAACTTCATGAGGTTTCCACTGGCCCACTTGTCACGTATGTCAGGGTGCCTCTGGATGGCATCCCTTCCTTCCGGCATATTGACTACACCACTCAACCTGGGGTTATTTGCAGACTTGCTGAGACAGCTCCATGGAGCCTAAGGTCTGAACAGCTATTTCAGTCCATGGGAAGTCTGTTTGGCTGGAGATATCAGCATAGATAGGCTTCATTTTGGGAAGTTTTGCAGTTTCGTTCACATGTAAAGTCTAGGATGTATTGATATCTTGTGACTATCTGGGACAGGCTTCAGTCTCTGACTTTATAAATGGCAATACAAGGTAACTTTTTTTTCATTTGTGCTATACTACATTCATGCTGATTTTCTTGGTTGATTTTCACAGGTTTACAAGGCCCACCAGGCCCACCAGGTCCTTTTCAGCTTATTAAAGGGGATCCTGGCTTACCTGGACCTGTAGGACCAGTTGGTCTCAAGGGATTCCCAGGACTTCCAGGTCCCAAAGGACAACAAGGTGAGAGTTTCTAATTTGCCAGTAGAAAGATATTTTTGTAATGTAAAATAGTCAAAGGTAGGCTAGATACTACAAGATTTTTGGTATAATATTATCCAATTTTTGTAAGTCACTTAAATTGTGTCAGTGAGGAAGAAGCTTCTTTTTGAAGCTCATCCAAAACAGATGCCTTCCTGGTGGTTTTTTATAGGCTCTCACTCTGCAGGCAGCACATCAGTATCTGAAATCAGTAGTAGGCAGAATGACTTGCAGCACTCTGCTTATCCTTTCCCCAAAATGTATTTGTCAGGGTGTATTCTGTCATTAGTCTTGAATCCAAACTTAATTACTGTGTGTCTCTGGGACAAGAAGGCATGAGGAAGAACACTTGATGCTGGAATGAAAAGCAATTCCTGAGGAAGCTTGTTCCAAGGTCCTGGATTTCTTCTTTTAGTCCAGATATGGCAATTTTTATAAAGAGTAGGTGAACTGCAAAAATGAAACACATCAGCAAGTAAGAGAATGGAGCAAGTGGTAGGAAAAATGAAATGCTGGCACGGGGACATGTCATTCAGAATGATGGGACATGGAGAATGGGAGCTCAGGGGTGTTAAGATTCTAAGGGAAAGCTTTTTTCCTGAATAATTTATGTTGAGTTCATGGGGAATTACAGTGGAGGATAATGAATATCTTCTTCCTAGTTAATTAAATACATATGAAAGTTTTCTCTTGAAGGTGATGATACAGCTCTGCAACTGCTGTCCTTTATGAAATAGCTGTGAAACAGTCTCAGTGATTGAACACAGCATGGGTTTGCTTGTGCAGAATCCATTACTCTATCACTAGTAGTCAATTCAGTACATCAAAACAATGTTTCTTTTTGGGTGATCAGGAAAAGGAAATCTGTGAGTGTCTGATGAGACACAGAAATATTCCTATAGTGCTGATAGTATTAACTTCCTTCTCCTGAAGTCAGATTTGCTGAGTTTATGTAGAATTCATAGCATCCCTAAAAATTGATAAAGGGAAGACATAAAATATGTCTGAATTGGGAAGAAGCTAAGAGGATACCCATTTTCCCACTGTTCATGACCCTAATTTTTTATGGTCTATTTTTGATTGAGTCATATGATAAGCAGAGAGAGAAGAGATTCCTTTTCGTATTCCAGTCAAATGCTAGCTTGTTTAGAAAGATGCTCTCTCCTTGCTTCTCCTTCTCTACTATAGAATCACTTTGCCTGCAGTAACCCTCATATATTCTCTACATATGGAACTGTCTGCACTAAATCTGCAGGAGTTTAGTTTATGCTGAGGCATACCTATGCTGTACTGTATTAAAAGCCAAAAGGTCAGAATGAACATGAAATAATATCCACTAATAATTATTGCTTGTTTTTCAACAGGGGTGACAGGACCTTCAGGTGTACCTGGACCACCTGGTAGTCCAGGGTTTGATGGTCAGCCTGGGCAGAAAGGAGAAGCTGGTCCTTTTGGTCCCCCAGGTAAGTCCCTGCATTCTTCAAAGACTTGATTCCTTCATGGAAAAAATAACATGTGATATTAGGTGTGAATGTATCTAATTTCACTTCTTTAGACATGTAGGGAGGGACTCTGTCTGCAGAAATAAAAGGAGTCTCTCTGTATTGTAGGGCCCAGAGGATTTCCTGGTCCCCCTGGCCCTGATGGCTTGCCTGGGGCTATGGGCCCACCAGGGGCACCATCAGTTGCTCATGGATTCCTTGTTACCAGACACAGTCAAACCATTGAAGAACCATCATGTCCGTTTGGAACAAGGCTGATTTACCACGGCTACTCCTTGCTTTATGTACAAGGCAATGAAAGAGCACATGGCCAAGATCTGGGTAAGTGGAGACCAAATTAGAATTCAGTTAGAACTCATTACAAACCAAATGCTGCTCTCGTTTGTAGGACTGCATTGAGCAAATCTGTGTAATTGCTCTGGCTCAGACCTAGGCACACCAGAACAAGGAAGATGTTGCTACACCACAGTGGATACAACTCCTAGTTACTGAGATGGCTCACGGGGTCTTGGGCAGTCTGATGGATCTGGGTTTGCTCAGCCTTAACTGATATTTATGGAGAGGCCTTTATTGCAGTCTACAGCTGCCTAGAGAAAGGGTAGAGAGTATAGAGTCCCTTCTCAGAGGGTCTCAGTGACAGAAGCAGCAATGGACCACAAGTATGAGATACATTTTAGTGAAACATGAAGAAAAGCCCTTTCATTATGCTGATGGTCAACCGTTGGAACAGAACCCCAGAGGGATGGTTGAATTTCTTGTCTTTGGAGATCCTCAAAACTCAACTAAATCTGGATCCAAGAAACTAGATCCAGCTGGTAGGGCAGTTCGCTAGATGACCTCTAGAGGTCTATTCCAACCTAACATATTCTGTAATTCTACAGGCAAGACTGGACTACTCCTTTCTTTGCCTTGTTCATTCCTCATGAAGCTAAGAGAAGTGAATTCTCTGAGAAAACTGGGCCATCCAGAGCAAGTGTTCTCTGCCTTATTTAGCTGCTCCTGGAAATAATTGTTAGGCAGTTGGCAGTAGCTTAACAAAACTGTTAAGAAATAACCTTTCACTTAACATTTCAGGTACAGCAGGAAGCTGTCTTCGGAAATTCAGTACCATGCCTTTCTTATTCTGCAATATCAACAACGTCTGTAATTTTGCATCAAGGAATGACTACTCCTACTGGCTGTCTACCCCTGAGCCCATGCCAATGAATATGGCTCCTATCACTGGTGATAATATCAGACCATTCATCAGCAGGTATGGTTTCAGTTCTGCTGTATTTATAAAGTGAAAAAGCCCGTGGAAAGAGCTTAGGGTACTTTATTTTTCTGGACAAGGTTTTGAATCTGTACATTTTTATTTCCTGCCTTTAAATTTGGAGTTTGAATTCTTTTGATGAAATGTTTCAAAGTGTGCATGTTTTCAGTTTAGACTTTGATCAAAAATAAATCCATTTTGGGGAAAACCCAAAGAAATAGAATAGCCTATTTTGAGTATAATTGAAATTCAAAGATGTACTTTGAAATGTTGTCTTGCAAAAGCTGTGATGTATTTTGAAGGAAAATTTGTGCATTTTTTCACAATTCTTGTCTGAAACACTTCTGTTCTTTGACTAGCCATAGCTAGAAGCTTTTTAGGGCTCAGTTTCCTTTTGTTTGAAAATGGTAGCATTTTTATCATACAGTAGACTGACAGGCTTCTTCCATTGTTTTAGACATTCTGCTCGAATACAGCCATTATTTTCTGAATTAAAGGAAACAATTGAAAAATCAATCATCTATTTTTTTAATAATTCCGGATTCACAGCTAGCATAAAGAATGGTGCTTATATCAGAGACATAACTGTTCTGCATCAATGCAATGTTGAACTTTTGGTCCATTTGAAATTTTAAGACCACTAGAAAACCTCTTCTTGCATAATATATCCAGTGCTGAAGCCAGAGTTTTGAGCAAGAGTGTGGCAAACTGCCCTACAATTGGATATGAGTCTGACAAGGGAATCTTCAGTTTACAGCTTAAGTGATAATCATTAGATACAGGCATTACTGTCCTTTCTGTCATTGCTTCTGATCTGTATCAGCTCTTGCTGATCCCTCTTCCAGGCATATTTAAGGAATGAGAATGGAGATTGCTGGTAGTGATTTCTCAGGTACATCCAAGAGAAAGGACAATCCAAATCAGCAGTTGGTTGTATTCTGGATATCTTGGATGTTCAAAAAGCTATATGGCTCTACTGCAAAACATTCCATGTTTATTTTGCGTCATGGAATCCATCTTGTGTCTGCAGTTGTACTCTGTATTCTTACTTTTGGTTTAGTACCAAAGAAGTTGGTATGTTTTGAAAATGAATGGGCAGATTGAGGACAAGATTCTCAAGAGAGATTTTTTTGGTCTTACATTTTTGGTTGTTTGTTATCCATGAATGGAAGGGGCTTGACTCTCAGAAAAAATTCAAATTCCCAGCCTCTGAAATTCATATTCCTTTTATGCCATCCCATATAATGCAAAATAGCCTTTAACAGTCATATTTGAAACTCTTGCTGAAGGAGGTACTAACCAACACGTTGCCTTATCTTATGCCTACGGATTAGCTTTTGCACCGTAAGAACGCGTAAGTGTGTATATGTATGTACATGTGTGTGTGTGCATGTGTGCTTATGTGTCTTTCTCCTTTTAGTCATAGAAATGAGTGAAATAGTTGTAATACTCATTTTAGAAAACTAGCAAAGGATCTGGTAAACTCTTCTTTCTATTTATTTTATTAGTTGATGCTTTTTGACTGACAGTTTTCCAAATGTAGAAAATGTGTAGAAGTGTCACTTGCTGCCTTGAATCACAGGACTTCTTTTCCTGTATGGCCTTCTACTGAAATACCAGAAATCTCTTGAAGCAAAGCAGAGCTCCAAGAATAGAGGCAGCTTTACATTCCTTCTTTTAACTTACTCTTTCATTGATGTGTTTCTTAAAATAACTTGCTTCTGCACTAAAGATGAAGGCAGTAGGTATGAAAGCAGTCTTCACAAGGCAGAAATAGCAGACTTTCATTCTGAATACCTTTGCTTCTCTGCATTTTCCAGAATCCAACCTAATCCATTTTGCACTTGATTCTTTTCCCTGCTCTGATAACAGGAATCAGACTGTTTAGTTTTGAATAATGTTCATAATTGCTAACTGCAGCAGCCAGTTGAAGAATTGTACAAGGAAAAACTGATTATATCTACCAAATTCCTTATTGCCAGCCCCCATATTAAAATTCCAGCCCAGCTCATGGGTTTTTTGTGATTCTGTGGAGGAATGATTGGTCATTGGATTATTCAGTAACTTAGCAGTAACTTTCTGAGACATGAGGAATTTATCTGAAGTAAAAGAACTGGTGCTGCATGCCTTTCTGGAGAATTGCTTTGAAGTTTGTCGTGCAAGTTACTTTGCTGGAAATCTCTTACTGGAGATATAGACCACAAATGTAAATAAAAAACACTTTCAAGGAAAATGCATGGGAAAGAGTCTGCATTAGATTAGATTAGCAGTGATTGCCTTTGTAAGACATTTTCCAGAGAGATGGCTTGTTCTCTGGAAGTCAGAGCTAAGTTTAGGATGATGAATTGCTGTTACTTGTTTCTGATCAGATTAGACCACTTTTAAGTGATACTTGCTGAGATAGAGTGGCTATTTGTCCCCCATGTTCGTGACATGGAGCACTTTTAGAAACTTCAGTACAAACAGGACTAGAAAAAGAAAAATACATGTAAATATTTAGATAAGAGGTCTCTTATTCTTTTCTCATAGGAAAGCTAATAGGAATAAGACTTAATAGTTGAACTTTCTCTAAGTAAGGGAGAAATTAGAACTTTATCAAATAAATTAGAAATTAACAAGAAAGAAAAAAGAACCAGTTGGCTGTTTTTCTAAATGAAACATTGTGATTTTCCTTTGGTTTTGAATATGACAACATTTTCTATTTCAAGATTCCATAAAGAAAGTAGCTTCTGAATAATGAACTGTTAATCCTTAAGTGCACACAGTTCATTCATGTCTTGGTGCTTCTAGATGCTCTGTGTGTGAAGCTCCTGCTATGGTAATAGCTGTTCACAGTCAAACAATTCAAATACCACCGTGTCCTGAAGGCTGGAGTTCACTTTGGATTGGTTACTCCTTTGTCATGGTAAGTGCACTGGGACATACTCTGAGCTGAGGAAAGCATTTGTTTCAGGGTTTTGATCTATGGAAATATAGTATCTGCCTCTGTCCCTTCAGGTTTTTGGAGGGCATTAGTCCTTCACTCTTTGTAGTGACTTCAAAAAGAACCTGATCATTTTCCCAGGCAAGGCCTGGGCATGGTCTGAGACACAGCTGGATCCAGAGCTGTTAGCACTTGGCAATGGGAGAGAGACCACTGTGATGTGGAGTGGGAATGGAGTTAAGCTGTTCAGATAAAAGCCATACCAGACCTTGTGCCTCCTGGGCCAAGAGCTAGCCCTGGCACGTTGCTTACATAGAGATAGCTTGAGTCCTGCTGTCTCCTGAAGGACTTCTGTGCATACAGCTGTCCTGAAGCTGATATTGCTCATGTGTCAAGCTGCTGTTGAATGAGAGAACCCAATGCCATCTCTGGAGTCTTCAGCTCCACCTTATTGTTCCTCCTTGAGCTGAGCAACAAAGCAGCAGATGGACAGAACAGAGGATGAGGAGAGAAGTGTGAAGAAATATTTGTGCGAGAGAGTTCATTGCAGGTGTAGCAGAAGAGGTGGAAAGTCCCTGTCTGACCAGTGCTTTTGCCTTTCCTAGCACACCAGTGCTGGTGCTGAGGGCTCTGGCCAGGCCCTGGCATCCCCTGGCTCCTGCCTAGAGGAGTTCCGCAGCGCTCCCTTCATTGAATGCCATGGCCGGGGCACCTGCAATTACTATGCAAATGCTTACAGCTTCTGGCTTGCCACTATAGAAAGGAATGAGATGTTCAGGTAAGTTCATGATTTATTTATCACTCTTTCAGACTCAGTTGAGCCTTATCACTGAATAAAATAAGTATTTTTTGAATGGAATACAGGTTCAACTATTGGCTGTCCACTAGCACAGTAATTTATGTAGTAAATTACTTTTGTAGCAGAAAGAAAAGTAGCTTTCAGGGGAATTAATGAATGCATCATCAGTTAGTGTTTGCAATGTGTATCATGTATTTTGCTTTTCAGAATAATCTAACAATGCTCACAATTCCACTATGTTTCTGATTGTATTCACCAAGTGGTAACTGGGATAGGGTGACATACTGATTGAAATTAGATTAGAATATAACATTTCCTGTAAATGGGCATTAACTTATAATAGAACTACTTGCAATTTGTACAGGTGTTAAACTAAGTGAGTTGAACAATTATTTACCTTTCCCTAATGTTAGAGGAAGTATGTTTGAGTAAAATGCAGCTAGTGGTAATAGGCTTTGTTCTGGTCTCCTGCACATGAGTACTTTTCAACACAGGTTCATTTGCTCTTTATGAATGTTACTAATATGTTGGCATATAGGTCAGTTCCCATGTCTGCATAGCTTAGCTAGTCAGCAGACATTCCTCTGGAGTGCAGGTAATCGCCCTCTTCCACCACAGTCCTGGCTGCTGCTCCTGTTACCCTGCGTCTCTTCGTGTCTTCTGTCTGGATCTGTGAATGCTGCCTTGCCTGTCTCAGAATGAGACAGGTTGTTTAGCCAGTTTTCACTTTTTGTTTATCAGATAGCTGTCAGTGGAGTAGGTAGAAAAACTGAGCACTGAGACTGAGTATCACTGGGGCTGTAATAATCTTAACAACCTGAAAAACTACTGCCACAACCACCCCACCACTGGGGTAAGCCCTGGATCCCTAGGAAAGAGGAAGGCTGGTCAGAAGAAAATTTAGAGTGAGCACTACAGTTGTTTCCATTCCTCGAGTCCTACCCCGAGACCTCTCAACCTCACACACCTTTCTGGCTGCAAACTATGCCTCAGATTAATAAAATAATCCCAGATCAGGGGACCTGCCCTGCTATCAGAAATCACAAATACTCCTCAATTTCCTGTAAACACATTGTATTTTTTAATGAAAAACATTAAATGCAAGCACAACTTTGTCTGAAAATGATTTATTTCTAGTTGCTAGGAGGTCTCTAACCTCCTTATGACAGGTTAGAGACTCGAGGTTTGGGTTGTGTTTCTATATGACATCACATAATTTCTTTTGCCAACTTTTCATTTGTCTTTAAAGTCACATGAGTTAGCAGAAACTCATAAACAGTCAAATTTCAGCTTCTTTGCCAATTTTATTTGAACTCTTCAGTAAGTGTGTGATGTTTAAAACTAGTCTTACGATAGTTTGTGACCAAACTTGGAAGTGATTACACACTGGAGAACTTAGGAACACCTTCTTGATTCAGCAGAGGCTGGAAGGGAGACTTGCATTCCAAGCTGGTGTTGTCAGTCATGAACCTGAAAATTGTTAATGGGTCTTCTAATTTCTTTCTTTTATGTAGGAAACCGACTCCCTCAACCTTGAAAGCCGGGGATCTACGCTCAAATGTTAGCCGTTGTCAAGTCTGTATGAGAAGAACATAATGACTTTTGAATTTCAACTAATTTCACACAATATGGTGCTATTTGTTTAACAGCAATGAAGCCTAGACATATATCATATGTACCTCATTGTTGTCCAATATGAAAACAGTAAAGTGCCTTTTAGGAACTTGCATAACTAACACACACTGCTTTACTGGCCCTGTCCTTGCTAAAGAAGAAAAGAGACAACAAAGATAAGCTTCAAATGTCGACATGCCAAACGGCACTTTTGATCAAAGTATATGTATTTTTTATATAAATGCAATGCACTGATAGAATAAAAAGTCAGCATTTATCCAGAAAAAAAAATGCAAAGGTGCTAGGAGGTATGCAGTTCTGCCTTATACTGTTTGACCCCCCTTTCTCATTCTTGTATTATATATTTAGATTCATTTTTCTTCCCCAGATAAGTTTGTTACCGTTATCTAGGTGTCTTAAAATCCCAGACTCTTGGGTATGTACTTATTGTTCTTGTACAAAGAAATACTAATGTAAAAAAGAGGTTTGGGATTACAGACTGTGGTTAAGCAACATGTAACCATCTTTTCACAACATAGAATGCCATCCTGCCAACCTTTGCTTCTGTTTGTAGCCTTTAGTGCTGCCAGTATTAATGGGTCTACATCTGGAAGAAATTGCCAAATTGGCTTCACAAATGGGCAAGTAAGTGTTTCTGCTATGTTGGTACTATGCAGCTTCTTTGTGCAGTAGAACAAACTTTCCTGTGGAATAAAGAATGATCCAGCAATGGTCAAGAAGAAAAATATATATAAATATTTTAGTAATTTATATAGATATCAACCATTAGGCAAGTCAAACTCTAAGTTTATCATATCAAAAAGAAGCTTACAAAATTTTTCTTCTTTTCAGTGTCATGAATTAGGTGTTAAATGCCAAAATATGATGTGAAATGTTCATTTTACATAGCCATTTCAATGCTGAAGTTGCAGAGACTGAACCCAGGTTAATAGTTATTTGTGTTTATAATAGTAAATTCTGCTTTGAGCTTATAGTCTTTATTCTGTATTTAATATTTTTCAGGGTTTTAAACACTACTCACACACTGAATTACTTGATTTTGAAAAGTATAAGGCCTTATTTTTGTTAATATTGTGCCAAAAAAATTCTTCAAAGTGGCCTCAGAAATATTTCTAAAGAATTTCTATGCAATGATACCATTTTTTGAGCACGTCTGTGTCCAGAAATGTTTTATGGACAATTACCATGCAAATACCAAAAGATTTTTGCAAATGCCAAGGCCTTTGTGTAATTTCTTACATGTGTATTTCTTAAAAATTCAAGTTTGTAATAAAACTATTTGTGTAAAAAAAAAACAAACAGAAGAAAGGAAGATGTTTTTACTAATTTGTTATTAGCATTCATTCACAGCAATTAATTAATTTTAATAAGCCACCAATAAATGCAAAAGCTTGATGCAATCATAGATGATTTTTGTTTTGCACATCTTGCAGATGTACAAAGCATCTTCTAAAGGGGGAAACAAGGCACTGTATTGACACCTCTGTTGTTATCTTGTAAGAACTGAAACTGATAGATGAAACATGAGAAACTTATCACTGAAATGTATTTGATACGAACACATTACAAAAATTTGCCAACTTCATCTCAGCTCATGGGAATCAACAAATTATGCACATTTTCCACTTTTCCTTTGAATTTTTCATGCACAAACAGAACTGAATTATATAGGACAACAATTAAAATATCTCATAAACTTTGCTTTTAAGTGAACAAGGTGAATCTTGGCTCTGGTTGAAGAGGAAATGGGCCGTGCTATCATTTTCATTGGCAAAAACACATAATTTGCTAAAGTTTCACGTTGTTTTCCAAAATTAGTGAAGACACTGCAGCTGCTGCTATTTTGAACTTGTCTTTCAATTAAAATCCTTCCGGACATTCTCTGACGAAATGGCTGAAGGCTCCTGCATAGAAATTGGCCATTTCATTTAGCAATGATTCTTAACTCTCATGGAAGTTCTGACACTTGATAATCTTATTTATAAAAGACCACTCCTCACAAAAGTTCCTTTCTGGTCTATAAAATAAAACAGTCAGATTATGCCTGAGCAGCCTCATGCAGGGTTTTCCAAGGACACTTGACGTCCAGAAGAAGAGGAGAAGACTATAAGGTGATTCCTTGTGGTATCTAGGAAAAATTATTTAAAAATAGAGTCTTCACTGACTCAGACTGTCCAAACTGTTGTTCACACTCTACATTTTATCTCCTGGTCAGCTAGGGATTTAATTTGCTATGTCAAATTGTCTTAGAACTGCCAGACAGTTGGGTTTATAAAGTTCTTCATGTATGTTTAAATCAGTTTGGTGTGTATGAACCTTTCTCTTCTCAATTGGGAGCATTTGGAAACAAGGTCCTTTGAAAATTTTTGAAAACTGCTTGAACTGTAGTTTGATGTCTTCCTTATCTAGTAGTAATTATTTATTCTATAACCTCCAGTTCATATAATGACCCAAACCATTCTCATGCTGAAGATGCTGTTTCTTAAATCAATCACTAAACTTTTTGGTGCTTATTGAATATCAGTCAGATCTGAAAATGTATGAATGCTAGATTTTGATGCCCTGGGTGAGGAAGAGCCTGTGTGAAACACTGCCTTGCTTTCAAAAACCTCTTTAGTACCCCATATTCAGGCATTTATGGTCAGTGTTGTGGCTACAATAAAGTTCATCGTGTGAACAGGCATCTGCTAAGTCATCACTTATTCAAATCGTGTTGCAGAAGCTTCAGGAGAAAATTTTTGAGTGCAGTACTTGAAGAGTCGCTGTCATGTTCCAAATAAATACATTTCTAAAACAGCAGGTGGTGCCCTTGCTCTCTTTGCGGTAACGCTGGGACGGACGGCTTTACACTAACACCAAATACCTTGGTCTCTCGTCTGCTAACAGGACCCTACTGAATACGTGACTATTTTCTCATGTCTCCATCTCTACTTTGACACGTTCTAGTCACCAGCAATTTTCCTTTTGAAATAGGAATGGATCAGTTTTCAATTAAAGAAATTTCTATACACACTACGAAATAAAAATATAATTAAGTGATCCAGTAGATATTTTGAAGTAAATGATGTCTTAGCCTGTGTTGTCTTTTCTGATAAATGTATATTCAGTGTAAGTATGTACATTCATTTATAAGTGTATCTCTTACTGGTTTCATAGTGATAACTTCCTTGATGAAATACTACTTTTTCTATGTAACAGGACTCCTGAGAACAGTATCCCCATACTAGGCTCCCAGAGCAGTGATTGTATTCTTCATGACTGAAATTGTATATCTGCATGACTTTTTGAGAATTCCTTTCCTATTTTTCATGTTTTATAAATCTGTAATAATCTGCACTATCTGCCTGAGGAGAAACAAATACAGAGTCAGGCTTGTGGATCTCAGAGCACCAGCTAAATGGAAAATACAGCACAAAGAAGGACCACTGACTAATTGAAATGGCAGCTACCTCAGTACCTGCCTGTATCTCCATCCCTTACTCTGTAAAGGTGCTTGGCCATGTCTGCATTGGGACTTCTGGAGGAGACCAACAGCATTTTGTCAGAGGTTGCAGTGGAGCTTATCACTCTCTGCTGGTCACACTGTGGCAGCGATGTGCTGCCCACTGCATTTCCACCTCTTCATATAGAAATTATCTTTCTTACGATCTTCACATTCTGAATTAGATAACAGTGAGAATATGAGAGACCAGGGTGGATCTTTAAATGCATATTTCAAGCTCAGACAAATGCTGAGACCAGTGATGGATGGTCTGGGATATAATTAATCATTATTAAGAAAATAAGTGGCTACATGGAAGTGTTTAGCCTGTTGGTTTCAGAGGAAAGATGGTAGAGAGGAGGAAGTAATTCCACCCAACTGTTAGTAAAAGTGTAGTACGAAATGGATAAAAATTGTGAATTTGTAATATTGCTGAAGTCTCTACAGAATAATTATAAACAAAAACTAATGCACAAACTTACTTTTAGCACTAACAGCTAAACAAGAAACACATGTTCTTTGTGAAAGATGTACTAACAAAATAACCCCCAAAAAATTTCCTGGGAGTACAATCTTTAAACCATTCTCTTTCTTCGGTGTCAGAGGAAAGTCCTTAAAGAAAATGCAGAGGGGAGTGTGTGGGTTTTGGCTATTTCTCTCTGGCAAACAATAAGCTTGTTGTGTTGCTTGAGGTGTTAATATCTGTGGGAGGAAAAACCACTACTACTTCTCATGAACACAGGAATGCTTCTATTGTAAGATATTTTACTCAGTCAGGCCTACTGACACCACCTTCTCTCTTCAGCTCCCACCATAAGAGGATGATACTCAGAGCTGAATATTCTTTCTTACTTTTCAGTGTTGATTTTTAAAGGCATATTCCTTTGCAGCTTTTCATTGTTTTCAAACCAGAGAACAGAGCATAAACATTGAAAATATTTTAAAATGTCTGAATCTTTAACATATGTTAGAGAATTGCCTTTTTTTCCCCCTCTGGCTGTATGCAGTCAGCTGTATTTGTTATAATTGGTGTGCAGAGGACAGAAGACTTGACAGAGTGAAAGTTATAGATGGAACATGATCATTTGATGCTCTGTCAACTCCTGTCTTGCCTAAGAAAACATGTTAGATTTCATGCAGAATTGTGGCAGGATTCATTTGTCATCTCAACCCCATGAAGAACGATTAGTAAATAAACATGTAAAATGTTTATTAGTAAATAAACATGTAAAATGGCTTGGGAAGGGGAGAAAGTCCTTGTAAAACAGTCTAAAGAGCATTGATCAAACCTTTTTGTTATGCTTAGCGCACAGCTTTTAGACCAGTGTAACCCATGGTGTGTTTTTGCCAGAACGTTCCTCTCACTCTTACACCAGAGTGCTCATTTCTCACCATTGTTTCCTGGGAGAGGTTCAAAGTGAAGAGAACATGCCCAGTGTTACCTTCTGCCAAAGCTTTTGTTATCTTTGTGGGCATAGAAGCTGGCAGTGGAAGATGTTCTCATCTTCCTATTTCCTCTAAATAATTATAGCAGCATTTTTTCCAGCCTAATTTTGGACATGAACCTGTTTGAGAGATGTGATCAAAGTGTCAACAAAATCATAGTGACTTGAAATGCAGTCACATGAATCCCATGTCAACAATTCCTTCTGTGTACCACTTTCAATAATGTGTCTGGGAATCCCCACAGAAACACTGATTCCCAGGGCAGTCTCAGTACACATTGTTTTATAGTTATATTGGGATCCACCTCCTCCTTCCCTGGCCTGGATGTGTTGCAGCGCCTTTGGGACCTCAGACTGGTAAGAAGGTGAGTACCAGGCAGAAGTGAATGAAGATTGCTGGTAGTTCTCAAAATCTGCAAACAAAATTGCTATTTGCTCTTGTTTCCACATTGACAGACTACAACTTTTTCACAGATTATTTTTTGCTACCTTTGATCAGTTGGGAACTGTCAACTGTCTCTGTTCAAAGCTAATACTATCCAGGCCTTTTGGCATTGTTCCTGAACTGAGGAAAGGACCTAAGCCCAGGGCAATGAAAGATACACTCTGTCTAATTCTAACCCTTTTTTTCCCAATTAAAAATCACATAGAAAAGAAAAGAAGTTCTGTTGTCCAAAAAACCCACAAAGAAACCCCCACTGCATTTCTCCTTCCCCTCTCTTCAAAGGCAAATCTTACATCAGGGAAAGATCTTGACCTCTTTAAAATAGGAAGGAAAAAATTGGAAATGGAAATTTGAAAAATTATTCCCTGGATTATATATTCACTTTATCACAACAGCTACTCACAGTAAGAAAGACAAGATCTGAAATACTATAGTCATCCAAAGTTGCTTAAGAATTTGAGGGATTCCCTGTAGAGATTGGATTTCTTAGAAGGAAAGCTACTGAAGTTGTGAAGGCATTTCCTAGAGGAAGTCACTGTGACTGGGAATCACAGGTACAAACAGCTGGGACAAGTTAGGAATCTGCTCAGATGAGGTGTTTTGGTGCTTCTGCAAAATGGAATTTAAGAGAACTGACCTAAAAAATTGAGTAGCTCCTACTTGTCAAAGGGCAAGGTTGTCTTGAGAGGATATTTGTGATGAGGATCTGGAAACAATAGCCAAGTGTGGGAACCACCACTATGAACATTATGGCTCTTCCATGTAGCATTGGTACCAAAGCATTTTTTGGGTACTCTCCTATTGTAATCAGAGAAATCTTGCCAACACAGGTATATTAATAGCTATTTTCAAGAAGTAGTTTTCTTCCTAGAAACACACAGTAGAGAGGAAATTTTTAAAGTTTTTCTTTTCTATCAAACAAATTGCAGAGAATCACAGAAAGAGAGAGAGGGGAAAAAAAAATGTAGTTGTTTGTTTGCTCTTGCAAGGCACTGAACATGACCTCTCAGGATTATGCAGGAGAGGAAATGAAAAGCAGACGTGGGAAGCTGAAAAAGCAGTGCTTCTCCTCTATCATTAAGTATATAATAAGGTAGATTACATCAGTTGTTGTCCTAGTCTCCCTGGTGAACAGGTGTCATAGATACAGCACTGTCTAATCAAATATTAACTCATCATGTGGCAGCAGTGGAGAGGGAATGTGTAAGATCATCTACCTCCTTTCACATGTGGCCAAGTCTTCAGCACCAAGGTTCAGCAAAGGACATTCTTATCATTCCTATGGGTTCTTATGAATCTAATTTTATATAGTTGCATAGACTCATGACAACTGATTTTTTTCTGCTTCCTAAACAAAAATATGTTAGATACAAACATGAATGTGGCAAACTCAGACAAAACCTATGTTTATGTACATTGTTATGCAATGAACCCACAGGAGCTTAGTACTTACTGTCTTCAGGCTTTACTTAGAATAAACTGATATACGGGGGTTTTGTATTTCTAAGTTGTTTACAATTACAAATAAATGCCATTGCTCCTGCAAAAGGGAGATGTCTTGCTGTTAGTTAGACAGGAAGGCAGTTCTAAACTCCTAAACAGGTGTGTCTCTGCTGGGTCATGGTCTCCCTAAGTGTCTGGCACTCCTGAATGGTGATGAAGACTTGTTTAGTTTTTGATTATTCCATTGCACTTGCTAGACTTTTTAATGTATACAACTTTACATAGACTCTAAAGTGTTACAGTGCTTTTAAAATGACAGCTGAATCAGATATGTGGGTATTGTACATAAGATATCAAATAACCTGAGGAAAGGTGCCTGATGAGAGTCACTTTCTATCTTCTCAGTCACTTTCCTGAAGGAGGAAAAAATCAGTAACACGATATTCAAAGCAGTGCCTCCAAAGCAAAGTAATGGTAAGTGAAATGAGGCAAGGTATTTTTTTAGGAAATTCAGCTTATCACTTACTTTCTTTGCTTTGGGCCCCAGGAAGAGTCAGTATAAAAGGAGAAACAATCACTAGGAGAGGTTATTCTGCATAACCAGAATATTCTGACATATGGACTTTTACAGGTGTCCTCTTTGATCCATCCTCGATGTCCTTTTGCCAAGATGAGAAGCCTAAAACTCTGTCACAGAGTTTCAAGGAGGGGATTAGAAACTCCTGCTATTTAATAGAGAAAGGACTATTGGATGTAAACTGGATGTAAATTACCTTTAAAAAATCAGCCAGGGGAATCCATTGAAACCATGAAAAAAAAAAAAAGGGAGATTTGGAGCTATTTTTTCGATAAGAATGTAGGTACAAAAAATGTTAAGTATTAAGGCCTGACAAATTTGCATAGCTATTTGGTGGGATTGACTGGGCTAGCAGGACTGGAAGGCTAAAATGGTTCTAAGTACTAAGATGGTGGGGCTGGGGGGGTGTGGAGTGAGCAGCTTAATGGTGCTTCATTTCCATCTGGGCCCAAACCAGCACACCATCCCAAGATGTGTTATCACTTACTGAAAAGAAATGCACAGCTCTTGTCCATATCTGTAGTTTCTTAGTACTAGATGCTACCCTTTTGTGTTCAGGTGAGATTCTTATTATGGATTATATCTCTAAATATATGTATTAAAATAATAAATATAATGCATAACACAATAAATCAATAGTTATTTTATATATTTTTTACCTCTAAGGCCTATTAACCCATCATCTGTACTACTCGTCACAAACTATTGAAATTCATCTGACACAAGGGTGAACCCAATCTGTAGTAAGTAAGAGATCTTGCTCAGTTATTTTTAATTATTCATTGAAGGTGGAAGACGTGCCAAGAGCTGGAGAGCTCTAGGTGCAAATGTGAGCTCTGGCTCAGCTCCACCTGGAAGGGAGGTACAGGTGCAGACTGTTCCCTCTCCAACCTGTTTGCTCTTGGGAAGAAGCCCAGCACAAAAAAAAAGGGGGCAGACAATCTGGTCATGAGCTCCAGCCTGTTCATGGTGTGGGCAGTCAGCGTGTTAGGACTGATGATATATTGTGGGGTAAACTTTCTCTGTGGCTGGGATATGACCCAGGTCCTTGACTTAAAAACACCACACCTGCACTACCCTGCAAATACAGCTGGTGCTACCCTACTCTGCTTCTGCTCAAATCAGTGTTAGTTCATGGGAGAAAAGATGATGAGGCTTAGGCATATCGTGATGTATTTTAAAAGTGGCATTCAAAACAAGCATTGCTGGGCCACCTGTTGATGATAAAGCCTTGTCAATTTATCTGAGATTAATTGAAGATGTCTCCGTGGGTTCTGTATTGTATCACCTCCAATATCTTTCAGACACCTTGATGTGACAGAGGCAGTGAGATGAGGCAATCTTCTTGAACTCCCACTTCTGGAAAGGAGACCAGTAAAGGCTTGTCATCAGTTTCTATTGACACAAACTATTTTAGCAAGCACTTGCCATTTTAACTATTGTGATGAAAACAAAGTAGTCATCTGCCTCCTCTAGGAATTTTCATAGCTCATGAGACTAATAGTTCCTGTCAGGTAGCTGGAGAGCTTTTTCATTAAGCATAGCTCACAGTCTTTTTGCATTTGGTATTGAAAGCACAGGCTCCAGCCTTATGCTACCCAGAACATGCTGCATATTTTAATAACTTCCTGGAATCACTCACCTTTTGAAAGAGGCACAGCACTGTGCTGTAAAACATGGAAAGAACAGCAGTGAGTCTACAGGATTCATAATCTCTGAACAATTTGGGCAGAAGTGCAATACTCTCATTGAAAGGCACTGAGATCAGGCTCTGGTATGATCTTAGTGAACTTGTTATCCTTACTTTTGTGTCATCCTCAGCATGCGCTGTGACTTGAACTAGATTTAAATTTTTTAAATAGCCATGTTATTGGTGGGTCATAGAGGGTTTGTTACAGAAAAAAAGGAACACAGAATAGAAATAGTCTCTTGTTTTTGTAAGAAGTAAAGGCTCATTACCAACAGAGAGATTCTACTCCAATAAACTTGTACTGATGGGACAGGTTTAAGCGCTTAATCCTTTTTCTGCTCCTGTTATAACAATTCCTAGAATATGGCAATGCTAACAGGATGTTTTTCATAGAGATTAAAAAGCATTATTCATTTTAGTGACTCATCTCTAGCCAGTCCATTGTTGAAAGCTCTGGTTGATTGTACAAACAGTGTGTTTTCCTAATGAAATGAAAGCAAACTGAAGAGACCTGGTCCTTTTCAGCCACCATTTATTCTGACCTTTGTTTGCTGTCTATTATCAGCATAACAGTTAAAATCCCAGCAAAGTCTAGTTCTCTTCAGTGTTTCCCATGTGTTATCCCAAACATCTGTCTCTCCCTGTGCTCCAGGTCTGCAGGCTATTCAGAGACAAACACCATCACAACGTGTCCACTCTGTTTTGTTTCAGAGTGGTGTAACCTCTGTGTGTCAGTATTAGGGACACATACTCAATTGGTCCTGCTTAGAAATTCTGGGAACAATAGGTCTGAGAAAATTTACTGCAACAAAAGAAATTCTCTTTTGACTAGGTAAAATGTACAGCTGGGTGGAAGCACAAGAGCAAGTAAAATGCTTCACAAAGAAGATGCAAAAATATCTTGCTTTTTTACAGAAAGGCAGGAATTGTGCTGCTGAGTAAGGCTCTCAACTCTCTTCTTCCTCTGCTATATTTAGAAAAAGTCTGTCCCTTTTATAAGGGCAAACTATAAACTCCTAGTAGAATTAATTATGTGTCCTTTTAGTCTGCTTGAAAAAGATTTAAATAGTGAGAACAAACAACAAAAGCCTTTACTTTAAAAAATACAGCCTAGCTTGGAATCTGCCTTTTAACATTAACTTTCCTGATGCAATTGAAGAGCTTCTTACTTTATCTCCAGGGGGTTATCTGCATAAAGCCTTTCACTAAATTTTTTTTCATATGTTGGGAAGTGATTTGCTTTCTAAGAACTACTTTTAATCTTTCAGTTTTTTACATCTTCTTCTGGATTGTTACTTACTACTTTATGGTCAAGAATTGCCAGAAGTCTTTTGAAGTATAACAAATGTATATATTCAAGATAGCTTTTTGGGCTATGTTCTCCAAATAATTAGTTTTACCCAGTAACAAAAGTAATTTTCTTATGTTGTAGACAAACTGGACTTCAATTAAACATGAAGCAAAACTTGCCTGGAAGAATGATTTTCCTGTGAAATAGGAAATATATTTTCTCCTGACATCATTGACATGACACATACTGCCATCTGGGGTGTTCTGAGAAAGCACCTGGCTTGCTTCCTTACCTGCTGCTCTCATCCTTTCCCAGTGGCCACATCAAAATGCCCTACAAATGCGAAAATGTCATCAAATGTCAGCCTTTCAACCTTACCTAATGCCACTTGCTCCAGGCTTCTGCAATTAGATCGATCATCCCCATTTCTTGCAGGCAGAGGAGTTGAAGCCAAGACACCCAGGAGCCATGGGCTGGGAGTAGAGCTGGAGCCCAGATTCTTCACACAGTGCCTGCTCTGAGCCCAAGTCCACAGGCACTGCTGTCTTTGTGTCCACAGCTCCTGCCAGTCCTTTACAGCTGTATAAAACCATTACTTCTGAACTCTTCACAGAATCACAGAATGGTTGGGATTGGAAGGGACCTCTGGAGATCACCCAGTCCAATGCCCCTCCTAAAACACCTCACTGAGAGCAAGTTGTCCAGGATTGTGTCCAGGTGGGTTCTGAATGTCTCCAGAGAAGAAGAATACAAACCTCTCTGAGCAGCCTGTTAAAGCATCTTAAGAGACCAAATGATAATACTACATTTACAGAATATTTTTTGTGCTGCAGTACTTACCCCAAACAAATCATACCTAATATTAAATTCACTTTTTCTGCTCCACTTACTTTCTCTGTGCCCAGGTAATTGAATGCTAGTGAAGTGCCTAATCTGACATGTTATGAGATATGTGTCTATGTGTAGGTCACTGAGAGTACATTAGGAATGCAGTGACATTTGTCATTCAAACTATCACATCAACCAAGCCCCTGCAAGTGTTAATGATTTTACAACTGACTGCACTCCGTCTCAGGTTGGCATATTGCCAAAGAAGGATATATATATATTTTTAATAAATAAAAATTCTCTTTTCTTTCCACATTGGTATCCTCTTACATGGTATTATAGTCTTTAGATATTTTCAGAGGAAAGTGAAGACACATTGAGTAAGAAACAAAAAAAGAAGTTAAATTGCAATCTACTCCCTGTCCTATGTTTTCTTTCTTTGTGGCAGATGACTGAGGTTCCCATTACACTGTTCAGTCTTCCAGGGAGTGGAAAGAAGGTATTTCATTGTCCTCAGGAACTCAAGGGGGTTTGTATTATAATGAAGTAGCAAGAAGTTGTTTCAATTGGTGCAGTTGCCAGGAAGCTCACAATATATCTTATATCTTTATCATGAATCTGGTTTCTTTTTACCATAGGCTGAAGCAAGAATGGTAAACTGTATTAAAAATCAATATCATTTAGTAATGCATGATGGAGAGAACAAGCAGGATTTTTCTAGAATTTAGAAATAAACTGTCTGTTGACTACTGCTGATGGCTTAATCTACTCTTCATTCTGTGAACACTAGGATATGAGGCCAGCTGGGGTTTACGAGACACTTCCAAAGCAGGGTTATTCCAGCTAGAAATGCAATCTGCTGTGAAGTGAAATCCCCACAGTGGAGGGAGGCTGCTGAGTCTTTGCACTCTGCCAGAGCACAGGCGCTGCCCTGATCGAGTGCAGCCCAACTGGAGCCACAGCTATGACAGGACACCGGGCAGAGACGTGGCAGCCTGGAAACTCTGTCCCTGGTCATTATGCTCATTGCTGCTATAAAAAGACTTCAGTCAATTACAAATTTTGTGAGAACATTCTAATACGGATGGAAGGAGAAGGTCATCTTGAAAATAGCTCATATTTATTTGTCTGTCAATGCTCATAAGAAATTATACACATACACCAGATGCGAGACTGGCTGTGCCCTTTGTTCATAACTCTGGCAATTAAAACAAAACCAAGAATGTCCAAGTGGTATAGTTTTAATAATCCCAAAGATTAGCAACTAATCCCAAACCATAATGAATTTTCCATCAGCATGACTTGTAGGTCACTGTCACTATAAATCTAGTCTAATAAAGTTTGTTACCCAGAGGAATGTTCATGGCGTGCAGAAGAAGAGAACAGAAGCCAAGGTCAGTGATGGAAAAAGTGCAAATAATAAAACATTGCCTGGAAGGTACTGTATTAACAATCAGTAGATAACAAAGCACTCAACTCAACTAATACTCATATACTCCACAAGGAAAATACCTTTAAGGAGGTAAACACCCATCATCTTTTCCATTTACATCAATTTCTGTTCCATTTAATCTTAATAATACCAAGTCTTTGTGTCATTAGTAGAGTCCTTGGTTTTATCATGAGTGTTCTTTGAATGGTTGCTAGGCATGTTTGGTGAAGACGCTGGGACTTTTGCTCAAGTAACTTAATTCTGGAAAAAATGGTTCCAAGCCAGTAATGCTCTCCAAAGACAAAGATCTGTGAGGAGAGACACATCCTTGGCAAAATGGGAAAAACTACTCTGATCACAGAATGTCTTTGCTGAGTATGTCATAGGAATACTACCAGTGTGCCATGAAGGTCCAAAAACTCAGTCACAAATTGCTCTTTGCGACCCACAGACACCAGAGGCCATGGCCTGTGGAGGTATGAAGTTCTGGTGCAGATTAAATATCTTAAGACCAAAACTGTGAACCAGAAGCCTTCTCTTCAGAAGCCAGGTTATGTGGCAGGGAAGTACTTGGGATTGCCTTAAACTCACTTGTGACCAAACACTGACATGACACCGTGACCTGAGGGAATTTCTGTAATGGTATCAGCAGCATATCCGTGTGAACAAACAAACATTTTACACCGACTCCTGCAGTGTTGCAGTCTGGATGGGTGGACAATCAGAGCAGTAATGAACCAGTTGGATGGTTGGGCTCAGAGTCTCAGGGTCAGGGGAATATTTTTCTGCCTGGAACATGCTACAGGGGAGCTACCATATCCCAGGACCTGTCCTGCCTCAGTTACCTGAGGAGGTTGTAGAGCACACTCTCACCAGATAATACAAATTGCTACTGGCCAGACAGTACTCTCCATGGAAGGATTGTCTTTCAGAGGCTCCTTGACAGGCTGGAGGGATGGGCCAACAGCAACCTTACCTTATGAATCTCAAGAAACAATATGCAAAGAGCTGGGAAGGAAGAATCTCTTACAATCATACAGGCTGGGGCAACAGCAGGAGCACAGTGAGGAGCTGGGGCAGGACCCCGTGCCCAGGCCTCGCTGTCAGAGCACACCTGGGCAGCCCCAGCTCGGTGCCCCAGGGCAGACAGACAGACAGACAGACGGACGCCGATAACCCGAGCGAGTTCAGCCCTGCAGGGCTCAGGGCCGGAGCCTGGCCGGGAGCAGAGGCTGGGGCTGCTCCAGCCTGGGCAGAGACAGCTCTGGGGGCACCACAGAGACGCCCAGAGCCCCTGGGAGGGCAGGGACAGGCGGCAGCCGGGCCCTGGGCAGCAGGAGCTGAAATGGGAGGGCTCGGGCTGGCACTGAAACATTTCCATGAGGACAGGCAGGTCCTGCACAGGGAGGCTGGGCAGGCTCCATCCCTGAGGACTGTGAAACCTGCCTGGGCGCAGCCCTCAGCAGCCTGGTCTGACCTCACTGCTGGCCCTGCTGTGGGGCAGGAGGCACCTCCTGTGGTCCCTTCCAACACAAACTACTTTATGATTCCACTTTTCTAATCAACAATATTAGATGTAGGAGCAGGAAGAGTATTATTCTTGTTGTGATGCTATTCCCATCTAAATATGCACTGGTGATAAATCCTGGCTGGGGACAGTCACCCAGACCCCCTGTGTCTTGACCACTGACGTAAATCAACCTACACTTTATTAACTCAAAGTATTTAAATATAGCAGTCATTTTGGCTCATTTTTTATTCAGAATAGCAGATTTGTCAGCAGTATATTTCACTGCTTTTTCTCCAATAGAGGATCAGATTAAGAGTTCTGCCCTTTTTTCTATTACTGTTTACAGTTCATCACCAACATCCTGTGATGGACCTGAGATTTGGAGAGGGTTTTTTTTCCCCAATTTGTTCTTTTTTTAAAGAGCTCTGTTTTGATTTTGAATTCTAGTGGTCATTCACTGTGATTCATGGCATTTCCTGGTCATTCACTGATGACTGGTGACTGATTCCTTCAGTTTTTTGTTTCTCTCCTTCCTTTTAAAAGTTAAAACGTATGGTAACTGACTTAATTTTTTTTCTTCTCAGATTATAAATATTTTTTTTGAGAAATCAATTACTTCTCTGTATCTTTTTCTTTATAAGCCATTGCATTTTTCATGGTTTCTCCATCACAGTGCTTTATTTAGCATTCAAAAACTAGTTCTTAAACATTTCCTCATGTGCTTTTTAAAAGCATTTCTTGCTCTATATATACATTCCAGTCTAAAATGTTGCCAATTAGTTAAAACATTAAAAAAATTGCTATTTGAAGCTTGATAAAATGTAATGTTGATTAGTAGCAGTACTGTGGTCAAATATATTTAACCCAATCATGATCATTGATAGACAGGCAAACATAAATATTCTAAATCTGCAGTGAATATTTGCTTGTCCATCAAAATGAGCTCTAACATGGCAACTCTCTTATTGTCATGTTCTATGAATATTTTAAGGTCTCTGTAGTTATCTTAGCTAGCTTTTCTCCCATACTTAATCACATTTTCAGACTCACATGAAGAGCATCTAATGCCATTTATTTGTTGCCACCACCTAAAAAAGTGAGGGTCTTTCTGTAAAAGCTCCTAAATTTATTTCCTATAATACAGATAAAACATAGACAAGGTGAACTCCAGAGATCCCTCCTAACCTCAGCATGTTATTTGTACATGTGATTTCTCCTGCTGTACCTTGAGTATGTTCTTCTACATTCAATTCCAATTTTTTTAACATCTACCCTACCATTCTTTATATTCTTTTCACTGAATACATTATGAATGGGGTACAAAAGCCTATGTGCTTCAAAGACTCTTGAACTTGGACAGCATCATAGAAATGGGGCCTATGCTCAGAAGCAATATCTGACGTCTTAGCCAGTGGGATCCACAGACTCTGCTTTAGATCACAATGCTGGTGCCTCAGCCTTTCTGGACCTGTAATGACCAAGATACCTTCCCTGTTAGCTGGTGAATCCCTGGTTTCTGCTAGCGCCAGGACCATGGCAAGAGTAATTCAAACACACCCAAGAATGGAGAATATAGCACTCTGAAAAATAAAAATATTCTGTGAAGACCTTCAAGGTTCATCTCACCCTACTAGTATTCCTTTGGTTTGAACAGTGGTGTTGCACAATTTGTAATTCCTTCCTGATTTTCTTTTTTTACAGAACTGGGGTCCAGATTGTAAAACCAAGGACTTCTTCCCTCATCAGCTTTCTAGCAAAAACACTGAGAGGCAGTAGCCATTTTTCCTGTATGGAGACATGCTGTGTTCTGGTAGCCCAGGATGTCTCTGCCACACATCTGAGCCATCCCTTTCCCACCAGAGTATCAAAAGCCCTTACTATTGTCCATCTTGACCTTGAAAAAGAGAAAACCTACAAAGCAGAGCTATTTGACTTGAATTACTTTGAACACTTCTGAATCCAGCTAGCTGGAAAGGATAATGAATGAAATTTGTGAAAAATGTATGCATTTAATGATATTTATGCAATTTATGTATTTAATAAAATAAATCCAGATTTATTTTGGATTATTTTTTATACTAGATTGGTAGAAAATGGTCCAAGGTAACGAAATGCTGATTAGAAGACATAGGGTGGTCACACCCAATACAAACCCACACTAAAATTATACTGATAAATTCTGGACTTCTGGCTTCTTTGAGAGACACTGGAATGATTGCAGCATGAACACCGGATCTCCATGTCAGTGTCACTGTAGATAAGTATAGAAAGAGCTGATTTAAAACCAAAGATTAGTCGAACATGACTATATTATGTTTGAACATGATTATAACCATGTAGTGAGCCCAAAACTGCTTCATATTCACGGTGTGGGTTGAAGGCAAGCTGAGGAAGGAGGGGATTCTTAGGCTTAGATTAACTCTGAGTTAACTCTTCACACAAAACCCATTCTACTTGAATGGCAGTCTTTAGTCTCAGCCTGGGAAACAGGCTGGAAGAGTGCAAGAGCCACATGAATGAAGTTAGTTAGTAGGCTGGCTATAAATATCTCATTGACATCACACAATCATTGTCACTTCTGTTACCCTCAGCTGGGAAAAGAAGGCATTGGGAGTGACTTTTTCAAGGTACTTTCCTGCAGGGCAGTGAAGCCAGCTGAGCTCAGGCAGGCTGGGGCAATGTGCCGCTGTGGGCTGGAGCCCAGGCGTGCAGTCAAAAAGCCTTTGTCAGCCCTTGGCTCTGATGGGGCAGTGAGCAGCAAGCAGCTTATTTCTGAGCTTGAGCGGCTAGCCTGAGTTTGTGAGATCCCTTCTACGTGCAGCCTGGGCTCTCCTGAAATGTCTGTCACAGGACATAAACATTTATGGTTTCTTTAATGCCAAATCCTTGGGCTCAGAACCAGTTAAGGTTAAATTAATACCTGTTATTCTTCACTATTGCAGCTTAAACCAAAGTCAGTGTGCTTAGCTATGCAGTAGTCTGTTGCTTCATGTTTTTAATAGTGTAGGATGGTCATGCCTGTCTTACTGGTTCACAACAGCATGCAGACAGTCTCAGTTCTGCAGTGTGATAGAGTGCACAGGGACACCAACATTTGCATAAGTGCCACTGTGTGACTTCTGTTGAAGTGAACCAAAAAAAACCCTTCACAAAGCAAGAAAAAACCCCTTCACAAAAAAACCCCAAAAAACAAAAAACAAAAACACCACCAAAAAACCCAAAACAAACAAACAAAACAAAACAAAAAAACCCACCAAAAACCAAACCAAACAAAACAATGGCTGGAGGAGGCTCCCATCATCTGGCTGATTCTGATTCTTAGACTTTGGGTGTAGCTCTCTGCTCCACATGCTTGTCCTTCTCACTCAGTCCTTTGTCCTGGTTTCACTCTCTGCTTCACTTCTCACTTTTACAACACACAACCATGTCACACAGGTCCACTGTAAGTTAGTTATACGCAGTTATATGACTGATTAAATCAATAAGCAGCAGCCTTTTTTGGAATAGAGATTCTAGTTTTCCTTTTTGTGGATCTTGAGACTTTGTTAAGGAAATAGCTTTGCTTAGTAGAAGAGTTTTGCAGCCAGTTTCAAATCACAGAAAAATTGTCAAGATAGTTGTAAGATCTTAACAAGCCCTCTTTGCCTTTCTGTTTGCATTGGTATATTCACACACATAGAATTACCAGTAAGAGGTTGGTTGGTTTGGGTTTTTAAATCTTTTTGCCAGAATTCTTTGCTTCCTGACTCGTTTGGTACTGTGACAAACTTCAGTGGTACAACATCAGTGATTTTACTCACAGTAAATACCATCCTTTTTTCTTTTCTGAGAGTCTTTAGCTGTAATCCTACCCTTCAGAGCTATGATCACGTCTCTCTCTCAAGGAGGATAAGTCAGGTTGCAGCACTCACTAGATTAACCAGATATAAAACATGAATGCAGCAGATCACAATCACAATGAATAAACACCCTTGAGAAGCAAGAGTTCCAATTTAGTGGAACAACAACAAATTAGCTTGTTATGAATAACATTTACAATAGCTTCAAAGTGAAGTTGCCAGTCTGTTCTGCTAACTATTTAAGGCACAAAGTCACAAGGTGAAAGTGTCAAATTCTAGGAAAGGGAACAAAATTCGTACCTTCACATCAGGGCTGATTAGAAATAACAACTATTGCATCTCAATTTGTGTTCAGTTTAACCTGCTATTGCTCAGCTAAAGGTCCTTTCCACTGATGACAGTTTTGTAAGATAAATCTTGCAGGTGATGAGCTACCTTCAAAATGCACAGTGAACTCTGCAGACTCGTAAGAGGGTGAACCTGTTCAAGGATGATTTTTTGGGTCTTTTCCAACCTAAATGATTCTGTACTTCTATAAGAAGTTGAAAGCTGTAATCTTGCAAACTCACCAAAGATCTCTTTGACTTCAAATGAGAGCTGTGATGTGATGATTCTTTTTTTTATGTGCATGTGCATTTGCAAAGCTAGGTCTGAAGCATGGAACTTTTGGCATGACTTAAAAAGAAAAGGAAAAAAACTGATGAAAGGAGAGAGGAAGTAAAGACTTTCTAGGCTTCACTGACAATGTGTCTTCCTACTTTAACTATGTATATGAGATAGTGGTTTTTAAAGTAAATATATAGTGGAAAGGAGCTCAGAATTGCAAAATCATGCAATAAAAAAAGTAAGAAAGAATAATTTTTTTATCAGATGAGGCAGAACAGCGAGGGAAGTGCAGTCTAGTGCTGAGAAGTCAGAAGGCAAGACAACAGCAAAACTTTGCTGATTTTAGGGTAGGCAAGTGAAGCGACATGTTTGAAACTAAGATGTAACAGCTGTTACATGAAAAATCCTAAGCAAAGACACATGCAAGACAGTGGTCAACAACATATTCATCACCCAATTCCTCCCATTGTGATTTACTTCAGACAGCTTAGTTCAGGAAAATTTAATATTTGCCCTGATTTTGGATGGCATGATTATGTAGTGAAAGCTACACCTTTGTATTAACAGCAAAATATCTGTCCAGAGGCCAGACCTCACCACAATTTCTACACCTGTGGGCCTTGACCCCAGCCTGGTCAATGAGACTGAGACCGTGTCCTGATACCATTACACACCTATGTAGACCTTGTTCATTCTTGAAGGACCAATTTGAACTGCACCACAGAAATTGGGAGGACTAAGGTTTTCTGAGATATGACAAAAAGGAAAAGTAAGAAAAAACTCATTTCAGTAGCAGCATGTCTTAGTCAAGGTAGGAAATATGCAGAGACATCAGGGGAAGCAGTTAGATCCACAGATCAAATTGAGGGATGGAGAGCATCTCGCCCAAAAGTGTTGGGTGGGAGTCAGTTTGAGTCTAAGATGCCCAAATTGTGATTATGTCATGTGAGTGTCACACATGGACCACTAGCCTAAGCTCCCGCTGCTGTCAACAGAGATTTAGTCAATGGGATCCAGAGAGAAATACAGCAGACCTGTTGCTTGGGACATGATCCTGCAGTCTAAATATAGACATTTAATGCCAGTAGAGATGTCCTAGGCTGTGCCATCTGGCCTGCAGCTGCCTCTCCTGGCACAAGCAGGACAAACAGGTCTGTATTGGATCTGCCAGTCTTGGGGAACTGCATGCACCTGAAAAGGATGCTGCACAATTTTGTCCAAGGGTACATATGAAGTAGCTGAATTGAGTCTTAGTTTGAGTCTTTAGTCTTGAGACTGTTTTAGAATGAGCCTCTATGATGCTCTCTTGGGTCTTCTAAATTTAGGTGTTTTATTTTCCACATAGATGCTAGTTTAAATTTCCTATATGGGTGCTAGTTCCAAGTTAGTTCCACCACTTCCCTCACAGGTGCACCTATAAACAGGCTCCCAGTGAAGGTGAGCTGTGTAATCTGAAAATGGTACTCGAGCTGGTCCTAGGGGACAACTGCTGGTTCTATCTGACATTTTTTTTTTTTTAATTACCTATAAAGGGAGGAAAGCCTGAGTAACTTGCACTTTAATATCTGGCTTCTAAATACCTAAAACCACAGGAAGCAAAACCCACAGCAGGGTACTAGTTCCAGAAGAAGAATTGACAAATTTAGGTCTGATCAAGAGAAGAAAAACAATTTTTCTCTGGAATTCTTGGTGCAACTTTATCTGAATGATTTCATACTGGTATGAACACTTTAATTCCAGGATAATTTTCCAGTTTTGATTGTGAGGAGACTGGTGAAAACCAGTTCCAGGGTAAGTGTGCCTTTGTGGCATAACTTACAAAATTTCACTCCAGAGACAAAGCCTGGGGACAGAAGAAGAGAAAGGAGAGAAGGGCTGGTAAAACCAGTGTCAGGGGAGGTTAGTCAAGTCATGGACAATTGTAGTAGAAGAAAGCACTCATTTAAGTCCCTTCCGATTGTCTAATAGTGATGATAAAACTTTGGCTCCATTTATTTTGTTTTAAAAGGGTTTGTGTTTTTATACTTGCTTTTTATTTCATTGTGAGCTTTTTGTTTGCTACAAATTGCTTCAATATGTCTTTGAACTGCCTCTTTGAACACATAGCTTAATTCACTTCCATTTTCAAGAGTAAAATATCTCAAGCACTTAAAAATGTTTAGAAATAGCTCCCCACTCATAAAACTTTAAAATATTTGCAAGTGCCTGGAGTAGAAAATGCTGTTGGTTTGAAAGACGTTTAGTCTGTTTGAAAACCAGTTGGATGTTTCATTTAAAATGAAATTATGTAAAAATGATTTGTCGGCTTAAAGCAATTTTAATTTAAGATGTCCCTTGAAATTGCTTTCATCCTCATTTTTTGCTGCCCTTATCCTTATATTATCCTTATATATGTATAAATATAAGGATATTATAAATATATCCTTATATTTTTGCAGCCTTCAATCCTGCAACAATTGGTGCACAACAGGACAATTGTCATTATCTAGTTGACTCCAATGGAACAACACCAAAGAATCATGCTAGGCCTGACAGTTTTTGCAGAAGCAAGGTCTGGATAGAGCATTCCCACTTCCCACCTGAGGGACCTAACCTCACTTGCTTGCATGGTGTGTAGGAACCATATTAGAAGGTTTATTTACAGGAAAGCATTAAGCTGTTAGCAACAGATCTTACTGTGAATGTTCTGAACAGACTTTTAAATTTTCATCCAATTAAAATGTTTGTCACACTAAGTAGCCAGTTATGCTCACAGTGATGTAGCCTTTCTTCTGAAGACAGCAGGGATTGGTGTCAGATGAGAACATATCCTAGGGTTACAAATATGCTTCAAGTCTGCAGTGATGCTCGAACAGGGAATAGTTTATCAGGGACCTAATGATCAACTATGTAAAAGGCTTTTGTGAAAGGTATTTTAAAGGAAGCAGAGAATACAATATTTCAATTTCTAGCTTGCTGTGCCTTGTTTCATGAGCCCCTTAACTTCACAACTTCAAAATAAAATTGCTTTGTATTGGGCTCTTTATTGTTTCCTTTCTTTTTAATATTTCATTTTGTCAACACAAAGCTAATAGAATTATTTTCTCATAGGAATTGTCTGAATCACAGTCTTCAATGTGGAAACATGGGAAGCCTAAGTCACCTTTAGCAAGGAATCCCTTCTGTGGAAAGTCTGGAAACTTTACAGCGTTATTTGCTATACTGGCTGTGGTATTTTTGTTCCATTAAAAACAGATGCTCTTCCTGAGTCTTAAGACAGATTAATTTCACAGATACAATGGAATCCTATTATAAAAATCTGGTTTTGTTTCTAATCAAAACAATTTCATCATATGCATGACGCCTGGCTATAATATAACTGTTTTGATGTGCAAATGGAAATCTGGAATTCTGACTTTCTTACAGTGTATGTAAATGGTGGCTATATTTGTAGACTCTAAAAGTGGATTCAACTGTACAAATGAAATGTTTGAATACATACCACCTGTGTTAAACATATGTTCTTTTAAGTCCTGAATTTGCCACTGCCATTATTTCTTCGAGATTACTCCAGTGCACTTTGAACTGACTGGGCATCTCAGAATCCAAGATTAATTGGTATCTGTCTTGTTAAATCTTGACGCATATTAATAGCAAGTTGCTCTGCAATTAGCAACAACAACAAAAAAAAGGGTTTGATTATTTGTGAGATAAGGCACTTCTGGGTGCTGTGAGGAGCACTTACTGTGGCCCTGGCATGGGGCCAGTCACGCACAAACTTGAGCTTCAGAAGTGACAAGGCAGGACCCTGGGAGCATGAGCACAAAAGGCAAACATCGAACAGCAAGCAGCCTGTGGTATTGTTGTCACATCTGGTCCCAGAGATGGGAGTGAATGCAGAGCTGCTTGTAAACAGCTGAGCTGTGGCACAGCTCTCCTGATGCCTTTCCAAGCGAGGTATGTTTCCAGAGTAGAGGCTCAGTTACGGAATTTAATGCTCTTTCAAGAACATCTGTGGCTTGTTTTTCTAATTAGAAGGGCAGTCCACAAACAAACTGCTTTCTATGCTGGGAGAAGAAATGACATCTTAGAAAGAAGCTCAAGGCTTTTGAAGATGCAACAACTCACAAGGGGGAAAAAGAATCAAGCAGCTATGCTTTTCAGAAGTCACATCACTTTCCGATAGTGTTATGCCACTGAGCCCCTACAATAACATGTATGTCTTAAAATGAAATGTCACTGGGTCCTCCATTTATTATACTTCATCATAATTGATAGCCTAAGCTTTTCCAGCATTGGATTTGATCTTGTTTGATTTATGTGTGCTGACTCTAGAGCCTTGGAAAACCTCAGTTTGAAAAACTGAGTTGAAATCAGTGGTGTTGTACATGGGTGTACTGTGATGCCCTGCAGATCAGGTTGCAGGATAGGAAAACAGTTTTATAACACTGAAAATTGCTTTTTGAATTTGCTACTATGAAATGCCAAACTAACATGCTCAAAATTTTCATTTTCATAAATGCACCTGCTGGTACATGACTAGAAAGTGTGAATTTCCAGAAGGCTGGGTTGAATCACTGTGCAGTGTCTGGTCAGCACTGCCCTGAACTCACAAGGTGTTGAGCCTAAGGGGTGTGTAAGGAACTCTGTACCTAGTCCATGGAAATGAATGAAGGAAAGGAAAACTGATTGTAACAACAACAACAGTTTTTTTTTCTTTTTCATGTCAAGTGGTTGAAAATTTTTTCATTGTTTTGGCAGTACAGGGAAATCCAGATCTTACCTTTACAGCCTACTCATCTTCTCAGGCTTTTCCCCTGATGCTTCCTTGAGCCTTTTGGCAGTCCATCTCTTAGTGATTCCTTACTCAACAGAAAACCTAATCTCAATCCCCCTTACAAGAAATATATATTGAATATAGTAGATATATTGGATAAAATAGACAACTTTAATAAAAAATAAACACTTTTATAGGTTTATATATATAGCCAATAGTCATTATAAATAAGTGCTATTTATATGCATGTATGTATGTATTTGTTTACATAATGAATAATAATATTAAAATATCTCAGTCCTCTGAGATATTTTCCCTCTGAAAGCAGTGGGAAAATATGTAACAGGAAAGACTTACTCCAGGTTAACTAAAATCATGTTGGAGAACATTTAAACAAACCAGACATCCTGAAGTCCATAGAGTCTGAGAGATTGCATACACAAGTGCTGAAGGAGCTAGCTGATGTCACTATGAAGCCACTCTTGATTATGTTTGCAAAGTAATGGAATGTTGAAGAAGGGAAAGAAGGAGGATCTGTGGATTTGGAGATTAGTCAGCCTTAGCTCAATCCCTGGGTAGGTGATGTAGCAACTGATCCTGAAAACCTCTTCCAGACATCTGAAAGAGAAAAAGGTGGTCAGGATTGGCCAGCAGAGATTTACAAATGGGGAGTCATGTTTACCCAACCTGACAGCCTCCTTCCATGAGGGGATTAGCCTGATGCATGAGGGTAAAATAGAGAATGCTGTTTAACTTGACCTTAGTAAGGCTTTTGACACTGTGCATCACAACATCTTCATAGACAAGCTGACAAGATGGTCATTAGATAGTACACAGTGAGGTGCATCAAAAACTGGCAGAATGGTCAGAATATTCAACTAATGACCCCGACCAGTGACTGTGGAGCAGAGCGCTCCCAGAGTGAGAATAAAAACAGAAGACTGGGAAGCGTGGTGGGTATGCCAGATGGTGTGCTCACATTAAGAAGAACCTAGATAGGCTGGAGAACTGGGCAATTCTGTATTTCAACGAAGAAAGCCAAGTCCCAGATGTACAGACAAATATCACTGAGTATAAGTATGTGATGAGGGCACCAAACTGGAAAGCAGGTCTGCAGAGAAGTATGTGAGGATCAGCAAGCTGGATATGATCCAAAAATGTGCCTTTCTGGTGAAGGCCACCAGAAGAGCATTAGCATTGCCCTCAGGTTGATAGAAATGGTCCTCCCTCTCAGCATTGATAGAGAAATACCTAAAGTACGGGATCCAGTTCTGGGCTTTCCAGTATGGGAGACCCAGTGACACTGGAAAGTGTCCAGCCTACAGTCATAAAGGTGATGAAAAGAGTGAAGCATCTCTCTTATGAGGAAAAGCTGAGGGAGCTGAGGCTGTTCAGGTTGGAGAAGATGAGCCTGAGAGGGATTTTATCAGTGAGTATAAATGCCCATGAACAGAAAGGAGACAAGATCTTTTCAGCAGTGCTTAAGGGCAGAACAAGAGGCAATGGGCACAAATTAAAAAAAAAAAAAATCAATCTGAACACAAAAAACTGCAAGAGTGGTCTAACACCAGAATGGGTTGTTCAGAGAGGTGGTGGAGTTTCTGTCCATGGAATCATGTAAAATCAGGTAAGGGTCCTGGGCAACCAGCTCTTACTTATGCTGCTTGAGAAGTGGGAATGGACTAGATGAACTGAAAAGTTGCCTTCCAACCTGAACCATTCTGTGATATTCCACAGTAGATTTGTTGATGTGTTTAATTGCACTTGCTCATAAGATATAAAAGTATCTCTGTGGAAGAGTCCATTATCAGAGTGGTGGAACATAATAATTGTTATTTAAAGAAAAAGTGCTTCTGCTACTAATTACAGCAGACCTACAGGAGCTTCCTAGGCTGCACAGGGTGAACTGGCTTCCTCGTAGAGACCATTCCCCAGATTCCCTGTTATAGTTTTGCAACAATGCAAATGTCACTTGCCAATAAAACAACGTTGTAGCTATTTGGTTAGCTACTTGAAATGGTCTCCACTACCATCTCTGCAAGCAGGTTATAAAAACCAGGCTAGCACTAGACTGAAAGCAGAGAGGAATACAGCTATCACACAGGATTTCTGCTTGTCTTCCTAGTATGTAGCTATGCTGGGAATTCTGTCACATGGGTGACATGTTATGTCAATTCTATAGAGTATTCTCCTTTTATGGCCATGCTGTGTTGTTCCTGTAGCTGCTGATATGAGCATTGCTTTGGCTGCTTGGCAATGCACTGTAATTAACTGTCTACTAAGTAACAATGCCTTTAAACCAGGATTTTAAAAACGTAGTTATTTGTAGGAGAATACCAGATAAATAATTGAAGCACTGGAATGAGGCTTTCTTAATACTATATTCTGTGCTGTTTGGGGACACAAATATATCTTATTAAAAAAAGAAATTTAGTCTTCAACAGCAAAACCCTTTTGAGTATGTCAGACACTTCACATGAAGACAGGTTGCTGTTGGTGTATAAACTCTTACCTCTCTCAGTAAAGCTGAAGAAGACTCTGTCCCTTTTCTTTTTTCTTAATGCACATTGGTCTGCTATTTTATAGTCTCTGTACAGAAACATCAACCATTGCCATGTAACTGAAAAACCTAAAGAGGTGCATGTTTCTGGAAAGAATCAGATTTCCTGTGCAAGCCAGTCACTTCCCAGAAATACTGTACTGTGTGATATACGCACATTTGTGTTTGGGAAATCCCAGGAAGAAATGCAACCCAGTGGGTGCACTCTGAGTGCCCAAATCACAACTTCCTGACCCTTTTTCAAGTCTCACTCAACTTCTGTGCTCTCATACTCTCCATTTTTGCCCAGAACGACTCTTTCCCTTCATGCTCCTGTTCTCTGGGCACCCTTCCCACACCCATCCATGAGCTGTGTTCAACACTCATCTCCGCTGTGTTTCTAATGCTAGAAAAGAAGGCACTAGGTAAGGGCAAGGAGAGAAGAACCTCAGAGCCACTTGCTTTGGAGCTCTGCAGGAAACACAGTGATGGGTCTTTTGTCCAGTAATGGCAAGGTGCAGAGAAGCATAAGACCTGAAATCTGCATGTGATTTGAAGCTTGTGCTTGAATCCCCTATTGAAGCATAGTTTTCTATCCTACTTACTCAAGATGTTCCTCTTAAATTCAGTGATGTCAATAGGTACTTGCTATCCCGGCTGACCTGGACAAACTCTCTTAGCAGGACTTGGGATGGATTAATTGCAGCCCTCCAGTACCTGAGGGGAGCCTACAGGAAAGGTGGAAAGAGACTATAAGAGTATGTAGTGATAGGAAAAGGGGACATGGCTTCAAACTGAAAACAGTTGGTTTAGATTAGATATTAGGAAAAACCCTTTCCTGGGAGGGTGGTGAGGCACAGGAACAGGTTGTCCAGAGAAGCTGTGGATGCCCCATATCTGGAAGTTTCCAAGGCCAGGTTGGATGGCGCTCTGAGCAACCTGATCTATTGGAAGGTGTCCCTACCAATGGCAGGGAGTTTGGAACTGGATGGTCTTTAAGGTCCTCTGCAACCCAAAGCATTCTATGATTCTAGGATTCTGTGATTGCTGGAAAATACTCTGATTGTCTGATGGGAGAAGATAACCCATCTCACCATTTTAGCCTCAGGGTGCTCATCTTTTGTTTCTTTCCCTAAGCATTCTTGTTCCTGGTTACTTCTCAGGAACCACTCTGCAAACTGCCCATTTCCACCTTTCAGCTTCCCTTCCCCTTGTGTCTTCCTTTGGTCAGTTCCAGATCTCCCTCACAGGCTTGTTCTTCCTGTGCTTCCACACAAAGTCTTTCCTTCTGCTGCCCCTTGCCTACAGCCCCTTCCCACCCTCACCCTGGAGTCCTTTCCTGTAGGAGGATACAATATAAGAAAATAAAGGTTGTATAGAAAGTAATCTTACCCCTTAAGGAGTTGCAGCTGAGTTAATTATTAGAGATTGGGAATAGGCCTGACTTTAAGAGGCCGCAGCTGTAGCCAACAAGAAGAGTGTTATAAAAGAGTGGGTTGGGTGGTTGAGGGGACTGGAGTCAGTTGGCTGCTGTGAGGACAAGGAAGAGTCAGTGCCTAGAGGAGCTGCCTACAGAAAACATCAAGGAGGTACAAAACTCTAGCAATATGGAACCCCTGCAATGTAATGACAATAGAACTCTTGCAATATAACTACAACTCTTTCCCAGACTTGGCTGCTCCAGTTCCATTTTCATTTTTCTGCTGTGCTCAAGTGAAGCTGAAATCTTGATATGTCCTTCCAGCTTCCACCTGGAACATGTGCAGGAAGGGTGCAGTTTCTAGGCAGCTATTGATTTCTGAACAGGTGAAATCGCTGTTTTTGAATAGCTTATAACTGGATCATGTTGGATGGAAAAGGCAGGAGGTTTACCACATGTAAGTCACTCATCTCCAATTGGATTTCAAGTGACTTGTTTGAACCTCTGGATTTAAGAGCAGGTTTTAGAAGTCTAAAAAATGCACAAAACACTATTCTTTCCCCACACTCACTCTTGTGGATGACTAGATCTTGCCATGTCAAATTTTCCCCAACTATTCATCATTCAGTGTCCAATTGAATCTGCAGCTTTTCATACATGTAAGTTAGAAGTTGACAATTCCTATTATGGGCAGTTTTGTAAAGAGTTTTATCGTATAATTATCTTATCATTAACATGCCAGGCTGAATTCCTAACAGGAGTTGCTACCAATCCCACCTAGTGTAGAGGAAAAAAAAAATCATTTATTGATTTAGAACACCAACTACTGAACATTATAGTAAAATATGTCACACTGACACTGTGTTTTCATGTTGCCTCATCCAAGACTTAATTAAGACAGTTCAAAAAGCATATTGACTACTATTAGCTTTGTATCAAGTTCTGACTGAAAAAACAACTGCTTATAAAAGATGAGACATAATAAACATGGCCAGCTTGTTTTTTTTTAATGTGAATTTGGAAGAAAGAGAGAATAATGGGCTGAGGAATGTTTTATTTCTTCTTGTCAGGGTAAAAGAAAAGAAAAATACACCCAAGATGTTTCTTTAAAAGATCCATTTAAATGGGACTGCTGCTGAAGGAGGCAATTATTTTTTTATCATAAAAGCTTGACAGCCTCCTTTTAGGGCTGAAATGCAGAAACAAAATGAAATCTTTTGTATGATAGATTGAGTTAATGCACAGCAGCTTTCTGAGTGGGAAAACCAGAGAAGTGATTAGGTTATTTTTATTACTTTAACTAGAGAGACTGGGTACTGCTTCTTCAACTAGTCACTGGGGTACAATTAATAGACCATTTGCCAATAGAATACAGAGCTTTAAAAGCAGATGCTGTTTGGGATTTCAGCTGTCTTGCAGCATCTCAGGTGGGTGTGGAGAGTGCAGAGCTGTGTAGCACAGTCTGAGCTGCTCATGCTGGACTGTACATGGTTAATCTGTGTTGCTGTGAGAGCCCCTTGCTGTGCCGAGGTCCAGGCAGAGCTGGGGCTGGGCTGTGCCTGGGCTGGGAGCCCTCTGGCAGCTGCTGGCCAGGGTGTGTGCACTCAGCTGCTGGCTGTGCCAGCTGCCAAAATGAGTCCCAAACTCGGCTTGGCAGACAGGAGAGGTGTGGCTGTTTTTCAAGAGGAAATGAGGAGCCATTCTACCATCCTGGCCTGGCCTGAGAAGTGAAGAGCTATCCAGAGCCCTTCTGTCAGGTCAGACCTGCTGGTTTGTGGTGAAATCTCATTGTGCCACAGAGAGAGCTCCTCTCCATGTCACCCCAGAAGAGCTCTCTCTCCTTTCTCATCCATTTGCACCTGTGAAGGTGTTGTCTGATAAGGCTCACCCAAGCTTGGCTGATAGAATAATTGCCTTCAGCACCTCTGGGCATTGCAGGTCTTTACAAGAACAGGGAGATGGAGGAATCTGGTCTCAGCTGTACTTGCTTTGCATATTATGTGTTGGTCCAAGGGAATAAAGAAGCAAAGTCAAGCAGGAACTTAAAAGTAGTGTGTATTAAGGATTCCCTGACAAAGGCACTTGTCGCAGACATCTTTTATGAAAAATCCTTTCCTTAGGATTTTTCCTCCTGAGAAGCTGGGAGGCCTCAGGAACAAAATGTAAACATTGATTATCTGCTGCTGTGGAATGCAACAGGTGCATCTGTGATTGGTCTATGTTGGATGTTTGTACTTAATGGCCAATCACAGCCCAGCTGGCTTGGACACAGAGCCCAAGCCACAAACCTTTGTTATCATTCTTTCCTATTCTATTCTTAGCTAGCCTTCTGATGAAACCTTTTCTTCTATTCTTTTAGTGTAGTTTTAATGTAATATATATAATAAAATAATAAATCAAGCCTTCTGAAACATGGAGTCAGATCCTCATCTCTTCCCTCATCCAAGAACCCCTGTGAACACCATCACAGGCACTGATCTTGTTCAGCATGGTTTAATACACCTTGTTCTGGGTTTAGGATACATGTCTGCTCTGGATTTGGATTGCACTGAAGGTCAAGCATCTCAGTTTGGGCTGGAGATGGGGTCAGTCTTCCAAAAGGGTCAGATCACAAAGACTAAAACGATTTCTCACTGGCACTGCATCCACTGATTCTTATTTTGCATAGGAAAAAGGCATAGACATGAATATGGACCAAAGTGTTTATTTACATGTTCCTGATTAACATGTTTACCACAGGGGAAAGAGCAATTAAGATGAGTGGGAGATATTAAGAAAATAAGTGTAATGAAAGATCTGTAGGCTTGCTTTTCCCAGAAAGGATGCTAAGAGGGAGAAAAAGTAATTTTTGATGGATGCTGTGTAACCCTTGAAGAAATACAGTCTATTTTTTTGCCTCTGACATTTGAGAGATTTCATAGTCTTCAAACCTTTTTTCCATTTTATTCTTCATTGTTTGCAGTGCTTTACATGTTCTTATGCATCTTGTATATCTGTTTACAATTTTCTCCCTGAGTCCCTGAGCCTGCAGATAGCCAGAGAAAGGAAATGTATGTGCCTTTCCTAGAATTGTAAAACTGCTTAGGTTGGGAGAAGATCTTAAAGATCATTGAGCTCAACCATTTGATCTCTTCCTGACTACAGGTTCAATTTCTCCACTTTGGTATGGAAGAGAGACAAACCAGTGAGATCCAGCAGCCCCTTCCAAATTGTATTGTATGATAAGTCCAGGCATGAATGAGAAAAACGCACGCCTCCCATCCCATTCTGTCCATGTAGGTTTTGTTTCAAAGTTTCCATTTGCTTTTCAAGTCACACCGACAGAGTACATGGAGAGTTTGCCACCTTCCAAAGCACAACTCCTTTAACAAGTGATTGTGAAGCAATTTAGGGCCAGTTATTAGTGACAAGGCTGTGAGGAGCCTCCTTGGGGGTCCTGGGGCCCCTTTTCTGCTCGGGCCCTGGCCTGTGGTGCCTGCTGGGGCATCTGTGCCTTGCTTGAGTGGTGCAGACCCACCTGGCTGACTGGACAGCTCAGACCTCACGCCCTTCTTGTCCCCTTGGCCTTCCCTCAGCTCTTGCTCCCCAGCCTGCACAGGACAGTGCAATGTAGTGTCTCACACTCAGATCTGCTTCAAGGCTGATTTTTTCTGCTGGTCTCTCAATATTTATTTCTATATTGCTCATTGGTATAGTCAGTACCACAGGAGGTAATCCTATCTGCAGATTTTGAGAGCTACCACAGCAGACTTGAACATAAAGTTCATTTCCAGAGCTTAACAAGCTGCCACTCATCAGCTGCCATGGTGGCTGCCTTCCTATGCTCTTAGTCTGCAGTAAATACAAGATAATTCAGCTTATCTTAACTCTTTATTGCTGCAGGCTCAATTAAATCCAATTACCTCACACTTGCAAGATAAGATGCACACGCAGGATTACTGCCACTCAGTTGCTGGTGGAGAATCTGACAACAGCTGAGCCCAGCCTAAATATTTCTTACTCCAAAGGATATTTTATATGGCTGTCTGCATGTCTTTTGAATTTGTGTGCATAGAGCTTCGAATCTGAGAGAAGGTGCACTGCTTCTAGGTGCTAGCTTCTGTTAGTAAAGGAATTTACATTAGGCTGAACTGGTGACAGTGGAGAGAAAGAAACAGGCTCTGTAACAAATAGGAACTCTTAGCCTCAGGCATTGAAAGGTTAGGAAATTCCCTTACAGGAGCCCTAGGCTGTGCACAGTTAGCCAGGATTTATCAGAGATATTTCAAGGGATGACGTCATTCAGTATTTTCTGTTACTATTTTGTGTCTTTCAAAAAGATGGAAATTAAATCTCAGATCTCCCCAGTACGTTTATAGTTAAACTTTGGAGAAGTGTTCTGCTAAGTAGGAACTTAACCAGGAGAGATGGAAGAATTCAAGGTAGGCACAAGAAAGGATCAAGTCAGCAGAAAGTGTTGGTGGGGCAAATAAGGCAATGCAGGCAACATCTGAGGAGACAAGGAACTTTCTGAAAAAGTGGCCACAAACAGAAGAAGGATCATTTAAATATGGCATGAGTTCTGAGGTCCTTATGAGTAAGATATTTATAGAAAAACATTGCACACATGGGATGCCCTGCCATCTAAGAGTTAGTGACTCCCAGAAATCTGCTACTTAGGGAAAGCATTATTTGCATGATACAATCATGTGATAATGGTTGCAAAATAAATTGCACATTCTTTTTAAAATTGGGGGTTTTTTTTAAAGTAAAAATGGCAGCATGTGTAGTTTGGAGGGCAAGGTGAGGGCAGATTACCTTTGAATGTAACATTAGTAGCTGGCTTTTCAGGTAAGGTAGTAATGGCTTTTAATGGTTAAACTAAAAAAAGAAGTCTTCATCTATTACCTTCAAGCAGATTTCAAGAGCCTTGAAGTGCTAATTTTGTACCAGAATGATCTTGAGTTCCTTGCTGTTAACACTCCAGAAAAGTATTCCAGCACCTGCTCTCACATAGAATTAGCTCTACTTATATTCCTAAAAAGAAGACCAAATGTATTATACTATCTTCTATAAATAATTTCACATGTATCTCCAAGAGCCATTGATATTGTAAATATTCAGCAGTTATAGGAATAATAGGAAGAGGTAATACACTTCTTTATGTAAAACTTCAAAGTAAGTGGAGAACCAACTGTTTGATCTATACATAACAACATGCTTTTAAAATCTATTCCATTATAATCTTGGTTATTGTTTAATGATAAAAACTAAAAACTAGGCAAGAATTAATTACATTCATATCCATTGGTTTGTAAAATACCTTCTTTGAACACTGAGATGGATTTGAGTCAAGTGGCTTCCTCTTTATGTTCAGTGCATACAACAGTGATTTCAATAAGGTCAAAACCAGTTAGGTAAACCTTGAAAGCATTTGCTATTTATAGGTCAGTGAACTTCGAACAAGTACACATCATACATTGGAATCTGACCTACCAGAAGTAAAATCTAAAGGGGATTGAAACTCACAGAGTCGTTACACCACTTCTCACACAATATCATGTTTAAAGCACGTTCTTCTAGGAGCTTCTCCCGCCAATATGGTTCATAGGTCAAACCTTTCAGCCTAATTTATCACAGCCTTCAATATACTTAAGTATACAAGTGACTTTAAAAAAAAGCAAAGAGTAAAGAAAGAAACTGAGGCATCCTGTTTCTATATTTTTCAAGGTAAGTTCCAAAGCAGCCCAAGAAGTATAATTCTGGGATCCAATTCCCTCCTGCCAACTGGCAGCGCTGGGACAGACAATCTAGATTTTATCATTTAAACTCAGTCAAGTCAGCTCTATCAGTCAAGACTGAAATAAGCACAGTACTGATTTTTACTGTTTATATTTATTTGTAAAGATTCTTTCATATAGAAACTTCCCTCTGCACTCCAGGAAGTGTCAGATCTTTTGTACCTGTTTTCTATGGGTTTATATCAACTATACACTGAATCTGATATGACATAGAGTCACAAGGTGCACAGGAGATTTTCAGCTACATAGAATTGTAAAAGTCAGGGAGAAGACATTCAAAAGCCAGTATTACATTCAAACCTTTAAATTCCTAAGGCAGCCTTGGATAGGGAGGTGTGAGAAGACACCCCTAATGCAGGCTGTGCTGTGGTGCCAAGAGAGCTGAGAGGGAAGGGGGCTGATATTATCTTCAGCTGACCTGGATGGATTTGGAAGAGGACATATGTCTACAGCTTCAGCCAAGGGTTATAAATATGGGATTAAGTTCCCATTCCTTTATGCTACACTTCCATCTAGGAAAGCTGAGTTACCTCAGTATTTCCACAGTTGTAAACTAGTGATCTTTGCCATAATGGTTATACAGTCACATTTTTGTTCCAGAGGAGTCTGCCTAGCATTTATAGGCCTCCCATTAAAGTAACTCCTTTAGTGACTTTTTTTATATAGCAACTATAACTGGGGATCAAATATTTTTGGTGGCAAGATATAATTCCTATGATTGGCACTCAGTAAACTGAAGATATGTTTCAGATTTTGGAGACAGAGAGATGAGAAGACTCTCTGATCTTCTTAAAAACCTACCCAAAATCTGGATAATATATTTAGATAAGAGCGATGTTTCAGCCATGAGAAAGATCTATGAAGCTGTCTCAAAGGAGAAGAAGTTACAGAAATGAAAAAAAGGAACAAAAAATTATATTCTTTATGGAACTGTCTTCAATTCATTTCCAAATGTCCCCAGCTCTTTTCTTACACAGTATGAAGGCCAGCTGTTAATCATACGCACCAACAGTGTGGATGGAACTCCTGCACTACATTTTAATCATGGTAGAGCGACTATTAGAAGGTATGATCTATGTGTATTCTTGTAGAAAGGGAAGAAGCACAAAGTAAAAATAACACTGTCAGCTGAAGAGGAGCACTTGCGCTCATGTTGGAGGTGGAAACTTGTCACATCAGCCATCATCGTGAAAAATCAGACCTTCATGTAAAGGCCAGTCCTTTGGCTAAAGCATTCTCCCAATTAAGGAGTAGCTGCTGAGTGACAGAAATCATGGGTTAAGATGCCAAAGAGAAGGGGTCATTTTACAAACCTGGCCTGTTAAAATGTGAGCACTCCCTGTGGCATATTTAAAATACTTTGTAATGGCAACATGTTCCACTCTTGCTGGTCAAGTTCGTGTCTCCTGTCCACAGGTACCTGCTAGAAAGATAAATGCTTTGATGGAGTTCAGTCAGGGACAAACCCATGGGGGATTGCTGCTTTACTGTTGCCATGCAGGAGGCTTATAAAGTATCTAAATATACTTTTGCTTCCCATTTGGCCATTCTGTTGAATGTAGAGAAACTACTCATGTTTGTTTTCCTCAGCCTGGAAGTCAGAACAACTTTTTCTTTTACTAAGCTGTTTGTTTTAAGTTTGACTAACACCTGCGGCCAGAGGGAATGACTGAAATCTGGAACAAAATATCAGACAGACATTTTGTGAACGATATCCCAGAGTAAAAGAGTCTTCAGATAATTTTTCTTTTACGTAATATTGTGCTGTAAGCAATTGTGCTGAGATTCTGAGACTTTAATAGATAGAGAGTGGATTATGATTTGGAGGTAAAATAAGTTCACTTTCCATTAGTAATTTACAGGGATAAAATTTACACTGATTTCATTAGGAATTTGTCCCATGTAGCATCACTGAGAACAGAGTCTTGAGTCCTGGATGTTTGGAAGCAATGAGTTCATATGGGAAAATTCAGTTGTACACTTTGCTTTCTTGAATTTTATTTTATTTCTATGATTAAAGGAGTACCTGCTACCTCTATCCCTCTTTAAAGCTTCAGTTTTCCAACACTATTATGTCTTTTGGAATGTGGGTAGGGGTAACTTACCACCTGAAACATACAGATATTATTTTTGTGCTGACAGGAACAACCTGTAATTTTCAATATCTCTAACTGTGAAATGATCTACAGTAACCTGCTGACATGTGAATGTATTTACTTCTCAGTCAGCTATGAGTGTCAAATGCTAAATGCAGAATATAAATACATTAAGTGAATCTGCAACATCTATTGGAAGGATCTGAGTCCATAATCTTTTACTAGCCTTTTGCAAATTTTACAAGCACACCAGTATAAGCACAAGCTTATTTGAAATCTTTGAAGTTAAATCTTTGAAATTCAAAAGCCTGAAAATGCCCATATTGGCACATACCCTGGGACAAGCAGTTCTTATGATCAAATCAGGTTTGGCTATAGTGACCCAGAATAAACTCAAACTTACCAGTGCCACACTCTAAACAACTAATTCAGAGGTGACCCAAAGTGCATCATACTAGACCCTGTGCTGGAATGGAGTTGGAGAATTCTGTTATCCTAGACTGGTAGTTTCTCATGCTAGAACTGCCCATGGCTTTTTGCTTATTTTGGGACTCTGTGGGGTTTTACGTGCATTGGTTCTGACTCAACTGCATGCATACTTTAATTCAAAGAAATTTGTTCTTTTTGCTCACATTAAATTCATGAGGAGCATGAACAATTTTAGGATTTTTTCCTACCCATTTTATGGCATGAAGTGGGCACAAATTTTCTAGGTGTTTCAGAGCTCTGGCTTCAAGGGAAGAAGCTGACCTTATCTTTAGAAGAGCCATTTGCAGGCCTTAAACAGGCAGCCACAGGGAAGAGGGTCTGGCTGAGTCTCTGCCGCAAAGGAAAGGAGGTTCTGTAACAAATACTCTGCCCAAGGCCTAGTGCCATGGCTGGATTTTGCCCACTCAATCCAGGGCTAGCACTTCTAGATGCTATCTGCCATTGCAAGGGCAAATAGGAACCCTTTGAAACCGCAGCCAAGCAGTGGAAGTAATCAAATCTTCAGGAGCTGAACTCATTTGCTTCTTCTCTTGCTGAGCATCAGGGTCTATGTTTGTGGCTTCCAAGAGATGTGTTGCCTTAGAAGAGGCAGAATAGCTCTGTTTCCAGCCTTTTGCAAGCTAACCTTCAGAAAGGAGTACCAAAAATGTGTTATTTTAACACTGCCAGCCATCCAGTAGATCCCTGAGTAAAATTTCTTTACGCTGCTTTATTCCGGAGATCTTTATCATCCATGATCCACTGAAAGAGAAATAAATATGAATCTATCTACTTGTCTTATTAGACCAGGAGCTCAGAAGCACTCCTGGTACTTTCTTATGCCTTTCACCTCTCCCTATGCAACTGCAGACCTTTATCTTCAAACCAAAAGCATCTGTGGGGGGATGTTGAGCACTCTTTTTGATCCTTTCCTTTGGACACCCCAGTCTGGAATTGTGCTTGGTGCTGCAGAAAAGACCAGTTTTCTAGCACTCTTGGGGGGTTTATTTTGGTTTTTTTTTTGGCCTGCAATAGAAAATATTTCATTTGGAATTTGTTTTCCTCTACCACCACAGAACTGGGAAGTTGCTCTTCTGTTGTTGTTGATCTTCTGTATCGGTTAAAGGAATTAAGCAAACACACTTCATTTGTCAATCTGACAAATGAAAAGAAAGAGAAAAGAACAAACCCAGCATCACAGGATGCTTAGAAAATGACTTCTATTTTTAGCCTGGTACATTTCAGACATATAAACACCTCTATTAATCGCAGACCCTGAGGCAGTGCTCTAGGGATTATTGAATTGCTTAGAAAGCTGGCAGCCCTATATGGCATGCCAGTGAAGGACTTGACAAGGCTAATTGTGTTCCAAGTTGTTTTCAGCACCAGTGGGAAATGAGGTCTGTGTGCTGGATGTACTGTACAAACTAAGTAGTGACGGAGGAAGGGAGGTGGGAAGAGTGAGGTGATGAATAAAGGTAACAGGATCCATAAGCATATGACATTTCACTAATATATTTGGCCTCTGGAATCTGAAAGGCAGTTGCATGCTTAACAGGCATGTGATGTACTATCGTGAGTGCCTGCATTTCCCTTGGAAATTTTAAATTGCTGTTAGCTCTGGAGTACATCTATCTCTTTTCTCTACACAAGTAAGAATACAAAAATCATTATTAATGGTGTTTTTCCTCTAGACACAGGATTTTTAAGATCCTGAGAAGTAACTTTTTTTCCCTGTATATGCTTATGAAGCCTAGAAATTATGCCACAATGATTCAAACTCTACTAATAACACTTCAGGATTGTCCTGTCTTGCAAATTCCCAGTAGAAGCAAACAATTTGCAAATACCTTTTGTCTTATCTTCCTGTCTTCAGTTATGGGTTTCCATCTAATCTCTTGCTTGAGTGACTTATCTTCTGTCCTATGAGGTGTTCCTTAAGGAATATTTAAATCAAAACCTGTGTGAGCAGGTAAAACTTCTGTGCCTGTTTATCACATATTTAAAATTGTTTCTGCTCATCAAATTCAGTGTATTTCACCACACTATTTTCCAAGGATAACTATTCAAAACCTGTTTATGTGACTCTTTGTGTTCTAGTGGGAGGAGTCTAGTTTAATGGCTTAGAGATCCATGAAAACTAGCTTGCTTTCCCTGCTGCAGAAAAACATGCCATAGAAACACCTCATTGAAACACCTTTAACAACATCTCCTCTTTTTATGAGCTCTGCGACAGATTTGTGCTAGGTTTGGCTTTGGTGCCTTGGTTTCCTCTGTCATATGCTGTTAAACATAAAATGTGATGCAAAACGTGACCTGTTTCTTCCTTTCTAGGGTATATCTGCTAGTCTTACAGTGACAAAGCAATCTAAGATTGTGATCAAACTTGAGAGTGCCAGCTCTTAAGAACTGGTGTTATGAGCCCTCTCATTGAGAGTTTAATAACAGGAAATTTTGGGCAATGCAATCTCACAGGGAGATTGTTGGCATCATGGGGTTTTGGAATAATCTGTCTACCAGAGTAATAAAAGAGAAGCCATATAAAAGGATTGAAAGGATGTGAGACGAGGTAAGGAGGAATGGAGGGGGGGGGGGAATAGCCAGGAAATGAGAGAAGGCCTGGAAGAATATCAGGGGTGTGATGGAAAGAGATTGTGAGAAGAAGCATTTCCAGAAGGGAGAAGCTTGGCAGAGAAGTATGAAGTGGTATTAAAGGGAGTGATGCATGCTCTGGCCTGGGGACCAGAGCACTTTGGGGCTTGCAAGGGGAGTACTCTCTTTCTAGGAGTCTGGATCAGGAAACAAAAGGATAGTTATGTTTGGGGGCAAGCTAACAGGCAACCTTTATGTCCACCTTCCTAAAAGTATTATGAAATGCCTTATTGGTGCAAAGGCTTAGAACAGAATGGTAAGGACATTACTTCTCATCAACTTTTTTCAGTTCTGGATTGAAGGATACATGGATCCCACTGAAAAATACTGAGCAACAAGTGTTATGTGGCCCACCGAGAAACTATCAATGGAATGATAACATTTCACTTTCTCCTCCCAATCAAATAAGCTGTTCTTATCCATTGACTCTAGGAGCAGCAGGCCTTATCTAAATTTCCCCATGAATCATGCTTGGGTATTGTCTGGGAGGACCCAAACTATGAGTGGGGACCTACCAACAGTGTGGCTGGTCCACGGTCCAGCTTAGTTTTCCAGGAATGTCATAACCTGTGAAAGTTCAAAAACAAATGTGAGATGGATGTCTTGCTGAAGAGAATTTTTTTCAGTCATTCTTTAGCTCTGAAAATGAATGTGAAATCTTGAAGGGATGTTTCCAGGCAGTGTAGGTTTTCCTGTTTTCCACTGTGGCTGACATGAATGACATCAGCATCTGAAACCTGCACAGCAAAGAGCTTAGAGCTGATTTCTCTCAGTTTCCCCTATCAGAATGATGATGACCAATTGGCAGGGGTGCCAAGTCACCAAAACAGCTTCAGGATGGTGGCAGCACTGTGAAAATTTAAAAAATAAGTTTTAAATGCCTTAAAAAAAGGTGATGTAGGGATGGCACTTTCAGTATAGGATAGTTCCCTTCTGGGGAGACCCTGAATACTTGGAGAGCAGTTCATTCATAAAGGAGAAAGATTAGAGATTTGTACCCAAATACTAAAGCAAGGTCTCGTGATTATTTTGTTATCCTATCAAAAAATTAACAGGTACTGTGCATTGGTGTGTGTCATACACTAACCTGCAGCATGGTGTGTTGAGGATCTGATCTGGTGTCCTATTTGGGTGGCAGGACATCTACCCCACATGTCCTGTCCTTTACATGGTCTTCAGATAAAAGGGCAAGGAAAGTAAATTGTACACTTTTTGCAAGATAGTTTGGATGGAGCCAAAGTACCTGCATAGATCCACAAATGGAAGAGTACCCAAATCTTCCCATCACATCCTACACAACTGTGGTGTATTTATTTTTTGTTACCACGAAGCTGAACTTTAAAGAAAGTAAAAATAAATTAGCTCCTAAGACTGTTCTGAAAGAAGCTGTAACTACCAAGACCAAGAACTGTCATGATTACTCCACAGACATCAGCACAAAAATGGCAATATATTCTGCCAACAAACAGTGTGCTGTTCCATTGCTGCAGGACTATCAGCCCCAAACTGCCATCTGTGTCTCCTGCAGTGTTCAGTGTCCCATGTGGTGGATTAGCTGGCATATGTCAACATGTGAAAGAAGGAATTGTTCTGTCTTGTTGAAGGGCTTTTTCTGTTCAGAATTCTAGATATTTACACTTGTTCATCTAAAGGGTAAAGTGTTTGTTATGGGAGCTGTTAATGTTCTGAGAACTGCACAGAACAAATAGGATACAAATCTTGACTGCAAAGAATCTATCTAGTTCAGAAAAAAAGACTTACAGGATCAGATGGATGACTAGTTGTACATTTGAAAAATTGCTATAGATGGAAACCCAGGTTTTCAAGAAAAAATTTCACAAGAAATTCTTGATTTGAGCTGATTTGGTTTTAGATAGGAAGTAACCATAAGTTTCAGTTCAGATATTCTGCTGTAAAAGTTATAGTTAGGCTGTTCTGGGTTTTCTTTCTCCGTGGTAATTACTCTTCGTGACCTGAACTGCAGTCCCACTGATGCAATCTTGTCTCTTGCTAATAGGGGACCAGGTAGTGTCTCAGAGAAGATTTAGTCTAAACAATAAACATTTTATTTACATAGAAGAATGTACGGCAAATACACTTTAATTCCCAGTGAATAGAAATATTGCACCAAAAAGAGATTCACAACAAATTTTCATGAGGCAATTTAATTTCATTGGTTTTGTCTGTTTTTCTCTTGTGTAAGGGCACTTGTCTTCATGCCAAACAGACATCAAGGAGCCAGAAGGGTGGGGGTTTTGTAGCTGAAAAGATGAAGAGACACTGGTTTCTGAAATACTTGGAGCTGACAATACTGCTAATCATCCATGGCTGTTTTTCAAAGAATTATAACCTGGCAAACACATTTAACTTCTGCCGACTCGAAAAGGTTACTGAGATAAATATATGATTGCCTACTTTAGCAGTGTAAGTTTTCCCGAATAATTTTTCAAACCTAAGAGAACAAAAAACTTGGCCTGAGACCGCTACGAACTCGAGAAGCAATGAAATCCTGCCTAGATGAATTATCTAATGTTATTCACAATTAATACACATTCATGTTTATTATGCTAAACACATATATCTGGCTGTGGTTAAAATGCTTCTGCTGAGGGTACTTTGGAATAGAAACCACCTCTTTTTATCTAGACTAAAAGGACAGTATTGTGTGGTTCCTGGTTCCTCCACAGAGGTTCTGTATAAAATAAAATTCCAAAAGAAGGCCCAATGGCAGTGGAAAAGTAGGATGTAGCATCACAACTCCTTCTGCAGGAATTTTCTCATTACTTCACAGAGTTATGAAGTTGGTCTGGCCAAGCTCTGTATCTCTCCAGCTGAATCCTATACATGAAATATTCTCCTACTTCTGGTAGTTTAGAAAGTAATTACCAGGCTATGGCCAGAGAAAATTCAGGGTAGATCTTCAAACTCTTCAACAATTTAACTGTGAATGGAGCAAATTAGATCTCTGTGGAGACCCCCTCAAGTTCCACTGATGTTCCATTTGCTTTAAAATATTGTTTGCAACTTTAGAGCTACAATAAGTCTGTAATAATTCACCTCAGCAGCCTCTCTCAGGAGATTTTAGCCCAAGTAGCTTGCCAGATTTCTTAAACATGCTTTACTGTATATAGACACTTCAGCTTTTTGTGTATTTCTGTTTCTTTGCCCATATGAACCACTCCTTAAAATGGTCTGTTTCCCTGGCACTGGGAATGAGACTGGAACAGCTTGTCCTGGCAACTGTTGCTAGTCTACAGTAATTGGATGTATTAAAAATAAAAACAACAACAAAACAATTGTTTTTCCTCATTCCTTCCCAGTAGAAATCAGTTAGTCACAGCCTTTATTTAGCACATGTGACATTTACCTAAGCAGAGGCAAGTGGTGAGCCAGTTCTGTGTACCAGGCCTGGGGAGCACAGATCTTACTCATGCTGCAGACTCTGTTCTGTTGTCCTGCTCGTCACCAAGGGTTCGTCATTATTCAGGATGTTTCTGGTAACAGGACAAACTGCTACAAGATCATTACTGCCATGAGTTTGAAAGGGATTGGAGAGAGGATTTACTCTTGGGGGTACCTTCCAGCAACACCCCATGCAAAGAGTTTTCCCTGGGCTTCATGTCAGGAGCACATCCCTGGCGCAAATTGTCACCTTCAGAGCTTCTTTTCTGCAGTCCATCAGATTCCTGTGTGCTCCTGCTCATGGGACGGTTCTTGCAATAAATTACACATTTGTGTCTCCATCTCGTGGTACCTTCTCTGTCTCCTACCTGTCCCCATCCCTGCAATCCTTATCTCCAGTCTCCAGGAAGAAGTGGGGGGTAATTTTATTTTCTTGAGAAGACATCTGATTTATGACATGTGGATTCTGTTGTCTTGGGGTGGCTGTTCAAAACAGGTCAAACTTTGGGGGGCGGTGTGGGATGTGTGAGGAAGGATAATCAGGAAAGGCTTGGTTATTTTATGTGTTGTTTCATTTTTCTTAAGGTAGCTGTAGTGGAAGTGGAGGCCTCTGAGGAGTTGTAGATTCAAACTGATTTCCCTTCTTGGACTGAGGTCACCTCAAGCTACATCACCCAGAGAGAAACACTTCACCACCTGGCATGCTGAAGACGACCTCTTGATATGATCTCTGAATAAAATGCAGTTTTGACACTGTAATAACCTGCTTCTAGTGATGTGCATTTGGGCAGTAGTATAGCTGGAGTCCAGATATCTGTCCTGCTACATGCCCTAATAACTGTGTGTTCTCCTTCCCTGCAGACTTCTCTCAGTGTTGTGACTCCAGCTCATCATTTTCTTTGCATTTGTTGACAGCATCTAAGAGAGAATGAGTCAACTGAAATGTGCAGTGCAACATCTGATTATTTTTTTCAAGGTGTCCCTTTGTTTCAATGGGAAATATCAGAAATAATTCTCAGTTTGTGCTAAATTAAATTGTTCTTTAGGTTTTGCCTCCATTCTTGTCACATCAGACTTAATTTCTCCCTCAGTTCTGACCAGCCTTTGTGTTGCTTGTGCATTGAGTGTTGCTTGTGTTTTGAGGGGTGGTTTCTGTCTGTCAACTGTCTAACTCAGAAAAAGGCTCTTTCTTTTCTCTGACAGCATCTTGAGTAAAAAATAATGCTCTCACATCTCAGTTTCATCTAGGCATCACCCTGCTTGTGCAAAGCGAGTTATTTGGTACGTACATTCACATGAGGATGTTCTTTAACTCTATCAGCTGGCATTTAATCATTGCTTAGATTGAAAAAATACAAAATTTTATTTTTTAAAAGATACATTGCTATACATAAAAGCCTCCCAGGGAGACTTTGAAGTTTGAAGATAATTATTTGGCAAGCAATGTGGGGTCTGCTGACATGGTTGGTTAAAGACCACATTGTGCTAATTTGCAGTTACACTAACAGAGATAAGAAGCCTGAACTAAAGAACTCAGTACAATCAGGGGCATGTAAATGGGAGCTATGCTAAGCCTGCTGGATCTCCTGAGGTTTTGGCTCTAGTTTAGAGTATTTCTTTATTTAATACCGCTCTGTTGAAAAGTGAGATGTGTTGAATGTTCCAGAGGAATGTGAAAGCTGGAAGACACTCAAGAAAATGTGATTTCCCTTTCATGCCTGATAAGAGATTCATCTATTGTTACCTGCTTTTCCTTTCCTGGATAATTACAGAAAATATGAATTTTATCTCCCATGTTAATACTATCTATCTAGTGTTAAAGACTTTACTGGATGAATTGATATGCTCTGAATTTTGCAAAAGCTCCACAAACAGAGATATAGGGCAGCAAATAACTGGCACCATTGGTCTTCTAGTTTGGCTTTAAAGAGAGTACCTTAAGATGAACTTTGGTTATTCCTGTAGGAGTAATTTAAAATACCTGCTCCATTTCTCTGGCAGATATTATTACCCCAGCAGCAGAGGCAGCAGAGAGGGTCATGTACCCTCTCTCTGCTACAGAGGTCATAGCCTGGTGTATTCACTGAAACTACAGTAAGACTTGGGTTTTGGGCAGTAACTCCTGGCTGTGTGGGCAGGCAGCTGAGAGTAATAACCACTTAAATTATTCCAGCTTATATTGCAAGAACTCATATAGAAGTATTCTGCATAATCTTGGGCCCATATTTTCTTAGGTGCATTTGCTGTCATGAGACTTTGTGTATAGTTTTCACCTACATACATGTGGCCATTGGTCTTCTCACCTGCACATGAAACCACCAGAATTAAATTGTCTTGTGTGCAGTGTGTGGCTATCCATCATGGTACTGATCACAGAAATGTCTTGATGCTTACAGAAGTCCTGTTCCTGTCTTTGTAAAGTGGCTGGTAATGGCACCATGTTCAGGTACCTGGCTGGGAGCCTTGAGATGGCAAATCAAAAGCCAGACATTTCTCTCACACCAGAGGTCCACAGCATGCCAGGCTTTGGACATGTCATGTAAACCCCTTGAGCTTTCCCTTCTCATCGAAAGCAAGATACTTCTTCTCCTCTCTGGTAGGACCTGGGAGCTGCTGTCTCAGTGGTTTTCACAAGGCCATGCCCACAAACCCCATCCCTGCCTTGTTGCAAGCCACCTAGCAGCTTTCCTGTATGCCTTGCATGGCATCTCTGCTGCCAGCTCCTGCTCAAGGTGGAGCTGCACTGCTCAGAAATCAGTTCAGTTATCAGCACCTGTGGAAAATATCTCATGGCATGGAGACACTGGATTAGAAGGCAATGGCTGCACAATGGCTGTGATGTTTGTGGGTTTAGGTTGGTTTGTTTGCGTTTTTTTGTTAGAGGGTAAGTGCTGTGTTATAATCCCTCACAATTAATATATACTTAATGGAGGCAATAAAAAGATTAATAAAGTTTGGAATTTTGGAATAATTATTTTGGAATAATTATTTAAAGACTGAAAGAAACAGTAGTGATCCCAGTCTAAGTGGGGACAAGAAAGAGCTATGGCAGTCCACATCCCTGATCACCAGCTCCTCCTCTGCTGGTCTAGTCCTTCATCAAAAGCTTTCAAATAGGCTTTCAAAGTCACATTGACCACAGTGAGCCACAGAATTCTCTCAATGGCTTTTACTTGTCCCCTTAATACTTGGCATTTTCTCAGGAACTTGAGATTTAATTGAGACCTACTTATTTTTCAAGTCTAAGTCAATTATTTCCATAGAATTTACATGTTTTTTAAAACTATTAATGACTAAACAGCTGTACTTGACATTTCTTTGGGGATGGAGGAGAAACTGACTAGTGGTTTTCCATAATAGATATATCTATTCAGGAAATGTCTGTTGGAAGCAGAACTTCAGGGTTTATCTTGGCATAGCCAAATTGCCACTTGGAAAGAATAGTTTCATTCATGGCTCTAGATTTTGTTGTTGCTAAGAGTTCTGTGCTTACTAAAGTGTAGTATACACATATAAGGGACAAAGGTACAGAATCAATGGAGTTGCAGATGAGATTTTGCAAACAGCTATCTGAATAAATAGTTAACATATGTCACTCTTCAGCCTCCACTCATGTTCACTTCCCTCAGCTGAAGCCACATAGGGACTATGGTGAATACAAGAAAATCTCAGCTAAATTGTAGTGATCAAGCTTGTAATCAAATTAATAAAAATACTGACCTCATTTATGACAGCTTGAGCACCATTATTCTCAGGCTGGCATCTGGAACTGGAGTTCCTTTTCAATACCTGACAACTGCAAGGACAATAACACCAGGAGTTTAACTCATAAATGGCACATCCTTTTTCTTCTGGATGACTTTTATCAACTTAGGTTTCTGTTTCAATTTTTCACCTCAGAAAATGAAGATGATTAACACAAACCAAGCCCATATTGAAACAGATGATGCTTGTCTTTTTCCCATATAATCTTCATCTGCCTCTGCCTTGAAATTTCTGTTTCTGTTTCCCTTCCTCAGCCCTGTAGAATCTGATAATGAATTTGGTTGAAGTCTTAAAAAAAGTGAAATACATTAAAAAAATCAGAAGAGTTTTTCTTGGATTGCATCCTTCAAATAAGGTCTGAAGCAATTTAAACAAAACATGAGGTTTTTTTTGTTCTTCCATTTAGGAAGATCAGTTATTAGTGGTTTATACACATGTAAGGAATTTACCTCACCTGAAATATAATTTCCACACTTATTCCTTCAATTTACATTGTTCATAACCATTTTATCTTTTATAATCTGTGGAATCATACCAACATTTTAAAATTATCTGTAAGTACAATCTGTAGTTCTGATTAAATATCATAATTGCTTGAAGTTTTCAGCCCACTTTTGAATTACTTCATGAGCAGATTGGAAATGTTCCTGTTAATAAAAACTCAGGGTCTGCACTTTTTCTTAATAACAATGATTTTACAAATATTATTGACTTTCTTGAAAGAAAAAGAATCTGAGCAATAGATCTGGCATTGAAGTCACTTTCCTTTATACCTCTTTCTCCCAAAATCTCATTCATCTGGGTTCTACCCAGAAACTGTTTGTAGGGACTTGTGGATATAGTTTCGGCATGGGGTATGTGTGGATTTGCAATGAAACTGTGGATGTAGAGGTAGGTCTCTGGTGCCTACCAGCATTTCAGAGGTACTGTCTCAAGGATACGGTTTAGGGTGGACTTGGCAGTGCTGGGTTGATGGCTGTGCTCAATGATCTCACAGGTCTTTTCCAGCTCATGGCTCTGTGATTCTAGGGATTGCTGTAGACCACCTGCTCTGGTTTTCAGGGCAGGTCTGAAATGTCTCTGCTGCACAGGGGCTGAGTGTTCACAAAGCAAACTTGCTTTCTAATTTTCTTGCTTGCTAGCAAACTGGCTCTTGAGAATCAGTTAATGATAGATTGTATATCTGAAGTTGGCACTGCATTGTGGATTGCAGCCATAGCATTAAGAGTCTTTAAAGGTTGAGTGGCTATTACTGACCTATAAAACATTATTGCATAGCAATTTATTCCACAAAACCAAAACGATACAAGCAGAAACTGTATTCATTACATAAACAGCAGCCTTCCACAAACAGGATTGAAATTCTATAAGCAGCACACATGTAGGAATGAGAATTTTATAAAACAAACCATGAAAGGAACAAACTGTTACAGTCTGATGTAATTTCAGTAACTTTGTAGTGGGGAATTTCCACCCACTATGTGTGAAAGAAAAAGTACACAAAGTCCTGCACACTCATTATGTTTTTACTTCTTTGATAGTGGCAAGCATATTAGCGGGTGAAATGATGGCTTGGTGTCCTTCTGGTACTCCTTGACCATTCACAGACAGACACTGCTTCCCAAAGTTAGGAAAAATAAACTTTGTATTTTGATAATTAATATGATTTCTAATTGGAAGAAAACTGACACTTTAATTAAAAAAAGACCCACAAATACTGAACAATTATTTTATTGAGGTGTTTTTTTTCCGTTAGCACTAAAAAGTTCATTGGGAGGAAGATTGCATGATAGCTTACAGTTGATTTCTTTCAGACATCAGTAATGGAAACTTTTCTTTTGAATATAATTACATATGTGAACAATCAGGGAAATCTGCCAAAGGTTTCACTGCTGTGAAGTTAATCTTTCATCTTTTCAAATATTTATTTATAAATGTTTTCAAAGATTTATTTATAGTCCCAGATCAGTTACAGGAAGAACAACAGCAGCTGTGGTCTCAATGTCTGCATTAATTACTAGAAAAGTATACATATGTGTATATATATATATATACATACATACATACACACATATATATACACATATATGTATATGTACATCTACAAACACACATAACAGTATTTCAGACATACAACAGAAACTCCTGTATTGCTAAAACTAAAATCAAGCTCATAGGTTCCATTCCCAGTTTTGAACCATTTTTGTGTTATGTTGTGAATTTTATTGACTTATTATGTTCAGGCACTGCTTGTCATTCAAATTTTTGTTACTCATACAAACAAGTCTGAGTGTCAGATATTGGAAGGTCATTTTTTGGCACTCCACTTCTGGAAAGATGTGAACAAGTTGGAAAGAATCTGGAGGAAAGTAACAGAAATGAGTAGAGATCCAGAAAACATAAGCCATGTGAAAAGGTTGAAGGCTGTTTAGTCTAGACAGGAGCAGAGAGAGGGTGAAAATTTTAACACTTCTCCTATATCTAATAAGCAGCTTTACTTATCTATTTCCAAGCTGATGGTGATAAAGCAAGAAGGAATGATCTTAAACTGTGCTGAGAGACAGATGAGATGCTAGGAAATACACTGTAATGGTATGGCGAGACAAGCCCTGGAAGAGTGCTGGAAATTTGATCATCTGGAGATTTGAAAGAGCAGGTTAGAAAAATGTCAGCCAAGAAGCTTTGGAAGGGGGGTAGCGGAAGGAATGAAAGGGTTGAACTAGGCAATCTTTTGACAATCTTTTGAAAATTCCTTGTTTCTGGACTACATTGCTTCATATCCTGGACTGTTATAATACCTTTGCTACCTTTCCAGGCATTCAAGATAGCCTGGAGACAGATGCCATTTTCCAGATCAAAATGAACCAGTGGAAAACGTTACCATGTTGTTGCATGCAATGGGAGCATGCCATTTCTTTGTTCTGTCATTCCAGTCAGCTACCAGAATGGCTTAGGTGAACCCTCCAAAACCATTTCAGTAAAAACATCTAAATTACTAAAGACTTTTTTGAAGTGTGTATGCTATCTCATTTGACTAAGCAGCAGCTGTCAGTAGTTCTCCAGCAAGATCAGTGGTAAGGAGGAGGTGAGTCTGGGCTATTTGACTCAGCACAGTTTCTTCCTCCCTTTTAAGACTTTGCAGACATTACTCATAATTTTCCCTACTAACCTTGGTGCTTTCCCACCTGCCATCCTTTCTTAAAGGAACAAATATCTTTCCCATCTTTGGAAGTGCTCAAGGCCAGGTTGGGTGGGATTTTGAGCTACCTGGTCTAGTGGAGGGTGTCCTTGCCCATGTCATGGGTGTTGGAACTGGTTGATCTTTTAAGGCCCCTTCCAACCCAACCCATTCCATTCTATCATTCATGCATCATGGGTTGTACCTCTAAGATCTTTTACCAGACATAAGGTGAATATATGTAAGGATAAGTTACAGTCAGTGCAAGACTGGCGTTGGAGTCTCAGAAAAAATGGGCAAAGTAGATAATGTTTAATCATTGTTTCAAGTATCATGTCTGTTTTGATATATTGCCTTTCTGGCAAACTGGGTGCATCCTTCAGGAACTGCCAGCATGAAGCTAAGGCATTACTCACTACAAAATCAGTCCAAGAAGTTATAGTGGCAACTGGCATGGCGTCCTGTTCTCAACAGCCTGTTAATGTTTGCAGGGTAATTTGGACATCTCAGCTCTTTGCTATCTGAAACTCAGGATATAACTTTAGATTCTGCAGAAGAATACAGAAATTATTAAGACATTGATCAAATAGTATTCCTCAGTCTTACTCTGAGGCCTCAAAAGGGTGTAGAGGTTGTGCACTTCCCCTTTTGATGCCTGTATTTGGGTCAGACCATTAGGCCATGCCAGGTACCTGGTCCTGCTCTTCAGCAGTCTCAGATTGGAGAGGGTTCAAGTGCCTATGAGCTAGGCAAAAAGCCACAGCACCTGGCTGTGAGGGGACACTGTTGATATTGCCCTCTCCACAACCTCTTGCTACTTCTGGCAAGATAAGAGTCCTCACCTCCTCTAGTTTTCACACAAAGGTAAAGGAAATATTTGGAAATGTGAATTTTGAGGAAGAAAACTGAACAAGCTGTATTCATACCAGAATACAAGACAAAAAACTTTACCAAAAACCAGTGGATGTCTTAGCAGTGTCCAGACTGTGGCGTACTCATTTAAACCATTTCCTTCTCTGGCCTCAGTGGAGGAAGCAATATTTTGCAGGACGGGAGGTAAGATGCTGATGAAAGATTTCGAAGGGATTGTATCTTAGTTAATGGATGTGTCTTTTTAGAGACTATCTAAAAGAGAGTGGGGCAGAGCTGTGTTCTTGACAAGAATAATCTTTGTACTGCACAGATATTTTGTTAAGGGTCTCATGAAAGTAGGGTTTAGCAATTGTTCAGTAATATATTGCAGACTGATAAACCTGAATTTGTAAGTTCTAAAAGGTTTAAATAAACCCCAAATTTTCTTCCAGTTTTTTAGACTTTGCATCCATCTGCCACATCTCTTGTTCTACCTTGCATTTTTGGACCCTCTAAAAATCCCAGGTGTGTATAAGCATGACTCACACAACCTCCATCTGCTCTGTGATCCATGTAGGGCATCAGCATCTTATATCACTGTCATGGAGCCAAGGGGCTCCCTTGGAACTAAACATGCTTTTTGTATGGGCATAATGCCATCTTTACAGGATACTGCCATCTAAAGATTTTATTGTGTTTCCATATAACTGTTTGGATGATGCAGAGGGGTATTAAGCTTTGTGTCCTTATAAAAAAAACAGTAATGTAATGGAAGATGAAAACGGGTTCCAAAAAGCCAAACTTTTTATGAGAGATCCTCATGATTTAGAATTGCTATGGAACATAGCACGATCCTGATCATTTTTATTTAAAGAATTAAATTTGCTATTTTTCTCCATGTTATTTTTGATCCTATATTTTATGAAGGTACTTTGTTAATTTTCCAAGAGACACTGTACAAAGTTCCACCCCTAGGTGTTGGCTATCTGCTTCTAATAGCAACTGCATGCAAAGTTGCATTTCATCCAGACTAGAGCTTGAAATCCCTGCCAGATACTGCATAACACTAATGAAGGTCAATGCAGTTTGTTCAGAAATAGCTCTAAAAATGGAAGATAGTTCTAGTTTATAAATCCTCAGTTCACATGCTTACCTACAGTTTATAAATTTACTTACATTAATCTAAGGGAATTTATCAAGACATTTAAAATTATATCCACTGTTTCTTTTAAATAGCTCCTTCCGTATGTAAAGAAGTTCTGGAAACACTGTGTGACAAGACAGAACTTACAAATCAATGGAAAAATGTGTGTGGCAGGGGAAATTAGTAAAGCTAGTATTCAGAAATAAATTATTTTGCATGTCTACTGGTCAGAATAGAAACACCTACCAGAGCAAACCTCACTACCTAGAAACAGTTTCAGCTAAAATATTTCAGCAACACAGCCAAGGAGTAAGTGACTTCAGAAAATAAGAAATAACTTGTTATGCTCAGGAAAGGCAGCTCCTTTACTTGAAAGAATTAAATAACCTTTCACTTGCATAAAACTTTAACATGGAAAGAGGCTTGTAGTTATTGTACAGGCATGTTTTGTATGACAAGCAGCCTTCTCCCAGCTGCAGTGTTGAGGGCAGGGAGGGGGAATAATTGCAGCATTCCTTGTAGTGTCACCATTCACACTTCAAACGGGACATATATGGGAACAAGAATAACACTGGTGCTCTTCTGAATGTATACTAGAAAGCACCAAAGTGGATATAATTTATCCCTATGGCATCCAGATGCTGTGGAAACCAATCTCATATAAGCCAGGATGTTTCTTTTATGATTTAAATTCTGTTTCTTCTGGCCCACATGAAGCATATGAATACCACCAAGGGAGAATTCACATATAAACTACCAAACACTTCTCAGCAATTTCAAACCTTTTCTGAAGTGACAGTAATATTTATATGATCCCTGTATACATTTTCAATCCTTTAGATGCTTCAAGAAGAAACAGAAAACTCTTTTATGTAAAACTTTATGTAAAGCTTTGTCTATGACATTGTACACAAAACCAGATTGCATTGTGCTTCCACTGAATGGAGAAATGGCCAGGACAGAGGGTAGAATGAAGATATTATTTTCCAACAGAGTGATTAATTAGAAGGCTCTAAAAGTCCTTTAAGTCTTCCTTAACAGTTTAAACAACCTTTTATTATCTCATTTTTACCATGGTTCTCAATATGGAAAAGTAGATAGTTTATATACTAAAGGGTATAGGTACTTGTGTTGTTGGAACTCTACTTGAGGAGCAAAGTTTAATTTACTTTTTTTTTAAAAAAAAAGAGAGTGGCTGCATTGAAGACTGAATTTTTTGTAATACACTTAGAGTTTATTGAGCACCAGCTGGAGATTTGATCAACTTTCTGGTATTTTTTCAGATGCAAATTAACCAAGAATCTCAGTCCTCCCATAAAGTTTGTGTGGCTGAGTTCTGTTGGCTAGCTTAGCGTTGCAGAAGACAGACATTATCTCTCAATCACTCACTCACCATTTTCCAGCTGTGTCCTTCAGCTTCTTCACAAATCTATAATTAATCTTACTGTGTTGAAGCTTAGAAAACTGTCTCCTATAAAAGCGTTTCTTATTACAGATGACTAATCCTTGCCATCTCTGCCTTCCTGCTATGGAGAACTTCATAAAATGGTAAAATTTTTTTGGGTAGGAAGGAACCTTTAAGATATCTACTTCCAGCCCCCTGACAGGTTGCTCAGAGACCCATTCAACCTGGTCCTGAACCCTTTTAGGCATGGGGCATCCACCACCTCTCTGGGCAACCTATTATTATGTCTCACTGTCAGAGTAAAGATTTTCTTCCTAATATCTAATCTAAACACCCACTCTTTCAGTCTGAAGCCATTCCTTCTAGTCCCATCACTACATGTCTGTAGACAACCCCTCTTCAGTTTTCCTGTAGACCTTCTTTAGGTACTGGAAGGCTGCTATAAGGCCACCCCAGAGTCTTCTGTTTTCCAGGCTGAAAAAGCCCAATTGTGTTAATCTTCGTTTATAGGAGAGATGCTCCATCTATCCAATCATCTTGGTGGGCCTCCTCTGGACTCATTCTCCCAGGTTAACCTCCTACCTGTGCTGGGGACTGCAGAGCTCCATGCTGTACTTCAGGCAGTGTCTCATGGGAGTGGAGTAGAGGGGCAGAATCACCTCCTCTGAGTGTAGCTTCCCCTGGTACTGCCTGTATTATGTCTCAATGCTGCAACATTTGCCTTCACGAGTATTCTGTTCTTTCACTACCTACAACAGCTGCATGGATGGCAGTGGTTTGTGTGTGCATGTATGTTTGAGTGTGTATAAATACCTGGGCAAAAAAGTGACTGCCATGCTTAATGCTCTAGAACACTTTAACAATGATAGCTGCATATTTATTTTCTTTGAGGTTGATCAACAGCTATTGGCAAGGTGTAGGGATGGATTGCTTCTGTCAGCCCAGATGGTGCTCAAAGTAGAGTTTATTCAATGATATTTAAAAAATATTTACACAAATGTTTTCTTACAAGTTCTGAGAATAACATTCTGTGTTGACTACAATACATGCTTTGCCTTCAAAGGCTGTTTTTGGAAAAGGCCGCTCTTCTTTCCTTTTCCTTTCCTATCATCCTTAGCAGCTTGCTGGAAGTTCTTTCCCCAAGGAGGAGGAGCAGAAGAGAGCATGGGCCCAAGGCTGGCTGCTCCAGTTTGCACTGAAGCAGCTGATGGCAGTGAATTGACATTAGGATGCCAAAGTGGTTTTCTGCAGAGCTTGTTCTGTGACACTGTTGGTGACCACCAGCAGAAAAAAAGGCAGGTACAGAACAGAGGAGCCCCAAGGCACCCTTAGTCACTTGAGCAGTGACCAGTGACTGTGATCACCTGTCAGAGCAGCCGTAGCCAGAGCTGCCAGTGGAGATGTATCTGGGCAGGCTTTGGAGGAGCTGCCTTGGACACAGCCTGACAAACAGCCCAGGGTCAGTGCAGGCTGCACTTGCAGTTATTTATTCAGCTTCTCCCATGGTTTGCACTACCCAGGCTGAGCTGTGCTGCCTTAGCTACCCAGTAACATCACTCCTGTGAGTTTAAAGTTAGACTGGGCTTGTGAGCACAAGTTCCAGCCATGGCTCTGCACAAACAGTCCAGCTCTGCCCTTATTTGTTTGTTTCAATTCCCCAATGGGATCTTCAGGCACTGCTGCAATAGAAATAATAATGAATAATTAATAACTTCTGCTGATTCACTTGGAAATTATTTACCATGCAGTTGATGTTTATTAGTGCAGAGTAGGTGATGCAACAAAAGACAGCAAACAAAATGAACTGTGGACTGTTTTGCTTCAATTTATTGTACATTTTCTTCTGGGGATATTTATGTCTTAAAATGAAAGCAAATTATGTGCATTTGTGGTTGGAAAGATTCCCCTTGCTTCCAAACATCTTTTGAAAGTAGCTTTGTTTATTACTCCTGGTATTATTTAACTATTAATACAATGCTGATAAAGTGTCTGGAGAGAGGTGATTTTTTTTCAAAAACAGAGTTATGAGACGTCAGAACTGGGTATGTTCTGTCCTTCTGTTAATATTTCTATGTTCTTTTGGCATAAATTCATGTCAGCCTCCATCTTTGAGCCCAAAACAGCTAGATGGAGCTCTTTGCTCTCTAATTAAGAGGAAACCATCTTAAAGAACTAATTTAAAATCTTTGGACCAATCTGCCAATGAAAATATTTTCATTTTTTAAAATAAGATAGCTCTGAGTAAGAGCTATGTAGGAAGGTTTTGCAAGATTAGACCCAAAGGCTTAAACTGCAAAGATGTTAATAATGAGCATGGGAACAGAGCTGGTTCTGCAGTGCATGGACTGGCAAAAAAATAAAAATGAAATGAAACAGAATAAAATATAACTCAAAGGTTTCTTGTCAAGCAGTAATTCTGTCATACAGACATAGAGATACAAATATTGAATCAGATGATATAATGATCTTTCTCTGTCTCTGACTCAACGAACCCAGAGAGATGCCAAGTGTATTCATTAGTGAAGATCGCCAAGGTGCTGCTTGTGAGAGGTTGCATTGAAAGAAGCCAGGTCCTGTGATCTAAAATACCATGGCTAAGAGAAGACTAAACATTATATTCAAAATCTACAAAACAAGGCAGCAGTCTTATAGCTGGTCTTGCTAGGTTAAGAAAATCTACCCTAGTGTGGATATCTTTCCTTCTGTCAACCCTCAGGAAATAAAGATAAATTAAAATGGAGAACTATTTGCTTTAAAAATATTCACAGCAAAGATACTCACAATTTACATATGTATTATTTGTTACCACATTTTGGAAAAGGTAACTAATAAACATAGATATGAGGATGTTTATTCTTTGCTTTTCTTTGCAATACACACAGTTGTGCCGATTTTACATTAAAACCTCTTAGAATCGGTGGAAGATTTTCCCGCTGGTAGGAGAAGCTAAAAATAAACTATATCATATAATTGCTTTCACAAACCACTAATCAAACTCCACTCCTGAAACTGTGCTTCTGCCAGTTACTAAGGCATCCTGGTTATTACAGACACTCAACAGAGCTGTCTGCTTCTGCTTTGGTCTCCCCTTCCTGGTCTATCCACACCGTGAGCAAGCAGAGGGAGCAGAGCTGCAGTGACACTGTGGCACCCACGCATCACCTCCACTCCAGAGCACACAGGCATTTTCCAGAGGCTGCCTGGACCTCCTGCTCATTATGCTGTTCCTTTAGGAAGGGCCACTCTATGACCTGGACTGGTCTTCCTGGGCAGGCAAAGGATGCTGGAAACACTCGCTTCCCTAAAGTACCTCCATTGCCATGGCCCAGGATGGAAGACTCCAAAGCAGGCTTTGGGATTTTCTCAGCTGTACATGGCACTGTGGACCTGAAGGAGTCTGCCTGAGCTGTATAATTCAGTCTCATGATAATACAGTCAGTCACAACTTTTGTTCCTCTTCGCCTGTCCAACTCCAGCCAGCAAAAGTTTTTGTTTCACTGCCACACAGGAAAGCTGCTACAGGTTCTCACTGCAAGATTAGAAACTTTCTACTCTCCCAATATAACTTACTGCTAGCCTACTTTATCTCATACAAGTATACCTGAAAGCTTAACTAGATCCTCCCTGATGCTAATGGAATAGAGTCATGCTGTGGCTGCATTAACAAATGAACTGCAGTCATACAGCTGCATTGGTAAGCAAAAGCAGTCATTGATGACACTCTTGTGTTATGTCCCTCACAGGCACTTTGGAATCATATCACATGAGATATGATTTCTTTCAGTTTAATGCCTCCACTGCATGTGTGATTCAAAGTTTTCCAAAGGAAATCTGTGCTTCAGACCTTTTCTTCCTAGATCTTGAGTTCCTTTAGGAAGGGCCATTCTGTCTGCCTGCCTCATGCAGATAAATGCCACTACTTACAGCAGTTTCCTCCTAGTATTATCCATCTAACATCAAGCATATGAAAATATCACCTCTCTTCCTGCTCATGCTGTGCAAGACACCACCTACACCTCGGTTCACTTCCCTCCTCATAGCCTGCACAGCACCTGCTGCTCTGTGCTGCAGTCACAGAGTGAATCCTGTGGATTCAGCAGGTGTCCCAGCAGGACAGCAACCAGAAACTGACACTAGCATGCCCAGATTTCTGTCTCATGATTTTGCCCAGGCTTGATTGATGCTGAATTAAGACTCCTGGGACTGCATCACCATTGGGATGATCAGTAGCAGGTATGATATTTTCCACTGCACCAAGAATCTCTCCTGTGAGCTGGCTTCAGTGTCTTGTTATCCTGACATTAATTTTGCAATCTGATATCTGTATTCAGAAAAGCAACTGTAACCCTAAGGACCTTTACAAACTTCACAGCCTGGTCTGTGCCTAATAGGCCTGGGATGGACAAGTCCACCATAGGCAGGGTGCAGTGAATCTCTCCAAGACCATTCTCCACAGCTGCTTCCTACACCCAGAGCAAACAACCAACATAAACAGAATCACTGAGACCTTTCCCATTCAGGGCCTGCATTAGTGTTTGTGTTGTGGGAGAGAGGGACAGGGCCCTTCTTCCTCCCCCTGCTTCCCAGCGCATGGAAGCTGTGACCCCCTAAGCTGCAAGGCCTGCCACCACTTGTTCAGGCCAAAAGCAGGCCAAGATGCCTCGACAGAGCTTGCCAAAAGGAATGAGGCTACTCATGCCTTCTGCAGCTCTGGCCATGCAGTCTATGGGGTGCAGGAACCATCTTTTCAAGCTGCACAAGGATCATTCAGGCACTCAAGCCTGGTGGCAATGCTGCTCATGCATGCAGGACTGGATTATGAGTCTGTGCTAAGGACTGCAATGTCAAATATGACACACTTCTCACTCTGTGTGCAAGTCATGCAGCACACTGCAAGGTGGAGGGCCACACAAGGCAGCCTTGATGACAGTGCCCTCCAAATTATGGGTGCCTGCTGTGTCCTGCAGGACTGTGGGAGAACAGATTTTGCACTGAAATGCTGAGGAATAGTTTCTGCAGTAAAACTGAAAAATCTGCAGCACCCTGCACATGAAACACCTATGTGACATGTATGCAAATGATGTTATCTGTTCCTTCATGGATGCAGAACATCTTACTCTTACATGTAAGAGTATGATGCTTACAGATGCTTACATGTCCCCATCTTTTCCAGAAATTAAACTTCATACTGGAAATAATAAAGATTAAAAAAGAAAAAAATCTCCAAGTGTCCTTTAGGTCTGCTTAGTCCTCACTCTTCCTCTGGAAGAGGCTATAGTGGATTTTTGTAGCCCTAGTGTTGAGTTTCAGTTTCTCAGCCCCTCAATACACTAGTCCTTTTCATCAAAGATGGTTACTCTAGTTAAATCTTCTCTAGCTTTCTGTCTCCCATGGCTTTTTCTGTGCATCAGTATGTGCTTTGATTCAGTAAGTCTCAGGAAACCACCCTCACTCTCCTGAGATGAGTCTCCTGCCCTCACAGGTCTTTCCTGGAGTAGCTGCTCTGGGGGACGTAGCAGCCAGAATATACATGGGATTCAGCTGAAAAGGATGGTGTGTGGGTGTGTTTTTTGATGCTTAACAAAGATCTGACAGGAGAAGAGAGCCTTGAGGGTGGATTGCTTGCATGTGGCACTGCAGGGAGCTGGCAACAACACAGTGGTGGGAGAGAAGCTTGTTGAAGGTTCTGTTAGCTGAAACTGCTTGGGGATGGGACAATCAATAAATGTTGCAGTAGTAGATCTAGCTGGTCCTGAGCAGTGGGAAAGGATTGCTCAGCAGGAAGATTCTCCTCCAATGTCAGACAAAACTCTGTCTGACTTCTCCTTCATTCTTTACAAATTTTAGGAAAAGAACCTCCCATATTTTCTGTGCCTTGGCTATTGACTCAAATGTTTGATTCACAGAGACTGTGAATCTTCCAGCCCTTCCAGCCTCACAAATTGCCCCAGTTCCTTGTCCCAGAGTGACTTAAAGCTGGAGTCCCAGATTTGTGTGCTGGCCCTGATACTCATGAACTCTCAGGGGCCAAGCTTTCCACAATGACACAGTTTTTCAAGGAACCACTATACCCTTCCCGTGCTAGGAGGGGCCATCAACACCTACAACCCACAGACCCTTCTCAGGCACCTTGCTCTTATCCTATGGAAAAAAATAAAAGATGGCACAGGCTAGGACGACTCTGAGCTTCAGCACAAGGTGAAATACATGTATCTAAGCAGAAATGGGTTAGCATGGGTGACCATCTTCTGAGCTGACAGGCCTCATCCCCTCTAAGGAGATCAGTGAGGTAGGGAAATTGGTGGGAAAATCCACATGGCCAAGAAAGAACTACTTATGAGCAAGGACACAGAAAGAAAGACCAGGAAGAGATGCAGGGAGTGGGAAAAAAGACCCAATCCCTGCCACTTGTCAATTGTAAAACAGCTCAGTGAGGACAATGTTGGTTAAAACTGGTAAACATGGCCAAACAAAGATGGCAACACAGTGCCTGTTGGAAAGAGGCAAGTGGACACTGTGCTGTCCAGAGCTTTTCCTCTCTCCACCAGGCTGTCTACCTGACACTGCTGGATGTGGGTTCCTCTCTAAGTCCCTTTCTCCTCCTTATTCTCTTCCCAGAAACCTGAGCTTGAAGGCTCTGAAGGAAGGTGAAGGAGATGCTGTTGTTGTCACTGCTCCTGCTCCTGAGATTCTGGTCCTTTTAATGGAGTGTGGAAGAAAGATGGAGAGGAGTGGTAGCCAGCTGCTACCCCAGTGACATCTTTGTGTTGTAAATACAGGGAAGCCTTTCAGGATGTGCTTTTCTGTCTCATGACTGAGGGCAGAAGTGGGAGCAGTAGTGTTATTGTGAATGGTACCATATCTACATCTTCAGGTGATAATCCAGTGCCTGCAGGAAAGGACCAAGCAGGAGTGTCAGTTTTCAGTAAGCTAAGAAGGAGGAATCACCATAGAGTGCTCTATGCACAGCTTTCCAGGAGGTGTAGACTGAGCTAGGTGCTCCTGCTGAGTGGAATTGGATGAAAAGTTTTGCATGTAGAGACAGTTGCTGCATGAAAAAATACTCTGGCATATTTCAGACCTTGAAGAATAATTTGCAAAGTGGTCAGATCACCAATGCAGGAAACCACAGCTACAAATACACACCTGTAATACAGTTGCTAGAGATTCACCCCTTCTCTTCCCAGCATGGAGATGTGAGTATGAAACTGTACCCATGCTCCAATTAACCTGGACAGAAGGTGACTATTGCAATTTATGGTGAGAGTGGCCAAAGCAGAAGCTCCTCTGAATGTCCTCACACACTTGCGTGCCTCCTGCAAGGTTTAGGTGCGGGCCCTGGAGGTCAGCACCGGCCTGGTGGCCCTGGGACACAGGGCTATGGAGGTTCAAACAAGCACCAACTTTGTGGTGGACTCCCAGTCACAGAACTTTTAAATATGTCTGTGATGGACACAGGCCTTCCCCTGTCCTGACAGTGTGGTTGTTTCCTTCAGAAAAACCATCTTTCTCTTCTCAAATTTCAAGCAACACTGCTAGCAACCTGCTGATACTGCCCCAATGTTATTCAACTATCCAAGAAAGTTTCCCCCTCTTCATCTCACAGTTTGATGAAAGATGTCATTTCATCAAGTGTCTGTAAATCTTCCAGGAGAATGGGCAGGTGTCTGATGCTTTGACACACAAACAAAGATTGCAAGCTGGAAAAGGAAACTGTGGCAGGGTTGGACTAGTCACCAGAAGGAAAGGTAGCAGGCCCAGGGTTGCTTCTGTAGAAGATGAAATGTCCTTGCAAAAATAGCTGAGGCATAACAGTTGTTGATAAATAGAAAGGCAGAGATGACACTTGTTCATTTGAATGTTAGAAGAGATGCTTTATGGGACCTGTGGAAGAGTCAGAAGCCTCCTCACAGCACAGATATTTTATGTAACACCTAGTGGCAATGTGGCCCACACCCTGGCTCAAAACCCACTGTCTCCATGGAGCACTGGAACACTTTTGAAATGATAATTTCATTTTAGTTTCCTCCAAGGGGAATTTAACTTGTGGACACCAAAATCACACTGAACCACAATGCTGGAGCTGAGGCAAACAGGGAGGTCTCTTCAAAACTGCACAACTGTTTCCAGCCCCAGTGTCCATGTAGAATTCTTTCCTCACTCTTTGGAGGACAAGGGGAGACAAGCTAAGATTTTTACGTCAGTGTTCTGGCCTTGTAGCTGAGATGTAACACTGTAGATTGATGCAATATATACAGTGTCCCTCATCTACTTTCTGTGTTCACTGTTTCTTCTGAGGAATTTGAGTGTAGGGATTCTTTTTAGCATCTGACTCACACCAATATAGAAGTTGGTATATGGACGTGGGAACTTGGGAGCACCCATAGGTCAATAATGAGGACATGACTGGTAGGCTGCCTCCCCTGAACACACAGTGCTACACAAAGCTGGATGAATTCTACTGTGTCCAAAAAGGCCAAGTTTGATGTCAAACCCTTATTCTTATTTCTATGAAGAGGGTCTTTTTTATTGTTATTTGGCAGTAAACAATCCAAGAAGATGTCTCCCAAAAGTCCTATAGTGTGGAAAAGCTTGAACCAAGGTAATCTAAGTAATTTGAGACAGTAAACTTATCCCATTGGACCTATGTACTTTTTAAAATTTCTCAGTTTCAATGATGCTTTTGGAACTGAACAAAATGGAAAAAAAAATGAACTGTATTTTTTTATTTCACCAAAGCAGAAGAAAGAGCTCTAGTTTAAATCAACTCTGCTACCTCTGTTTAGGAAACACATGTTAAAAGCAAATCTTTCAGCTAGAATTATAATTAATATATAATGAAATTAAAACTTTCCAATGTAGTGTCTGGCATTTCCTCTTTACTACTTCATGTCTTCCAGTTGGATTAGCATCAAAGAATCATCACAAGATGTTTGCCTGAGGTTCAGCTGCATGATCACATCAAACTTTTTTCTTCACACCTGAGGGATTATCTCAGAGTTAAGAGTTTTATCTACTTCAACTATTAAGCACAAATATTCAAGCTTAATATATCTTTTTACACTTATTGTGTGATGATCAATAGGAGATTTTTGTTTGATTTTGCTCTTTTGATAGATTAGTTTGGAAACAAGGTACTCCAATATTTCAAGATGAATAATTGCTGAGATTTTGCAGAGTATGAGGCACTAAAATGTCCTGAAATGCCTTGCCTGACAAATATATTTACAATCAGACTTGTTTAATCCTTAACTGTTCATCAAGTCCCATTTATATGTAGGTGAGAAGAATCTTCAGGCTGACAAAAGGCTGACAGGAAACCAGATAGTCAGATATTTGGATAAAATAAGGAGGTATTATCCAGGCCTGAGTGATACTCTGCAAAACAAGGAAGAGTAAATGCCAGTTCAGAGTTCAGAAGGGCAGATGAGAAATAGTATTGCATGCTGCCTTCTCTTTCCCCTGTTAACAGCAGTACCTGGGGTGAAGAGTCCTCTGATAGCCACGGGCCTTGCAGGAAGCTGCTGGCAAAGTCCAGCCACACATGCACTGAGGCAAACGAGGTTCAATTACTCCACCTAGGACACAGAGAAGTAATTTCTGGCATGCAGGCACTGCTGATTGATTGGCAGAACCATAGGAGAGATAAATCAAAGCAAAACCAGGTTTGAACTCCTTGTGCTATCAGTGCCCTGCTGTGATGGTCAGTCATCTTTGTGCCCTTGTTTTCTTCTTCTCCCATTTTGAACAGGTTAAGGAGCACAATCCCAGTATTGCTCAGAAGCTGCCTACTACCTGCTCTTCCCTGAGCACCACCCTGTCATGTTGTACCACAGCTCTGGGGGAAGCCACTAGCTTCCAATGGCAGTGGGTATTCCTGTTATTAATTAGTGAATAAGAAATTGAGCTCTGCTTGATTTGGATTCCTGTAGCTTATCTGCATTAAGTCATGTGCTTAGAAATAATCTGCTCATCTTCCTTCTCTTTCTCCTATTGTTTGCAGCAGTCATTTATTTCCTATGCTGAAATGTAGGATGTCATCAGATGTCTATGAAATGGAAGCAAGCCTGTCCATAGAGGGATATTCTACATAAACAGATGCTTCTCTGAGGTGTGGGAGTTTACTGACATAACCATTTGTGCAGCTGAACCTCCTCTGATTCCTTTCAGACCCCTTATCAAACACAATGTCCTTCAAGGGTGAGACTACTTCTGAATTTATAGTTGAATATTATCCATTTCTCATTTATTGTCTCAGAAAACCTGCTTGGGGATAAGGTGAGGAAAACAAATGGTGAAGATACTATACTACAGAGAAATCAGAGAGATTTAAAAAAGTTGTCAGATTAAAATGAGTCATTTTTTAAGAGGCAGCAACCAATATCTTATACTTCAGGGAGAGCCATGTGCAATGTCCACAGAGATGGTTTCTAATGCTCTTCATGGTATTCTTTCCTGATCCAGCAGTAATTCAAAAAGTTTTCTGTCCTTGTGTATACCTGTAAAATGAGTTCTAGGATGGATTAGGAAATTCTAAAATAGAACACAGGAAGTCATTAGGATTAACCTTTGTGGTGATGATGTCAAAAAGTCAACTGTGAAAAGTCATTGATCATTCCTTGATTGTTTATGAAAATTAATACATTTGCACTGTTAAGGAAACTATTCCTTAATTTGCTTTTCTTCCTTCTATGATATCCACTCCCTTAAACAAGGGATCTAGTCAGGGCAGAGAGGGGAGGTAGGAAGAGAGAGGAAATGTCTAGTGGAAAGGTATGGCTGTGCAGGTTGGCAGGCAGATTAGCCAGGTGATGAACGATACTCAGGAATGTTTGCACACTGTGCCTCATTAATTGCTCTCCATGAAGTAGTGAACTAAGGAAGGAAAGGCTGATTTTATTTTAATCTGAGTTGCTCACACGACCAAAGTTTCATTTCATCAGACAGTTTCACTTGTATGGCTCAACTCCCTATAATTCTATCAGTGAATAGTAAAATTTTTTGCTGCTTTTTATGTATCTTATACATTTTGCTATTCATGTTTTTGAATAGTAGTGTAAGTTCATGGATGCAAAAGGAAAACAAAGCATGCTTTTTATCCTTGAATCATGCTAGAGTGCAGTACAAAATACTGTCCATGTTGTAAAATAAAAGCATATCAGAGTAAATTATTAGAGTACAAATTCAAGCACAACTTCCCTTTACTCAATTCAAGTCTTATGGAAGATCCAATATAAAACTTGGAAACCTGGACTCTGACACTATTTTAATCCTAATGAAGGACAAAACTGAAGGCTTCAGCAGGGCACAATGCAGAAGTCAATGGTGGGCAAAGTTGTATTTCCAGGGTACAGCTGTGGCAGGCTATAGACAAATGTACGAGTGCACAGGTACTTATATGATCTTTAATAATATTTTTTTTCATGCCAAGGCCAGACTTTTTCCCAATCCCTGTGCCACTAATGTCTATGCATCCTCTGAGGGGCTCCTTACCAAAGGGACTCCTGATGGAGCCTCTGCAGTCAAGGCTTTAGGACTAGGCATGCCCACTGGCAGCAAGCTCCCTCCTCAAGGCATCTTCGTTGCACTTCTTGTGGGCTGGAAGTGGGGATGAGTAAAATATGGTCTCTGAGCAATCTGGCAGGGTGCTGTTCTTCTGCTCTTTCCAGCCAGGGCCTGCATATTCATTTGCTCAAGTGGAGAGGCCTTCTTCTATTTTAGATCGTGCAACTTGAAGTGCATATTCAGTTGAAAGTCTTGGATAGTAGCAGTGCAGTCCACTTTGCTAATTAAACCAGAGCTGTGTTTAATTCATTTTGACAGCACTCTTCTTTCCCTGTTGTATTTGTAACAGCAGGAATTCTGCTCTCTGGCTAATAGCTCCACAGAAACATGCAGTTACAGAAATTGCCCATCAGTCTTCATGTTTCTTGCTGTGGCCAAAATAGTAAAAGCACAGAAACTTATCTGACCAGATATAAACTGGGTGTGTGCCATGGAGGCTTTCCTGTTCCTCCAGGCAGTCACAGGCAGCATAAATTTGAGCATCAAGCAGGGGACAGAAGCATAACTACAGATGTTTTTAATGTCTGCCAAATTCCACAATCCTATTAGAAATAATCACTGTTCTTTCTGGTCCCTTGAGCTAATGCACAGAGTAGACTCAACTAGTTACCTAACATAATAAAGTGAAAAAGAGAGTAGGTGTGTGGTGTGAATCCATGGTGATGCACAGACTAGATGTTAGACGGTAAGAAATTAGGTTTCCTTCCATCTATCAGCTGTTAGAATGGTAGCCAGAGAGAAACAGCCTGGTAGGAGAAACTGGAACCTACAACAGTGATATCCATTCAGATTTATTAAAGAAAGACAGAAGCAATAGCATTTGGATTTGTGAAAGAGGAAAATAAAAGAAGCATTGCTTTTTGGCAAAAAGAGAAAAGCTGATAATTTTCTTCATCTATGTCTATAGCTCCTGTGTCTGCTCATTCACTGTCACAGCCCTAGGGTGCTTTTAGAACAATGGTCCATAAGAACCTTCAGAATTCCAGAAAAGTGTTTGAAACTGCTATGCTGGTTCAGTATGCACAGCATTTAATCTGCAGCTGAAAATGCAACACAACAATTCATTAGGTGCCACAAAAATTCAATTAGGTGCCACTGTGCCCCTGTGATACATGAAGGGGTTGTCCTCTCTATTTTGCAAATAAACAATAAACAACAGCAATTATTAATGCTCAAGTATAAACCTGCAACATTATTAACAAAGACCAATACACAGTGCAGCTTTCCTCTGTAAAACTGTCTTTTTTTAAAAATACATTAACCAGTTAAAAAAAGAAAGAGGATTTCAAGCTAATAAAATACCAGGAATTTTTCATGTAGGCTATCCGCAGCCTGATGACAGGAGTCTCTCTGAACACTAAATGAAGACAGGATGAGCCGCCCACTAAAGGAAACATTATTTTCTGTCCCTCTCTCTCTCCCCCAGCCTGGCCAGCTGCTCATGGCTCTTAGGCAGTTTTGAGAGGATGCCCATGTAAGAACAACACTAAATGCTTGAGTTTGTGCAGAAGCTGGGGCCAGAGGGCAGTGCCAAACTGTGAGGCAAGGAGGCTGCAGACCCCAGCTCTGGCCTTTCATGTCTCTTTCTCTTCTCATGATGAAGCAATGAGACCCTTGGTCAAAACACTCTCCTTCCTCCCAGGAATAGCCCTCATGCTCCTCCTCTCTTTGGATCTTTGTGCATGCAGTGGGTATTTCATGACTCTTGTTCACTCAAATACATTATTCAGCTCCTATTGACAGGACAACCAATTACCCTGGAGTGATTTCAGAAATTATGCTAAAGTTGGCAGAGAGATGCCTGTCAGAGTGTTTTTAGTTATTATTAGACTTTTCATTTCAATTTTACATATTTTTTCGAAGTATATGAACTCCTGACTATACAAGAGTTAAGCACACAAATACCTTTTAATCTGTGGTTCCTAATCCATGCTGAATATGCATTACTACCTTAGGTGAAACAAGACACTTGAAGGTTTAATGTTTGATCTAAATTCTCAGCTGAAATACATCAAAGCTGGTGAGGTGCCTACTCTTTTCTTTTTTTTTTTTTTTTCCCCAGTAAAAGTATTTCCACATTTGAAAATAATATTTTAGCCATTTTCTCTAATGAAAGAGTTGCATTGACAAATATTTCACAAGCTATTTCACCTTCTTTGGCTTATTCTTTTTCTGTGAGTTTGTTTTTGTATCAAGCAAAGAGGGCTGGGACAAGGCAGCTGATGTAAAAGCACAACCTTTTGTTGTTTTGTTGTACTTGCCCAGTGCCCTGGAATTTTATTTCCATGACAGCCTCCTTGAATGGCATATTTGCTATTTTCAGTTTACTCTGCGTGTGTTTGCGTATGAGTGTGCGCGTGTGCGTGTGTGGGTGTGCCTGCAGAACAATTCCCATTGATCAGAAAGGCCAGGAGAAGGTTTTTAGGAGATGTTATGAAATACTTAGAAGGAAACAGTGCCTGTAGCTGCCAGTACAAGTAAATTATTAATGTTTACAGCTTAAAAGCTTTTAGAAGCCAGGCTGTTCAGGGTGGGTATAGGCACATGTATGTGTGTGTACATATGTGTGTGTGTGTAAATACAGAGGTCAATGACTCATGCTGTGTTTAGTCAATGAATGAGTAAAAGAGCCCAGGCTGCAGGCATCAACTAGCACACAAGCCTAGTAATATCCCCCCAGAACCCATAAACTGCAACATTTCACTTGCTTGGGGCTTCTGGCGGCCCTGCTATCGTCATTGCTCTTTATTGGGTCCTTTATGATGTTATAAGGGACATACAGTTTTTTCTTTTGTAAACAAAAGTATAGTGCATGTTTACAGGTGAATAGTAGTACTTAAGATAGCTAACTTTGTTTTATTCCAAGAGAAGCCTAGCAGCTGCTTTGAAATGGTAGAAGTTTGGTGTTCCCAGAAATCACTTGTATTTGATCATACAACTAGGCAACATCCACTTTGGCATAAGAGCTCATTCTGTCTTTATTTCTGAATAACTGACAGAAAAATTTCATATGGAAAAATTCCTCCATTACCCACACAAGTAGACCTACAGTTCAAAGCTGAAATAATTTTTTTAAATGAAAAAACTGCATCTGAGAACAAAAAGAGAGTTTTGATGTTTTTAATGATCCACATATTTACAATAAGGAAAAGAAATGGCATTTGATTGGTTTTGACTCCTTATCCAGCAGTTAGACCTCTAGCTCTATTGCCTATTTAAGAAGATTTGCACTCAGACCTCAAGCTCCACAAGCACTGAATGCTCTAAGTGCTGTGTCTCTCTAGCTGAGAGTTGAGGCATTCCTATCTATATGGGATCCTGAAACATTCACTGACCTCTATTATCTGAAGTCATGCAGAAACTCATTCTAAAACATCCAGAATTTTGTTCTTCCTGAATAAGTGCGTGAATATTTTTTTTCTATGGAGAGAAAAGTGTTCAAATATTTCCAGATGAAGGAGGAAATTGAACCTTTCAGACATCCAAGATTTCCACACCTTGGATGTCTGAAAGAGTAATGGTAGATTTTTTCCATGCCATTTTTCCATTCAATGCCTACATCTATCTTTCCTTTGCCATTACCTTATTGTTCTTTTTAATTATCTTACTTGGAAATAAATAAAGAATTTAATTTGTTTTAAGGGTTTTTTTCCCAATGGACCATTTAAGCAAGAAAATTGGGATACTTTCATGTGTTAATGTCACAGCAATCCCCAGCTTTTGCTCTCAAAATCTGTGTTGCACCTGTTCTATTTTCCTTATTTAAAAACTGTAGCAATAGGAAAATAGTGCTCATTGATAGCCAGAACATGCAGTCCTTGACTGCATACAGAAAATACTTGAGCAAATATTACACATTCCAGATGTGTGTGCAGAGCATGAGCAGAAAGGATTCACTCTCTAAGCTCTGAAGTCCGGACTTAAAGAAAGAGCAAAAGTCACACTAGGAGAATTTCAGTAATTCTTCAGTGCTCTATATCAAAAGATTTTTTTTTAGAATTTTAATATTATATGCATAAATATATGTATATGATTTTCAGCGGTCAGCAAATTCCAGTTAAGCTTAGGTTGCTTCCTCCTCTGTCACTTTGCCAGACTTAATCAAGGATTAAAGCTGTGACTTGCTCACCCCTGGCAAGAAGAGTTCATGCATAAGGAATTGGGAGAACTGCAGATTGTGCTCTGGCAAGCTCAGCACATGCACCTTTGAGCCTGGAAAACCACGGGAAGCACAGACAGAAGCACCTGAGAGGGCCTGCTAGCTCTGCAGATGCAGCTACTGAGTGCACCCAGCTGGTGTGGAGCTGGTTGATATCCAGAGTTTGTGTCCACTTGCAACACTCTGGTTTGCTGTTCACACGGGGATTAGGTACGGCTGCACCTGAAAAGTTGAAGTTAGAGGACAGAGTGTTCCTATCAAATTACATGAGGGCTTACAGCTCCAACACTTGGCTGATTCAGCTTCTGAAGTCCAGTTAGCCGAGTTCTGTGCTGCTTCCAGCAGCATCCAGAAACTCATCTTCTCATGTCTTCATTTTAGCACTCTCACTTTCAAGAGTGAGATCAGCAAGCAGAGCATCAGTGAAGACAAAATCTTCCTTCATTAGCTCCTCTCTATAAAGACAAATTTCAACTTAAGTTTGCATTTTTGTGTTCGTAGGGATGACAGAACAGTCACCACTGTTGAGACAATAAAGACACACTTTGCCAAAATCTGGGGTGATTGAGGGCAGAGGTTTATTGTGAGCTATAGAATAATGCTGTGGGACAGAATCCCAACATGATATAGAGGGAACATGGCATTCATCTTTGCACACAGAACTGCCCTGACAGATCAGAGCTGAACAGCAGTATTGCTACTAGGTGCTAAAACCCTGCACAATGCAATACCAAACATGCACTACATGAATGCACCAGGTGAAACCTGCTGAGTCTGTGCTCATGGAGGCCTTGCATGATGTGACAATGCCTTTGGAAAGAGGGAAGTGCCTTACATCCTGCAGGGTCATAAACACCAGCTTTTGTCCTTGTTCTTTGTCAAGTACAACTTCAAAAAGCATTGTGGAAACTCCTTCAGTATTCCTAACTATGCAGATTGGGGGTGTTCAGGGGATTAGAGAGTCTACACAGCCCACACAGTAAATGTATTTGTAAAGTACTGCTTAGGTGTCTGAAAAATCATGGGACACCTCAGGTTTCCATAGCAGTACAACTACGTCTTCAAACTGCTTTGTGTTCCAGTTGCAGATATCTTTGGCATGGCTGTTAGCAAAAGCAAATTAAGGTTGTAATAGACCCACCTCCGTGAACATTTGACCACCTCCAGACAACCAGTGTCATGAGCTATATATGCTTGCTGATCTATAATTTCTTGACTCTCAGCAGCTGCTTGCCCTCCTCCCACCCTTTCCTCTCAGGGTACTTCCTATTTGAAAGGTATCATATGTCTGGGGCACACTCTTGCCATCTCTGGTGCTGTGCTCTGTCTTGGCAGCAGAGACTCATTGAATCATGTCAGTTCTGCTGCCAGCTGTACTGTTTCTCCATGTAGAGCCCTCCAACCAAATGGCCATGAACTCACATACCTTGCCAGTTTTCCCTTAATTCTTATTCAACCAGCCACAAAGCAAAAGCAATCAAAGCAAAAGCAATCAAAAAAATGATTTGTCACTCTGGTTCCTGAAGCATGTAAAAATTAAAATATCATTGAAATGTATCTCTAATAGAAAAACAAGAAGGTTGCCAGGAGAAGTTTGTGCTTTTCTTACAAATAATAGCTAACATTCATAAATGAGATCTAATACTGTTCTGTGACTAGGTTTGGGATAGAAGTTCTGAGGTTTATGAGAAAAAAGGGTAGAAATGATACAGAGTGCTAAAATCAGTTTCTGCACCTGTCAATATGATGGCAGCACATGCTATATCTTTCTTTCAAAAATAAACATCCTAGGGGATGTTTATGAGATCAAAACTAGACAAACCAGTTCTTCATTAACTAGTAAATTAATTGGACCAGTAGTCATGACTATAAAATACTGTGATGAATGTAATAGGGAAAAATAATTGCTGCCTTTGAAAAGAAAATGTCTATTTCTGAAAGTCTCAGGATAACAGTAGATTCCAAGGGATGGGACTGACACGAAAAAAAGAGAGAATTTCACTTTGTATGCAAATATGATGTTTGAGCTGCTTGGATACTTTTAACGTTTTTGTGGAAATGCCAGGAGGTCCTAATAGACTGGAAATCCAAGTATACATCCATGAATTTCAGCACTCAGAACATCTTGAAGTCTCAGCACTCTTCATCCTGGGAAACAGACTCAACTCTATAGCACTGGTAAACTCCCTCCCTCCCTCTCTTGTTCTTACGTGAATACACACAAACCCACACTTATTTTTGTCACAATTTCATGTGAACTTAATACAGATAGAAAGATTACCACTGAATGTTTCTCTAGAAGGGGGGAAATAGAAGTTACATTTCAATATAAAAATGTTTTGTTGAAAAATTCCAAACCCTCCTTAATAGATAAGCACACAGTCCTGAGACCCAAAGTGTTTTTGTTAAAGCCTGTCACAGAATTTTTGTAATTGCAACTATGTGTGAAAAATAATGTTATCTATTTTGGATTAAACAGAGCTTCTAGGGACTGCTGGAAACAAACGTCTCTGTCAAGATACAGGAAAAACATTTTTTTTTCACCATCTGAACTCTAATGAAAACCTTTCCTCAGCATGCATCAGTAGTAAAAACCAAACAGTGCTAAGATAGACAAGAAGATGGAGGAGAATATGGTTATGCAAACTGACAGTGTGCCAAATCATGGTAGTCACATTTAAGAACAATAACGTAAAGCAAAACAAAGCCTAAATGAGGGTTTTGTGCTGATGAGCTAAAATCATGAGGATTATGTAGAAACCTCTGCATCATGAGAACGTGAGATAGCTCATGTAAGGAAGGAGACAAGTAAGAGAGACTAAGTGATAGAGATAAAATATTGGAAATTTAAATGGAATGTAAATTGGGAAAGTCCTTTCTTGGGTCTCATAAGAGAAAAGGGATGGCACGTGAAATTGGGAAACAACACGTTTAACCACGACTTAAAGGAAATTTTCTTTATGCACTGTGTAATTATCCATTAGGACTGCTTGCTAAAAGATAATTGAAGCAAAGGGCTTAGCAGGATTTAAAAAATTATTAGATACAGATAATGGGAACATTCATAGTTAATTAGACAGGATAAGTAATGTACAGGATATACTTACAGTTTGCAAGAGCATAAGAGAACTACCAGTTAGTGGAAGTTAGGCTGATATTACCCTCACAGAGAGATTATTCTGCACCTGTTCCTTCTGAGGTTTTGTACACCTTTTTCTGAAACATTTTCTGTCAAACTCAGGATGACAAACTAATCTGTGGATCAATGCTACATTGGCAAATGGCAACTGCCATGTCATAAAGGCAGCAAGGTGAGATCCAGGAGGTCTGTGAGAGGCTGAAACCAACACAAAACCAGGATTTTGCTTTGCCCTTTAGAAAATGTGCCAAGTTCTGGAGACCTTCATGACCTTGGAAGCCTTTGCTCTGTGCTGGACTTGGGCAAAATGGGCTCATGCCTTCCCCAAAAAAGTCTGTTAAGGCCTGCATGGCCTACTGTGTCCAAGCAGAGTTTTTCAAAGACAACAACCCAAGACTGAACCAGATGAGCTCTAGGACAGGTCCCAAAGGAGACTGATGGATGCATCCTCTGGCAGAAGAGGCAAACACAGCTCGGTGAATACCTGCTGTTTAATGAGTGTCTCATGGCATCTTGGCGTCCTGCTTCCCTGGGTTCCTTTCCAGCCCTTGGTGTCTTCTCTGTGAAAGCAATGAAGAGGAAGAACAGTGCTTTCTTTTTTTCATCTCACAGCAGAGCTGAGGACTGGATGAAACACTTACCTGGAACTGGGAGTTGGGAAAAAATCACTGGTCTGGTAACAGACAGTCTCAGAGTTGAACTGGTCCATTTTAAAAGGATTAGAAAGTTATAGCTCTCAGCCCAATCCAGTGAGGCATGAATTCTCTACTTCTGTGTCACAAGTTTCTTTTACCTTTTCAGGGAAACATACCCATAGAGAAGAGTCTTTTTCTTCATTTGCCATAGTTGTACAGTATTTACAGTGATTTTGCCACTCAAAGGGTGTTTCTATGATCACAGAATTGACAAGCTGACTGACTCTCCATAATGGTGGCATGGTGATCAGTTGAGGGTTACAGAAGAATTTTAGTCTTTTTACAAAGGCTGGAAAATTATTCAAATTATTCAAAATTATTCAAAAGGCCAGTGAAAATTTTTTTAAAAAGTAATAATACTATATTTGCTAAGCCTAATTACATCTAGCATTGTGAAATAGATTACAATAAACATATAAAAAGACTGTATATACTTTGTGGGTCATTCTATGGGTCTAATTGAAGGATGAGATAAAATGAGGTATCTGCTGTACATTTGCCCAGAAGTCTGGCCTCCCATTATTTTGGTATTGTTCTTAGAAAATTTTGTAGGATTTGAAAAATCCAGTCTGTAGTATTTGAGAAGCTCTGTTCACTTAATATTTCATACTTCTTCTTTAGTCAGGCTAGAGGCAGCAACAGCATACACTGCCTTGTTCAATCCTCTGAAGAAGAGTTTTTTTCTATTCCTAAATCCTTATGTTATTAAAGATTTTAAATAAAATCTTTTATCTTAAAAACTACAGTGTAAAAGTAATGTTGAAAGCATATGATTGACCCTAAAAAGACTTACATTCTTACAATAACTTTTGGCAGTGTATTTTCATGGCTTATATATAACAAACAAATAAACTATGTTGCACCATAATGTCAATGTAATATAATTCTCAGTTGTTATAATAATTGGACAAAATATTATACACAACTTTTAAAATTTAAAATGTAGATACATAGAGAGGATATGTGTGGTTTAATCAGAGCAACATAAAATGACTTACTTAAGTTTCTTTTTTTACGAAGTGAAATCTGACTAATTCATGCATAGCCTATGAGACCCAGCATACACAGAGCATAACATAGATATTTCTAGACAGATCAAGGCTTAAAATCTACAAAAACCCCTCATGACATCTTTAAATTATTGAAAAGCAACTTTGATGTTTCTCTGCACATTTCCATAATAATATAAAATATTTTTAAAACTCGGTTTTTCTTTATTGGGTATTTCTGCTACTTTCTTAAAGAGAATTGAAATTTTGGAATGTGCATATGAAAACTCATGGATACTTTTAGGAATCTGTACTTTTCCAGCTGAAATCCAATATGCCAAAAATTATATCAGCTATTTGTTATTCCTGCTTACTTATTTTCAACAATTTTCACTCTGTGTTTGTCCAAGTTATATGTTTCAAATAAACAGCATGTTTTGGAACTGGCAGAGATCTCAGTACCAGCTCTGTGCCACAGGATACAGAGATCCTTTTACGATTCTGTTACAAATAATGTGACTGAGCAATATCAGATTCCCTCATTTTTAGTTAGAAGTAACTGAAATAAAATCACATTTAAAGATATAGCTGTTATTGAAGGTCGTGCTTTCTGATGAACCAGCAGCTGGAATACATCTGTGTAGGAAGTTGTTAAGAGATATATAAGTCTACAACCACAATATCTTTTGAAAAATAGGTTTTTACAAACTAAGGTACTTCCTATGAGAAGATTTTTTTGGTGGTTTTTCAAAAGATGCTAACAATATCACTGGTCATATTTAGTCTTGGAGAAACCTTTTAATAATTCCAGATTGGTCAGTGAGTGAAAAAGGGAATATGCTCATGCTTATTCAACAGCCGAGGTAGTGCGAAGAAGCCCTCTGACCTTGTTCTAATCCCAGTTACACTGCAGAAACCAGACTAATTCTGGAGTTAGTCCTCAAATAATTCAAGAATGATTCTTCCAGCCCGCAATTTCTGCATTTCCTTCTGCATGCATAGGCCTTGTCATTTTTCTAATTTGACAGAAAACATGTCTGTTCTCAAGGTACCATACCATTTGCAATTCACAATGCCCTCCCTTTTTTTTAACAACAGTTTTGTATGGCTCAGCTCTGCTGGTAATTCTGATAAAGATGCTGGTGATAACCAAGAGGGTATTAATGAAATAATAATAGAAATAGAAAAGGAAGAGTTAATTGAGGATACACTGTTTTCTGGTAGGCTGAAGTGAGGTATCACTCTCCTTATATGACTCTTTTTATTACTGTACATACTGTGTAAACATGAACTCTTTCATGTCTGGTTACTTTGTTCATCATGTGGCTGTTCATATACTCACACAATTTCTTAATTAAAATTTGCAACATCTTTACAGTTTCATCTCCCTGATCCTGTCTCAAAGTTAACCTGATGAAATGAAAGCTGCCATCACAGCTCTGTGCCCTACAAGGGCTTAAATAACCAAGGTGGCTCTGTTGCACACTCCCTGCAAAATTCCTAATGCAAAACAGGTTGAACCAATGCATCTAGTTGCCTGTGAGATGCTTCTATTTGCCATGGAAACTAAGTTTTACTTCTCGGTTCAAGCACCCAATGCTGATACTTGAAACTCCCAGAATAGTTTTATCTTAGAAGTAGCTAGTTGTGGAGAGGGAATTTCTTTGGTACAGTCTTTAAATATTTAACACACACACACAAAAAAAAGGGAACAGACTCAAAATTCTGTTCTCCTGAACATGCAATATTAAGAAAGAGGCACCTTCTATTTTCAAGAATTCAGACATGTCCTTTTTATTAGTACTTCACTCCAAAACACATCATTTACCCAAAAAATTACTGGCTGAAGGAAACATACAATTTTTGGATTCTGCTCTTCCTTCTGGCATGGCACTCACTTTTTGACTGTCTCACATCCAGCTGCAAAACAGATCAGTGCTGCCAGATCCTGTTTCTGCAAGCAAGCCCCTAGGAAACATATCAGTTCACATAGCTTTGGTTTAGCTCTTGCTTTGTTGGGCATTATCTCAGTGTTACAGCTGCCAGAGACCAAAGGAATATTTAATTGCTGCTTCACACTGAAGGAAGGATGTTTAGTGTAGGCATTACCTTTAAGCACACCTCCACTATCAGCTCTTACTGTCTTTCAGCTGGATTTTAGTCTGTTCTGTCCTAGTGCAAAAGGAGTTCTGCATTTTGGACTTCCAGAACTGAAGATCCCTCATATTCACATGTTTTGGGAAGGGAGAGTCTTTGATGTGAGGCTGGGAGGATTTGAATTTTTCAGGATGTATTTCCTTTCCTTTTTCTTTCTAGTACAGTTGTCCAGTTGATCATAGAAGAGGTTGACTAGTTAATATGGATAGAAGAGTGAATTTGCTTTAATGTATGGTGTAGGGTCTTAGTGGTGTGGAAAGTGGGAATTATAATCTGGAATTGGTAAGACTTCATGAGCCTGTTCTACAGACCCTTGTGTTTCATGCCAATAAGTCACCAGACATATTTCATAAGTTAACACTTGCTTTGGGTTGTAATATTGTGATTTGTATGATTTGTAATATTTCACTTTTGCTCTGAACTGCAAATGGAAATCACCCCAAGGGTACCAAGTATATAATGATGTTCAAATGTATACACGTACACATGAGTGTATATACTTGTTTTCTTGAGAGAAACATCTACAGACAAGATGAGACTTGCCCCAAGGCACAACACATCTCCTCCTACCCTCCTCTATAGGGATTCATTCTGTAAACTGATGAGTGTTTAATCAGTTGTGTTTCATTCTTACCTATAGCAGGAACAACATCCCACACCTATCCAAAACTGACATAACATTTGCTGAAGACAATAAAATACTTTGATTTCAAGCCTGAAGAAGGCATCCTTATCCAAAAGGCTGGTTGTTTTTTTGCTGGCTAGTTTAATAAGAAATATTACATATTCCCACAAGGTTTGCCCAACATACCTTTTGGCCATTCCTTCGACAGCAATATAAGTAAAGCTGTACTTGGCATATAAAAACTCAGGATTAAGGACCTACACCCCCTTACCAATGCTCTCCTTGGACTTGAGCATCTGAATGTCCCTAAGCACAGTTAGACTCTGAGTGCAGTACTAAGTGCAACTGGTGTGTGAAAAAACAAATACAAAATCCAGGAGCTGCTTCTCAGCTGTTTCAACTGCAAAAATTAATTCCTTGAAAGATTGTTCTTGATATCAGTTCTTTTATTAAGTACAGTGAAACACAGAAATTTCAGTGCATTTATATTTTAGCTAGAGCTGTGTCCCTACTTAACCACACTAAAATTGGACTGAGAATTATCATTCCTGTTTTCATCAACTAGGTTAACTACTAGCAGTCATATTTTCATGGCTGAGCATTCCCCAAAATATACATTTATGTTCTGTGCAACAACCCCCTTATGCAAATATCACTAAGAGGAATTAATTGCATGTGTTCTTCTCTCACACCCTTGGGGCAGAGCTTGTTAGGTACCACCACTTGAGCACAGCACAAGTTCAGTAAAAGAAACCTTTAAAGACTGCAAGGTCCCCACAGATTTCAGCTCCAAGAGACCAACTGCATGTCCTCTCCTGACAGCAGCAATGCCTCAAGTGGGACTGCTTGGCAATCCCCACCACTGTCCCCTGGGAAGATTTGCTTGCGCTAGCACTTTTTACCCTGCTTCAGCTTTAACCTGGCTCATTGTGATGGATGTGGGTCAGGGACTGCCTATCCAAGTAGCTCAGCCAGCAGGTCCCCAGGACAGTAAATTCTGGCAGCCATGGAAGTGGCTTTGCAGCTCTTCACCACCTCCCCCTGCAGCTGACAGAGAGGGAGTGGTGACCGAACCAGTGAAAGTTTTGGTTGTCTTTTCCTTTCTTTTAATACTTGTGCCTCTGAATCCTTTTTAGCACAACAACAACTGGTAGTCTAGTGCCAATGTTTGCTAGGGGACTGACATATGAATTTGTATAGGAAGGAATATAAAAGGAAATATTCAATCTTAGAATATGGAGGCTTTATTTTTCCAGGCATAAGTGAAATTATCCAGCTATGGAGGAGGACTGTTTTCATGCTCCCCCTGAAATTCTTTTCTGCAGCTCATTGAGCTTCTGACTCATTCATTCTGTGCAAAACAGAGTGATTACATATTTTAAAAGCATGTATCTTTATTGCTGTTTGTGTACTCTTGTACTCTCCCCATTCCTTTTGTTTTTGGTTTTTTTTCCCTGTTTTTTTTTTTTTTTTTTTTTTTTTTTTTGGTTGGTTGATTGGTTGGTTTTTTGGGTTTTTTTGGTTTTTTTTTTTTTTTTTGTTTTTTTTTTTTGTTTTTTTTTTTTGGTTTGGTTTGGTTTGGTTTGGTTTTTTTTTTTTTTTTGGATAAGCCAAATGGGTAAAAAGAATGATATCTTTAACCTGTCTTTCAGTCCAGATCTTATTATGGGCAAATATTAAACACTGTTTCATAACTTTTAACAGAGAAACCCCTATTGTCTGAGGTGTGAAAATGTGTGTCTTAAATAAAGTCTTTCCCTCTTTTGTTGTCGGTGCTGTCACTGACGTTCTGCTGCCTGGAGCTCAGAGGAACCCACATTTCTTCCTGCTTGACTAGCAAGCCTACATACAGACCAGGAGACACTTCTTGGGAGAAGCTGAGAGCTTAGGCATAATGGGAAGGCCAAAATGCCTGCTACCACCTCTGGGATGAAAAAACAGCGAAAATAAGTAAATAAGTGGTTCCTCAGAGAAGCATTTCCAGGCCCTGGTATAATTCTGCAGAGAGAAGGAGGCGAGTGGGCAGATGCTGGTAGCTTGTGATGGTTCCACTGCCCTGGGGATTGACTGGCAGGTCAGCACACGGGTGCAGGGGAGGTGGCTTACTGGTGGCACTGCTTAACAGATGCAGAGCAATTCTCCCCACAGGTTTACTGTCTCTGAACAGAGGTGCCAGCCAGGTAAAAGGGATGTGCAGTGCCCAGTGCTTTGCAGCAACCTGATGCAGCTGCTTGAGCTGGAGCTGTATTGTCCTCAGCTTCCACTTTGGCTCTTACTGGTAGATACTGCAGCAGGACAGAGACTCTCTTTACTTTGTTCTCCATCTGATTTCCTTTCTCTGACCATTTCTTCTTTCTTCATCTTCTCCCCACCTCTCTTACATCATTCCTGTTTCATCTTATGCTGAGTGACCCTTACCAGTGGCTATACAGACATTTAGATATCATTTAGACATCTGGGCAGTGTCTTCACTGCTAAGGTTGCTTGGACTCCTGGAGATCTTTCCCTTCCTAGTGAAAAGTTTGAACTTCTTATATTAATTTTGAATTATATAACAGTACTAAATGCTTCACCTGAGCTTAACACCTCCATCCGATGTTCTCTGACTATTTTCAGTGGTGATGGCAGGACTTCTATAATTTCTGTTCTTCCTAATACACAGCTGAACTGAGGCAAAACCATGCAATTTGTTCATTCCATTAAGCAGTTCATCCAAGACCACACTGGATTTCAGAATCTGTATCACCTGTCAAGTTGCAGTAAGATAACAGTGCTACAAAGTGGCATTATCATCTCTCTTCTTTCAAAATAGCCTAATGAAAAGTGTGCAAATGTTTGACTTTCACATGAATTGCATGACCTGAGGTAATCAGCTTAAGAGAAAAGTCACCATTCTGAAAGGGAAAAAGTCTTCACACACACATCCACCAGCACAAACTTGTCTTACCTCTTCAGTACCACTGAAACATGATGCCACCAAAGCTTTGTGCCAATAAATATCCCCAGGATAAGGCTGCTTACAAGTCCCCCATTCATGAAGTTCTCTAAATATTCGCTGTCATGTGCGATATTTCAAAGGCATAACAGTAAGAAAATGTGTGCTATTTTACAAGGGTGAGCTAAATGCATTTCTTCTGCCCTGTGCTTGAGATGAAAAGAAACCAGGCAATTAAATAAGGAAGTCTGGGGCCTTTTTATGGCATTGTATGTGACCGCAAAAGGGAGGATGGTAATTGCCACTGGTGTGTGATATCCTTTAGCAACCTGGCTCAGAAAATATCTCTGCGTCCTAGACTGCTGGTGTTTTATAAAGCCTGCAGGCCTATCAGTCTTCAATAAGAGAGCTCACCTCATTAAAGCATTTAAAATTAATTTTAATCCAGGGAATTCAACTCCTGTCTTTAAACTTTTACAAACAAGTTTAAAGCTGATGTTTCATAAATTCATAGTGGTCTGTAGAGGTTTTTTTATAAGCTGAACAAAGCATAACAATTACATAGGGAATTCAGCAAAGCCCAGTTGGTGTGTATAGGTAACTCAGAGAGGAGTTCTTTCTACTTTTTATAACAGCTACTGTATGTATAAAGTCTACAAGAAAATGTCACTGTGATAACAACTATCCCTTAAGTCAGGCATGTTATAATGAGAAGACAGTGCTGCTCCTTTATCTATGGCACAATAAAAGAGCAAAGTAGAGATCCTGTCCCATAGCTTGGACCCTTTGCCATATAGCACATTGATTACATTTGTCCTGTTCTGCTGCAAAACATGGAAAATACTTTTGTTTGACTTCATTTGCTCCTTCCCTCTGAAGGGTTTGAACAAATGCACATTCATTGCTTTAAGATGAAAAAACACTGAATTCCAGCTCTTGCCCCTTTCACTCTACCATCCCAAGATATTGTATTGGCAGTGGCTAATATGCAGTCACTACTTAACTGTCCAGGGTTTGGCTTCTAGACTGATCCAATTGTCTTCCTCTCGGGCCTCATGCAGTAAAGCAATGTTGACTCCCACCTCTTCTTTGTCAAAGACTCTGACCTTCACCTGTTATGCTTCAAACAAGTAGTAAGTGTTTTTGGTGCTGCTGTTCCACTGCACTAGGACACTATAATGGTACTGAAACTCTCCCCTGGAGCTGGCACACTGACACTGCTGCTTATTGAGCTGGCCCTTGTGACCCTGCTGTGCTGCTGTGTTCTTTGGCAGCTGTGCCCCGTTGCAATCCCAAAGGCAGCAGCTCCTTTGCACCAAGTCTCAGGCTGAAGCACCAACTGCCTGTGGGACGCTGTTTGCCATCCAGCCCTCTTCAGGGTTACACTTCAGACCTGAAAAGTGAAAAGATCCAAGCTAATATCCCCCCAGTCCTGCCCTAACAGTAGTGGTGGTGTTTTTTTTAATGGGAACATTTCTTTGATCCTATGAGGGAGCAGCTGAGATGAAAGAATATGGGACTGTCTTAAACCTGCTTCCCTGGAGAAATCCTAAGTGAACCCTTATGTTCATTTATTTTCTGTTGGTATTTACACGCTGACTCCAGTCATAATTAATCTGCAAGTTCCTTAGGGCAGAGACTAGCCTTTTGTTTGGTGTTAATTAGCAGTTTATGCAACAAGGCCTCTGTGACTTGACTTCTAAGTGACACAAAAATCAATGTGTTATGTTTTTCAGGTTTGGGGGAGGTTCTGGCAGTCTTCACACAGAGAAGACTGACATTTGGTTGAGGATCATAATATGTGCACATTAGTGGAATGATGCTGCTAAATGATAAGCAGTTATGATTCATTTGATGAAGACTTGAATGATGGCATTAGGATTTTGAGTTGGTGGTCTACTGTGGTCTAGTCACCCTCATCTCTGCAGGCTTTATTTCAGGCTGTCTGCACAGTCAGTAAAGGAACAATGCATGGATTTACTCCCAGTTCATATATGCAGTGTTTTCTGGAGTGGTTAGGGTTGGAAACATATTTATTCTCCTATGTTAAGGCTTGGATTCCTTGGGGATTCCAATGGGCTGCTAACTGTGTAATGGCTGCCAGGAGCTGCTACTGACCAAGTGTCTGCACTCTTCTGGCTCTGCTCTCCAGGTCAGCTAGGAAACAGTAAATATTTTCCACAGATTTTTACTAAGGAGCTGTAAAAACTTCTCTGAGGGGAAAAATAAATAAAATAGGGTATATTTCAAATTTTCAATGCAACACTAAAAGCACTTGATTCTGAACAAAAAATTCAGTTTCAGCTGTTTAACTGGTTCCTAAAAAAAAGTGAAAGAAGGAAATATGCTACATGAAAGGTTTTTTTTTGAAGGCAGTTTTTCATTAAAACTTTTAAATCATCTGTATTTGTGACAAATAGAACACACATGGGGATTTAAGATATTGTTTGTGTAATATGTCAGCAAAAGAAATTTAGAGCTTTTTCCAAGCATCAGAGAAATGTTAGGAGTTCGCAAGCTGTTACCAGTCTTATTAATCACCCTGTATTTTTAAGTATGTATTTCTAACCAAGTTAAACAATTAAATGAAAGTTAAGGCCAAAGTTTGCCTGTGAATATGCATATGCAATATCCATTTAAGTCAATGTGAGGATGAAATTTAGCTCATAAGCCTTTTAACTGATAAAGTCCTAAAATAGCTTTACAGGCAAGAATTTCCTGGCAAGACTAGAGTTTTGTAAATCTAAAAGCATGCAATCATATTTCAATGTAAAATAGCATATAAATATCAAGCCACATCTTGAATTATAGCCAAACGCAACACTACATCAAGCATAGCTCAGAAGTGCTATGTACAAAATTATTGCTGTGTCAGGTTTCTGCATGGGTGCATAATAAACACAGAAATTTGCACATACATGCATATCATTTGAAAAAATTGGAAGATGCAGTTGTCCTCTTTGTCTCAGTTATAAGCTCTTTTGCTAAAAGGAATGTTACATTTAGCTTTTAAAGTCAGAACAGGATGTAAGTGGACAGTATTTCAAGGAGAGTGTTATGTCTCAGGCTTACTGCCACTGTGTAGTGCTATATCCCTCCTGGGGTCACATGCAGCACAGTCAGTGGCTTTCTCAGAGTCAAGGAAAGTAGTTGTGAGTTTAAGTAGCACAGACATTTTTATAAAAGCCTTTCATCCCTGCCTGCCCTCCTCCCACCTGCACTCTACATAAGTCTCAAAACTCACTGAGAAAATGTAACACGTTAGAAAGTAATAGTACAATAAATCTTTCTCAGAAACTTTTCCATTCCTGTTTGGTTATTCCACTCCATCCTAATTTAACATTTATCCATCCTAGTTTAACTATAACTTTTCATTTGCTCTCCCAAATGTGAAATTCAGTGTTATGCATTGCTGGACCTCCATCCTGGAGGAAAAGTTAGAGGATTTGCAAATGAAGGCTTAGTCACTGATGCAATAGACAAAGCAGAAGTCAAGTTGGGAAGTAGCACTGAGGAGGAAGATGTTATCATAATGATGCCTTGGAGTGGGTACCTAGAACAGAGGCTAGACAGAGTTAAGAGACTAAAGTGGTTATTTATTAAAGGCTTTCAGCTGATACATCTTGGGCAGTCAAAAGCCTCCCAGAGGCTACACCCAGGATGAATGATGCTCACAGGTTTTTCAGACAGATGTAAGTTTGGTCTATTTCCATATCAGGGGTTAATTGTCCAATTACAGCCTCAGGTTGTAGGCACACAGTTTGTGGTAATTGGGAGTGGGGCTGTGGCTGAGCCTCATCCCCAACGGGCCACAGCTGTGAGCAGCAGGTGAGCAGCACTGACAGCAATGAGCCATGGAGGGCCAGGGGCACTGACCAACCACCAAAGGGAGCAGAGGGCACGCAGGTGCACTGCATCAACATGAGGGTATAAAAGATTGCACTGGAGGACAATAAAGGTCTGATGCTTGAAATCTCCTCTGATGCTAGTTGCACCCTCCACTGTGATATCAGGTAATGAAGTCATAGTCCCCTGGTTTGCTTTCATTTCCCCAATTCACTTTTGTTCATACTTTTCAGACCTGGGGCAGTGGGAGTCCTTGGTTCTTAAGCCTGGAAGGATTGTTTTGTCTGACCAAAGTGTGAAGAGAGTTGTTTAACACACTATATGGAATCCAGAGTTATGCACTAATGCAGTACAGGGTCTGAAAAAACATGAAAGCTAAAAACTTAAGGCATCAATAATGATAAGTCAAAGCCATCTCTCCAGCCCACTGCTGACAGATGTCGGTGCCCCTTGCTGTGGCCAGAGAAGGGGACTTGGAGGCAGCCAGGATAATAACAGCCCGGACTACTGCTTTATTTGTAAGAATGGAAAACAGAAGGTACAAGACCAAATGGGAATGGGCTCTGAGGCCGAAGAGAGAGATGATCATAGAATGCCTACAGGTAAATGAGCTTTCTTTCCTTCTCTCATTATATAGTTGTGTTCACACTGGGTGCATGCATGTAAGACCACTGAAAGAACTCACTATGTCCACAATTCATCAGTTAAGAATCCTGGAGAGAGAAAAGGACAATGACAAGAGACATGAGTGGGACCTTTCTGAGCTGTAACTAACTAGGAAAGAGAGGCATAAGTGAGGAGATCTAATTAAGCAATTTCAACTCTGATGCTCAGTGAGCACCTTCAGTTTGAGCCCACCTTGGGTGCTGAAGTCCCTCAGAGTACTGCCTAAAAGTCTCAGACAATTCAAAGCTAGTGACAGCTACTTAGTACCAACTGAGCAGTGCTTCCAGGGTGGCTTATTCTCTCCCATGGAGCAGCTGCAGACAGCAGTAAGACATGCTCTTTGCCCTCTCACATGGATGAGCAAACAGTCCTTGGATGCAGCAGGGCAGGGAGTGGAGTCTAATCACACCAGCCATCCTCAGCCATGCCATCCCATCAGTAAACCAGAGACCATAATGCTGCACGTGGGGAAACAGCATCTCTTTACTGAAATGTGACTTCTTGTGAGCTCACTTTGTGGATTAGTACCTTCTTATAACAGAAGAAGGCCCTTGTATCCATGACCAAGTTTCTGTTCTAGATGCAACGGTTCTCAAGACACCAACTGCTAGCCTTTCCATCAAATGGTAGGAAAAGAAAATAATTAATTCCCATAATTCCTGCTGTTTATTTCTAAAAGCAATAGTACAAAAACCCCCTATTTTTCAGTGAAAAGTAAGTTACAGCAGATTTTGATTTATGGATGTTTTAGCTTACTATCTCTCAGAGGAGAGTGATTTTTGCATTCCTACTTTTGTAAAACAAAATTCACTGATGAGCCAAGAGGCTTAAAACATACAGAAGAATACTGTTTTTTTTTCTGTTTTTCTCTTTGAAGAAGTATCATCTTCTTGAAGAAGCTTCTAGCAAACACACTGGTCACAGTTGCCTTCCATCTTCCATACCCTCTCATCTATTCTAGCATTCAGTGTTCACAACACTGAACTTCCTTAAACAAATGGAATTCTTTTTATGGAAAAACTTAAACTTCTAATGTATTGATTAGTAAGTCAGTTAAATTGGAAATTCTTCTGCCAACTGTATTATTTTAAATACACAACATGGAGGTTTTGCTTCATCTTTCACAACTGTTTGTTTAAGAATGGCTTATTCTGTCAGTTCCACTGAGGCTTTCTTGTCTAAGTCCAGTGAAAGTGAGAAAAAACCCCACAGGCTTACTGAGTCTGAATGCTTGTGCAAACAATGCAACCCTAGATGAGGATTCATGCCATTTATAACTATACATCTATAAATACACACACAGAGACAAATATGCCCAGTAAGCTTTCAAAAAGGGCTGGGGTAAAATTGCATTTCAGTAAAGTCCAGGTTAAAAAAGCCTGACTTAATAAAACTTGTTTTGATAATATTCAGCATTAATATTTTCATTGTTATGCATATTTTGAAAAGAATTTTCAGGAGGTGTAATAATTAAAGTCACTATAGAGCCCTTGCATGCAAGCCCCAAACCAACCAATGCATGTCTCCCATGAATGACTTGGGGTATTCATGGGTTTGTCACTGTTATACAGACATCCTCATACAGCTACTGATATCCTCCACTGTTTAAAAAAACATGCAAATGTTTCTGAGAAGGACACTTTCTGGTGGCATGCTCAGTTGTGTCCCTTCTCTCACTGTTCTTTAAGAATCTAGCTTGATCAATCCATTGGCTCAGGTTGCAAAGCTGGTTTAAGAGTTCTTCCTTTCCCCACCTTTGGCTGCTCACCATTATTGCTGAACTGCCCCCTTGGCAGTGCTGAAGCAACAGTTACATCACTGAAATAACCTAAGAGTTATTTTCAGAAAGCTTTATATATTAGCGGGGTTTTCTTTGTTGTTTTAGGTTTTTAAACCCAGTTAGGTGGCTGGCTCACCACCATAGAATTAAACCAGCACAGCTGAGGAAGTGATAGGTTAGAACTATGGGGCAAGAATAACCAGCAAATGCAGGAACCTCTTAAATCAGCTGCCACCTGAAAAAAGTTCCTATAGCTACATCGTTGTGTGATGTGCTGGGGGAGTAGAAGAGTATTTTTATGAATATAACTGCAGTGATTCATGTGTTTGGTGTTCTGGAATGTGTTGAGCATATGGTACTGCAGGCTTTATGTAAGTGACCTTGCAAGTTTGTATTTTTAAATCTATTATGGAGCAACTAATGAAGAGGTTCTGATTTCTCCTTCCTACTGGGATAAATCCTGAACTTCTGGTAAGCATACTCTTTGGGGCAGAGCCCCCAACTATTCCTGTAGGACTAGCATTTCTTTCATCCCAATGGAAAGAGGAGATTTCCACAACATCTCCTAGGAGATTTTTGCTTTTAGCATATGTTATCTTGTTGTTTTGTTGAGGTTTTTTTGTGATTTTTTTTCCTGTGGGAAGAAATTATATGAGCCATGTTAGCAATAAAGAGATATACTATATACAAAGTCTTAACATTTTCAAACAGCACACATAAGCTAGGAATCATGCAACTGTTCTTGTTCCTTGACAGATACAAGACTGTGATGATACAGTGAGTGACAGGCTGCCAGGGAGCATTACTCACCCCAGACAGTCCCTCACCCTTGGTGCTGTGCTGGTGGAGATCTCCACTGTGGTCTTTTGGCCAGGCCTCCTGTGGGTGATGTGCGGGAGAAAAGAACTTGGTCTGGAGTTATCACTCAGCTTGTTGACAGCTCAATAAAACCCTCACACCCAGGCCACGGTTTTTGCATAGTAAAAGGGCTGACACCCAAGGCCCAGCCTAATCTTTCTTCTGAGTTTTAGTTTAGCAGCAGATACCGATTGTGCCATGGCACAAAGCATGGGGAACATAAAGGTGCTAATGACATACTATAGGCAAATACATTCCTCTGTATTGCACTGAAATTCCTTGGCTAGGTGCTTAATGATTATGTACTGTGCTTGAATGGCTTATAAACAATGTCCTAAAAGTGTGATAATGCTATTTTTTCATTACAAATAATTAATTCTAAATATTACATCAAATGGTGTTGAAGTCTTTTAAGTAAAAGGCCTCAGTTAGCACTTTGTGGAGTTCTGGTCTGCCTTTGGTGACACATATGGTCTGCAGGGCCTCAGATGCAGAAATTGATCAGAATAGCTCTTTCAAACTAATTATTCTGCTGAGCCATTCTTCAGGCATTCATCCAAAATGTAAATGAGCATGTTCCAGAATAATTACTCCACTCAAAAAGCAGGGTAAATATCCCAAAATGAAATAATTTCTGTTCCAAATTAGGCTCTCTTTATAGAGGAGTCATTTGGTATTATTGGAATATCAAGGAAGTATGGAGAGTGTGAAGATTTTGATTACTCATATTATTCTGCTGTCAGTAATTTCTCTAAAAAGTCATAGATTTCTACATTTGTAAAGCCATTTAGAGTGTGTGAGGTTGCTACAAGCACATCTACAAAGCTAGATGGTTATGTCAGATATATTTGTACCAAGTAAAAAATAATTGAGTTTGAGTTCCCAGTTTGCATATTTACTATGGAGATAAGGCTTTTTAATAGTTTGAGTACAGCACATCCAATGTAATGGACTAGTTTACTTGCTTGAATGATAAATTGACTAAGGCCCCATTTAGTTGAAGGTTTATTTTTGTGGCAGAGTGCGTTCCCATGTTGTATCTCCCCATCCGTATGCTCTCCCATTGTACAGCTGCACGGTGAACCAGGATGAGAAACTGGTAACCCAGAAAAACACTCATAAAAACCACACCTTTTTAATCTGTATTAATTCCTCACTCCACTTTGGGAGCCTTGTTTGGAGCCTCACACAGTTGTACGACACATGGGGTACAATGGGAAACAAAAGACAGATTGGCAATAGCAGCCCATCTTCCTTCTATTTCGTTGGAGCTTTCCACTGCTTTATGTAAGTGTAGAAAACTTTCTGCAGTTAAAGGTGGTAATGAATAATTTCCAAATCAAAGATGAGTGTGTGAGTATATCCAGTGGCTGTCAATCAGTCCAAAGGCACAGTTGTGAAACAGGTTCATATTCCTTCAGCACCTTTCAGTATATATATTAATTAGTATTATGTTCAAAATTATGTTAGCTTTAACCTTTTTTTCTTATAAGACACTGTGCTAACTTTTCAATATTCTAGTTACATTTCCCAAAGGCCTCTCAGAATTTGGTTCAGGTCTCTACAAGTAGCATGGCTGGCTTGAAATTATAGCACCACAGTTCTAATTATTTGCATGCAAAATTAAAATGCAAGAGGATAATTATGCCAAAAATGTTCTCTTGTCTAGACAAAACCTTTTAAGGTTGTCAGGATGGGGGAAGGCTTCTGAATTTGTCTCCAAGAAATTCTGCATTCCTACCATGCAGAACAAGCACCCTAAGGACAGTGCCTCAGAGACAAGGCAGACCTAATGATTATCCCCCCCACACACTAAGAACATTGGTTTTTGATAGCGTCAGGCTGACTACTCACAGGTAAGGCCAACGTGTTCTGGCTTGTGCTGGCTTCACTTCACACCTGATTTTTGCATCAAAAATGACTGTTGATTATGAATCTATCTTCTTCAACCAGGCCAAATATTTTAATTGAAAACCAGTCTAGAAATACATGGATATATCAGGTCCAGCCCCACTGTAAATCTAATCTTCAGAGAAGCCTTTAAGATAGAACAGTCAGCTGTGAAAAGAACCCTGAAAATGTCTTCTCAAAGGCATCTGGCTAATTAAGGAGCTGAAATTCAAGCAGCTACAACCTTAGGAAGTGTTTTGTGAATGTTGGTGCACATCTTTGTGCATGTGCCAAATTTTTGAATGTATAGCTCTTCCAGTGCCAGGGATATGAATGTGAAAATGTCGAATAAGTAAGCCTTGAGCCAAGAAGAAATGAGACAACCAAAAAATCTGGCTAACCCATGACACTTCTAGATATTTCTCTCCAGAAGACATCTGTAAGCCACTATATTTTAGGACCAAGGCTTTTTATTGTTCCTAAAGTGTTAGCAGGAAGACCACAGTAAAAATCCAGGGCCAATAAATTATTATGAAAAATCGTTACTGAGCAGATACAAAAGCCAAATTAAAAATAGAACCATCGTCACTTTATTAAGAGTCATATTTTTTTAAAATGCCCATAGGACAGTGCTTCTCTTAATTTTGCCCTAGGACTGAATCCTGGTTCTGCACAGAGTTATCCCCAGGCAAGCACACACAAACACATACAGATGGCTTTATTTTAATATGTACACACACCCTGAACAGCAGAAACTGTACATGCCATATTTTGTGACATGTATGCTGTCCACAAGCTTGAGCAGAGTGCCCAGGAATGTGAGCACAGGCTGTGGAGCTACTGCCATGGCTGTGAGACAGCATGGGCTGGGTCAGTGATGGTGGCTGTGGTCCAGCTATGGCTGTGAGACCCATGGGCTGGGTCAGTGATGGTGGCTGTGGTCCAGCCATGGCTGTGAGATACCCTGGGTCAGTGATGGTGGCTGTGGTCCAACCTGGCTGTGAGACACCATGAGCTCGGTCAGTGATGGTGGCTGTGGTCCAGGGTGCAGGGTCATACACCTGACCCAGCAGCAGGTGCTGCTGCTCTGTGAGCCCCTGTGGACACACAATGTGAACACACACAATGACAACTGAGTAACTAAATAATTGGCTCCTTTCCAACTAATGAATGCAAATGCCAGCTGTAGCCTGAAGTAGGAGAGTAACCATGGCACTGCCCTCTGCATGCATCATGTTGGCTTGCCCAGGCAAAACATTATCTGTGTACAAACACAGGGCTGACAATTTCTGACCTTTAAATCATACCAGAAGACTTTGGTCCTGCTCTGTCTCGAGGTAGGGAGCTCTTGAAGGGAAAAGATAATCCTCTGGCCACATGGCACTTTGAGAGCATGAACTTTTTAACAGCTGTCTGAATGTGACCCAAAGTGATGAGACATGAGATTATCTAGTAGAGAAGACTCAATTCTGATGAGAATTAGGTAGAATTTGGTGTTAAATTCCTCCTATGGGGATGATACATCAGTAATAGTAGACAAAAAGACTGAGATTGTACCTAGGAATTAAGGATTTCCCAGACAGATGGCGAAAGGGGGCTGGAAGACAGAGGTATTAATTGCTATTGTTTATCTAACCTGTTTCTTACAACAATAAGTGGGTCTTACTGTTATCTCAAAGTTGCTGTGCTAATCATTGTTACACTTTCACAAAACTGGTCAACAGTAAATATTGTTTACTGCTTTATGATAGGAGTCTCAAGGAGGCACTATCACAAGTTGGGCTAAGATGTGAGACAGAACTTCCAAAAATTCAAATGTATATGACCAAGCCTACAATTTTAGATTGCCATTTAGGTACTGCCTTGACCTGAAAGCATGGAGTGCTTTGTTCCTGTTTCCAGTGCAATTTCTATTGTCAACACATGGCTATTTTATTTAAAACATTAAACTAAAGGTAGGAAGATACAGAATCTACAGATACTCTCTTGTGCCTTCAACAATAGGCCAAAGAGTAATTCTTCTGTCAGTATTTCATATTTCATACTTGTCTGCAGTCCTTCTGTGGTAGCCCCTGCTTCCCCCTCCACAGTGTGGTGAAGGAAAGGTAGATTGTGGTCTTTGTGGAGACCAGTAGCAACAAATTCTGAAAAATAAAACAAACCCTAAAGTAATCTGACAGAATCACTGTCAGAAAAACTTGGCTTAGGGAGCTGAGAAAGGATAGACCTTTTTTGCCCCCTACCCTCACACACATTTGGCAGGACAAAAGTCTTCTTAGCCTGAGGCCCAAGCAACTGGTGGGAAAGGCTAGGGGAGGAGTTGGACTGTAGAAATGATTGCAGTTCACTTGCCTAGACAAACACATAAAAATGAAATGGGAGAGTCAACTGTGCTGATGGAAAGGCTGTAGAGAAATCCAGAAATACTGGAATGATAGCAGGATTTTCCCAGCATTAACTGTCCCCAAGCAGGTATGTCATAACAAAAATCAGGTGAAAGTTTAACTACATCAAAAGCTGAAGCAGGGGAAAAGTTCCATGACACAATCATCTCAGAAATTCTGCCTACCAGCACTTGCATTGAAAAGAAAAAGGACAAATATGAGCTTGGGATGCTCAAGACATACCATCATTTGACTACCTTTGAATTTACCTCATCCCTTCCCTTCAGTCCTGTTGGAGTAGGTGAGGCACAAACTTCCTAGGATTCCTTGAGGAAGGAAGACGTCACAAGTGTTTGTGCAGCTTGCAAGGGGGAACACATGGTAATGTGGGAAGCTGGAGCACAGCCCCCTGAGGTGTACTTCTGCAGGTGCTGTACAGGCAGTATCACATCACTGCCAGAGCAGCACATGCCTCAGGGCAGTCTAGCTCAGGCCCTTTACCCACAGTCCTTTCCACCAGCCTTCTTCCCTTCCCCTCCATGGGGGATGAAGAGCCCTGGCTCTGCAGGGATGACCTCAAGGGGCAGGCTGGAGATGATATCAAATTGTGTTGCTTCTGCTTTCTCTCACAGCTGTTGTGCCTTATTCCTCTGCTTGCTTCCAAGCCAGCAGCAGCCTCACCTGTTGTCAGCATTAAGGCTCTCAAGCTCTTTAAGCTCTTTGCTGAAAGATGCTCCCCAAGTGTCAGATCCAATTGTGCCTAAGCCACACTAGTGAAGGTGCAACCCCAATAATAGTATGCAGAAATTATACTGAAGTGATAAATACTTGAATGATTAATCATTAGTCATATGATTTGCTCTGATAAACTAAACTGGAATAGCACTGCTATCTTGATTCATGCTCTGAAAGGAAGTAAGCTGATTGCTGCAGCATCTAAATGCTCTCCCATGGCCAGTCCTCCCTGGGTTTCAGGGAGCTCTGTCCATTTATCCTGCCTTCTGACTGCACTGCTGACACCTAGGCACCATCATTTCCTGGGATTTTCTGGAGACAGACCCTAGGATCTGTCATTTCTAGACTGTAAGGTAACCCAGTGTCCAATGGAACGTGTAACCAAACATACTCTCAGCAGTAATGTGTTTGCTAAAGTTCTCCAAACAGTGTTACTGCAGGTATTTTCTCTGTACACTGTGCTATCAGTGGGCATCTCCCACAAAGCCAATAGAGACCTGGTAAGTGCAATGACTCTGCTAATGACTGATCAATGGAAGTGAGTTATAAAGAGTTATAATGGCACCACCCTTTCAGAAGGCAGCAGCAGCAAATATGGCTCTTGTTTTCTGACACCTCACTGTGTGGATCCTGCTAACTACTGAGATTGGTAGGCAATTGAATCACATCATTAGCTGGACTACAAGATCACCTCTTCCTTCACTAGTTGTAGCAGCCTCAAATCTCAAACTTCTGTAAAAACAAGGGAAGATCCTTGAAGGCCAAGCAGTGAGCAGTTAAAATGCTGCAATGTACGTGCGCATTTAAATATGTATGTGTATGTATGAAAATGTGCCTGTGGTAGGGACAATTATATCAGCACAATAACAGGAAAATAGATGGCCTTTATTGTTTGAGTACAAGCAGTTCTTTAAGTACTAGCACAGTTGTGTAACAGCACGGAAATCTAAAGCTGAGCTCTGTTTGCTCTAACCAATGCAAGGCTGGCACCCTGTCAGTTGTGACTCAAGAGCACATTGTAGCACTCCAGCCCCATTGAGCTGTGCGTCACAAGGAGAATTATTTCGTACTCCCTTCTCTTACTTATAGACATACCAGAGCACAAGCAGCAGAATGGATTTTTATTTTTTTTCTGGTGAGTTGTGGGTTTTGCATTCATGGGATGCTTTGCAATAGGATGACTGCCAGACTGGCTTTCTTACAAAATCACCTTACCCGAGTAACCGTGCTGTTTCTAGACAGGAAATATGCTTTACACAGTACTCTCTACTATAAGCATTGGTGAGGTAATGAGGTCATAGAAACCAAAAAGAATTAGAGATTTAAGGATTTTAACTTCACTGCTGGCCAATGTGAAGAAAATAACTCCCCCTGTTTTTTTCTCTACTTTTCTGCAGAGAGGTCTGCAGTCACTCTCAGTGAAGACCACTGAACTAGCAATAGAACTGAAGCAGCTGTCATTTCATCCTCATTTTACCTCTGTGCAGTATTATTGTCCAATCCTTTATAAAGCTTTATGATAGTCCAAAACTTGCAACACTAGCAGTTTACACTGTTGTGTTTGGGTTTTATTTTTGTCAGATTCTATTTAAATCTTTATTTTCAGAAATCACAAGTATCTCATGTTAACTTCTATCCTGAATAGCAAATGTTTTTTTATTCATTCACATATTGTCATAATTTTAAAATCTCTTTTCCTCTCTGATGTTGTGACATACAATACTCATGTACATCATAAATCACTGCTTTATCTGGTATTCAGTTCAGAAAACAGTCAACCCTTTTTTCCCCTCAAGAGTAGCTGAGTAGGTATCCTTCTTTCTTCTCCCTTTGTTCTGACAAAGGCTCTTTCCCTTCAATGTCTCTCCCTTCTCTGCGAGATGGGAAGAAGAAGATAGGATGAAAAAGATGGGAATGAAAGAAAAACTTTGTGACTTCTCTCTTGCTTAAGTACTTGAAGCAACATTCTGTGGGCAGTGATTTCTGTAATCCTGTGTAATCATTCACCAGGTTCCACTTCACCTAGGGAAATCTTCCAAGCAGCAACAGAAGGAGGCATGCCAAACTACAGAGCTTGTCATGGGCATCAAGAAACAAGCAGTCTTATCTGAAAGTGCTTTTAACTAAATGTTAGCCTCCTTCTGTTTTCAAATTCATTATGCTTCATTGCCCACATTTATACAGAAATCTTATTCTCTGAAGGCCTGAAATCTTAAATCTCCTTAAAGTAGACCTACATGCAAAAGGGACAGGTGTTACCTTTGACAGTGGAATTTCTGGATCGTTTGGGTGCTTTAGATATTTTTGCGTAAGCTTTACAGCTATAAAGGAGGTTAGACTCTACTTCAGGTTTTCAACAGCATGGAAGAACAACAAGGCTAAGACAAAACCCATACTTTTCAGTACTTTGGAAAACACTGAAAGAACTGGATATTTTCAGTGTGCCACACTGTTATTGAATGTTTTTCTGATGCACTTCTTTACAGACCCAAGTAAGTAATACTACAGGTAAATGATGCCAGAAATTAAAGTCAGATTTCTTATGGGAAAGTTTGATAAACATGGATTATTTGCACTACCAGTCCCACAGAATTATGTTTCAGAGGATATTTTAAAAACTCACTTAAAATCATGTTTAAATGGTTGTTACCATCTGTGGTAATATGCAAGAGTCTCTCAGTCACAAAACAGCCTGAAATTTATTAAGATTTCAGTATATTGACTTCAGCTGAAGACTGCTTGAATCTTGGCTTTGACTTGCATTTAGAAATAGATTTAGCTGGGAAGTGGCCATTGTCCCAGATGCACACTGCTTAAAGTTCAACCATAATAACAACGAAGTTTAAATGGGATTGACATCCAATCCTCTAATGTTGTAATTTCCAGCATGACATATAACTGTATGATTAGCATTCATGTGCCCCCACTGGTACCCACCAGTTTCTGTTTATGGCTGTAGGACCAATTGCAAACAGAGGTAATTCAGACCTCTGTCCTGCTTAGCCACTGCTGGGAGGTTGATGGGGTAGCTGTGAGTGCTGCCTCAGCTATCCCAGCTCAACTGGCCAGTGAGCACAAGCCTGAGCCTCCTTAGAAATTGTGTTGTAAGTCTGTGGGAGCTGGAGGTGTCCATGTGTGTATCTAGAAGCTCCATTCAGAGATTATGAGTTCCCAGACAAGCAAGTAGGTAAATCCTAGTTGGACTGGAATTGGGGCTGGCAGTGTATTCCAGAGGCTTAATTGGTACAATCATTGCATCAAAGATGCTGATACTAAAACAAAACAAACAAGCTCCCCAAAAAACCAAGAAGAAAAGTAAGAAAAAAACCAGTGAAATATTTGAACACAATTGATGATGCAGGCGACTCAGGTGCTTCTTCTGCTTCTTTTTCCTTTTCCTAGAGAGTCCTGTTAAGGCTGTGAGATAGCTCTGGGCTATGCCCTTTCAAATCACACCTACCAGTCATTCCTTCCTCACTTACTCATTGTCTCATCACTCATCTGCTCCCATCTATCCATTTGCTAATGTCATTCACTACTTACTTAAAAATTATCTTTCATCCACTTACTTAATGAAATATTCAGATAGCTCAAGGAGTTTTATTTTCTGTTTTAAACTTATTTTTCCTGCACTCTGGCAGACTTCCTCTCAGAAGTGAATGTGCAGAAACCTGTGGAACTTGGAAGGAGCTTACTCCTAGCTCAGGGCACAAAGCTTTTGACCTTCTCTATTTTCCTCCCTGGTGCCATTAGAACATAAGAAACTCCATAGGAGCAGGATGAACTTCTCTGCTTCCATGAGAAGCACTCGAGAATTTCTCACTCACCACATTTACAAAGCATGTGCTGAGCTCTGAAATGCACCAGATCTAATTTATCACTAAGGCTAGTCACAAAAATAAATCACAGCACTTTTTAATTAATAATGTTGGAGCTGAAACACTTTCTGCAGTGTACTCTGCTCTACATTATTTTATAGGCAAAACCCCCAAACCTTCAAAATGAAACTTTTTAGACTTTGAAATCCAACATCAACATTTTTGATTATGAGGGTTCCAAATTACCTCTTATCACAAAGAGAATTTCTAGTACTCAACTTACTCTAAAATTCCAAAACTTTAGATAATATTTCAGTTTACAGAGCTTTGCAAATTTGTTTCTCTTTAGACATTTCCATTAGATATAGAAGATTCTCCAGTTTTTATTAGAAGCTTCCTAGCCAAATGCTCAATGCTTTAAAATAGACATAAATGCAAAGAGCTACAAATTTACCACAAGTAAAATTTGATGTTTAAGCCAACCTCATTAATTTTTTCTTAATTCTTGACTGCTGTGTTTGGAAACACTATATAAAAAACTCATTTAAATGTTACATTTTTCTTCTAACAACTAACTCATCTAACTTCTTCTTTTTCGTGGTTCTAAGTATAAAAACACCTTTCAAATCTGTGAAAATCTCAGTTGTAACTCACGTTTGTTCACCTCCTAGTGAGTCTAAAAATGATTTTTCATATCTTGCTTCCAGAGGACTTACCTGAATAAAATAAAGAGATCAGTAAAAATATCATTTGACAGCATATTTGAGCTCAAGAGACATTTTCTTGGAGATTTAAGGAAGTGAGAGACAATCTTCTGATAATTTTATTTTGCTTTGCATATAAGGACTGCAGTAATATACCAGAACTAGAAAATCACAGGCTGAAACTTTGAGGCATTGAAAATTTTGAGTGAAATCGATCAGACATTGTCAAGAGCCCCAGCAGACAATGCCACAGGAGCCATGTAGGAGGCTGTGCAGGTGGGGAGCAGCATCCACCTGAACCTGGGCTCAGCACCCCAGCAGGGAGGGAGGGAGGGAGTTGATTTTTAGCTCTCCAAAGGAGCTCCTGGCTGCTGGGGAGAGCTGGAGCTGGAGCCTTGGCTCTGCTCCCTGGCTGGACTCGCACAAAGAGCCCAGAGGGCTCTGCCAGCTCCCTGCTGGTGTCTGGCTGCTGCCTGGCAGATGTAAACAGCTCCTTGGCTGGAGGGTGACCATGGTGTTCAAAGCCAACACACAGGCACACACAATGAATATTTTTACTCCCTCGTATAAATTGTTAGACATTTGCTGCCAATTATTTGCTAGAAGTTAAGGCATAAAAGCTTTCTGCAGTCCTTGTCTAGCCTTATTCCTCCCCCTATATATAAAAAAACCCCAAAAAAGTTATCAATCTTGTTTTGACTCTGAGTATTTCACAGATATTAATACCTGCCTGGTGGTACTTTGTTTATATGACAGGAAGAAAACTTTTGTTTGCCCAGGCAAATGTTCTACCTCTCACACACATCCTGTTAGCAAAGGGGACCTGATCCCCTAAGGACAGGAGCTGTTCTGACCTCCCTGATCTCAGCCCTCAGGTGAGCATGGCTGACATTTTGCTGCTACCAGAGCCTTGCCTGAGACAAGAACTGCAGGAACAGGGCAAAGTGAGTCCAAAAAGTGAAGAAACAAATACTCTCCTTTGGCATCTCTTTTGAGGCCAAGGGGCATTAAGCACTACATGAAATCCAAAGTGCTGATTGATATTTTGCTGCTTCTACAGTTGGACATTAGCAGGGGCAGGAATCTAGCACTGATTCCACTTCCTACAGGATACAGGGAAGAAACTCTTAATTTAATAAAACATTTCTCACTTACTACTGCCTTTCCTGGTTGAAATAATCTCTTACACTCTGTCTTAGAAATACTTTTCTCTAAATACCCTTTCTCTCTAAAATCGAAATTATGGTGTTTTGATAGAGCTTCTATCTATTTCAGAAATCCAGTGACTTCAAGTTGGTCCTGTCCTTCCTGGCATCCTCACATCATGACAGTTACAGAAGTCTTAATTTTTGTTTTCTTTCCTAATTTTGCTCTCAACATGATCAAATAACAACAACAGATTTAGAAGGTCTGCTTAGTATTTTGACATATTAAATACACCTGTTATTTGAAGTTAAGGATAGTAGGCTTTTGAATCATCAAGTAATTTGTAATTTCATATAAATAGCATCTTCATGGTCTGCAGAATTTATTTAAATTCATATTCTTTGTTTGGGATATTTTTGTTTTGTTTTTCTCTGAGATGGAAGGTGGCCTTTTTCATTTTGTTTATAATAATACTGCTGTGAACTTACTACCAGCCAAGTACTAAAATTAGAACAACACACAAAACATATACACAGAGCTCGCTGCAAGGCGAATATTTGATTCCAAGTGTGTGCAGACATGGAGAGGAAAAGGGATTTACATTTGCCAAGTTACTGTTGCGGCATAATGCTGTACACAGGTGTGCTCCCTAAATGCAGCCTGCCTTGAGGATGGGTTCAGCTGTCAGCACTCCAAGTGTATATTTTCTCTAAGCAATACTGTATTTGGCTTGCATAAATGGCTATTGACCAATGTATTTAATCTTCATCACCTTGTGGTTGGGTTATAGATAAAACTTGCTGCCAAAATGATCTTCCCACTGCTCCCACATAAATCCATGCCTGTATCTCATGACTATTCCTGATTTTTACGCTATGATGTAATTTATTTTAAACTTGAAGATGCACATGTTACACCAAGAGCATCTGCTCAGTTTTGCTGCTGAAGTCTGTCACTGCAGCAGTGGGGAGCTCCATGAATTCACTGTGAAAAGGAGGGGTTAATACAATGGAACCAAACCCTTTATTAATTTAAGCTCCTGTATCAGTTTCTGGGCCTTTTATACTGCTTAGGCTTTTGCTGCCTGCCAACAGTATCTCTAATTGAAGCTGGAAACATCAGAGGAGATGTCTGTAACCTCAGTGGCATTACTCTCAGCTGGTATGAGTGGAATGTTGGCTCTGCATGGGGAAACCATGGCTCTCCTTTTTAACTCCTGCTGATAAAGCTCTGCATGAAAGCCACGCATACATCTTATACGGAAATTTGGGTTTGGTTTGTTTGAACTGGAAACAATCACAGCTCGGTGATCTTTCATTTGTTTACCAACAAAAATGTAAATAAGGGAATTTGTGGGTGAATGCACAGCAGAAATGTTATAGCCTGGTGCAAAATAAGTTGCAGAAACTTTTCTTTGCATTCTCTTCTGTTGTCTGAAGGAAATAAATAAATAAAATAAACCATTTATTTTTTTCACCAGCTGGTTTTCAAAGCACCTCCATATTTAAATGTGAACTATAGCCCTTTAACTAAGACATAAAATTCCTGATTATAAAAGCAAGAAATATAAGAAAATATATTCCATATTGGTGAAAAATGCTGTGTAAATTCATATTCTTTCTTTGGATGGTGGGTTACTATTTGCTTGTCAGTGACTGCTTAAGAGCTATGTACATAGAACTTAACTTCCACTGAAATCACCATGAGACTACCTTTACTTAATGATTAGGTATTTACAACATTTGTCTATGTAATACATTAAATCTCTGCCTATTTTCCGCATGCATATATACATGAGGTTGTGAAATAAATGTTTTCTGCGAATAAACCTGGAGCGGCCACATTATTTACAGATCATGAGGCTGCATTTTGTGAGAATGTACAAATAAGTATGTCTGAAATCTATTGCACAAATGATGGGCGTGTGTTTCAGTGTTGTTTTTTTTTTTTATGTAGTTTTCTTTTTAATGCTTGCCATGCATCTCTGTCAGCAGAGGGTGTAATGCGAAGTGGAAGAACTGAGTTTTGTCTGAGATCTACTGTGGTTCCAGAAGTGTGTATCTGCATTGCATTTACAGAACAGAACAGCATATATGATAGACTAGAACAGAATATTTAAGTTGGAAGGGACCTAAAGGATCTTGCAGTCCAACTGCCTAAAAAATTCAGGTCTGATCAAATACTAACCCCTGTTATTAAGAGCATTGTTCAAATGCCTCTTAGACATTGACAGGCTTGGGCCATCAACCTCCTCTCTAGGAAACCTGTTCCACAGTTTGACCACCCTCTTGGTAAAGAAATGCTTCCTAATACTAAGTCAGAACCTAACCTGATGCAGCTTTGAGTCTTTCCCACACATCCTATCCAGGTAGAAGAGCTCAGCACCTCCCTCTCCCCCTCCTCAGGAAGCTGTGGAGAGCAATGAGGTCACCTGTCATCTTCATTTTCCCCAAACTAAACCCATCCAAAGTCCTCATCCAGTCTTCCCTGGACAATCTTTCCAGCCCTTTCACCATCTTTGTTGTCCTCCACTGGACACATTAGAGGACATTCGCATCCTTAAATTGTGGAGCTCAGAACTACACATATACTCCAGGTGAGGCTCCACCAGTGCTGAGATCAGTGGGATAATCACCAGTGTTTGATGCACCCAGAATGGGATTTGCTCACTTGACTGCCTAAGCTCCCTGATGACTCCCACTGAAACCATTGTCAACCAGCACCTCCAGATCCCTCTCTGCAGGTCTGGTCTGCAGCCAGTCTTCTTCAAATCCATACCTTTGTGAGGCATTTCCAATCCTGTTTGCAGAATACAGCATTTAGACTTGCTCAATTTAATCCTAATTATCATTGTCCAATGATCCAGTCTATCTAGATCCCCTGTAAGTCCTCTTGTCCCTCAAGGGAGTCAACAGCACCTCCCAGTTGGGTACCATCAGCAAACTTGCTAACAGTGCATTCAATCCCTAATCCGGATTGTTGGTAAATACATTGAACACGACTGGCTGTCACTGCAAGTGGCCAGTCACCAGCAGAGTGATGGGGCCTCATTCCCTGCAACTCCTTGAGCCCTACTCTTCAGCCAGCTCCTCATGCTGCACACTGTGGACCCATCCCACAGCTGCACAGCTTGCACAGAATGATGATGTGAAGGACAGTATCAAAGGCCTTACAAAAATCAAGATAAACTACATTCACCACCTTCCATCCATCCTCTAGATGAGTGAGCTTATTAGAGACAGATATCAACTTAATTAAACAGGACTTTTCCTTTGAGAACCCACATTGCCTTGTGCTTGGTAATTACATTATTATTGAAATGCCTTCCAGCAGTGCCCAGGAGGACAGTGAGGCTGGTGGCCCGTGGCACACACAGTGCAGGTGGCTGCTGCAGGACCTTCAGCTCACCCTTCTTGTGAGGGGCCCTGAGTGGGGCCCTCTGTGTTTCTTCAAACTTTGTTACCTCTGCAGGGAAACTGCTCTGAACACCACTGATGTGCTTTGCTGTAAATCACTAACACAGAAGCACAGACAGCATTTTTGTGTTCCTCATTCCTTCCATTATCAGCCTTACAAGGACATCTGTATTTGTGATACAGTCCACAAATTCCCCAAGTCATATCAATGATGACATTGTAATATATAACATTATATAAAATTATATATAAATCACTTATAAATAAATCATATAATACAAAAATTACATATACACACCTAAGTATGTGCATAGTAATATATTTGTCTTTTCCAGGTCTTTTAAAATTAGTACAGAGAAGGTCTTCCTTCTAAAGTCATATTTTTGCTTCAACGCAAGGTCTTTCCACTCCGTCCAGAGAAACTGGGTGCTGTTAGGTGGTAAGTACCACTGGAAAGCAGCCCACTGGCTTTTTTCAATTAATGACGTGGAAATAAGGGTTTTTGCAAATTGTGTGGTTTATTGTGCTTCAGCAATTGTCCCAAAATTCTGTATTATTTATTATAATAACTAGATAGCAAAAACACCCTGTGAATTTAAAAGATGGATGGGCCTGTTTTTTGGAGCTTCAGAAAAAGGCTGTGTGATACGAATGTCAATACTCAATAATTGATGACATTGTAAGGTGATTTTGTTTCAGAATTCAAATGCTGTTGTTGTATGCCAAAAGTCTTTGAAGATCATGTGTTCAGAAGTATCTTAAATAGCTGAATATTTTAAGGGGGAGAGGGAGTATCAATTTTCAGAAAAGCTAAAAGAATTTTTAAAAATTACTATTATTATACCACAGTTTACTACAAAATACATATGGTAACTAAGACAAAATATCTGCAAGGTTTAGATATGATAAAAGTAGAGACAAAGATTTAGCTGTTCTAACATGGATGGAAAAGAATCTATAGACAAGGGAAAATCTGTGATGTAGTAATTGACTTAGTGTGGAATGATTCATGTCTCAATTGTGTGTGAAGTACAGATAGGAGATATTCCAGAGCACAGCACACAATGTACCCTGCACTGTAAAATAACAAGAGTCTTTAGGCCAGAAAAAGCTTATGAGATAGGCACAAACACTTTAACCACTGCTGTGAATGGGGGAGCAGAACCACTCTGGTTTAGGCTTGCTGTAACAGTAGCTCCCATGTCAGTGCAATCCGATGCCTCTCATGTGATGGGGGCAATCTGGAAGATGCTGACACATGCCACGTGACCAGATGCAGAATGCAAAATGTCCCTTACCAGCTCCTCGTGTGACATTGGTATCTTTTAACTGAATTTCAGTGGCATATTTTGTTTTGCATTTTCTCAAATGTATCCATTTTTCCCTTTTAAAATCTACCTCATAATGACCAAAGGAAGTAATTAGGTTTTCTACCAAATGTGAAGAGGAATTTTGATATCGCAAAGTGGAAATGCTTATCACAATTCACTTTATCTCTTAATAATTGTTGGTTTTCAGCGAAGAAGGAAGAAGAGAGATAAAGCTTTCTCTGATGGTTTCATCTAGTGGATAGCTAGGACATTTTTGAAAGAATAATTTAGTGAAGTGCTATTTAAAATTATTAAGAATATAAGTAATAGTGTTAAAATTGCTGCTCAGCTCCAAAGAGAGCAAATAAAATCCTGGTATGTCAGCTGCAGGCTTGGAGGTGGTTTGGAGGACAAATTTTGGGAAGATATGTCTGACTTCCTTGTAGAGATAGGCTTTATCACATGAACCATTATTCAAGACTAGGACCTTGAGCCACCACTGCAGTTTTATTTCAGGACCATTGAAAGTAGTCCAATTACTTCTCTGTAAAATAAAATATTTTTTAATTATAATCAACAGTATATGCCACTCACAGATTTTGTAAGGAAGGACTGAGATGTTGTCTGCATCTGGTCCTTGGAAACATATAAACTGCTTGCCACAAACCTTCATCATAAAATGCATAGGGTAGTCTCCAAATAAAATTAAAGTGTTAGACAGATCTGATCCTAAAAGTTTGGGGTCACTTCTCTCAGACTCTTGCTAGCTTTCTTATTTCTCCAGATTTTGAGAAGACAAAATATAAATGCTTACCATATATTTCAGGTAATTTTAGCTTTCTCTCCCTCCTTCTCCAATGGATTTACTTACCTGGTTAGCCTACTCCTGAGGCCCTCCTGAAGTGACCTCATGTCTGAAACACATCCACTTTGAAATAAATTAATTTCTCAACAATTCAGCCTATCCTTGTCATTACTCTGTGTCACATTTCTTCAGACGAATTTTGTTTCTGGCAGTTGCCATTCTTCTACAGGATTTACTGGGGAGGAACCAGCCTTTGGTGATATACATGGGCACCACCTCCTTCTAGAGATTTTGTATTTGAAAAGGCAGTGTGAAACCAGGTGCTTTTCTTCTGGCCCTCTGTCTGCCTGAATTTCTAGTTTTGTGGATCTGGCACCTTTCAGATGGCAATTCCTTGTGGTGGGGAAGTGAGCGCAGAGTTTTGGCCTCTGAGGCCTTCTTTGTGCTCTGCAGTAACCACGTTCCTGCTGCCAGGGGACCATGGCCAAACTGCTGCTTTTCTGAAAGAAAACTGACAAGCTCCTGCTTGAGGCCTGGAAAAATACTCTCAATAGGTGAGGCCTCAAGTGCTCCAACACATGGAAAGAAAAATTTCGTTCTCAGAGTTCCAGGTCACTAATTCTTGACAATTTATGATTTTGTTTTCCCTAATCTTGTCACTGTGGGTAGGTTCTGAATATGCAGATTGTTGTGAGTAGGAATGGATGAGATGAGCAGAAATCTGTATGTAGACCCTCAGCAGAAAAATTAATTTACTGAAACGTTGTCTGCATCTGTGTACTTAAAGAATTAAGTCTTTACCAGATATGGATTAATATGAAGTCTTTGAAATCTAGAAACTCCTTCCATTTACATTAAACAGGAAATTTGTCCTTGAGCATCTTGTTCCTTTTGTTCTCCTGGATTCTTATTAGTATCTTGCAATTCAATTTTAATAAATTGTAGCAATACACAGTAATCTGACTATAAAAATTGTCAAGAACTTTTAGCAACAAGCCCTAGTTTTTGAGATACAGACAACACTTAATACTTGCTGAAGCTGATGGGAGCAAAAAACATAGCATTTCATAAAGTGGTCTGAGATTTTTGTAACCAAAATGATTTATTTTATTTTATTTTATTTTATTTTATTTTATTTTATTTTATTTTATTCTTATCAAAAGATGTCTTACATATTTGCCTACTTGGCTTCATGACTCACGCTGGGGAAACTGAGAGCACTATTCTTAATAACTAATAAAACTGTTCAGCTTCTCACTGATAATGGAATGGGGTTTATGGTACTCCCCAGTCAGTATGCTAGAGTTGCTAAATATAACTTTTAAACTGAATCTAAACCAGTAGTATTACATTGCAGCTAAATTTTGAAGTAAAATATATGTGTTTGGACAGTACTGCCATTTTTTTTTCTAGTTATAAATTTAGAAACCAGAATATCCTATGCTTTGTATAAATCTTGTTAGTTGTGAAGTTGCTGGAAAACTGGCTTAAATCCACAGCTTCTAGGTAACAAAAAATTCTCACTTTGTTTTTCCACTTATAAGGGACTATAATTTCTGCCATTGTTTCAGCGATTAATTTATTTTGCAGTAATTTCAGCTGTTGTCTGCAGTGACTTCAGCTGCAGCTTTAAAAACTCTCTGATCAGACTTGCCAGTAATGTATTGTAGATTTTAATTTCTTTGTTTTATTTATGGAACTCATCAGTTTTCTACATTATTTTTAATGCCTGCAAGAAGAAACTGATATCTGTACATCAGAAAAGGTGATTAGAACACAATTTCTTGCTTAGAACAGACCAAAATCCATAAAAAATAATCTTTATACTTCTTTTCCTTTAGGAATTTTTTTTGTAACTAATGAATTTTGATGTGTTAGTCTTTGACAGTTTATTCTGAGCTGTTATTTAAAGGTCTGAATTTTTAAAAAGAACTTGTGTTTTCCATTATTTTGATTTGCCTAATGTGAATATCATACCAGGTACACAACATTTTCATGGCATAAAGTATTCAGTGAAAAAACTGTATTCAGATACTCTTTCCCCCTTTTTATCCTGTTGCCTTGTACTGTGACAGGAGGCTTAAAACATACCCTCAGCACTGCTGAAAAATTGTGTGTGGCACCACACTGTGAGGTTGAACACGAACTAAAAATCTTGCAGATCAACTGTTTGTAGTGTGAAACCATGGCCCAGAAATCACTTGTCACTCTAGACACTGCAGGTCTTCCTGTTCCAGAATTTGGAAATCATCCTGCTCTGTTTATTCCACTTTTATGAGTCAGTTAAATCATAGTCTTTGAACTCCTCACACAGAGGAGCACCCTTACAGAACTGGATCTTCTTTTCTATTATGACAGAATTGTTCAGATCTAATAAAAATGTGGAGGCATTGCAGGCAGGCAAATGCTGTCATTCCCTTCTGTGACTGTTCTTTGAGGCTGAGGGTGTAGATTCATTCCTCCAAAAGGATACAGGCTGTATCTGATCAGAATTTGGCAATTGTTTCTGTGCAAAAAAATTGCAGTGGATCTTTCTGTTGTAAATTCTGATTTTGTTATTTTTCTGTTTGTTAGCTGTGGGTGAAACTGGAATGAGGAAAGTGAGGATTTTTATTAACAGAGTAAATAAGCAGGAGTTGGACAGTCACATTTGTGCATCTCAGTACAGGAGGCAAAAAATTGCATACTGTGGCATCCTGTGCTAGAAGGAAACCTGTTATGTCTGTAGCTCTCCTGGTAAGTTCAAGCTTAATTAAATATTTCTGGAGAGTCATTTGCTGTCAAATGCTTCCACTGGGAGCCCAAATACATGAGGAATTACGTAGCACTTTTGTCAAAAGATAATACATGGGGCACTATTTGGTCTGTAGCTGTGACAATCATAACCTTGTCAAAAAATAACCTTTGTTTAAGCAGGATTAAGAGCATATGAATGTGTCTGCCCATAAACATTACCCACCATCAGAAGTGTTCACAGGCAGACATTCAGACAAATCCTAAATCTTGACTTCTGTTTCTCCATTCAACATGACTGATATTTGAACTTAGATCATATTTAGTTCTATCCTAGTACAGAACAGGCTAGACTGCAAACCATAACTACTTGTGGGTCTACGGCTAGTCAAATAACAATTACTTGGAAAGTAAGAAATGCCAATTTCCTGGCACTTACTTTCTTCTCATGAGAACATAAGATCTTATATTTTTCTAATACAGAGAGACACTTTGATTCTACCCATAGTCCCAAGGATATTTTGATAGCAAAAGTCAAATTATTACACTGTATCATTGCTACAAGTTAGAAAATGTCTTAGGTTTTTATTTATGTGGATTGAAAGGGTGACTGAAATATGATTGTTCTTTAAGAGAAATAATGAAATAATATTTTAAATCTGACAAAATCATTATTCAAGCGGATGACATATTAGCAATTATTTTAGCAGTTCTTTGATCAACCTATGAGAAATAATCTAGTATGTTCAATTACAATTTTATATGCTGTTGATACTTGTGCTATAAATAAGGGATTGCATGTAGGTCACTCAACTGTTTGGTTGTAAAATCATTTACTTAACAGACTGATGTCATTAAATTATTATTCCAGGTCACTGGGTAATCACACTGGGTGATCACTGGGTAATTTTTAAAAGAAGGAATCATCCTTTCATGGAATCAGCTTCTAATTCAGCCCATGAATTCCTTTAGTTCCAGATCTATTTTAAGCAAAATATAAAGGGCTGCAAGTATGTTTGTGTTGCTTACACTTCTCTGTGTGAAATTCATGGAATCATGGAATGGTTTGGGTTGGAAGGGACTTTAAAAATCATCTAGTTCCAACAACGCTGCCATGGTCAGGGGTGTCCCCCGCCAGACCAGGTTGCTCAGAGCTCCATCCAGCCTGGCCTTGAGCATTTGCAGGGCTGGGGGTCTGCAGCTTCTCTGGGCAGCCTGTTCCAGTGCCTCACCACACTCACAGTGAGGAAGTTGTTCTTAATATCTAATCTAATTCTACTCTCCTTCAATTTAAAGCCACTGTCCTTTGTCTTATCTCTACAAACCCTTGCAAAAAGGCCCTCTCCAACTTTCAGTATTCATTCAAATATGAATAACTTGTTTTGGCAGTCCAGTTTCTGGATTCTGAGCTGAAGCCTTCTGAAAGCATAGGAAGGGCAGTCAGGTCTCTTGATATTGCATAACAAAAGTGGGATAGGAATTAGTAACTGGCCTGAAGTGCACGTGCTCCCTCTGACCTGCAGCCACACTGCTTCAGGTTAGTGTTGCCCTAACAAGCAGGATGTGACAGGCCAGTGCAGAGCTGGGGAGTGAACTATCAAACCACTGTGGCAGTGATTAAAATCAGGGCTACAACTCACTCCCTGAGTACTACTGCTCTACTTGTTTGGCAGAGCAGGAGCAATACGTGGGATCAATGTAGTCTTGACTGATGGTTCATAAACTCTTCATGGAATTCATCCTCTTGTTTGTAATAAATGTAATGGGAACAAGAATTCAATATGCCTAATTTGATTAATACTAGGTGAAAAGCATGGCTGGGCTAGCCATGAGTGTGTATGAATTCGGTTTCACAACAGTTCAGATTCAGTGGTAAGACTAGTTTCCTGTTCTTTTTCCTCCTCTCCATCTCAGCTGGCCCTTTTCTGCCCCCAGTCGCTCATTCCCACGCCCTGTCCCCTCCAAAGCACATGTTATTTGTAGTCCAAATCAGTTCAGTGATCCAGTTTAGATTGCAGTTCCACAAACAGTTGTGTTGACACAACTGTGGAGGTGGTACAGTGTGGGGAGGCAGGGATGAGTGGTTAGGGACTGCATGTTGTGAAATGGCAGCTTGAAAGTGATACCTGGAAATGAAAGACTTTTTGCATTAGACCTATGAAACCATTACCACAATTATAAATCAACAAATCAGAACATAAATCTCAGTAGAGAAAGTCAACAAAATAAATCACCTTGTCTTCATACAAACCCTAAAGCTGGGGTGTTCTGGTAATCTGCCTTTTGCTGCCTTTTGTTCTGCCAAGCTGAAGCAATGGCTGAAATCTTCAATAGTGTCCTGAATTATAAAATAGGTTGCACATGCTGTTGTTTTCCTTCCCCCCCGCCCCTTCCCCCAGTGAGTTTATTTTTCATTTTGAATGTTGTTGTTGAACTCTGTCATTCTAATGCTCATCTAATTCCTCATTCAGTTTTATAGTTAAGCAGTAATTAGACTGAGCTATTTGACGTGATCCAGCCTCATAAAAAATACAAACTGTCCAAAAGTAGCAGTAAGATAATTGCAAAGGACCCATTCTCACTCAAATTCAAAATAAAATGTTAAGCCCTATATTTAGAACAAGTGCTACTTCTCATAACCGTTTCCAAACAATGTACAGTATGGTTTACACTGGAGAAAAGTGGGAGCAGGCTTTCTTTGCTGAAAGAGCTGAAATGAGGGAAACTCAGCAGAAAGCACAATAAAGCCAGGGGCTGTGTAACAGGTACAGCAGGTCCTTCCCACATCCCAGCGCTTCTCGGACACAGCCCTCCCATTCCAAGGTCTGTAGGTGGACACGTGTGTTAGACACATGTCAGAACCCAGGACATCGCTCTGGCTGTCCTGAGCAGCCAAGACCCCTGCCAGGGGGCTCACAGACCCTGGCACAGAGGCCAAGATGCCCCTGTGGTTTTGATTATGACCCGTGGAGCAAGTTACCAACCTTAGATGATGATCTGCAAGCCATGACAAATTAAGTAGAATGATAGTGAATTTATCATGGGGTGAAAAATAAATTTGGGGGTTTTTAGAATGGGGGTTCTGGGGGCAAGATGGAGGGATCTGGGTGTGTCCAGCCTTTCTCCTTCTTCTTCTTGGCCTCCATCTTCTGCTGTGAGGTTGGCACTTACAGATTGGTCTAGAGTAGAAGCTCACTGTCTAACATAGGTGATAGGTATTGGAAAGTAATTGTAAACATTGTATGCATAGTTTTTAGTATAAAGACATAACACCGCCCCGGGGGCAGGCAGAGTGCCTGGACTGTCTTGTTGAGCAGACCTCAGCTGGACAGGAGAAAATATTTTATAGATAAGGAACAATAAACAACCTTGAGACTGAGAACTGAAGAGCTCTGACTCCTTCTTCGAGCGCCAGGCTGGGAAAAGAGACTTTTAACATTTCTTGGGGTCACTCTGACGAGCAGAGACCCTGAGAGGCACAAGCTGATGTGACATGGCCGGTGATGTCCCTGTTCTCAGCCTCCCGGGCCCCACAGTGGCCGAGCCAGGGTGGGCTGGGCTGGGCAGGGAAGGGCGCTGGGGCCGGGCTGGGCTCGCCCGCCCTGCACCTGGTGCTGCCTTCTGAAACCTGCCCTTTCCCCGCTGTGAAACCACTTCTGTCCTTCAGAAAACCTGCCAGTAAGAACACTAAACCATTTCTTCAAGGCAGGGAAAAACCCCAAACAACTGATTGGCTCTCTACCTACATTATTTTTTTAACTGCTTTACCTATTCATAAAACAAGGCAGGAGGGGACAAAATGTTTTGACTAACATCCCAAAGAAACCCATGAGATTAAAGGGAAAAGTGAAGAATGAGAGACCTACATATCAAACCCTGCTTTTCAAAATCAGGAATTCAGTGGGAGGAGGCAGGAAGCAGGATCAGTCAGGATTGAATGAAAATATATTTGCAATAGCTTTTGTCCAAAATGTTTTCTGTGATTTTTATAACAATAGAGCAAACGTCCCTCCTCTCCAGAGGCAAGACCAGGCCTTAAAAATTTATTTTACATTTCTGTTTCCATTGTGGTATGTTTATTGGTTGCAGTAATTTTATGATTGCTTTTCAGTGTCTTGGAGGCATTGAGTATGCTTTATTTCTAGATCAATATTGCAACAAATTGCATTCAGCAAACTGTGAAATCTGCAAGGATTTTTCATTGAAATTTCTCACCTAACCCATGGCAAACGCGTTCTGGCAGATTTATTGGATGACATTACCCTCCCTCAGCCCATCACTCCCTGACCTGACCCAAAGGCACAGAGAAGCTCCCCTCCCTGCCCATACCCAGGCCCCCCCTGCCTGAACCCCATGTCAGCCCCCAGGACTGTCAGCTCTTGCCTTGGTGCTGTCAGAGCACAGCTCCCTCCCTTCAGCCCTGCCCTGCTGGCCCCACTGAGCTGGGGCAGGGATGCCCTACATACCCATTACTGCAGCCCAAAGGTGAGAGATGTGTCTCCAGGGTTTCCATTACTTGGTAGGATCTCAGCCTTGGGCTTTTTGGCCGTTTCTTTGCACTCTGCACAGAAGTTCTGTGCGTTTCACAAATGTCACAGGCTATGTGTTCAAGACTTTGTTCCATGTCAGTTTACTTCACACTCTTGGCTAAAAAGAAGCTATGCAACAAAAAGGTTGTGAGTGATGAAGGTGCAGAACCTTCTTCTGAATTAGAAAAAAAACTTTTCAAATGGGAACTGCAAAGTCAGCTCTTACAGATCTGCAAATTCAGGATCCAGGCAGAGAGCTGAATAGACAATAAAATTAGGAAACAAATTTCAAATAACAACTTTGTGTTCTGGATAAAAATTCCAAAGTACTTATTGGACTTTAAGAGCTCTTGATATTTGTGGATTTCATAGTCACAACTAAATTTGTTTTCAAGTTTTTTTTGCACTGCAGGGTTTCCATATCATAGAAAACATGTGTTTCTGGTTCTTCAGTCTCTAAGGATGGAGGTCCACAAACACTTTTCCTTCTGACAATATTTTCCTCTCAAGCTGCTTTCTTCCCTTCCCTTACTGATATTTACCTCCTCAGTTCTGCCAGTGGAGTGCTTGATAAGATTTTACTCAGTAGGATCAACAAAATGTTCTAAGCTAAGAAGAATGCCCAAGAAAGGGAATAAAGGGATCTTTTCAACACAGTTTATTTCACTAATCTAATTTGGAGCATGGAACTGAACACACATTGTCCTGCAACACAGGCACAACTGAGGAGGTGATAGATTGTGGTACAAGGAGGAAACGAATAGCTGGGGTGAGGAAGGACTGAAATTTATTAAATTGGTTTTGTCACCAGAGAAAATGAAGTCTGGAACTGCACTACAGCCCTTGTCTGAGTAGGGCTGGACAATATGAAGATTAAAAAGTACTGATAGCAGCCAGGGGCTCATCTATATGAGCATCCCACAGGACATGCTGCAGCAGGGAATTTAAACAAACAAAGTGCTGGTAAAACAAAGCTTCTAGGGTTGAGGATATTTTGGTTACAAAATTATAATACATCTATCCTTCAACTGCCAATCATTCTTTTATTTTTCTAGTGGAAAACTAGAACAAGTGTTTATAAAGTGCATCTTTGTACACCTAGGTTGATTGTGCAAGAAATTTATGAGAAAGTCTCACAGGAGTAAGAATTGAGAACAACTGTGAGATTTTGAAACTTTACAGGGAAAGTATTACCTTGGCTTGGACAAGAAGAGTTTTCTTGGTATGGTATGCTCTTCATGCATTAGCAGACTCTTTTAAGTCTTTGGTGTTTTCAACTCAGGTGCTGATTAAGAGCTTAGACCTTTATGATTACTTTATAAACAGTCAAGGCACTTTAAGATGTCCACACCTGCCATGTGGTTTGGAGGTGGAGCCATCAGTGCAGGTGTTGTGAGTAATCTTGGAAGGGTTTGCCAGGCACAGCTCGGGTCGCTGTCCCTGTTGGGTGCCTGTGGCAAGGCAGGGCCAACACTCCTGAGCTACCCCTGATACCAGCTGAGCTCGGGGGCAAAGGCTTTCTGCTGAGGACTGGGAACAAATCTCAGAGTCCCTAACTGCAAGCCCCATTTAGAGCCAGGAATGATCACCTCTACCACCTTACAAACCAAATTAGTGATCTAACTTCTGTGCTTCCCCTCTTCTCCCTCCTGGAGTACGCTCAAGTGAGACCTTACAGGACCTGGACCTCATCAGAGTTTAGGAAATTAGCATACTGAACGCTAGGCTTAAACTCAAAAATTTGCAAATGTATCTGAAATGACTTTAGGTAAACCAGAAAGAAAATTCTTTAAAACAATAGTGATATTATTATCTTTGCCAATGGTAAAGTACACTCACTTCTTAACACTTGCTCAGAGCAACCATGGCCTCTAATAGACGACAAAATTGTCAGCTGCTAGCTGAAAAGGAGATTAAAATGCATACTGATTTGCAGTAATTTATTATAGGTCCTTCTAGGAAAAAGCACAGAATACTTCTGTCACTAATAAAGTTATACTGAAATGAGATTCCATGGGATTCTGCTATCGTTCAAATAACATTATACACGCTCTTAATAACCTTGCACTGCTAATAACCTTCTACTGCTAATCTTTGTATAATATGAAACTGCAAATTAAGAAGTCTTTTCATGTACAGGGGCAGAACTTCATTTAAAGGCCTTGATGGTGTAAGAAGCAGACTGAAATAAATCCATATTGCAAACAGTCAGCTAATGGACACGAAGATAAAGAAGGACTTGGGACAGAAGCAGTGCAATGTCAAATCTATATTTTGCACATTTTCTTACAGAAACTATTCCTGTTAAAGCAGGAATGTACCAATACATGAGTGTTTTCTGCAAACTAAGAAATGTTAATGGTAAAAATTATCAATGAGGTTGAAAAAGTAAAATTTCTTTCTATTTGGTCAGACAGAAAATTAAGATTAATGGACTCTGATTAATCCCATATTCAACTTTGGAAATCTAGTAGCTTGGCAATACTAAATATCCTATTCACTTCTTATTTTTATATCAAGTTACAAGCCAAGACTTATGCTGATTTTATGAACATTGTTTGTTCTTATCTTAATTTACTATTTGTGCTTATCATGGTTTAACTTTGATTAAATTAAAATCAGACCATGGTATTGATTACTTTCATTCTAAGTTCTTCCTGTAACATTTTTTTCCTAAGAGGAACAGTCTGTTTTATTTTGATAGAGTAATTGAAATTCACTGAAATAATAAAGCTTACTCTTTAGCATATCCAGTTGGTGTACCCCTGCCACACAGTTGGATAGATCACAGCACTGGCAAAAACATTTTTCTGGCAGGAATCCTTTCATAAACAAAAAAGGCTTTCTTTCATTATTTTTCAGGGGTTAGGGCTGTTTAACACCAAAAGAACCAAGAACCCCACCCTGTTTTTGAAACACAAGCATGATTTAGAGCCAGGTGATTAAAAATGTATTTTTCATTATTCCACAATTAATAAAAAATGGAATTTCCTCCTGCAAACTCTGCTGTTCTTGTGCCTCTAGCCCATGTCAGCCACAACACTACCACCAGTGTTTTCATAAAGTGTTATTGTACTCAGCAATGCCCGTATTCCAGACTGGCACCACAGAGCAGGGAGAGGACAGTCACACCCCTCTGCAGGTTGTTCTGTCTTGTGGCCCTCACTGCATGGCCCTGGAGGAGTGTTTGTGCTAAATAAGAGGATCAAGGACCACCTCCTGCTGCTGAAACCACGTGGCCCTGAGATGCTGTTCCCAGGCACAGCTCCTCTGGCAGGATGGGTGTCCGTGCCACGGTGCGCGTTGTCCTGTGATCTCTGCCATGGCCTGGACTTCCAAGAGATAATTACCCTGTTCACATGGGAACTTCTTTCAGAGAAAGAAGAGCCAGCAAGGTCCATGGTCAGGGCTCCAGTGCTCACATTCAATTTATGGGCGCTTTTATTTAACTTGTTGATGGCCCTTTCTGTCCCCAGCCCAGCACACCCGCTCTGCTCTGCCCAGGCACAGGGCCTGCTCACATTGGCACGGGGCCTGGGATGTGGCTGGGGTTGTGGCTGTTCATGACTGAGGATATATGAAGCATGGAATTACAGAATCATTAAGGTTGGAAAAGGGCCTCCAAGATCATTGAGTGCAACTGCACAGCCCAAAAATCTACAGATCTCGCAGCCAGGAGGGGAAATGCAGGAAGAACATTCAGACAGGGAATGAGTCAAAGCTGAACAGTGAACAGCTGAACAGCGAAAAATGTCCAAATCTGGTTGCAAATCTTGGAAAGTGTGTCATGAATATGTCAGAGAACTTAAAACTTGGGTCCCTGCTTTCCTCTTACTTTTCTCTTGGTATCCATGTTAAAACACATGGAGAGTACCCAGGTGATTGCTAATGGCAAATAATTGCAGCAGAAGTGAACAGGAACTGTTCTTTGACTTTATGAAACCCTGAACTTACCAAGTTCTCTGAAAAATCTAGTTGAAAGGCATGTTACATGGGGGAAACAGCATTAGAGGACCTTTTTTCTTTTTTTTTTCAGTGTCTTCAGTCACGACTTGCAAGAGAAAAATAACAACCCCACCAGGGTGTCAGGAGGATAAATTCATTAATATTTGTGGAGAACTAGAGCACTACAATGAGAGTACTATGGGAAAGCCCATGAGAAAATGAGTGATTCTCTATTCAGTGCTGCATTTGGATGGAAAGCAGTAAATAATGGATAGGGCAGACATTGAGAAGTGAGTCTAAAAAGAAATATTGAACAACTATCCATTCATTGTGCTCTGTTCATCTTTTCCTGATCCTGCTGTCTGCACCTCCCATGAAGTTTGTTGAGTTTAATCTCATCTGATTTTAGTTTATAAAATAAGATGTCTAGTCTGTGCTTCCCCTGTAGTCAGTGAAAAGAGAAAGGTACCTTAGGAAGCAATTCATCACACTCCCTCTGACAGCTGCGTTAAAATGAGGTGATCACTGTCTGGGGTGTCTATCTCTTTTCCTGGACACACACTGATGGAGTGCAGAGAAACAATATGGCTTAGTCCGCCAGAGTTGGGATGACTTCAGTGTTTAGATTAATCCCTCCCTAAATCTCAGTCTGAATGGAGCAGTGTGCCATCCCAAAGCAGGTAAATCATTTTAACAGCCTTGTTTTCCTTCTGGTTTTCTGTGAATCATGATCTGTTTTGCACAGTGAAGTAAAGATGCTGAAATTTGCATTAGATTGTCACTGACAAGATGCTTCAAAGGTGCTATTTGTGGAGCAGCTGGAGAGTGATGGCATGACACCTGATTAGACATAGAACATCTGGTTTTGTTTTCCCTGTATTGACTAGAGAAGAATCCCTCCCTTTCTTTGTGTCACTGTATGTAGAAGATTCCTTCATAGTACAGAAAACTGAAAAAAATTTGAGGGATTTTGAAAGAAATTATTTTGCATTAGGAAACAAGTATCCTTCCTTATCCTGGGCAAATTATTTTAATCATTCATATTGCCAATCTGACCTTTGTGTTATGCCAGGGTGAGGAATCACACACAGTGCAAAACCCCGTTAGGAAATCATACAGAGCCAATAATGAAATTTTATTTTGTGATTGAATATGTATTTAATTTTAAGTCCAAGGCAAAGAGGAGAAATAAAAGCTCAAATGAAATAGTTTAGTAGCAATTAGATAGGGGAGAGGTTTTCAGGCATAATTTTTAAACATTTTATTTATTATCTTTCTGCTATTAAAATGGATTTGTGAGAGCTTACCTGTGTCTTACAAGGACCAGGTTCCTACAAGCTTCTGAGGACCAGGCTTCTTGAAATTGTGAGTAACTAGCTTAGATTTAAATAAACTAGTAACTAGCTTAGATTTTAAATTTTTGCTTTTCATGAAAACCTTGGTGAGCTCAAATCCAGTTGTATTTTATTTGTTATGCATTCTTTTCTTTTTCTAGGATTGCTATTACAAGGCATCTTTTGTAAGTGAAATTCATGACTGTATTTTTGATGGTTAAATTTAAAAACTTATTTTGAAAGGGCGTTTTGTAGGAAAATGCAGAATAGGAGGTTAATTAACAGAAAGCTCAACAATCAATCATCTTCAATTAAAATTTGGCTATAGATAATGCAGTTACAAGCCTGTGTCAGCCTCTTCACTCCAGGGACGAGTCAAATACATAATGCAAATCCACCCTACTTTTCTTCATAACATTAATATTCATTCTATAAAATTTTCATGGTAGGTGAAGTTCTGCATTTTATTTTCTGACAGCAACTCAAAATAGCAGTTTTATGCTGGTCCTCTCATTTGTTTTCTTTATTTTGTAAACACTCCTGTTTCTTGTATCCCCAATCAGGCAACTCCTTTGCCACATGCAAAGGAGGGACACCAAGGCCTACTGCATCCTATAATCAGTATTGAAAACAAACCAATAAATCAAAGAGCTGGCCAAATGAGATAATATGGCTTTAGAAGCCACCTAAATAAAAGTCAAGGCGGCTTCCAAATGCTGTCTCAGGTATTACTAAGAATAAAGGTGGAATTGCTAAAAAGGTAAATTCCTTACATTTAGCCATTGCTAAGACATTGCTGGTTTTAGACTTCTGCAGGGACCTGCAGGAAGTGATCATCTGTAGACTGGGGAACCAGAAAAGAATTTCAATGGACTGATTTAAAAAGTTGTGACTTTCAGTAGTTTAAAAGTCTTATTGGAGGTTGGTGTAGAGCTATGTTAGAACTGACTACATAAAGACACTTCATTTGCTCCAGTGAAAAGCTGGATTAAATTAAAGTGGCTTTGCACTGCAGTGAAAGAGGAATACTCACATGGTTGGTTCTGCCATAGAAATGGCATCTCAGAGAGAGGTGATGGTAAGCAGCTGCAAAGTAAAACATATTGAAGTCCATGTGCTCTGCAGTGAACATCTCCCCATGTCCCAGGGGGCCTGACCACATCAGACAGGCAGCTGAAAAGGCACTTTCTATATGATGGAATTTGTTTCATATTTTTCTGAAGGCTCTGTGAGGTACGTCCTACATGTTAAATGTCCAAAACATGCACTGGCACTCTCTGTATTCTCATCTATTCACAGATGTGCAAAAATGGAGACAGGGGCTTCTGCACAATCCCTCTCTCAGCCATTAACTACATGTGTTTACATTACCTTGCTAATTTATTAAATTTTACCTTGTTCTCATATGCACAATGTAACTTCAGTCTATAAACTGATAACTTCTCCTGGGCAGTCAGTCTGGGTAACACAAAACCCCAGAGCTACCTCTGTGGGTACTTATGGATAAAAGACACAAAGAACAAACTGAGGAAGGACCAGCTCTGGCCAGAACTGCTCCTTGAATAACAATGTCAGTGGCTACAGTACAATTTAATGTGGAATGGTTGCAAGAAACTAGAGAGCTCTGAAATGTTAGTGCTGGATGATACGAGTCAGGATTCAAGGCATTTTCAATGTCTCATGGCATCCAGAAAGGCTCATGGTCAGACACCTCACCAATCATCCAAAAATAAGAAACCATGCTGCTACTTGAAAACATGAGGCAAAACACAGAGCACAAAATTTTAAATTTTTTAATGTTTTAATTTGCCTTTAAAAATGTGGTTTTGTCCATTCAGGTTTTTCCCCCAGCTTTTTAAAGTGCAAAAAATGGACTCAATGACTATTAGACTTAGGGAGTATACTAGATTAGATTAATTTTAATAACACCATAGATACTCATCAATCATATGTTACCTAATACTCTCTCTCTGAAGGGTTGCTTGAAAATCAGATATTTTCATTTACTAGCAAGGTCTGGATTGAAGAGAAATGTCTCATGCACCAACTGAATTTCATGCTGCAATATCTATAAATCAAAACTAAGTAAACAGTTTTGTTTAGTGTGCAGACAGTTTTCTCCATGCTTCAGGGCCTTCATACTGATTTCTTTTATGCTGACATTTGTTCTTGTCCATTGACTATTCTGTCACTATCTGCCAGTTTTCTATAACCACTTATACTGTCCTTTCTTCTATATTTTCCTGCTATTCTACCCTGTGCTATTTTCTCCTTCTCAACACTCCTTCTCTGAAAGCCTTAAGAAAATATCTGAATGAAACTCCAAGGTAAGAATAGTTTAACTGCATGGGGTTTTTTGACTCCTGAAAAGATTTAAAATCTCTATGATAAATTTGTTTAACTTTCTTCCTCTTTTTTTCCCCCCCTGCTTTTTAGTTTTTTTCTTGTGTTTCAAACCAGCCCATGTTAAGCTGCATTACCTAGTGAGCTAAAACATTAGGGCAGATATGTTGAGGACTTTAGGAAATCTGCACTGAATTTAGTACCTAGGTGAATTATGTTTTTGAGTCATAAACAGATGAAAGGCAGCAACCTTATTTAATTTGATAAGGATGTCTCTTAAACCAGCCAGAAAATGTTCCATTTTGCACCATCACTGAATGTGAAGCATGTGAACTATGTGAAGTACCTTTTATTTTCCTGTTTTGAGCCAAAGTATGTTCTGAGTTGCCAAACAGGAGAATCAGTGTACAACTAATATTATTCCAAAGTCGAGTGCTGAGTGACATTTTGAATTATGTATTCCCACTATTGTGCATAACTACCTTCCAGTCTCTAATTGTGAGTCCCTTTTTGTGCATTTTAAGTAGTTTTTCATCTTGACTGAATTATAATTTTATCTGAACCTTTGCAAGTATGTGTGTTAATTATACAAAAAATCATTCTGCATTCGTTTTGAAACTAGAATATATTTTCAAGAAAATGTTTCCATTCCATAAATGTGAAATTAAAACTACTGCTAGATTTTCCAGTCAAAAAGATTTTTATTCATGTTATATATTAGAATATATTTATGAGACACACAAATAAAGTTACGACTTGTTTTCTACATTTTATTGTAGCATTTCTGTCAATAAAACAAAAATAACCTAAGACTATAATGATAAATTTCTAATACAAGATACAGAATAAAATACTGGCCAAATTAATATAGGTTTTTCATTTTAGAGTAATTTTAAGGAAATCTTTTCCAAAAAAATTATTTTCCTTTTACTAGTTTATCTTAGCTATGAGATAGAATTTCATTTTAACTTTAGATATTTAAAATTATACCACTCTACTTCTGATTACACACATAATAATAGGTATTATTTTAAAATTAAAGGATCCACAAAGAAGATAGATTTCTAATTATTTCTTACCTAGTATAGAAAAGGAAGGACAATGAAATACAAATGGTCACTTGAAGACTTAACTGCTTAGTTATTAAATGATTGAAAGGGTAAAGGAAATAAATAATTTTAAAGTAATTTTGAAATGTAATTCTCCATTATACCATCAGTGATCCAGGCACATAGTGATTTACCAATGAAAAATTCAGCATCATATTAGGCAAGAGAAAACCTATGTCAATAGCTGCTACAACACATGAGCACTAGTTTCCAGGAGAGAGAACTTGGTGCAAGATGGATAAAGCATTGTTTTTAATAATTCACAAGTTTTTAAACTTTATTACAGCTATTCAGAGCCAAAACAAAAAGCCTGACTCCTAACTTGGCTATTAATATCATGAAATTCTGATCTGTCAATGCTAAAGAATACTCTCCTGGCAACAGATATGCTACACAGAGGAATTACCAGTATAATTAGAAGCTCAATATTGATTTGAGCATAGTTTAACACTCAGATCTTAGTGTAGTTTAATTGTTAATTGTATAAGCTAATTTCTGACAATTAGCATAATGCCAGTACATGTGCATAAGATTCAGCCTGAATGCCATTTTGCTTTTGCTGTGCAGTCCAAAAATTTGTACCATGGGCCCATCTGACTTAAATCACACCTCCTTCACAGAAAGTACAGTATTTGGAAAACTATAATAAAAATTGTTGGGAAAATATGGGAAAATATAATAAATACTCCAAAACTTAGAATATTTAGAATTCTACCAACTTATGGAAAACTGTGTAAGTTCTATAACTGTTATATTATAAATTATAGGAGTTTTAAAAAGCAAATTGACTACACCAAATCTTTTCTTTAAAAGTGTTGAAAAGAACCGAGAAAGGCAAGAACTTAGCCACAGGCAAATCAGATTTCTTTGAACATGGAATCACTAATCAGGCATTGTGTAGGGGAAGTGATCTAAGACTGCACTGCTTAAGTGGTGATTTTGTTCTGACGATGCTTTCACATCCATGTGAAACAGAAACTTTATGTTTGGTAAAATCAGCATTTAGTGATATCAGAAAACTGATCCATGTCACCTTGTGTGCCAGAATGACAGGGACAGCAGGTACGGGTCATGGATGAGGTAGAAGAACTAACTCCATCAGTGGCTAGACTTTTCAAACTGAATTAAGCTGTTCTGATACCTTATGCCTTTGATGTGGTAACAGGACTTTCTGTAATCATGTGAGGAATTGAGTATTGAGGCATCAGTGAGCCTTTCTCCAGCAGGTAATAGAACATTTGCAAGAAGAGTCTTGTGTTTATCTTCCTAGGCTGCCAATCCATTGAACTGAATTGAAATGAATTCATTAATTGAAACCTACTTGAAAGTTTTAGAGAAGGTTTCTGATTCCTGTTAAGCAATATCTGGCTAAAAACTTTCCCCTTTCCTAAATGTGAAGAGAAGAAAATATATGATGTTCCTATCCAGGGAACTGGGTGAGAGCACTCAACCTTCAACTTGAAGAAGGGACAAAACTCCTGAAATATGTTAAATACACCAGCTCAGGGGTGGCCACTATCTAGGCAACACAGTAATTACAGATGGCCTACCAAAATCTAGTGTTTTCCCAGTGCTTCTCAGTCAAAACACACTGTGTAATGGGCATAAGTCTTGTACTTCAGCCTATATCCCTGACTCCTAGGGAAGAAGATATTGGGATACCTTGTGCTGAGTTTCAGATGCACAGCTTCTCACTGCTGTGGTTACACTGGGAGCAGAGCAGCAGATCTGCAGCATTCCCATTTTCTGAACATGATTCCTTCGCCCAGGGTTTTTCTCCTGGGAAGCTGAAAGGCAGTGAGAGGCCTCAGAGAAAAGAAAAACAATTCTTATCTCATTTGCTTCTCCTGTGTTGTGCTCATGTGGAATGTTTGGAGATTGTTTACCCAAGGTGATTTCTTGATTGCACTCCAGTGTGAGTTGTTTTGATTCATTGACCAATTAGGGCCAAGCTGTGTTGGGACTTTGGAAAGAGTCACCAGTTTTCATTATTATCTTTTTAGCACTCAGTAAGTATCTTTTCTGTATTCTTTAGCATAGTATAGTATTATTTAATATAATATAGCATAATAAAGTAATAAATTAGCCTTCTGACAACATGGAGTCAGATGCATCGTTCTTCCCTGCCACGGGGCTTGTTGTGCATTTGCAATGCAGCCCCACCTTCAGCCTTGGGTATGGCTGCACCACCAGCAACAGCAGCAACAGAGATTACACAGGATCACTTGGGAAAGGTAAGGGGTAGCAGCTGAAAATGCAGAATAAGAGCAAACAAAAGAAAAGCTGTACTTTAAAAAGAGCATAGCTGGGACAATCTAGAATATTTTATAGCTCCTGCTGGCTGCTCTTCTCTTCTGGAAGAAACTGGAAAACCCCTTTGTAAACTTGAGAGAAGAGCACTGGGTCTGCTCTTCAGCTGCCTGTGCCTCAAGCTTGGCAGACTGGCTCAAATGGCCATGAATCCCAGTTAAACCTAAAGTGCTGGACTTGGGCTGGTGTGGCCGGGGAGCAAACACACTGGTTTTGCTTTGGGCATGGTGATGTCCACAGAGAGGTGCAGCAGATCCTGGGGGCACTACATGCTGAACTGTTCCAGCGTGAATCAACACAGGTTTGTTGGTGACACTCTACTTTAAGGCACCCTTATGCAGTTGGATTGCTGTTGTTCATGAAGAAAAGAGCCTTTTCCTTAACTCTTTTCTAAGGATTAAGTTAGCATTATAGAGCCTGAGGCTTGGTCTTGGGTGTTAATTGGCAAATGGTGTGTGTGGGGACCTGCACAAAAGACTCTCATTCAGACAGTGATCACATTTATTTTCTTGCCTCCACTGTCTTCTTCAGGGCCAGTAGCTCTACAGACTCTTCCTGAGAAGGCTGCAATGTTCTCATAAGAAGAAAAGTCCTGTAAAAAGTCTATTTCTTAGTAAGTGGATGAAAAAATAAGACCCAGAACAAAATTATCAGTAACATTTTCTAGAGCTGTCATCTAGTTCATCTTCCCTGTCAATTTAATCCATCCTGTTCATATATTTTCCAATAAGAAGTATTACCTGACTTGCCAATTTACTCTTAATTCTAGACTGCAGAAATCCATTTTGACTTGTCTGAAGTTACACTTAGAACGAAAATGTAAACTTACTACATTCAGAAAAAAAAAAATCTCAGTGTTACAGTGGGTCTCAGCCTTCAGGCAAAGATAATTCAAACTGGTTTATTTTCAGCTGTATAACTATGTCCTAGATACAAGTTCCACTCTCCATTGAAAGCAGAGGGTGGATCTTCCACACTAACTGTGCAGTGTGAGTTAGGACCCCTACACAGTAACATGATGTCCTTTTGATCCTGCTCTTGCTATTAAAAATTTATAAAGATGACAAGTGAATCCTAGCATCTAAAGAGATTGTCACCTGGAGCTATCTATTCTCTACCACTCCTTTTCTCCCTGACCAAGGTCCCAGCTGCCTCAGGCAAACAGCCATTCACAGAGGGAGTGATCCTCAGCCACCCTACGGCAGAGTCAGGGAGCTCAGCATAAACTTTCAGTACAGGTGAACATTAACTGTCAGATTTTGGACCAACATTGTAACACATGGACTGGTATTTGAGCCACCTGGCTCCCAGCTGGGAGGGGATTTTCTGGCTGAACACAGGTCCTGACATTGTTTATAAGGGACTATTTGGAAACAGCAGCATACTCTGATAATGTTTTAATATTCTACATTCTCAGTATCCTCTCAGGACAGACACCTCCCTCTTTCCCCCTATTACCTCTTTTAATCTTTCTGCGGTAAAACTGGCTCAGTTAACACAACACAACAATCATGGTTGTATTAGCCATCTACAGATGGTAGTAATTTCAGATACCATACAACCCTTGAAGAGGGTGCATGTCCACAAGCTAATGTCTTAAAATGGTCACTTAAATGAGACCAACATTGGGCAAGAGAGAGCATTCCCAGGTGCAGTTCTCCATCCCCACCTTTACTGCAGGATGACTATGTCATGAATGAAGCTGTTAATGGCCATGAATTAAAGAAGCACATATCAGTGCTGGTTTATTTTGACAAGCCTAAAATCTTTTGGGTTATTATGGCTGCTTCCCAAAGAGCCTAGCCCATCTTGCAGTAGAGTGAGTAAAACTCAAAAGAGAGGAGAAAGCTAGACCAAAATAGATGACTATGAGCAGGGATTACAGCTGCACAAGCAAAAGCCATTCTAGCTCCTGAGTCAGAGTCCTGTGTGAGCATGAGTCAAGTCCCTTAATTGTATCAGCACAACCACAAGAAATTTCTAGCTATGGCACCTTATTGGGGCCCCTAAGCCAAGCCTAAAGTAGGAAAAAGCCCTATGTTTTAAAATTAAATGCCTAACAAAATGAAACCATTTCAAACAGGATTAAACCCAGGTTAACATCTAGAAAAACTGTTGCCTGACAAGTATGCTTTAGTGAGGAAAAGTATCACAAAACATTTGTTTGAAAACAGTAACTTCCCTGTATGCAACCTTTTTTTACTTTGCTGCTTTACTTTACTTTGTGCTGCTGGAAAATTCCTGAAGTTCCTGGCTTGTCCCTCAGTAATAGTAGTGATTTCAGACATAGTGCACACAGTGAATTGCATAGGTCAAACATACTCAGTAATCAAATTAATATGATGAGCAGAAAACAAAAAAGAATAGTGTGGGGGGAAAAAAGGGATGGAGGAAATATAGTAAATTTAGTAGGCATGCACTGACTATATTTTCTGTAAAATATCAGGGACAAGCACTCAGGGTTTTTTTTTTTTTGTGGCTGTGGGTCACCCAAACCTGAATGAGTTTTTCATATTCTTGTGATTGTCTTTTCCATATGCAAACCCAACATTTCTTAAAACATATGTGAGTGCTATTTACAAAGTCAGTCCAGTCATAGATGTAAAGAATCCAAATAGATTTCCCCTTAACTCAGTTCAGTGTTATTTTCCAAGCTCCTCTCTTCACACATGCAAGAGTCTTGCATTTAGAACAGGCTGCCTGAGGTCACAGACAGGATTTAACAAGTGCAAGCCTGCTTAAGGAGGCTGATTTGAACTGAGTGGATACAGAGCCTTATTTATGACACAATCATAATCTGAATGAAATTGGTTTATGTCTTGTTCATGTTTAAGAGTACTGTGCTACCCTTATGCAATATTTGCATTGGAAAATACGAGATTTGCATGGGAGTGAATAACTAACATTATTCACAAGGCATTACAGGATTTTACAGTGGATCTTTAAGAAGGAAATCAGGATGATACAGTGGCATTGATTTAAAAATAAAATCTGGATGCTATGTGTGAAATTCTGTTGATTTATTTTAGTGAAAAAGACTGTCTCACCATCACTCCAAATTTAAAATGCAAAATCTCTTACCTTTTAAATAATACCTTTTGCTCCAGAGCACTTGCAGCCTATCTATCTGCATCATGGTGTTAATGCAGGCATGTTGAACACGGAGAAGTGACTTAGTCAGAATGAGAAAGCCCTGTTTGGAGCACATAAGGTCATCTCTTGAATAGGAGGATTTTCTGCTAGCAGCTGCCACTGCTGAATCTGACCAGAGACTGGAAGGCATAATGCCAGAAGCTAGGAGAAAAAAAGATCTTCAGGCTGAGAAGCACAAAACTGAAATGGAGAGGAGCTGATCAGCTCTTTTTTCTAGTTTTAAAGATATGTCAGGAAGGTGAGTGAGGCAATGACTGATGGGGTTGGCACCTGTGGGTTTGGCTATGGGGGAAAGATACACTAAGGTGAATTTAATTATCTTTGAAGTCAGCATATTTATTGCAGTGCCTGTCCCTGATATGCACCTTCTTGGTATAGGAAGGCATTTTTCATTTTCAACCTGTCAGTAATGGATTCAAAGTAAATGGGAAAATCATGCTTACTCTGTCATAAAAACGTTCACGTGAAAGTTTGCTCTGATAAAAAAATGTAGAGACAAATCCATGTCAGGAAAGATTTGTCAGAATAGTTTTTCCAGAAATCTCTCTCAAGACAGGGGCATCCTGTAGGGGCAACAAAAGGCTTTGTCTGTGTAGCATGCACAAAAACATGTGCAAAAGAGCCAAATAAGCTGTACCACTTCTGTGCAGCAATGAGTGGGTTTCACCTTGAGGTGTTACTGGTATAAAAAGGATGCAAGACAAAGCACCTTGCTGACCATTTGTATGGCTACCAAGGCTACTTGTTATACCAACTGCTTTGTCTGTTTAAAGTCGCATGTATATTATTTATACCACATTTTATGTCATTCTTAAGACTAGTCTGGTGATGCATAAAGACACAACCAGACAGACTATTGTTCTATCCACACCATGGTTGCTTATCAATTTCTAATGCAATAGTGAGCACATTGAAGAACATATTTAACACCTGATAAAATAAAACACATGAACACATCCAAGAGTCTTGCAGGGAACACATTGGTTTTGCAGAGGCACATATGGAAGAGGCATACACTCTGTTGATTTGGACTTTACTGCTGAAAATATTAATTACTGGTTTTTTTAACCTTAGAGAAACCAACATGTGCCAGCTCTCCTGTCATAAGAACATAGCCAAGATAAGGTGCTTTAATTTTGGACTGAGGGGAATTTTCCAAGGTCAGACCCAGCCTAAGAAGACAGGGCAGATCTTGCTAAATTAAACTTATGGTGAAGTATCCAGTCCTTGGCTGTGTTTCCAGTTTGGCATTTCATATATATCCAAGTGATTTTAGTGGAAAAATATTGGATTTTTTTTAGCAGCAAATAACTAGTCTTTGTTATCTGTTCTCATGTTACTTCAAAAGCATTTCAGCAATTCTCTCCATGTAGCACAAAGCTTATAAAAGAGACTTAAATTCTGCATGCAACTGAAATTTGCTGTGGACATCTATGTGTCTAGGACAAGTCTCTGAAACAGGGAGCAGTATGTCCAGGGTGTTTCATTATCTTTGGTGATGCAATTTGTGTTTGGAATAGTCATGTCCACACACATGGAATTGCTATGCCCACACAGCTGTTACAACATTGCTGCTTTGCATTCTTGGGAGATTCCATGGTTTATTGCCTTGCCCTTCTGGTTTTTTCCATGCTTGCTCACTGTGAATACTCCAGTACGGAAAGTACTGGAGTATTTTCTATGATTTTCTCTCATTTCATCACAACTTTGGAAATGAGCTCTGTTTTTAAAGGACTATTGATCATCAGACAAGAAGCACTGAAGACCACTGAGAGGCTCCTGGGGCTACTTGCATACCTTTAGGGGCAGGTGCACAGCTGAAGCTGAAAAGGGAACTGACTAAACTAATTCATTAAATGGTGAGGCTCAGTAGTGATGACATTTCAAAAGGTTTGGGAATATTAACCTTCAAGAGCCTTAAAAGGAGAAATTGCCCCACAACTGTAAGAAAGGAACACTTCATAAGGGTTTATCTTGTCTTGGTGAAATATACTCATCCATTTTCATCTCTAGAGTCACCATTCTCATTTGGTAACCATTTCTGCAGAAAGAAATCCACAGAAAAAATGGTCAGGTTTATTGTGAATGGGAGTTCTTATTGTATGCAAGAACTAAAATCCTGGTTGGCATATATGAGTTGGCAACACACAAGAATTTACTGATGAGACTAAATATTTGAAATGCGTTAATTTTGTTTAGGTCATTAGGTAATTCTACCATTAATGTGACAGATAAGGTTATTCTCACTTCAGGTTGTATCTCACAGAAGGTGGCATTTTTCTGTGATATAGCAGATGATCACTATGGGAAATTTACTAATACTAGAATGACATGATGAGTAAGTCCAAGAAAGTTCATTTTTGGAAATACTAGACTATTTAATGCTATTTTTTTCATTAAGGGCAAATAAAGAAAATAATAATGCTATGATTATTTTTGTCTGTTCAAAAGACTGAGCATACCCACATATCAATGCTTCCCCTGTTTTTGGAGACTTTCAAAGGATGCTTTATTCTCGACCAAGTGGGGAGATTTTAGATTGTGCATTAACAATACTCAAAACTTGTATGCTTGATTGGAGAAATCTGCCTCATGAAAACCACTTTATCTGTAGAAAGAAATTTTGTAGATTCTTCCACAGCAAAGTAAACAGAAACACTGAGAAAATTTGAGAAGTAAATAAAATAGTGATGGTAAGCTCCTCTGTCTGATCAGAAAGACTGGAGTCAGTGATACCCCACAATTAAGTTGTGAAATGAGTGCACATTTGTGAACAAAATGCCTGACCTCTTGGGGCAGAAGCAGGGAAATTTTGATATATGAAGTTTTTTAATATATCACATAAGAGGGATTTTATTGAATTCTGTAAAGCCTTTAATATTATCAAGCAAGGTAAGGAAAATAATTTCAGAAAGTATAAGTTAGTACATACAGTTAGTATAAGCAGCAGAAAATTTTCTTTGGAACTTGAGAAACACACTACCCCTTTGGGCAGATGAATAAGTTTATAGAGGTCCACCACAATAACATTTTATTTGCTGCTTTGCAATGTGGAATGTGGAAGAACAAACCTGTTCCTGCAAACTGCTACCTCAGTGAATACACAATTAGTGAATGAATTTTATCTCTGAAAGAAGAACATTTTTAGATTTATCTGCTGTCTGTTTTCTGCAAAAGCTGTTTCTAAAGGATCGGGACCATTCTCCTCTACTATCTCTCCTCTTGATCATGTTAAATTTAACCTTTTTTTCCATTTCTCCATAATTTTTTTCACTTTTTTGTGTACAGAGAATCAGTAAATATGCTACACTTTGATTTCTTTTCCTTTTAGTGTAGATTGGACAGGTGTTCCTCCAGTGTAGGCACATGTGGCTGTAGTTGCTGTAATGTAGCATGTATGAGAAAGATAAAAAGGAACAGGTAGTCATTACCAAAGAAATGGCCTCTGTGCCAAAAATAATAAAATATAGCTCTTTCCTTAATTGCACAATATCCTTGCCAAAATAGGGAACTGTGTTGGCCTGAAGATTTCTTTTTTAGTACCTGTGGGTCAGTATAAAGTCATCTGTTAAATAGCTATGATTCTGCTGTCACTAAAGATACAAAATAATGAGAATCTCTGTAGTTATTATAATATTTGTGTAGTCAGAGTTGGGTGATTTGTAACAACTCTAAAGCTGAAGGTATAATAAAAAAAGTCAGAATATTTATTTTATCCTCTTTTTTTTTCTGTTGTTATCCTTTTGTTTCTGCTCTTACAATTAACTTCTACAACAACCTTCTACTTGTTAGGCCACACAATGTTGCCCTGTTAGACATGATGTCTCTGATGGAAATGATAGAATAGGAGAGAAGAGTAACCATGATTAAAAGCTGTTCAGCAGACTTAATCTAAAAGCTGTTTTACATAAGTGAGACTGAGGTCTTGCACCTTGAGGCACTTCAGTGTTCAACTCCAAAGCTGGTATAGAAAATTAATGGTTTAAAATAATTTTTGTATCTTCAAAATTTTGAGGCTCACTTGCTTCTTTTCCTCATGATTATATAACAAGTTTTTTTCTTTTTTTTTTTTTTTTTTTTTTTAATCTCCGCAAGAAAAGAGAAATGCTGCATGGATGTCCAGATATAGAAGTCTACTCTGCAAAAGAACTGGATCAGGACTAAGCACCATGGGCTCCTTTTATTGTCTGTGGGGAGGAAGAATGGAGAAAGAAGAAACACTATAAGGCATGATTCATAGCATCCTAATGTAGGCATCTAAAATAGGTCAGGTTCATTGAGCTCTAAAATGTCTGTTTTTCTCTATGGACAGAGGCATGGTCACCCTGGGGAATCACTGGCTTAGATGTGGATATCTATGTTATCAAGTAAGGTGAGATGATTTCCACCCCATGTAACTTTTGTGACCAAGAATAAATATCTATAAAGAAAGAAACATTGCCTCTATAAAAAAGGGCTTCTAATAGAATGACATGTGCTAAAGCTCTTGTTCCACATTGCCTACAATGACCTAGATCCTATAAAACTTAAAGATTGAAATCTCATCCCAAAGAAAAGCACGTTATAATACAGCATTATCCTTCATTCTGACTTGTGAAACTGATTTCTCACTCAAAACACATGCCAAGAAGTACACAGCAATGATCTAATTAAAGATGTGCACACAGAATTCAGACCTGATTATTATGTGTATTATAATTACTGCATACAGTAATTATAATATTAGCGTATACACACATATATATGTGTATATACATGCTAATAGAACACTTAAAAGACAATTATAGATAATGGTTGTAATTTCATACATTAATAAATGCACTATATTGGTATGCACACTAAATAGATCTATGAAAACATAAGGATAAAGACAACAAGAATATGTCCTTATTTTATTCTGAATTTTTGAAAGACTATTTAGCACAATAGAAATCTTGGTGCTGACATAGTTCCATCACTAATTGGGGAAAAGAAAAGCATTCATTGAATATTTCTGTTTTGCATTTAGAAAGAAAAGCAGTTTCTGCATTGCCAAGCTATCATCTATTCTGACATTTTCTAAAGCAGATGGTAAAGAACGTCTATTAATTTTTTTAAATTGGCAGGTCCACATAACTTGATTGAAAGATTTTAAAAACAATTTGTACTGCTCTGCATTGGCAAAAAGCTTTGGCATACTGGAGAAGTCCAAGAGGCCTGGAAAAATTGAATGCCATGTTGATATTTCAGCAACGTAAACAGGATGACCAGGGTAACTCTAGATGAGTTAACGTGACCTTGGTTCCGTGTGAAAGAATGGAACAGCTGATATGGGACTCTGTCCATAAGGAAATATAACATGGTAACATAATTACTGCCAGTCAACTGGACTTTATGCAAAACACGTTAAGTTAAACAAACTGCATAGCACTTTTATGAGATAAGAATTTTGATTATTTGATTTGTTTAATAAAGGTAACTATGTTGACAAAACAATGCCTTTCAGACTTCTGTTAAGCATTGATACCACATGACACTGTGATTAAATGTTACACCAGAACACAACCAAGACAACATATAATAAATGAGACTAAACCCTAGAACTCAGAATTTCAATGTGTAATTGTTAACTAAAATTTTCCAAGTATCACCAGTGTGATGCTACAAAGATTCTTCCATGCCTTAGACAATTATTCAATCAATTTACCTATGGGATGACAAAAAAAAAAAAAGAGGGCAGAAACTTAATGTTGTCTCTAAATTCTTAAAATGGCAAGAGGAGAGAAATTATGAGGAGAGATTACAAACAGGAAGTGATTTATACAATGGTAGCTAAGTAAAAATTATATGGGTATAAATATTGCCAATTAAAAACTGTTTTGGGAGGAGAACAGAAATTACACTTGCAGGACTGAGTGTAGTGGATTTAAAAAATGGGTATGTGATGGTTAATTGCTTAAGTTGATGGTTAATTTTTTAGTGCAAAAGAGCACTAAGTTGGTTAATGTGATCCATGGTTTTACACTGGAAAGGGTGAGAACTGGTCTTTTTATGGTTGTTGTATTCAGACCAAATTAAGCTCTCCATAGAGAAAGACAGAAGCAATGAAAGCTACCATCCTACAGACACATATTGCTCTGTTTTGAACTATAAAACCAAGCAGCTTCCTTGGGATATATTGCAAACACAGCAGATGAAGAAATAGTTAGCAGGGGTTATGTACATCTGCATAAATAAGGCACAAGAAGAACAGCAGGGAGTTTTTCCTTGTTGTGTTTGGGGAAACCAGACTTTGGCTACATTATTTGTAAATAAAGTTGCACAACTTTGCTAGCCTTTGTGGTGTTTGTGTTTTTGTTTTGGGGTTTTTTTTTTTTTTCAGTAAGTACAAAACAAGTCTCAGAGTGAATCAAGAAGCTTGAGGCTGTGATGAAATTTTCAAGATTTTTACTGGGAAACTTATCCTGACCATGTCCTGCCTATTTTCCTGTATTCTGGTCCCCAGGGATTTGCTGTGTAAGAGTTGGAATTCTTTCCTGGTTCCTCCTTGGGGCAGCCATCACTGGCATGGAAGGACAGAGCTGTCTGTGGCACACACACACACACCATCCACAGTTACCCTGCTTCCTACAGTCTCTCTTTTCCAGGAACACCAGAGAAAGACACTGATTTTCCACTCTCTGTTTTCCTTCCTAGCATGTTTTTAAAGGGAAAGGTGATAAAGACACACTCTCTGCAGGTCTAACCTCACTCTTGCAGTTCAGAAAGGAGAGAGCATGTCTAAAAGAAGTTTGATGGGGATTTGAGGAGCTATATGAGATTGCATGCAGCCAGCCAAGGGACCCTGATCTCTCAGTCCTCTCCAGTCTCCAGGCCCAGGGTTTTGGGTGGAAACCATGGAGCAGGAAAAGGGGACATTCAATATTTAAGTTCCATTTCTGTATGGAGTCAAATCTGAAGTTTGAAGAAACTGCTTGGAATTTGGTAATCTGGTAGAGCTCAGTAGGCTGCTGAAGGGAAGCAGAGGTGAAACTGCAGAGAAAAAAAAGCGGGGAGAGGTGAAGCTGAAAAGAAAAAAAACTGGGGAGATGCATATCTCTTGGTATTAGTCAGTGTCTGTGGATAAGACAGAAATAATGGCAGATAATGTGATGGGGAATCAGAGTGGTGCATCAGGCCATGTTGGGGAGCAGCCCTGCAGCACAGGCATACCCCACACACCTCAGGGTGCAAAGTACCACCACTAAAGGTGACTCAATACCTTACAGTCCTGCCGCCTTTTCTCTCTGATCTGACACATAACCCTCCGATACATCAGTTCATGGAATAGAAGAGCCTGAAGCAAAAATAAGTACAAAGTGGGCCAAATGGGGAGAAGTCAGGCAGGAGCAAGGGTACAAATCTCATTGTTAATACATGAGATTCAACAGATTGGGAACCGAGAGGCAAATGGGGGCAGGATTGAGAGTGGTGCTGGGAGAGTGTAGGAGTCAAAAAATCACCTAATCTAATCATTGCTGATATTCATATGGAATGTGAAGACCAATAATGATGAAAAGGGATAAAATGGATAGGTTATAAATAAAGCACTGCTGAACAACATCCCAGCATCTTCACCATCAAGGATATTGTGGGCTTTTGTCTTTAATCCCTCTTCTAAATAGCCTGTAATTCTACCCTTTCTAAAACAATGACCCAACAGCTGGTGTCTTCCTTCTTTCTCTACCATCATCAACAAACCATCTGTGAGAAGAGAGAGGGAAAAAATGAAATGTCTATATTTTGCTCTCACTGGCTGGCTAAGCATCTGTCCCACAGCTGTCACACAGCACTTAGAGAGCAATGGGTAACCTTAAAGTCCAAATGTCTTCCCGTTTCCTGGTTTTCAGGAAAATCATCTGTGTTGTGCTCTGTAATGCCTAAAATGTTTTCTGAAAACTTCCAATTTCCAAAGTGGTCATATTGTATCCAGGCAGGCAAGCAATTAAACATATTTGTCTTGGCTTTGGAAAAGAGAAAGGGCAAGTGTTAGCTAGTTCTCTAGAGTTCCTTTACAGCAAATGAAGGAAAGTTATTCTGTAATGGAAATATGTCACACCTTTTTTAATGCATTGCTTTGTGATTGCTGACACCAGAACTGTACACAACTAAACATAAGGGTCTTTCAAATTAAGCTGAATGCTTTTGTTAAGTGAGCAGAGCACACAATGTTGAGTCCATCAGGGTTTTATGCTACAAAAGCTCTAAAAATGCCCTAGCTGGCAATAAAATGAAGTGTGGCATGGTGAGGGGGGATGATATCTGTCTGGACATAAACTTCCTGGTACAAAGTTAATGCCTTAATTCTTTGTAAAAATTTGAATCAGTAGTTGCAATTGTAGGAATCAACACCTACATAATGTGGCTACATATTATCTCCTCCATTATTAAAATACACATTAACCAGATTCACTCAGCTTAATGTTAAACTTCAGAACTACTTGAAGAAAGGATTAATAACCCTCCCTTCATTACTTTGGAGGAACTCTAGAGGCTAAAATGCATTAGTCATTGAACTTTTAGATAGCTGTGGTAAGCTGAGATGAAACCACCTCACCAAACATGCAGGCACAGCCAATCCAGCCAAGTTTACAGCATGTCTTCACTCACCCCATCACTTATGGATATAACCTAATGGCCCCTCAAGGCCTGTACAGGAAGACTTAAATATCATAATTGAGTTTGATCACAAGTTGTTTGTGCTGCAGAGGACATCAGATCTGAAACCTCCATAGCAGGCTTTAAAATTCATGCTGCTATAATAAATACAACATAAATTGTGAATATCTATTCTTAAGTAACTTGTTAAGCCTGCAAAAAAGTATAAAATTTATCCAAGAAAACACAACAAAATAGAATGAAGTTGTTGAAAGAAAATATGTCTTGTGGATTGTGATGGTTTTCTTCAGATATAACATCTCTTCTGGAAATGCAGAGTACAGCTGCTGCATTTCTGTAATACACCCTGGTCTACTGTGGTGGCTTAAAACCAGGTGAGAATTAAACTCCAAATAATCTGTTCCTTTTCCCCCTGCCTCTGCTCCAGTGAGAGAGGAACAAAGGAAGAGACTATGTGTTGATATAATAATTTATCAAAACCAAACAGCCATGGAATAAGAAATGATGATAATAGCAACAGCATTAACAACAGAAGTGTACAAAGGAGAAAGTGCTTTACACACAGAGGTGTTCACCACCTTGACCCTGTTCTGCATGGCTGCTGAGACAAAGACAAGATGGCAAGCGCTCTCCACAACTGGCATTCCCTGTCCCAGAGTCCAAGACAACGAAAAACAGTGATGGACAAACACCCAAAGAGCTGGATGGTCTGCACTGTGCCACCACTTCCCAGGCTGCTGGCTCGGTTGCTGTTGGCAGTCTTCAGCTCGGCTCCTCTCCACTCGGCTTGGGATCGGCTGGGCTTGGGCTCAGCTCAGGCTCAGCTCGGGCTCAGCTGAGGCTCAGTTCAGGCTCAGGCTCAGCTCAGGCTCAGCCCAGGCTCAGCCTAGGCTCAGGCTCAGCTCAGGCTCAGCCCAGGCTCAGCTCAGGTTCAGCTCAGGTTCAGGCTCAGCTCAGGCTCAGGCTCAGCTCAGGCTCAGCCCAGGCTCAGTTCAGGCTCAGCTCAGGCTCAGGCTCAGCTCAGGCTCAGGCTCAGGCTCAGCTCAGGCTCAGCCCAGGCTCAGCCCAGGCTCAGGCTCAGCTCAGGCTCAGCCCAGGCTCAGCTCAGGTTCAGGGTCAGCTCAGGCTCAGGGTCAGCTCAGGCTCAGCCCAGGCTCAACTCAGCCCAGGCTCAGCTCAGGCTCAGCCCAGGCTCAGCTCAGGCTCAGGGTCAGCTCAGGCTCAGCCCAGGCTCAGTTCAGGCTCAGCCCAGGCTCAGGCTCAGCTCAGGCTCAGGCTCAGGCTCAGCTCAGGCTCAGCCCAGGCTCAGCCCAGGCTCAGGCTCAGGCTCAGCTCAGGCTCAGCCCAGGCTCAGCTCAGGCTCAGGCTCAGCTCAGGCTCAGCCCTGGCTCAGCTCAGGCATGGCTCACCTCTGCTGCTCTGTTCCTGTGGCTGCTTCCCACAGCAGCCCTGCAGCCTGTGCGCTCTGCTGGGCTCAGCTGTGTTGCCACCTGGAGTTGCATTCTTCCTGAGGGATGGGAAGGGATGGGCAACAGTGAGAGAGGGACAAAGTCTGCAGGGCTGGTCCTGGTGACTTCCTCAGGGAGAAATGGAACAAAATGGCCCCACTTCCAGAGTGTGTTCCCCTCTTCTTCCCCTCCAAGCCACTGTCTCCAGAGAGGATGCACAAGGTATAGAATAGCAGCCTAGCTCCAGCCCTTTATCAGCACCTGCAAGAAAAACTAGGATATCTATTCAGCACTTAAAAGTTTAAAATGAGGGACAGGAATTAATTTACTGAAACTAATGAATTTGAGATAAAATATTGTCAGTTCTGTGAGGTCATTTTCAAATAGAAGGGAGCCTTGTCAAGTGATGTGTGCTCCTCAGTCTTGCTGAAACAATTGAGGGAACAGAAACACAGGAATCCTGAAGCACAGGAAGTTCCACATGAAGATAGGCAAGAACTTCTTTACTGTGCAGGTGACAAAGTACTGGAACAGGCTGCCCAGTGAGATTGTGGAGCCTCCTTTCCAGCAGATATTCATGAGACATCTGGACAATCTTGAGCAGCATTCTCTAGGGTACCCAATTTGAACAGGGAGATTGGTGTAGATGACCCCAAGTGATCCCTTCCAGTCTTAGTGATTCTGTGAGTCAGTGACTGGTTTGTAAGATTTTCAGGTTTTTCTGAATATTAAAATCCAAGTGGAGGCAATGTTTACAGTAGGGTATCAATTTGATTTGTATGTGGAGTGTGGTTACAAAGTTGAACCTGTACTTGAAAAAAAAATATTAATTACAGAGAGCCTTCAAAAGTGAGAAATATGAAAACTTGCTATTTTTTTCAATCTGAAAGTAAAAAAAAAAAACCAAAAAACAAAAAAACCCCACACACTAAATCAACAAGTCATTAAATGGTGTAGTAAGATTACTTCAGCATTACCTGCCTAAAGGATTGGTAATGTAAGGATGTCTCAAAGTGGGAATGTTTTGGGGACTGTGGTTTTTACCTTGTAAATATTTCTTTAAATATAGGCAACAACTGTTGTTTTTAAACTTGACTATCCTGCGTGAATAACAAGATCAGTTCCCCATAGGCATTTTCCAGCAAATGTTCAATTAACAACTTTACAGCCAGCTACTGACTTCAAAACTATCTGATCTTTCCACAAGCTATAAATTTTATCTGTTTAAGTTATACCAGTGTGATAGTTACATTTTTAGAACATTGGTTGTGTTTATCCATTCCTGAACAAAGCAAAAATGTCATTTTATTACAAAGAAGGACACCTTCTCAGGAAATAGTTGCAGAGGAGACTTCTGTAAATAAACGCTGGCAAGGGTAACCCAAAGGCCAAACTGCAGTGCAGCCCTGGGATCTCTCACTAGGTTCAATTTAGTTGGGACAGAGGTTTTTGTTAGCAAACGAACTCAGAACACTTTGTACCAGAAATGCAAGGTCCTTTCAGCTCAGTGGAAGGTACAAGACAAAGATACCCCTAGGAATCTTCATTTCTAAGGCATCTTTCAGGTCCTTACACAACGCCAGCTGAAGAAAGGGTTTGCTTTGGCTTGGTCACTGCCAGGTAGTGAACTGAATCTCAGCTCACTGATCCACTTCCACACCAGCTGCATTCAGAAGGTGACAGCAGCTCTTCCAATGTCTGCATTTGGAATTATTCATCTTTAAAAAATCTGCTTCTGTAACCTTGAAAGTTTTTACAAGTCAGCAAAGAGTCTCTCAAAAAAGAAGTGCGTAGGAATGAAGTGAGGCATCCAGAAGCATTCCCTTATTGTATGATTAAATGCAACAAATGAAATTAAAAACATATTCATGGGCCATGATTACCTCATTCTCTTCTGTTACATATGCTGTTCCTTTGCTTAATCAGCAGTTTAACTGAAAACATATACTTCACTTGTATTTCGTCTGTGGTCTCACACTTTAATAATGAACATGTCACGTTCACATGAATATTTAAAAAACATTTAGTGACCATTTCATTTTGCATCCATGAGCACTCAGCAGAACAGGCAAGAACTTTTTATTTTTCCTTTCTGTGGAATTGACTTGACAGCAACTTTTTAATCAAGTTATTATTATTAGACATGCAGATTGCCTCCAACCACGGTAGTGCTTGATACAACAAGTATCTTGGACATGCTGCTCCTCCTTCTTATGCCCCACAATCCATGAGAGAGTCTCTGGCATGGGTGGAGTGTTTGAGCCCTTATGCCCAAGAACTGGGAGCAGGTTTCATTCAACCTTTTTCATTAGCACATGAAACTGCATGTGTTTCTGGTGCCAAGAGTTTTGTACTCATCTTGTTGTGATGCTTATCCTTCCTGAAATTAATAGTTGCACTTAATCTGCATACCTGAAAAAACGTGCTTCCAAAAATGTATTTCAAAAAGATACTCCACCTCTTCCTTCAGGCCATGTGTTGCCTTTGTGCTTCCCCCATGCATATAAGCCCATCAAAATATGGAAGACTGACACTTGTTAGTTCCCTTTACATGCTGAGCGTGCCTGCAGTGTCCATTTGTTAGGAAATGGGTGAGCTGAGGCTGCTGCTTGTCAGTCAGCCACAGCATTCACGGGACTGCAGAACTGCATTTGCCTCCCCACACTGGCAATACTCCTCAAGTCACTGCATATGTACAATATATACACTACACAAAACAGAAGGAGGCCCACCATTAATTACCCATCTACACAGTGTCTAACACAATGGAAGCCTGAGGCTCCAGTGAGTTTCCCAGACATTGCCTAAATAATGCAGATAGATGGTAATTTTCCTTGAAAGTAGTCAGCCTGCTCTGAGGGCAAGCCTTCCTCACCTTATGCACATAAAACTTCCACTGAAGGGATACACTGAGAAAAGCAGGCAAGATTTTCCTCTGCAGTGTCTCTATCTCCCCAGATGTCTCTCCACATTCCCGGTGGTCTTGTGCATGCACAAATGAGATCAGCATATGTCCTGCACAAGTAAGAATTGCACCAAAAGTGTATCCCAAACACTAAGAGATGATTCATAATCAGTTTTACACTCTTTATTTTGCACTGTTAAATTAGCAGATAGAAAAAGAAAAGAAAAAAAATAAGAGAGAGAGAGAGAAAGTGAAGATTGTTCTTTTCTCTTTCAACAGTAATAATCCTGGAGCTATTTATAGGTATATATACATCACAGAAATCCAACAAAATAGGACTGGAAGTAAACATGAGATCATCTAGACTATCACACTGCCCTGAGTCAGGACAGTTGTACTTGTGTCATTCCTGAGCAATATTTGCACAGCTTAAAATGCTCTAGTGATAGGGACTCCATAAAAAATCCCTTGACAGTCTACTCCAGAATTGCATTACCCCTGCTGTTAGAAAAAATATCCTGATGTCAAGATAAATGAAAAAGCTACTACCTAAAGCAGATGCAAAGGCCAGATGCAAATAGCCAAATGAATTGTAAGGCAGAGAGGAAAGCTGAATGATTGGAATGATTTTGCTGGGGAACAGCCTTCAAGAGCATTCAGAAAAGAACAGAAAAGGTGGCTAGAGTAACCTGCCTTGGGAAAAAAAAAAAAGTAAACAAATAGATTTTCAAACAGAATACTACTACAGTAAGAATCAGAATTGAAAAAGCAGAAAACAGACAAGCCCTCTTCTGTTCAAGTCCTATGGTGTTTGGGCAAATGAGGCTTTGCAAATTTTCTGCAAACATTGCATCAAAGAAATATTGAATTATATCATCTATTCTCATCTTGGAGAGAAAAATACCCTAAAGGACCGTAGATCTTGACTAGCCATACAGGTCAGAAAAGTACATTACAAAACCTCTTAAAAAAAAAAAAAAAAAAAAAAAAGCAAAAAAGGGCTGTATGTTCTCAGAGGCAAGAGGAGTATTGACTTCAATTATTGCTTAAAAATATTTCTCTCTGTTGCTCCTCGAACACTTTGTTTTTTCCCCTAGGACAGAACTGGTTATAGTCAATCAGGCACTTTTCTTTAAATAACAATATTTTTTTAAATCAGTGATCAATCCAGTAGGAATGAAAGACAGCATTTCCCCCGGAGGGAGGTGAAAAAAACAAAACAAAACAAAACAAAAAACGAACGAACAGAAACCAACAAACCATCAACAACAGAAGGTGTTTGGGAGCCCGCGCGTTGCTGCCCCGGCAGCGCGCCCGCGGTGCCCCCGCAGAGCCGCCCGGGGGGGCGGCCCCATCGCGGTGCCCTCACCGGGGGCGGCCCCAGCGCGGTGCCCTCACCGGGGGCGGCCCCATCGCGGTGCCCTCACCGGGGGCGGCCCCATCGCGGTGCCCTCACCGGGGGCGGCCCCAGCGCTGTTCTCCCACCGGGGGCGGCCCCATCGCGGTGCCCTCACCGGGGGCGGCCCCAGCGCGGTTCTCCCACCGGGGGCGGCCCCGGCTCGGTGCCCTCACCGGGGGCGGCCTCGGCTCGGTGTCCTCAACGTGGGCGGCCCCGGCGCGGTTCCCCCACCGGGGGCGGCCCCATCGTGGTGCCCTCACCGAGCGCGGCGGGGGCGCGTACCGAGGCTGCCCCGCGACCCTGCGGCTCCGCCATCGCGGCCCACCGCGCACATACATAAAGGAAAAAAAGAAAAAAAGAACCCCACAAAAAACGCAAACCGAACCCGAACCAAAATAAAACCCGCAACCAACAAAAATAGATGTTCCAGGAAGAAAATCCTGGTGATTACGAAGCGCTGACGCATATCAGCCCCCAGTGCGTAATTTTCGCACCGGCAGCGGAGGGGCGGGAGCGGGGCCGGAGCTGATCCCCACCCCCCGCACGCCCCCAGCCCTTCCCCAGGCTCGCCCCGGCAGCTTTACCAAAAGCGGCGATTTCCGCGGGAGGCGCCGGACGCGCGCAGCCCCCGCACCGGGCGGCGCTACCGAACCGGCGGAGCCCCGCGGCGGGAGGGCCCAGGGAGCCCCGCCGGGCCCGGGGACACGCTGCTGCAGCGAGACCGGGACCGAATGGGCCCTTTGCGGGTTCACCTGCCGCAGGAAGATGGACTCACTCCTTGTTCGGAGCCCGGGAACTTGCGCAGGGCTTTCCCCAAACACCACCAGCGTATCCGCCTGCCTGGGGACTCCGAGGTTCCGAATCTGCCCCTTGAGATATAAATTTGAGGAAGAAATTATCCAAATGGAGAAAAATATCCAAGTCGTAGTAAAAAAAAAAAAAAAAAAATTAAAAATCTGTAAATAAGGCATGCTCCAGATTTTCCTCGGCTTAATCCCCCCTCCCATATAAGAACGTGCAAGGTAGTGACATCAACATTATTTCTGTACATATTTCAAATAATTAATAAAAATATTATTGCTTCAAGAATTACTGAATATGCACAAAGTTGCATAACTGTAATCCCTATTTATTTAACCTGGAATTCTCTGGAAAACTGTGGGTGCTATATTCACTGAAGCAAGTAACCTTTACTTAAGAAAGAAGTATTTTTAGAGTCTGTGATTTCTGAGTATCTTTCCCTCTTGTATAAAACCACTCATAGTTGTTTACACTGGAGCAGGGGGAAAAAAAATTGACAGCCCCTATTTAAGGAGAAGGGCAACTGTATCATTTAGCATTAGTTCTTGCTATAAAGGAATAAACCCTGCTGTTAGGAGTTAGTAAATTAGTGGTATCAACAGAGTCTTTTGTAAAACTATCTGGAAAGATGACCTGTCCTTCCTCCCAAATAACACAGACTTCTCAACTGGATTGTAGCACAGTCATGGTACATTAGCACTCAAAGGAGTTGAGAAAGGTTAGAGAGAAACAAGTTCACCGGAGTTCATGTCCTCTTACACTCAGGTTATGAAATGTATAACCAGAATGACACTGTATCAGGAATATGCAAATAAATGTACCAGGGAATAAAATGACTTCACCTGTTTATGTAGAAGTTCAAGGACATCAAAATATAAATCACTCTGTTTTGTTGGAACAGATAACTGTACTCTTGATAGTATAAGAAAATGTTGCTGACGCACATAATCTTTCTCTGCACCTTTTTCCCATGGCTTCACTACCATCAGCTCCGTGAACCTGGCAACAGGTAGAAGGCAACAGCCAAGCCAAACATCAAACAGATCCCTTTCAACTGTTACTCTTTATCCTGATATTGAAAGATATTTCAAAATGATATTTAGAATAAGAACAAAGGAAAAACTTATTTTTAAAGGATGTCACAAATTTTGAAATTCAACCTACTCATGCATCCAGTTTTTCAGAAAGTGTCTTCTGAGTAACTGTGAATTTGGGTAGTATGTAAATATAGCTACATATTCATAGGGCCTCATGCTTTAGTCCTGCTAAGGGAGGTGGAGGGCAGAGGGACAGGGAGCAAACAAAAAACCCCAACTGAATGCTGTATGTGCTGGGCTTGTAGAATCAAACTTCCAGATGTAACTAAAACCAGTTGCATGCCCCTAGAACTAATAAATTCAATCATTTAACTATTATTCAGACAAACAGCCTTCCCAAGCAAAATTCATCGATGGCGTGAGAAGTTCATTGCTTGCAAAACCGTGCTGTTGGCCAGTGTTTAGCATCTATCCATATAGCTCAGTAATGAAAACATGAAGTTTAAATACACTTATACATAAATGACATTATCACAATTTTTTTTTTTTTTTATACAGCTAAGGAACCCCAAGTACTTGAAGCATGGAAATGTGCAATCAGTAGGGCTCTGTGCCAACAAAACTGTATTTGCTAGATCTAAACTTCGTTGCCAAAAGCAAGGTCTATAATTTTCTAGGCATGCCTCTGACATTTTAGGGTGGACAGAGGTAAAATTTTATGACTGACATAACTGATGGCAAATGCCCCTCACACAGATAGTATATTTTGATAAATCTGACCATTACCCAACACAGTTTATTTTTCTTGGAGGAAGCCTGGTATGCTGGCAAAAGCAAAGTTTAGCAGGCAGGAAAGATGCTAATATTAGAATTATTTGGTCGGTGTACTTAAATACTAGCAAAGCATTCCCAGTCAAGATCTCAAACTGGAAGGTGATGTGGTGAAATGGAGTTGGGGTAGGGTATATAACAGAAGAAAAGGAATAGGAGGGTAAAACAGGATCATTTTTTCTTTCAGGATGATGAAATTGTTCTACAGAGATGATTTAAGCAAACATCCTCTGGAAAATCTCTTGCATTACTGAAGTTACTGTCACCCCTATGTTGTTCCTGAAGTTGCTGGGTAGAAAAAGGATGCATGTGTTGTGCTTAACCATCCCAATTCATGGCTCTCTGTATCTCTGAAACCCCACTTATTTCAGAAATTAAAGCAAATATTGCTACACAATGCACAGGAATAGCTAAATCATAAAATATGCCAGCCTGCAGGACCAGTGAATTTTAGATGAAAGGTGGGATGGAGGAGTGGTATTAGCACATTTATTGTAGGTAAATGTCCTGTAATTACATTGAAATGACTGTGAAAATTTTTCAGAAGGGATATAGCATTGAAAAACAATTCAGAAGAGTTCAGATAAAACTCTGAATAAGACAGATCATCTATGTAAACTAAGAACATTCATTCCGGAGTGTTGGTCATAAAATAATTTACTTTTTAACCTGTATTTTACACATGCCTGGGTCCCATTTCTTGTGTTCAGTACCCCAGTTATGCATTAAAAAGCCCCAAACATAACTATGGAAAAATAATGCTTGTTATGAATCAAACTCTGCTAAAAAATGAGCTGCTGAATATATATCTATGCCAATATAGAAGTAAAAATTATAAACTGCAAACTTGGATTCTAGTATATCCTAATGTCTTTGTCACAGAAATTGTTTGTAAACAAAGCTGTGCTGCTATAGCCAGTATTTTTAATCTGCCAATGGTCAAGAATAACATATATGACAGTGTTGAGTAGATGAAATAATATTTATCTTTTTGACATTTCAGACCTAAGAATGCTTGCTTAAGGTCACCAATATATTTCATAAATGCCCGGGGGAAATATTTTCAAATTCCCAAGGGGTTTGCAGAAAAAAGTTGGAGTTTATAGGCCCAGATCACCCAGTGGCAAGAAACTTTTAGTTACATAACTAACTCCCTTATATCTTTGGTAGCGTGGATATAGGAGATAGTTCGGCCCACTACAGTCATGGCTAGAAAATCAGCTATTCCTGAGTTTTCATAAGAAGCTGTCCTCACTGAGACTTCTTATAAAATCATTACATATAATGTAAGTTTACAATTACCAATTCTATGCATTTTTCCAGATACAGAAATCCAAGCACGTTCCCAGGACAGTAGAGATTGTCAGCATCATTTTCTGTGAAGAATCACACAGGTACAGAGAGGGCACAGGTACCTTGCCTAAGACTACGCTCTTTTCTTGCTTCTGCAGAGAGGTTGGTGCCTCTGATCTCAAATTAATCTTTAACTCCGTTGACTCCCCCTAAATTTAATAAACCCCGGTAAGCACTAGTTAATGTTAATGTTATTATTTTCCCATAAAACGATGGGACAATTCTTCCTTCATACGATGCTTTACTGCAGCATACTGGTGTTTACAGTGAAGTCTTTTCCAATCACACTCCTCTCACCCCGTTACAGCTGTTAATTTCTAAATGAATTTTTATGACCCAAACCGCGGAGAATTTCGTGCAGGACGGAGCTGAGCTGCAAGCGCGGTCTGTGCGGGCTGCGGGCGGCCCCGCCGCCTTCCCCGTCGGGAACACGGGAGAGCTCGGCCACGGCCCCGCACGGCGGCAGCTGGAAGCGCCGCATCACTTTCGTCTTTTTTTTTCCCTTGCTTGTTTGTTTGTGGTGTTGTTTTTGTGGGGGTGTTTTCCTCTCGTCTTTACTCGCAAACTTGGCTGTTTCAGCTTCGGCGCAAGCCGACAAATGAAAGAGTGTCCGAAGGCAGTCCAGGGAGAGACGGGAAAACACGCATGGGTGTTTGCGTGACCCCAGCCTCACTTTTCTTCCCGGGCATGTGCAAAGGGAGGCTTCCCCAGCCGCTCCGGGGGCGGCGGAGATGCGGCTGCGGTTAGGAACCGGCTGGACGGTGTCAGTACAGCTTCTTCCCTTCATCCCTCGACTTTTACTATCGCTGTCCTCTCCGCACCTCTCTGCGCGCTCGGTGACGCGCCGCGACCGCCCTCATCGGGGGGCGAGAGCCCGGCCCGGCATCCCCGCCCCGCAGCCCCCGCCTGGGCCCCTGCGCTCCCCCTTCCTTCCCCCGCTCCGCCTCGCACAGGAACATGCGGGCTGGACAGACCCCCGCCCCTCCTGCCGCCCGCCCCGGCCGGGGCCCCTCCGCCCCGCCGCGCCGTTCACCTCCCCCCGGTGGAGGGGAGAGAAAGGCGCTCATTGATCCCGGGCGCGGCCCGCCCGGTGACGAGCGCGCGGCTCCCGGTAAACAAGCGCGGCACCTCGCACACCCCCCCGTCCTTCCCCGCCCCGCGGAGCCCCTGCGAGCCCCGTGAGGGAGCGGGAGCGGCGGCGGGGGGGGCGAGCAGGAGGCAGGGAGCCCCGGGCAGGCGGGGGGCCCTGGGGCCGCTTCGCCCCCGCCACCGCTTGTTCCGTCATCACCGCGCCGCGATCCCCCAGCGGGGCCGGGATCGTTTCCAGAGGAAACGCGGACGCTGCCCTTATTCTCCACTAAAGCGAAGCGCCCGATAAATGAGTGCTGTTTAATGAACACGGCCGAACAGCGGCAGCCCCTGCCCCCGGCCCTCCCTGGGTGGCATTTCCCGCTCCGCGGGGAGCGGGCGCTGCGGGCGGGGCGCGGGGGCGGCCGCGCGCGCGTGGGCGCTGTGACACAGCGCGCGGAGGAGCGCGCGGAGCCGCCGCGCGTGTGCGGGCAGGGCTGACGCACTCGCGCGTGTGTGCGAGGGCGTGCGGAGGGCGCCCGGCGCTCACGCACGGCCGGAAGCTCCGCCCGGCGGGTCCGCAGCACCTGATTTGGCCTCGGCGAGCTCCGCCGGCGCCCCGCCGTGTCCCGAGGGACGGCGAGGGCCAGCACCGGGGCTCGCCGGATGTACCGTACCTCCCCGCCGTGCCCGCGCCCCCGGCACGTTCCGCGCTGTGTGCGCTGAGAGCAGCGGCGACAGCAACGGGGTGCGCTGTGCCCGAGGGGGGCCGGAGGCTGGGGGCGGGAACGCCGAGGGGCGGGAAGGGGGCGGGGGGGCGAGGCTCCCGCCGTCCAACGGCGTCGCGCCGCCTCGCTCCGAGAGCCCGCCCCGCCGCCCCATTGAAGGCCGCGGCCGTCCTTCGCGCTGCCCGGCGGCCAATGCGGGGCGGTGCCGGCGGCGGCGGCGCCCCGCCCCGTCTCGGTGTGTGAGCGCCTCGGTGAGGCGGCGGTCACGTGTTGTTTTGCTCTTTAGTTGGGGCACTCGGTGCGCGATGTGTTACTTACGGCGAAACTCCCGCCGGCAGCACCAGCGGCAGCACCAGCGGCAGCACCAGCGGTCGGGGAGCCTTCGCGGCGTCGCCGGTACTCGAGCCGGGGAGGACGCCGGGCGGCCGCCAGCAGCACCCGCTGCCTAGAGGTGACAGCGGAGGATCCCGCTGCGTCTCCGAGCACTGCGCTCTTCTACGAAGGAATAACTTTATTTTACCTGCTTTCCTCCGTCCTTCCTTTTTTCTTTCTTGCTTTTTTTTTTTTTTTTTTTTTTTTTCCGTCGCGGCGCTCGGGCTCCGGATCCGCTCAGCGTCGGCGACAGCAGCGAGAGGAGCCGGGCGGCGCTCCCGCCGCGGGGCTGGGGATGGCGAGCCCTGCCGTGCTGGGGCTGCTGCCCCCCCTGAGCTCCCCGCCCGGCCCCAACCTGAACAACAACAACAACAACAACCAGGGCGTCAGGAAGTGCGGGTACCTGCGCAAGCAGAAGCACGGCCACAAGCGCTTCTTCGTGCTGCGCGGCCCCGGTGGCGGCGGGGAGGAGGCGGGGGGCGCCCGGCTGGAGTACTACGAGAGCGAGAAGAAATGGAGGAACAAGTCTGGGGCGCCGAAGCGGGTGATCGCCCTGGACTCCTGCCTCAACATCAACAAGCGGGCGGACGCTAAGCACAAGTACCTCATCGCCCTCTACACCAAGGACGAGTACTTCGCTGTCGCGGCCGAGAACGAGCAGGAGCAGGAGGGCTGGTACAGGGCTCTCACCGACCTGCTCAACGAGGGCAAGGCGGCCTGCCAGGGGTCCCCCTACCGCCACCTCGCCTCCCCCTTCTCCGCCTCCTGTGGCGCGGCCGCCGCCTCCCTGGCCGCGGCCGGCGAAGACCTTAACTACGGGCTGATCGCGCCGGCCACCGCTGCCTACCGAGAGGTCTGGCAGGTGACGCTGAAGCCCAAAGGCTTGGGTCAGAGTAAAAACCTCACCGGCGTCCACCGGCTCTGCCTCTCAGCCCGCACCATTGGGTTCGTGCGCCTCAATTGCGAGCTGCCCTCGGTCACGCTGCAGCTGATGAACATCCGCCGCTGCGGCCACTCCGACAGCTTCTTCTTCATCGAGGTGGGGCGCTCGGCCGCCACCGGCCCCGGTGAGCTCTGGATGCAAGCGGACGACTCGGTGGTGGCCCAGAACATCCACGAGACCATCCTGGAGGCCATGAAGGCGCTGAAGGAGCTGTCCGAGTTCCGGCCCCGCAGCAAGAGCCAGTCCTCCTCCTCATCTTCCTCCGGGGGGGCCGGCGGGCCCGGCGGCAGCGGCGTCTCCGCCACCCATCCCATCACCGTGCCCGGTCGCCGGCACCACCACCTGGTCAACCTGCCTCCCAGCCAGACCGGCCTCCTCCGCCGTTCCCGCACCGACAGCCTCGCCGCCGGCGCCAGCACCAAGTGCACGCCGTGCCGGGTGAGAACGGCCAGCGAGGGTGACGGCTGCCGTATGGGCTCCGCGGCCGGCAGCCCCATGAGCCCGGGCCCTGTGCGGACCCCCCTGAGCCGCTCGCACACGCTCAGCGGCGGCGGAGGGCGGCAGGCGGGGAAGCTGCTCCCGGTGCTGGCCGGCGGTGGCGGCGGCGGGCTGCAGAGCAGCCGTTCCATGTCCATGCCCGCCTCCCACTCGCCCCCCTCCGCCACCAGCCCCGTCAGCCTCTCCTCCAGTAGCGGCCTCGGCTCCGAGCCTGCCCACCCGCATCACCCTCAGCGCCCGTCCAGCGGCAGCGCCTCCGTGTCCGGCTCCCCCAGCGACGCCGGCTTCATGTCCTTCGACGAGTACGGCTCCAGCCCAGGCGGCGACCTCCGGCCCTTCTCCTCCTCCTCCACTGCCAGCAACCGCAGCAACACCCCTGAGTCGGTGGCCGAGACCCCCCCAGTGCGGGACCCGGGGGGCGGCACTGACCTCTACGGCTACATGGCGATGGAGCGGCCCCCGAGTGGCCGTCTCTGCTACCGGCCCTGCCCCGACGCTGCCAGCGACAGGTGCCATCGGAAGCGGACCTACTCGCTGACCACGCCGTGCCGGCAGCGACCCGCCGCGCCGCAGGTTTCCTCCGCCTCCCTCGACGAGTACACGCTGATGCGCGCCACCTTCGCCGGCAGCGCCGGCCGCCTCTTCTCCTCCTGCCAAGCCGGGGCTTCCCCCAAAGTGACCTACACCCCCTACCCGGAGGACTACGGGGACATCGAGATCGGTTCTCACCGCAGCTCCGGCAGCAGCAGCACCAATCTGGGCCCGCCGGCAGTGGGGGGAGGAGGGGGAGATGATGACGGCTACATGCCCATGACCCCCGGTGTGGCCGCAGCCTTAGGACAGGGAAGCCGGGGCAGCGATGATTACATGCCCATGAGCCCCACCAGCGTGTCTGCCCCCAAGCAGATCCTGCAGCCCCGGGCAGGGGTGGGTAGCGGGTCCCCGGGGAACGGGAGCAGCTACAAGACCAGCTCGCCTGGGGAGAGCTCCCCTGACGATAGCGGGTACATGCGGATGTGGTGCGGCTCCAAGTTGTCCATGGAGAGCTCAGACGGAAGGCTGAGTAACGGCGACTATATCAATATGTCCCCTCGGGACCCCCAGAATGGGCCCCAAGCTCCCTCCCTCACCCCCCCGGACTTTTTTTTTGCCCCTTCAGGGCATGGGTCCAGTGAGCCGCCAAAGCCCAGCTGCTATTCATACAGCTCCTTACCCCGCTCCTACAAGAGCCAGGGCTTGGCAAAGGACAGCGACCAGTACGTGTTCATGAACTCCCCGGGGAGGATGATCCCGGAGGAGGCGGTGTGTGGAGCAGGCACCTTCGCCCCCTCCAGCCACACGGTGCCTTCGCCCCTGCGGCACAGCCGGACCGAGAGCTTCCTTAGCCAGCGGTGCCAGCGGGCGGCCCGGCCCAGCCGCCTCTCCTTGGAGACCTTGCGGACGGTGCTGCCCAGCATGAACGAGCACCCTCTGCCGCCGGAGCCCAAGAGCCCCGGTGAATACATCAACATTGACTTCGGGGATGCTGCCGTCTATTCTCCCCCCTCGCTGCCTGCTGACAGCCCAGCCTCCTCCCTGGGGTCAGGCACGGGGCAGAGGCGCTCCCCTCTCTCTGACTACATGAACATTGACTTCGGGTCACAGTCACCCTCCCAGTCGGGCACGGTCTCAGTGGGCTCCTTGGAAGCTCTCTCTCCGGGTTCTTCCTCCAGCACCAGCCAGCCCAATGGGCGCTACCTGAAGGCGGCTGTGGGGATGGCTTGTTCGTCCAGCCCATCGGATGGTGGTGACTACACTGAGATGACCTTTGGCATGGCCACTACCCCACCTCAACCCATTGTTCAGAAACCAGAAAGTGCCCGGGTCACCAGCCCCACGTCTGGCGTGAAGAGGCTCACCCTCTCTGGGGTGGAGGCTTTCATTCTCTCCAGCCCTCCCCCAGACCCGAATCGGGGAGCCAAAGTAATCCGGGCAGACCCCCAGGGGCGGAGGAGGCACAGCTCAGAAACTTTCTCCTCCACCACCACTGTGACCCCAGTGTCCCCCTCCTTCGCACACAACCCCAAACGACACAACTCGGCCTCGGTGGAGAACGTGTCCCTCAGGAAAAGCGAAGGCCTGGAGGAGGAGCAGGGTAGCAGTCCCATGTGCCGGGAGACCTCAGCTGGCTTCCAGAATGGCCTCAACTACATCGCCATTGATGTGGTGGATGGGTCCTTGGCAAACTGTGACAAATCCAGGTTGAAAGCTAGGCACCTCCTGAATGGGGGCATCAATGGAGTAGAGATGAGCACCTATGCCAGCATAGACTTTCTGTCTCACAACCTGAAAGAAGCCAGTGCTGTGAAAGGTGAGTAGCTACATCTGACAGTGCCTGCTGTGCGTGTTTGTGCTTTGTGTTTACCATCACAAGGTTGAGTGTTGTTGTGTAGAGCACTATCCCTCTTCACTTCCTTAGAAATCACTTTTATCCCTTTTTACATGTCCTGCAATAAGCAATCTTGGAGGAACTTTGTGGCTCTTTCTATGAGGAAAAAGGATTAACTTTGGAATATTTATTCATGTTTCAGTACTACTGTGCCGTTATTATGTGTTTATACTTCTGGGTACCCCATGAGAAGCTGCTGTTTACACAGTTTCTATGTTTGGGCTGCATTCAGAGTTTTCTTAAGATTTTGGAAAGTGTTTGGAAAATGTGACCTAAACAGTTTATGTTAATGCAGCTTCTAAATAGTATTTAAAAATGTGAAATGATTGAGTTAAAACCAGCATTGTTTGATAGAGGACATCAGATTACAGAAACAATCCTTGGCTCTCTAGCTGAGAAGGTCTGGAATATCAAATTGAGAAGGATAAATTTAATATCATGGTTTTGAAATACCTTATCTCTTGCAAAAGTTTAACAGTAAATCATAGTGAGCATGGAATGTGAATTTTAAAAATGGTAATTCTTTCCAGAAGTCACTATATGCTTGAGCTGTTGTATGCTGTATTGCATATTTCATTTAAGGGCCCAGCCTGTGTTTGTGTGTAACAATGTTCCAGTTGAGGGCTCATGGATTGCAAATGTTGGGTGTCAAACTGAAGAAATATGAAACTTAGAGTGAGAGGGAATTTTCATTTTCAGTATGTAGCTATTCCTTTAATTAGGTGCTGGTTATGCTGAGAAAAAAAAAGGAAAGAAACAAATACCCTTCCTTCTTCCCTGAAATAGAACTCCACCCTCTCTCAGTGAGTGAGGGTTTGTAGGAACTGGGGGCTGGTTGAGGAGGGCGCAGAGCAGCCAGTCTGTCGAGGAGGAAAAGTTAATAATGAGATACTTGTAAGGATTCTCTTGGCTCTTGGATTTATGCAAGACATGGTACTCAAGCCCTCAAGCTGTAATATTGTTTATGGGTATAGCTGGGGGAAATGACAGGCCATGTAGTAGCTGCTTGGAGGAGAGTAGGTATTGCTTCTCTGTTCACAGTGCTGATAGAGGCATCCATAACAAGTGAGCAGCAAAAGCTTGTAAGAGCCACATGCAGGGCTTTTTTCCTTGTGTTTCCTTAGTAGCTAGTAGATTTTGAAGAAGAAAATATTTTCTTTTGATAGGAAGTACAGGAAGATGGAAAAGATGAGAGATCGCACCGTTTGCAGAGCAAGCTTTGAACCTAATTAAGACGAGAGGATTGTTGAATGCAGTGTCAGAGTTCGAAAAGATGAAGGCTTATTCTGAATGACTGGAAGGGTTGAGGGCCGAGCCTTATTTGTCTGTTGCGTTTAGTTTTGCTGGGGTCGCTCTCAGGATCCTTGCGGCTCGCCCGAGCCCAATGCCGATGCTGCGGTTCCCGCTCTCTCTCCTTGCCCGGCCTGGGGATGGCGGCCCCGGGCGCCCCAGACCGTCACGGCCCTTTGCTTTGCAAACGGATTTTTCGCAGAAACGAGGAGCTTGTCTCGAGCCACCTACAGCCCCGATTGCCGATGGAGCCCGGTGTTGGGAAAGAGCTGTTTCCACAGCATTCCCGAGCCGCTGGCCCTGAGGGGGAGGGGGCGGCACCGGTGGCCGGGAAAACCTGGCACGGGAGCGCGGGAATGGGAGCGACGGCGGTCAGATAAGGAGAAGGAAACGAGCTCTGTCCTTGCCAGCCTGTAAACAAAAGGATAATGCAGAGAACGCAGCCGTGTTCATGTGGTTTTACGGCGGAGAGGGCTCAGTGCTGCTGCTGCGTGTGTTTGTCCAAGGACGGTTATAGGCTTGTCTTTATTTTAATATTTAATCTGCATGTGTGTTTGTTTTTCCTCTTTCCCGTAAGCTTCTAAACGCAGATCACATGGAGGAGTGGTGCGGGGAGGCTCGTTGGGATTGACCCTATCTGTAGGAGGTGGGCTGTCTTCTCCAGCACCTCGCTTCCCTGAGAAGGGTGCCAGCCTGTAGGGTGCACTCAGAGGTACGGGATGTAGGGATGGATGGATGGAACCAGTCAGGTGCAGGTAGTAAGGAAGAACCTCACACCACCAGGGTAATTGCACTTGTGGCAGCCGATCTGGGAAAGTCATAGCGTGGGGAAGGAGAAATAAATCATAAAGGACTTCATTGGTGTAAGTTTAATCAAATAATAAACTTCTGCAAATTCCTAGTTTCCCTTTTCGTTTTCATTGGGATTTCACGCTAAAGTTTGTTTATGCTAGGTCTTCTGCCAGTGCTTAAAAAGATCACCCAGAATTTTGCTAATGTATTTGAGTTTCAAACATTGTGATTTGGGAGACTACTGAGAATTTTATGTTTTACTGAGAAACATATTCTGTTTAAAGAAAACTGTATTTTGTGCATAGAAAAGATTACTTCAACAAAAGTATTTTGGGTAGAGTTGAGAAAATATAATTCTGTAAAAATGTTGATTTGCACAAGAGAGCTTATATAATCAGCATTGTTTAGTTTGCACTTTTTTCAAACTTTGTTTTTAACTGCAGTTATACGTAGTTATATTTTCATGTGGAAAAAATGCTTTTCAGGAAAATGATTTGTATAATTTAAAGGTGGCTGGCTTCCATGTGTAGTGTATTTTTCTGCTATCAGTAACTTGCCTCTGCTGCAGGGAGTGCTTTGCTTTTGGAAGTCTCTGTCCTTATTATTCTGTCATGGCAAGAGCAAGGAGTGCATCCTCAGCCACTGTCAAAACAGAACAGTTAAAATGTTGCTTGAAATTATCACTTCATTTAGTTCTACTGTGTTCTAAAAATGTGCAAATATTTAGGAGTTGGAGAAACAATTGCCTTCCGCTGATATGTAAATAAAATAATACTGTTATTGCTGGGTTAAAACTTGTTACTTGCTAATAACTAGCTTTTGTTCTTAAACTATGACTTTTTTTTGCTTAGAAACATAGACTGTGAATGGATTTCATTATTTATGGAGATGTTTACACTAATTTTTCTCATAAAGTGTGAATTATTTATTCCAGTGTATTTATGACAGATTAATCAACAATGATGTGACTTTTTATGGTGGATCTTAGTTCTGAAGTCAAAGTCGAAGTCAGATAGGAGTTTTGTTTCTGTTTCAGTGAGGTTAAGATTTTACCCTTTCTGTGTAATCCTGGAATTCTTAATTAAGATTACCGTTAAATTTAGTGGGTGTATAATAGGGATTTTTCTTTAGTCTAAATCACCAGAGTGGGTTATCTTTAATTTTGTTTTCTTTTCCATTCACAGAGTGCTCTGTAGTTTCAACTTGTAGATGTTTCTAGTAGTTGGCCTAGTTCTCTAAAATTGAACAGATACTGTATGTAATAATGCAAAAACTCTTGAGGGTTCTTTCCCTCCTCTGTCAGTTTTGTGAGGGTTTTATGGTTGTACCTAAATAAAAAGCCTATCTTAAGAAATCTTTCTCTGTCTTTCTGATGGTGTTTTAGATTGTGGAAGACATAAACTTTGTTGTCTTTTTCTTTGGGATTACTTTACACAATGAATTGTATTATTAAGTTGTTTTTTTGACCTCCTCTTCATATGCCAACTGCCAAAAAGTTTTGGTTCTCAGAGCAGCATGAGAATGCTTGTCTCTTTAACAAAATTAATGCTCATTTTAAAATAACTTCTTGAAAGTATTAAAAGAACTATATGCTTTGTTAGAAACTTATACATCTTTTGAAGTCTTTTTTGAATAAATCCATTGTAGTAGTTTTTCTTACTGCTAAGTTCTGTAAGAACATCAAACCAGCAGCAGAAAGAACTGAGCTACTTTTAATAACTTACATAGCTTGAATCTTTAACTCACACTTAAAATTAAAAATTTGAGGTTTTCTTTTAAATGTCTCAAAATTCACTTACTGTCTTTCAGATGACACTTTGCAGGTGACCAAACCAAAATGGTTGGATCTGAACCTAGCAGTGCCACTCATGAAACACAAAATGTAGACTGAAATTATCTAGGATTAAATGAAGCTTTAAATACTTTAAATTATGTTGATTATATGGGTGTCAGCATGTTACAAACAAATAGAATATCAAGACATCTATTAGACTTTATTTTGCTTTATACTTAAAATTATGTTTAGCTATACTGCTCATAGGAAGAATGTCATGGTTACTTTCAGTCATTTAAGATAAATTGTTATAGACCAGATTGAATGGTGGGTTTGTTCTAAAATGAACCAGTACAGTCATGGCTCAAGGCAGAGGAAATGCTTAGGTTGATGATTGCTTCTGATTACTTGATTTCTTTCAAGATAGCTACAGAGACTAATGTTCATTTGTAAGTAAGAAGAATAAAGGAGTGTTTGAGCAGAAAGAGCATTAGGGCTTGTTTTATATGGTGGGGTTGGTTTGTTTTTGTTGGGGTTTTTTTTGTTTCTAAAGAGAGTCTAACGTGGGTTTCTTTACACTTGGTTTACTCTTATTTTTAAGTAGTGTTAATTACACTGGAATGCTGAAGTGGTTTATAAGCTGAAACACAGCAAGCATCCACTGAAAAATTTAGCCAGTTACTGTATGGAGTCTGACTTCCCTCCCTATTCAGCAGTTAAATGGCAGCATAATTACATTCAGGTATTTTCTGTCTATAAGTTTTTCTCTAAAAGCACTATTAATATGTTTCTTTTTAAAGTAATAAACATCTAAGAAATGGTTGTATCTGTGGCTTTTTTCTTCTGAATTTGTTGAAATATAGTATACTTTTTTATACTGGTTGTCCATATGTTTTTGTTCTTTGTGTCTGTGTTCATTGTGTTAAGTCCTGATACAGAAAATTTTGTGGAAGATTTAACATTAAGTTGATACACAATGTGTAATAGCAATTTCAAGTGTATATGGTGACTGATTTGTTGAATTAGGATGTGTAATTTTGAAAGTTGCACAACTCTGGGTTTTTCTGTAGTTTCTTACAATGTTTGCTTTGAAGTGATCTGTGTATTCATGGAAATCAGTATTATCCCTTGAGTTTTCAGAAGATGGTGTAGTGACCTCCAAAGTTCAGATATGTTTTCTTTGTGTTTGTTGTCTGGCATGTAGTTATTTTTAAAGTTTTGTGTGTATGTGTGTGGGGGGTCAAGAGTGGCAGCTTTGAAAAGCCAAGTTCAGCTCAATAGTCCCGTTGTTGCTGGTTGTTGAAAACACTGGCTCTCCTGTAGCAGTTTTCAAAGGAAAACTTGTTTGTTTTTGTTGTTGTTTTGGTGGGGTTTTTTTGCACTCGTGGTTGTGTCAACTGCCTTTAGCTATCTTGCATGTGTGTTTCTTGGATTAGTCAGTCTGCCAGGGCTCTGGAGAGCCAGCAGCAGTAAACAGAACCAGCAAAGGTGGCTCCCATTGTCTTTTAAATACGCGCTATAAAGTAGCATGCATTTTCCACTTCATCTCTGTCAGCTTTGGAGGAAGCCAGGATTACTGGTTCAGATTGTGTTTTCAGTTTCTACACTAATACATGTAGAATGAATCCCTTAGTTGTGAGGTTGTGTCAGTAGTTAACACAAGCTTTTAAAACTTGGATATTACAAGCCTGATGCAAACCATAGTAAAACCAATGCAAAGATTGCTTACATCTTTACAGAGGGCCACTTGAAAATATTTCTTAGTGTGTTAAAGTGCTAACACATCCAGTAATGTTTGAAGCTGGCTCGGAGACAGCAGTAGGTTGTAATCTCTGTGTGGCCAGTTAAACAGTAATGAGTAACTTTCCTGAAGAATAGGTGAGTGCCTGCTTATTTCCATGGAGTTATGCTACTGCTTGGTAGCTCAGGTGACAAACTGGATACTAAACTGGGACTGTTTAGGAAAGATTTTCAATCTCATTATGAGAAATCCCTTTAGAAATTAATTTAAAAGACCAAGGAAAATACTTGGAGTTCTGTTACTATTTTTGCTGAAAAAAATACTTTGGAACATTCTTAATTGTTTTTATCAGTGATGATTACCCCAATTTCTGTATAGCTGTATCAAAAATAGTAATTAAAAAAAAAAAGTTCTCGCTCACAGTGCAGGCAAATACCCTCTGGAAAGAGGCTTGCTACAAGTGAACAGTGGGGAGATACTTTCCAGAATAAACATACTTGATGCTACGGTGGTTTTTTTGTTTATTTTCAAATCCAGAGTTGCCCATCTCATTTAAACAAAAGTTATTTCAGAGTGTGTTTTTTATCTCAGTAAATCAATCACAAAAATAATTAGAAATAAACAGTTCAAGCTGCAAACCTAAGCCCCCACCTCTGATGGTGACATCTACACTGCAGAAGAGTAATGTAATAGCTTTATTGCATAGATTAGGGATGATTCAGTGTTTTGTTTACATTATTTGTCAATCTCTTCAGCATCCTAGAGGAGAACACTTCCTTCCTGGCAGATGGCAGCCCCAGGGCCATGCACCTGCCATTACAAGCACTACACAGTAGTAATCTACCCCAGCATTGCTGTTGACAAGAGACTAATGATTGGAGACTGTCTGCCTGACAGCCTAAACAAAATAGGAACATATTTGTCCTATTTTGAGGCTCTGAGAGATCTTAGGTGGGACAGGCAGGACAGTATGCTGAAGAATTATCATGAGACTTAATTTGGATCTCTTTGGTAGCATGTGTAGCATGAGCCACTTGTAAGATAATGATGTTTCAAAAAGCAGGTGGTGTCTCAAGGAAGGGATTTTCTGTCTCTCTGGCAGTGTGGTGTCCCGTGTGTCAGTGACTCAGGGTCGGTGACTGTGGAGCTGTGTCTGTCCTGCGGCGCTGGCTGCCCTCGCTGTGAGCACGGAGAGCTTGGCTGCTACATGGGGCCGTGAGCACTCCTGGAAAGTCAGAATGTCTCTCTGCTTGAGTGGTGTGCTTGGTGTTTGCACAATGCGTTCCTATTTCAATAATTTGATTTGTAATTTTATGCGTTTTCATTATGACACTAGACCATAGTCTCTTCTTTTATTTTTTGTTCATTTCTCTTACTCCTAAGTGTGCATTTGCTTTTCTTCTTTGGAACAAGTGTGGGCGATGTTTCTAGGGGACACTACCCAAGGCAAGGGTATCTTTGAACTAGGCCAGGATGTTCTTTGCTAAATTTAAAAACTACCCAAATATTACCCAGAGTTTGTAGGGTATTAAGCAGGATTACATGACGCACGGATTAGACATTGTTGAGCAGCTTGTTTTTGTTTGAAGGGGTCAGAAATGGAGGCACTGGGGCTCTAGTGTGATGCCAAAATAGCAAATTTGCTGATAATCACAAACAGCAGAAGTTTCTTAGAAATAGTAGAGCACTTTGTAGAATTTTCCAAGCTTTCTCCAAGTGATGATTGAGTAAAACTTGTTTGATGTGTGCTGTGATACAAAACTCTGTTCTGTTGAGTTTCAGTTTCCAAATCTGTTTCAGAGGTACTTTAAAGTAGACTAAGAACACCACTGTAAGTGCAACTTGAGGCAGAGGACGTTGATTCTCTTCAGTCAAAGACAAATCAATAAATCATTCCAGTAACAGTGGGAAAATCATGTCAATGAAATAAGATCTAAGCTGGCTTTGATTAGTCTCTTACATTGTGTCCACTGAGGCAGTATGTTATTTTTAAGTGTTTATGACAGTTATGTCTATCTCATTAAATTGAGTGGTATTGTCAAGTTAAGGTAGGAAATCAGAATTATGAAGACTTTCTTTCCATTTTGGGTTGGTTTGGTGTTTGTTTTTGTTTGTTTGTTTGTTTGCTTGTTTGTGATTTTTTCTTTGTTTGGTTTTGCTTTGAATCTAGACTTTTTCTCACCAGAAATCATGATACTCATTGTACAAGGCATAGACAATCTTTTGGAGCTGGGTTAGTCTTAACTCTTACGTAGAAGTCAGTGGTGTTGAATAGTTGCTCAAGAACAAGAAAACAATAACTTTTGTTTAGTCTGTCTGCACTGACAGAGATAATTTGGGCTATAGAAACTTACTGGCAATAACTGGTAATGTTGCATTTTAGCATTATTTAAAAGAATAAGAGTAGAATTGACAAATGGATGCAAACCTCACCAGTTTTCTAGTTAATGCAAAACTTTTACATCATCAAATTGACAGCTTGAAATACTGCGGTCTCTCCTGTGCTTGAATTACTGAGAAGTTATGGAGTGAATTTCTTGTGTAGTCTTTTTGCTAGTTCCTCTGGTAGTGATTTTTTTCAAAAACTCCAGTGAGTTGTTTTTAGTTTACTTGAAAAGGCAAACCAAAATCAGATGTTGTGTCTAACCAAAATTTTCACTTATACTTGAAAAAGACTTCTTGTGATGGAATAATGAGATTTGGAACTGGAAGGTGGAGGTAGAGTTCTCCTGGAAGTCAGTTGCACTCAGTTGTGTTGTAACAGCATTCATTTTTACATCATAAACATTTGGTAAAGTTTATAGGAGGCTGGACTTGCATCTTCTACAACAGCTTTCATTCCTGACCAATTAGTTCTGCCAAAATTAATGAAATAGAACTATAATAATACCATCTCTTTAACATAGCTAAAGGAAAAATTACACTTTCATTGTAACAATCCTGTATGTAAACAAGAAAGATTTGTCTTGGTGATTGCCATGGAAGTTATTTGTGAACTATGAAAAGTCATTTAATTAAAAATTGTTTACAACTAATTAGTTTTAATCTAGCATAAAACTTCAAACAGTTATGTTTGGATTTCGAGTCACTCTTGTATAACCATGCAAGTTACATTACTTTCTGAAGGTTGAAGTTACAGAATTAGTGCTCATGACTTTACCAATGGTTATAGAAAATTAACTATGTGGATGAGCATTAGGAATAAAAATATATATGTGTATGTATACGAATGACCCTGATGCACGGAATACTTGAAAGAATTGGCCATAAACTTAAAACTGTTAGTAGTTACTGTTTTACAGTCCTAATAGTCTAGTATTTACTCTCACAAATACCAGAGAAACTCTTAACATGCTCTAATGAGTGCTAGGATAATAATGCTTTCTTTTGGCTATCTACAGAAAGGTGATTTATTATATGGTTCTGTTTTAGTCTTCAAATGTCAGATGAAAATTCAGTTAAAGTGAGCTTTTAACTTTAACCTTGAATGGTGTATTTTCATGTAAATGGTAAATTGTGTGGGCTCTAAATAAATAAATAAATTGATGATAATTGGATGTTGAATGTTAGCCAATAGGATGATTTCCAGCTACAAATGCACTGATGTATTTCAGCACTGTGATTTCTAGATTAGGTCCTCTTTTCTTTCATACTACTCCTTCCCTGCTGTTAGTGTGAATATTCAAGGGACAGTGGACCGAAAGGTTTGTAAGATGGGATAGCATGAGAGAGTGTATCTGTTACTAAAAAAAAAATTTAAAAAATCAGAACTTGATAGTAGTGAAATATTATTGATTTTTAGTGGAAGTCAGATTCAGCCCTCAGGAAGTAAATTGACGGACATTTATTTTAGTACGTGTGCACTTGACTCTGTGGAGTTGAGTTGGAACAACAGCTTAGATCTTGCAGCTTGAGTGAGCACAGTGGAAGTGGTGTGCCTGAATGCAGAGAGAGCAGGGCAGGGCTGTGGATGAGCTGTGTGGAGTGTTTGGATGCCAGGCTGCTGTTTGATGGAGTTGTGAGGGGTCATTTTGGGAGTCTTCTGAGTCTGAAATTACTCCTGAAGTCTTGAGTCTGCTTCATCAGTCGTGAGCATGGCAGGCTTTAACTTGCCATAAGCGTCCACCATGTGGGTGCTATCCTGTCGCATTAAGGGAAAATGCTGCAGTATTCTCTATTCCTCTCACTTGTTTTCTCCTCATGTTTTCAATTTCCTGTGTTCTCATAGATGGGCTGTTGTCACTTTTACAGGGTGACAACATTTTAGCCTTACTGTTTTAAAAACACATACTGTGAGTTATTTCTATGATTTTTTTTGTGTCAAGTAGATGAGCTGGTATTCCACTTACTTTGCTAAAGTATTCTACTCTACTTTGCTGAGAAATAGCATTGAATTAGTGCAGCTTATGCTGTATCCTTATCACTTTCTTTGCAGTAAACTATTAGATGGGAAGGATTCAAGGTGCATCCAGTGGAGCTGGCAGCAATTGCACTCATTCAGTATAATCTGTGTTTTTTGCTTGAGAAAGAAAGTAAAATATGGGTAAGAAAGAGGATGTAATTAGATGCTCTCTGCTTTCTCAAGAATCCTTAATAAGGACTAGGAGAAACAGAATGAAGGGTTTATAACAATAACAAAGAAAAGGTGCTGGGACTTCAGAACATGTTAATAGGAAATAGTTATTTTTAGAAGTGATGCATAAGAGACAACTTTAAACTCTTCACCCCCACTGGAATGAAATTTGTGTATCCTGTGTTTAGTTGGGTGTCTTAACCCCTTTATCAGGCACTCATTTTTTGCCTGTCTTCTTGAGGGATTTTCCAATTTGTTTTCTGTGGGTTACCTGAGTAGCTGATGCTTCATTCTGCTCTGAAGACAAAGTTTTATTAAGTTCTGCTGCAGGTGTCAAAACAGTGGACAAAGAAGTCTTTATTGAATCCATATGTTAAATTTTTTTGCAATCTTAATTTTTTTTTTACCGTGTAAACCCATTGTTTTATTGGGGTGTGAAGTGGCTTTATCTTATTCATTAGTATAGTTGTGTTGTGTGTGTGTTTGTACCTGAGTAAGATCTTAGTTTTGATTCCATAGTCAAACATTTTAGTATGTCTCAAAATACATTAACTCATTATTTGCATTAGATACACATTGTTTTCTTACTCCAGGTAAGAATTAGCCTTGTTGGTGCTTGATACATAAAAGCCTGTTGCCTCATATTTGGTAATTTTAAATTAATTCAGGAGCAAGAGGAATTTGTGTAAATTCTGATTTAGTTTAGGAAAAACATTGAAAATAAGTGGTACAGGATATAGTATACAGTGGCTGTGACTGTAATGGTTGGAATAAACAGCCTTACCATCTTCTAAGTTTGGAATTCTGTTTCTTCATTGAATCGTGGAGTTTTTTTCCTAGTAGGTGTGTTTTTCTTGCTGTATATGGTGATAATATTATTTAACTTCCCTATTTCTGGAATGTGGTAACTTTTAATTTGACAGAGATTTCTGAGATTTTTTGTAACAGTAATGAGATATTAATAGGGAAGCTCAGAACCATTTCTCCTCTTTGTCTTAGGTCATTTTTTGGCCATTTGTAACCACATAATAGTCTTTCTGGAATAGTAATAATTAATTTCTTCAATTCATTTTTCAAGGTATTTTAGCTAAAAATAGCTACTGGAAATAAAGACCTCTAATACAGTCCACAGGGTATTTTGTACTGTAATTTGAAAAGCTTTCTGTTCATGCTGGGTTTATTTCCTCTATCTTTTGTGGACATGGTTATATAATTTTGTCCAAGACTTATTTCTGCTCTATACAAAAGTGTATCTGTGGTCCCTTGTCTCAAATGTAGATTGAATCTGAATTTTATTTTTTTGATGATGATTGTTGGAGAGGCTGAGGCATCAAAGGGAAAGACATTTAAAATTGCTGTATCTTTTATTAGTGCCTCAGGTTGCTTTGGTTGCTTGATTTTTTTTCCCTTGTTGTAAACAAGCAGCTTGTGTTTGCTGTAGAAATGTTTTGATAGGATTGTTTAGCCCGGATGGGATATTTGCAAGCTGAGGGAGGATATTCCAGAGGAGGCAATTTATCTGTGTTTTTCTTAATAGGTTTTGTGAAATTCAGCTGTGCTGGGATCCTGTTTTGGTCTGATGAACATGACTGATGAACATGATGAACATGAATTAAAAAAGGGAGAGGCTATAGGTTAACCCCAGGACATGGGGAGTCTTAAGGGACCTTCATGTATGTGTCATAAGTGAAGCTGCTTCATGTCTTATGTGTTGCAGTTTGCAATACAAATGTCTCCAGTATGTCCTAAGGGTCTGTGTTCCTGGTTTAGATTTCCAGGTATATGATGGTTGTTTTTAATCTAGCCAATGCTGTTGCACTTTATGCAGAACTGTAGTAATAACTGTGTAATGCCCACATTTGCCCCTTAGGAGCCTACCAAAAGACTCCTCTTCAGAGAAGGATCTGTCTTCCATAAGGAGTCTTTCAAAGGATACAGGTGCCTTTCAGTACTGAAGAGGCTGGTCAAAGCCTCTCGAGATTGGAGATGAATCCAAACCACAAAACCACCTCCTTTGATCACAGAGGGAGCCTATATGCTTGGCATAAATGGAACATCTAACTTCCAGAGATCTGCAGCTTGTGAGAACTGTGCAGTGTCTTATTTTAAGCAGAAAGACTTGAAATAAGACTGATACTTGTATGTGGATCAGCTGACATAGTTATATATTCTTGCTTGACCTGGACTGTACTTGAGTTAGTTGATGATATATTGTACTTGTTCAGTAAATGTGAAATTAAAAGGGATTTGTGTTCTCTCTAGCTGTGCAGCTTCTGCACTGTTGACTGAACACTCTCAAACATATTTCCTGGTCACTCACAATATGTGATTTATGCAACAGTATCAGGGCTTTGGTACTTGCAGGCAAACTTGGGCTTCAAAGGTGCGGATGCCTTGGGAGAAGTACTGGTGTTCTGCAAAGTATTTCTTCATGGCAGTGCCTGTGATCTTTCTGTTCTAGAACAGCATCATAGCTTTATAAAAAGTCTCAGCTACTGCATTGTATCCTACAGGAGGTCATAGTTCCTTAATATGATATCCTGGGGTGCTCATCACACCTATTAGAGATGTCCTAAGCAGCTTTAAAGAGCTGGAGTGTTGGCAGTAGGAGAAAATGCATGCAGGTCTTGATGTGCTGGAAAGTCTCCCTGAAATTCAGGGGAATTCTCTGCTAAGCATTGTGGGATGAGAGCCAATCTCTAAAGTATTCCATCTTAAGTGACAAAGATGGGTTTTAATCTGTTTTATAGAAACAGTCCTGGCAGCATAATAAAATTTCAAAAAGATGCGAGTGTCAGCTGTATAGTTGTGTGGTCAGACATATTGCTGTAAGTAAAATATATTTTTAAAAAATGCTATATTGGTACTAGTGAGCCTTTCTTAGAAAATTGAGTGTAATTGATTGCTTGTAAATATATTTGCTGGCAACAAATATGGGGAGCGATAAAACAAATAAAAGACACCTGCGTAAGAGCACTTGGGAGAGGAAGAAAAACCTGGTGAAACAGTAGAGTACACCTCTGTTTCTGTAGTACTGAGAGCTCTTCTAATTACAGAAGAAAGTGTATCTTGCACTGGAGCTAGTAATGTTGCAAGTAATTGACACTAATTTTTTGGATCTTTTAAAAGAAATCCCTTTGAAGCTTTGAGAAAAGTGCTTTGAAAGCACACTGTACTCTGAGAGCATCATATTTTTCATACTTTACAGGTTGGGGTTTTTTTGGATTTTTTTGCTTGTTTCTTCTTGAGGGAGGTAAAATTTTCTACTGCAGTCTCATGGCTGAAAAAAACCAATGAAATAAGTGCTGTTTTCTGAACTGAGATTGATTGACTGCATGTCTCACATACTCTTGTTCCTGAGGGTGGGTAATCTTGGTGCATTGCATTCACCTTGCCTTCTTTAAAAATGCAGAGCTTTAGTTCCTGCTTGATCTTGCAGAGCAAATAATTCTGGGCTTGCTTCACTTTCTTTACAGTAAATTATTAGATGGGGAGGATTCAAGGTGCATCCAGTGGAGCTGGCAACAATTGCATTCATTCAGTATAATCTGTGTTTCTTGCTTGAGAAAGAGAGTAAAATATAGGTAAGAAAGAGGACATAATTATATGCTTACTGCTTTCACAAATTAATTTCTGACCAGTATCCAGTTTCAAAACTGGTGTTCTCAGAAAATTTAACCACCTAAATTACTTTTCTAAACAGCTCACTAAGCTTTTTGCCTCTGCTTTCCAACAAAGTATTAGTTAGCCTCTGGGAGTGATATGTAGATGATATTTATCATTTCTGTGTGACAAAAATGCATCTTTTCCTTTCATCTCTTAATATAATACCAACTTCTTTATGCTATGAAATCCATGTCAACTACAGAAAGAAATGCTAATTCATCTCTGGTTTAAAGTCAGAGTAAGAAGTTACAGATGCCCATCTTTGTTTTAAAAATGCAAAGTAAAAATATTTTAAATTTTTTTCTGTCACTTATTAGCAAAATATTTCATGCAAAGGAGAATAGAAGAAAATTTGTAAATAACAAATCCAAGTATCATTCTTTGAGACATCATTTTGGTTTGATTACCAGGACTGTTTGTTGAAGGAATAGTAGGAAATGTCTGCTGGGGGATTGTGTTAGAGTGGCTGTTTTCAAGAAGACTTAGTGGGCTTCTGTAGAGTGATAAGTATTAAGGCTGAAAAATGTGAAGATGTTGAAATCAACAGGGTTGGGGCACCTTGCTAAATTTGTGATTCTGGCTTTCAGAAAGTATGCACTGTGCCAAATGCTGATAGTCTACAGTAGCAAAGAAGTTAAGAAGAGCTTGGCTCATGGTCTTTAACAGTCTGGCTTGTCCTTATAGGTAAATCATTAGAAAGTAAAGAGAACTTTGGGTAATATCTCCATTTGCAAAATCTGTATCTTGAATTTTGTATGCACCTGCTTTTGACCCACTGGCAGCGAGAGGAGACTGGATTAGAGGACAGTATAACCTGCTTCAGTGCAGCACTTTTGTGTTGTATTGCTCACTTCACTAAATGGTTTCAGGGAGTGGTGATGTGTTTTCATCATGGAACATGATGAAACTTCTTGCCTAGCTTCATCTTTTCCTCACTTCTCTGTTACTGACAGATTCACATTGACAAGGGTGAGGCCATAAAAGATCTCTAGAAAAGTATTGACAAAATTGGAAAACAATCCTTTAAAATGTTTATCCTACTTCAGGTTGCTCAAAAGTTTTAAGTGGGGATGTGGCAAGAAGAGAAAGCTGTAGGGGAAAGGTTGCCTTCCTGCATGCCAGGTTGTTCCACTTAGGCTTTCCCTGCTTTCTTTTTCTCTCACTTCTCTCCCTGTGTATCTCTTTGCAAGAAGATGCATTTCTCTGGACACATCTCCTAACCTGAAAGTCCAAAAGCTGCAGCAGCCGGCTAACCTTTAGTGTGTGACCATCCAGTGTGTTTGGGTGGCAGGTGAGATGCCGAAGTGAATGTGTGTCCTGCCAGGGATGTTTGTCTCCTTGGTAAGCCATGTGAAGGTCAGTTTACAGAACAGGAGGGTGGTTGACTGTGAAAGCTGGAGAGCCCTGTGTTTTAAAACATGCTGCTCTCTGGAAGATAAATGTCTTCCTCTAGGATTCTCTTGTAAATCTGAAGCCTCTTTTGATACTGATGGAGGCAGGGATTAGTCTTTGAAAGAGTGCCTGGATGTAGTGTTTCTGTTCCCTCTCCACAATATTTATGAGGCAAGAGCACTTACCTGGGGCTGACCAGCGTCCAGTACCTTTCTGGCTGAAAAAAGATCTCAGTCCTCTTTTCCCCCTCACCACCTTATAACATGTCTTAACCATATATTGTTGGGTAGAGTGCTCTTGTTCTTTCTTACTGCAGCTGTTTTTATGGAATAATTAGATATCCACTGTAATAGAAGGAGAGACTGAACGTGACTTCCCACAACTTACATGAGTCCTTATCCCGGTTCCTATGAATATTTAAATTTTTAATGTGAATATTTCTTCAATTTAACCAGTGCAAAAGATTACTTTTTTTATCCCAACTTGGAGAGTGGAAAAGCATACTTTTAAGCTCTTTGAGAACACTCTAATGTTGTGTTTTCAGGCATGTGTTTTCAGCCTAGTGGCTCAGGAGCAGTTCTTGAACTTTGGTATTTGTCCAGTGTTACCTGGAATGGCAGTCAAGCTCCCACTTGTCGATCTCAACCAGAAGTCTGATTGTACTGTTTTGGTTTTTTCCCACCTCACTGTTACCTGCTGGAAGTAGGACAACTAAGTTTGATGGCATTTCAGTTGGCAGTTGTGTGAGAGTATCAAGCTCTGCTTCACAAGAGCTCTTCTTCCTTGTCAAAACTTGTTGACCTTGTTAATAACTACTGATATAAATTAGAACAGGCACAAATATGCCTTTGACATCCCATCTGAGCAAATTTCCCAGCAGTTGTAAAGGTGTGTAAAAGGACATCATCTCTGTTCCTAAAAGGTATACCAAATTGTATACCTCAAAGAGTTTCAGACCTTTCAGAACTCTTATTTGTCAGAGCCCAATATAAAATAGGGCAGAAAAATTGTTGCTTAAAAGTCACTGTTTCTTTCCCTTGACTCTAAGGAATTGGAATGGCTGGCTCCTCATAGGGTGAGTAGGTCTGAAATGCAGAGGTACACACGGAATTTGGTAGAATTTAGCTGAGTATTGCCTAGTAGGTGCTTTTGGGGCAGACATGCTGATTCAGTTGCTGTTGTGTCTCCAGAGATGGGGTTGGTAGGTAGTTGTGTGTTAGTCACTGATCCCTTCCAGCCTTGCTCTTCATCACTTGGAAGGTGAGCATGTTGTTTTGCAAAAATTCTGTCTCTTAAGAAACTTCCAGCCACACTTTGTGTGCAAAGTGTCATTGCTGGAGTTCCCACGTTGCTGGCAGCTGTTCCCACAGCTGGGAGAAGCTGTGCCTTGGTGTAGTGACCAGAGCTGTGAATTCAAGGCAACAGCCCCACTGAGGCCATGCTTGTGGTGTTGGATGGTGAATCTGCACTGATATGGGAAGAGGGCGATGGTTGTAAGGTGGGAGGCAATTTCACATGTATGATAATGGTCATCAACCTTGAGCATGACTTCTTGTTCCATGATGGCTAAGTGCTGTGTGTGTGCTGTGGAGTGGCTCTTTGAGTGGCTGTCCCAGACAAATCTCTCCGGTGGCAAATTTTCTGTGTATCTTCCACATCTGCTACTGCTGTGTATGTGTTTCAGTCCTTCTTACAGGCTCCCAGTGGAAGGGCAGAAGGACTAAACATTTTTATTTTCTAGCATTTTGTTTACTCAGAGAAAGCTGCTTGATTTTGTTTCATTTCATGTAATGCTTTTGAATGGTTGTATATGCAGCTTGCAAGGGAGAGGATAATTGAACGTATTTCAGATAGTACTATGTTGAGGGGTTTCTGTCTAATTTATTTTATCCCTAAGCGTGGGATTAAATCCCATCTATACAAACCTGTTTAAAAGTAAACATTTGCTGTGGCTCTGAAATTAAGAGATATGATCACAGCTGTATTAAATTAATCCTGGGAAAAATGAGCATGTCTGGTTTCTTAATTTAAAATTAGAAGTGCCTATATTTATTATCATTTATATGAAAAATTTATTTCTGGACCAGCACTAGAAATTCATTACAATTATATTTGTAAGTTTAATAATTTTATTTTCCATATAATTACATTTTAATGTTTAGTTATTAGTACTACAAAATCTATAAGAACCTTGAAAAAAATTATATGAAACAAATTATATCAAATTCTGAAGTCAACTAAGCATAGCCCACATTCTTGTCTATACTTCTACTATAGACTCGACTGCTTAAAATCCAGTGCAAGATCATAGGTAAAATAAGTATTTATCATGTAAACATATGGCATCAAATACAAATAATTCTGGAATTCTGGTTTTTAGTACCTTTGGTTAAAAGTTGATGCTCATTAGAAATTCTGGGAGATTTGTCCATGACAGCAGATGAGCATTTTGACCTCTTGACATTATGGTTGGGCATCCAAACCCAAAAAGTATCTGCAGGTACTGATGTGCAACACCTTTTCCCAGACAATCTAGCAGTTTGTTCCCACTTTAAAAGTTAATCTTTCCCCATGGTTATATTAATGCAGTTCAAAGTGATACCATTCTAACCATTTGACACCAGAGTTAAAAGTACTGTCAAGCTCATTTTAATATAGGTTACTGTGGATACAGAATACCTACTTTACTACTCTAAAGTAGTATTGATTTTTTTTTTATTGTTTGTCATGAAAAATCTGTGTTGACCAGATGCTCGCTTTTTAAAATTCATAAAACAAGAGACAAATCTGAACAACATAATGTACTGTTTCTTAGTGGAATAACATATCAAAAGAGCCTGGTTACTTGGTACAGTGTGTTTCTAATTATGATCAACCATGACTTGTTTAAAAAATAAAAATAACGATTTTTCATTTCATGGTTTAACTTGTTTTTCTCATCAAATGTGGAAACATTTTACTTTGGGTGGATATTATTTGTGAGCTTTGTGAACTTTCAGAGCATACTACTTCATGTTTTCCTGCAAAGTGTTGGTAAAGTGAATGTTTAAGCTCTGATTGAAACCTGTTCCTCTGGAAGTGGCTGTGCTCAGCTTTATTTGGTAAGAGTAGTCCTGCTGAGTGGAGCATGGGTTTCTGGAATTGCTTCTGGAGAGCCATAGCTCAGCACATGAGCTGTTCTGTTATCTTTAGCAGGGTTACCTATGATGTTAAGTACAGTATTCATTGCATTGCTTCATGGGAGTTGGAGCCAGGTCAGGATTTGGTTCCCACTGTGCACTTCCCAGTGGTGTCCTGGGTAGCATTCAGGCTGCATCTGTGTTTGGGTGCTTGGCCAAGTTTGTGACCTTCTGATGAGTGTGGCTCCTGTGATGCCTCAGTAAGGAAGCCCTTGGAGGCTGCGGTTCAGACCCCATCTGGTTTCTGTCAGTGCCTGCCCAGCACAGGTTTATTTCCATCAGGCCTGTGCTGTTCCTTCCCACCCTCTGCTCCACTTGCCTGCAGACACAGGCTGCTGTGGGCATGGGGATGGTGCTGCCAAGGCTCCAGGCTCCAATCTGTGTGGGTGCCTTTGACCCATCTCCTGCTGGGAGCCCAGCCATACAGTGCCTGGTGCTGCAGGAGCTTGAGTGATGGGAGGGCAGTGTAACCTGCTGATGGAGGCTGCCCTGGCCCTTTCTGGGTGATACATCTCCAGGGTCATACAACTTCTCCCAGGTGTCTGCTGTACCAAAGGGACCTCTCGGTGAGTGGGGTTCAGTTCCTTGGGTTGTGCTGTCTGATGGCCTGGCCTGATGCCCGCAGATGTACGTGTTGTTATCCTCCAGTTTGGTTGTATCAATAGGATTGCTCTTCCAGGAAAAGTTAGTTAGCAGAATCACAGCCTTAATCGATTTGGCAGATGACATGGGGAGGAGGAACAAAGGGATAAAGCCACTGAGTGATTTGCCTGGAGTCAGGGCAGAGCCCTGCAGCAGAGCTGGGGGTTCTGTGTCCAATGCCTGATGTGCTCTGGCAGTCACACTGCCACTGGAATACATTTACTGATTATGAATACCCAGCAATGTGTTTTGCCACAAGCCGCATGAATAACTGTTTCTGCCTGCATGCTTGTTAGCAGATGAGAATTATTTTTAGAAATTAAATAAAAATTAGTTTTGCTGCTTACTGAGTTTGAAAATTAATAGGGAGAGTAGATCTTTAATTGACTAACCATTGTATTTCTTCACAGTGTATTTAGCAAGTCTATGTGTATTTGGTAGTTTCATAGCAGTTTGTGTGTGTATTTATTCTGTGATTTATTCTCTGAGAAGCACTAGTAGAATCAAATGACTTAAGTAGTTTTGGAAACTCGGCAGTGATCATGGATGCTTTTCTTAATAAAGCTCAAAACCAAGAGGAAACCTCAATATTGACACAGTGCTGGACTTTGTATTTTGATTAATGCATGCCCATGGGGAATGAAGCTACCAAAGAATATGTGCTGTAGGAATTTTGAGTTCTTGTATAAAGATGGTGTGTACTGCTGTGATTTGCTGTGTGAGTGGAAGGTTGACCTGAGGCTTGAAATAAATAAAAGATAGTAATCACTGAGGTAAAAATAAACATGATGTTGATTTTTTTTTTTTTTTTTTTTTTTTGTTTAGTTAGTTGTTTTGTTTTTACTTTGGTATGGAACTTGCAATTTTTTTTTTCCAAGTAGGGTTCCTCTGAAGCTAGCATTATTACATTGGTCAAGTGGTAACAGTAGTTATTTTTCTTTTCTTGATTCAAAGCTTATTCAAAACATGATTCAAAGTTTATTGAAGTTGAAGGAAATAGTTTTATTATTGAAGGCTATGTTTGGGGTGGGTTTTTTTGAGTTATAGGTCATCATGGTCATCATTATAGACTCATTGGATGATGTGTTTATTGTATCATAAGGTCTTAGGCTTGTGCCCACAGTCCTATCATCCACCTACAAAACCATGCCAGCTAAGTATGGAGGTGCTTTGAAGCATCAGCCACGTCACCTCCTCCAGTTTAGTTCTGCCTGGAGAGTGCCTGCTGTACTGTAAGAGCAGTATCAGATGTACTCAGTTGCTAATACTCTTCCCTCATGTCTGCCCTAGACTGGCATACTTCTGGAACCATACTTGCTTGTATCCTTTGCATTTTCCAGCAATTTCTCTATCTGAAGATGAGGATTTTTACTTTTTAAAAATATTTTATTTGGCTTTCCCTCTCATTCTTACTTTGGGGAATGTAAATTTAGTTGCTGTGTTGGTTTCCATTTGAAGGAGGAAAGCAATAACGCAGAGTTAGCAGGTACCTTTGAACACTCTTGTTTGCCTACATGATGCATCTGTGGTACTTCCCTGAACAAAAGTGGGAGCAAAGTGGTTTGTTAAGTGTTTCTTCCTCAAATGAGGAATTGCTGCTCTCATCTGAGAGTGGTCCATCCTTGCCCCATGTTTACCCATGCAGCCCTTTGGGATGATGTTGCCAGATGCACCATAAGCCAGTTCTTGAAACACCCGTAGAGAACAAACAATGAAAACTCATTTACTGAAGATTGAATGGGTAGACTTGACTTAGTTTCTGATCAGAAAAGGGGCATCAAGTAGGTGGCAGTGGGTGGGGACAATGAGGCACTTTCCTTTTGGTCTTGGCAAGCTATTAATCATCTCAAGTTGTGGCATGAAATAAAATCCCTTTTATTTCAAGTAATATCCTAAGTATTTGATCATATAGTGGCTCCAGTTGACTCCAGCCGGACTAATGCCTTGAGTAAACCTTAGCTGTCAGAGATTGAAAGCAATTTAGCAAGTCTTATATGTGTGCCAGGATACATCAGCCTTTGTTTTTGTGTAAACTTGAGGGAAAATGATTTGTATTGGTTTATCAGACCTTATGTGGATTGAAACTTGCACTGATAAGTGCTGGGCTTACTTTGACATCTGTGTTTTGTATCTAATTTATTTTGGTTCTGTGGTCCCAAAGGAATTAAAATATATAGGAATATTGACTTCCTGTATCAATACAGTCAAAACTATAGACTTTTCTAAGTAACAGTGTTTGTTCCCAATATGTTCCAAAAAACTTGTTTTTAGAAAAACTCATGTAATACATCGTCTAACTAAAATTTTCATTTAACTTGTGAACTTGGGGATAACATACAACAAAGAAAAGTGTTACAATTATTAAGTTTTTATTTTTAATGGCTATGTTATTAAATAATTTTAATGCTGTGAGTTAATAAATAATAATGTTCCTTTATGGGGTAGACGCATGCTATCCATTAATTCTTTGCATGAAGAAACACTACAAGGGTCGGCTGCATTCTTTAAAATAGAATGAGTCTCATTGTAATCAGTTTCTGTTTTACTGCATAATTCACCTTGACTGTTTAAAGCAGCTTTGTAGTCAGTAATTGGGAGAAGCCTCTTTCCTTTTGCATAACTATTCATTTTTTTACTTCTGGAATAATAGTTGTTTACTAAATCAAATAACTAAATTAAAAGAAGGTTCTTCCTATACTTTGCTTATGTTTTTAGTAGACTTCTTCCCTAAAGACAAGATAACTTGTTTTTTCTCAAACTTGTTTTTAATGTCTGGATGTAGAAAGCTTTTTGCAGTATCCAGCTGACAAAAAAAAAGAGTGAAGCTTGTACCTATTTTCTCCAACCCCTTTGCCTTTTCACTGATGCAAAAAACTCTGATGGTCACAACTTGAGTGGGGGGGATTTTGTGTTGGATTTTCCAACCCATTCTGTGTCCTGCAGTTTGCTGACCTGAAGAGCCTTAGCTGAAAGGTTCTTAAAAAAGGGAGTGATGTTGGGTTGGGGAATTATTTATTGCCTTTGCAATCCCTTGTGGTATATACAAATATTAAAACAATTATTGAACAGCTGCTTTTTTTTCAACATGAAAACCCATTCTGAATCATCCCTCTATGGTACTTTTTGTGTTGTCTGTATCATATCTATGAAGAAATTTTTGCAGTTTTGATTGACTTTTTTTCATTTTTCTTTTCAGAGTGAAGGAATTAGTTTTCTCATCATGACCTCAAACAACAGAGTACAACATTCAAAGAAGCTGCTCGGCATATACCTTTTTGTTTATTTGTTATTTTGGTTTCTGTTTTTGGGAACTGAAGCTGCTTAACGTTTACTTTTTATTGTTGTTAGTGTTGGCCCTAACAGTTGCATAATTGTTGTGGGCTAAACCATACAACAAATCTGGGAGGAAGGGAAGGCAACCTGCCTAACTCATTACCTGTCATGGCATCTGTGTTATCATTTTGCTGCTGTTTCGACAGAAGTTGGAGATGCTCTTCAAGTCATAGGAACTTTTCTGCCGGCCTCTTTAACTAATGGCCAATGCCTTCATTTTCTTTTTCTTCAAAGACAAACTGTTTTTCTTCTCTGGCATATTAGGGGATTCTGTAACACCTGCTGAAGCAGCAAGATCTGGTATTTACTGGCATAATTTCAAGCCTACGACAGTACTACCTCAGTTCAAAGTAAAGCCGGATTTGCAGAGTTGGTGTGGACAGGAACTCCTTTATCTCTGTGCTGAGTCTCTCAAGAACGGTCGCCAGCCTTACTGAACTTGCAGCTTGTACAGCTGCTGCTGCTGCTGCTGGGTTTTGAATCACTAGCCCCAGGGTTTACTTCTCAGTCAAAGCCTAAAACAGGGCACTGAAAAGTCTAAAATGGGATGAAACTCTGTGAATCAGACTTGGACAGAGGATTCAGAGTAGTTAAAAAGTATAAAATGTGTAACTGAAGTAACATAAGTTAAAAACATCAACCTGTATTAGGGGCATCTCTGTACCTTTGACACACTTGTTTAATCCTCTCTATGTAGGTGTTTATGTAGGTACTTCAGATTGCAAAAGCCTTTTCTTCTATTTACAAGCTCACTTTTTTCAGCTAACTGTTCTTAGCTGCATTTCTTGTAACCAAAAATCCACATAAGCATGCTAGGAATGCAGGGATGATAATGGGTATCAGGCAGATTCAAGAGCTAATGTTAACACAGTATTATCTTGCCATCTATAGAGTCCTGATATTTGCCTTTTACCAAGAAAGCACCATTGTAGCTGCAGGCACTACTGCAGGGAAGACGAACCATTGCAGTCACTTATCCTGAGTTCTTTTCAAGGTTAGCTGTGCATCACATTTCCAGTGGCCTGAAAATCTGAGTGGTGTGGCAGCAACTGTCACAAAAGTCGCATCCAGCTGTTGCACCAGACTAGCAGAATGTCATGCCACCTTGTTTCTCCTTTGCTTGAAGTGTTTGTGTACATTTTAAGGGTACCCCACCAGTGCCTGCTCTGATAGACATGTAACTATTACTAAGTTATGAGTTATGTGAGGCTCTTTCATTTTTTTTTTCTTTAATCATTGTGCTTAGTGGAACCTGTACTTCACTTTTGACAATGCATTATCTTCTTTTGGGATTTTTTTTTCTGAGGAAGACAAGAGTCAATGTCTTACAAATACAACGAATGGCAATGCAGTCTTCCTGCTTACATGCTGAATTTTTAGAACTGAGGATTGTATTACAAGACAAAGATGAATGTAAACTAATTCCTTCCCTACTCCATGGCACACTTTATTTTTCAGTGTAATTTTTGGGGTCTTAAATCACAGCAATGCTTAGGTTAATAAAATGTTAGATCTAAAATCAACTTAAATATCTGATCTGATTGAGTTTTTCTCTAATACTAATGCTGTAAATGGTTCTAAGACATTCTAAAATGCTGCTTGTTCAAGTCTGGAACTAAAAAATCCTGCATACCTTTGACATTTTCTGTCTGACCCCTCTCCACCCCCAACCAGCACTGAGTGTGGTACCTGCTGAATTCAGTGTTTTGAATGCCTCTATTTTCAGATATCCCTCTGAATCAATTAAGAAATCATGCCACTAAAACAAATGGCTAAACTGCATACAACAACTTAAAAAAACAACCAACTTGACAAAATCATAAAATATTCTCTATCCTGTATATTTCACAAAGGCATATGCAATACTTACATTCTTAATTTAGTTTACAGAATGGAACCAAAATGTATAAATGTTATGTTTGCTAAAACTTCACAATGTATATTGGGTCTTTGTACATTTTGCCTGACTTACCTTAAATTTAAAATATTTTTTGCTATATAACCTTAACAGTTATTAAGCAGTGTTTTCTTTTTGGGTACGTATTGTTTCTGGATATCAAGATGTTAAATATATTTCTTGCTATTGTGATATGACAAGAGACTTAACTTATCTTGCTGTGTCTTCCAATGTACACGCTGTATATAAGGATAAATGTGATGCTGCTGGAGACCAGAATAAATGGAACTAGAGTAGTGTATTGTATTTAGTCTGTATTGTTCATGGATGCTCTCCTTAATAGCCATATGCAATAAAATACATTATTTATGAAAGGAGTAAAGTATTTGTGTGCCTATTTTCTCTAGGGGTGAAGTGGTTTTTTCTGGTTGTTTACATAAAATCAGTTTTTCCCTCTTTTGAATGGAAACATGCTTTCTGTAAATAAATCTTACTGCACTGCACATACTTGTTTTGCTTTTAATTCCTGAAACATCATGGAATCATTTTAAATCTTATTTAAGTATAAAACAATTGGTTTTATAAAAGTCAAGTTTATGTATTTGAGGAAATAACTAGGAGCAGAAATCATCTCAATTTTTATTTCCAGTTTTAAAAGTGAGTGGAAGATTGTGGGAGTCCTTCTGGCAGCCTATGTAGTGAGAACAGGCTTGCCCTATACAAGTGTAGTCACCTCTGCTGGTACAAGGAGAGTGGGAAGTACAAGGAGAGTTTGGAGTTATCTCCTGCTGCTGGTTTGTGTGTAGGGAACCTGGGCTGCAGTCTGAGACACCACGGGGTCACTGCAGCCTGACCTGCTCAGTAGGAATGTCTCTCACACCTGACAGGAGATGCGTTTTCAGTGATCTTGCACCCAGGAAAGCGATGGGTGTGGGTCAGGCACCTGACAGGGCATGTGGCAATGAGGGCAGGGGACATCAATAGTAGCTTCATAAAAAGCTTGATGTCTGTTATGCAGCAGTGTTGGTAAGAACTCCTTTGCTTAAGCTCAAGAGTGTTTCAGTGACATATCTTTGATCAGATGCAAGGCCTGCTGGTGCAAGGAGGGGACAGGATCTCACGGTCTTTCATGTTTAAACTCATTTGAGGTGAAGTCCTGCCTTGGGATATGTATGCTATATTATGTTTTGTATGTGTGTTACATTCTTCTGGCCACATCTGCCACTAAGGGGCTGGTACTTTCATGGTTGCCTGATGTTTTGGGGATGGTTCAGGGACCATACTTGTACACCTTGGCCTTTAAAGGGCAAAACCTGGCTCACTGTGGTGAGTGCCTTACTCTGAAAGTGGCTTGAATGGAAAAGAGCAGTTCTCTTTCTTGCAGCAGTAGGAGCGTCCTGTGGCTGCTGGAGTGTCCATAAAAGCCACAAAGCGCAGAAATAAATGTAAATGCTCCCCAAGAGAGAATGTTCAGTTCCTTCTCTTGTATGTCCTGACCTTCTTGTCTGTAGGCTTTCCTAGGGGAGAGAAAATGGGACACTCTGAGTTTCATGGTGCCTACATTCTTGGCAAGAAAAAGCAATTGTTTCAGTCTTTGAAATTGCTCTGGAGAAATACAGCTACCCAAAAGAACTTCCTCAATTTTCTGCTGTCAACAGGGTATGAGAGTGGTACCTTATAATACCATAGGAGTACAATGTCTTTGCTAAGACATCTGGAAATCCAGTATTAGATTCTCTGGAAGGTACAATTTCTGATAAGCAGAAAATAAACCTTTGGATATTTGTTTCCTTAGTTTAATGTGTGTAGGATGCTTTGAAACAGAAGAAGATGTGACTGTACTTCTCCAGGATAAAGGGGTCCATGGCTTCCAGCCTCCTTGAGAACCTGCATTTACTCTTTGTGGTACATGGTTCAGACAAGGGTTGATACATGTCCAGGTGTCATCCCAGCTTGCTTTCCTTTCTCAAACACCATGGGAATACAAAAGGGTTTAGGTCCTTGCTGCACTCATTCTAAAGTAATCTCTGAGTGTTCTGGGGTTTGCTTTTAGGAGAGCCATTGCTGAATAGCATAAAGGAAACAAATTTGGCTGGAGGTGCAAGCATTAATGCTCTGTGGGAGGTAAATAACTGACCAAATCTTTTAGTATATTTCTACAGCTTCAGTCTTTCCCAGATGGCTTTTCCACCTTGAGAAACTTCAGCTTCAGCCAGCTCTTGCAGAGATTAAAAAAGTAATGGGGATAGAAAATATCATCATTCATTTTTGAAAAGATGCCAGTTGGGCTTTTTTTAAAATTTTTTTTAAGTTTATCATTGTAATGTATCCTATCTATTTATCAGACTAAACATATATTTTATAATGTTCAATGTAGGGATGGGGAAACCATGGCTTGTGGGATGAATGTGGCACATAACATTGCTTCACATGAGCTATGGCCTAATTTTTTTTCATTTTATTAGGCAACATAGTGTCATGTGTTGAATAAATGGCTGCCAAAGGTTTTTGAAAAGTCCACTTGATCTTCAGTATTTCTTCACAGGGCCTCCTTGTATTCACTCTTTTCATGTTCTCTTTCCCCCTTTGTTAAAAGTGAGTAATAAATACAATTGTAAAACTGCATCAGTAAGTGTCAATGTAGAAGGTGCCTCTAGAAGGTGAGGAGCACTAGGGCTAAAATACAAGCTCTTGCATAAGAAGAGGATGTAAACATCAGGCTATGTTTACATGTCTCAAATGGAGGAGGCAAAAGGTGGAATTAGACACACCTTGAAACATCCATTAACATGAATTCAAGGAGGGACTAGATAAAGGAACAGGATTTCCTTAGTTGGAAACATGCTTTCTGCGGATGGACCAGTTCAATTTACCTCACACATGACAGCAGTTAAGCACTACTATATTATTCTGCCTCAACCTTTAAAACTTCTGCTACTGCTCATTAAAGTAGCTTTCTTTCTCATTAAATAATGATCCTCTCTGAAAATGTGGGTGTACAGAACAATTCATTCATTGGTGTGAATAAGCTATGTTGCAGAGCTGAACATCCAGGCCTACTGTTCTACCTCAGACAAACTTCAACGTAGAAATTTTGCTCAAGCAAAAGGGTGCAGACCTTGTAATATGATTTAGATTTCTCCCCACAGAAAGTGAACTGAAGTGTGTGTGTAGTTCAAAATAGATCAATTGATGAAACTTATAAGGGATGAACTAACTATATCTCTGCTAGAATATTATTGTGTAAAAGTCTGACCTTAAAAGTGTAGAGTTAATATATGTTCTTATGCTCCTAATTACTTTTAAAAGATTCCTTTCACCAAGGCATAATGGCTTTTTGAACAAGTACACTAAATGACTGTGAAAAGGTGTTCTGGTACCCCCTATAAGGTCTCCGAGGCATAGTCTAATTATCTGATGCAACAGTATATTACAACTGTATTTGACAGAGAGTTACTCCTGGGGGAAAAAATAATTTCTGTATCAGTGGCTCTTTACTGGCAATTTAGCTGATTTAGATGCAGATGTTGAAGAGAGAGGACCATCCTGCAAAAGGACAAGAAAGGGCAGGGACAGGGGATGTGTTATGCCTTTACTTGAGCTGTGTGACAAACATAGGTAAAGGTGTCATGGTTCATGTACATGAGTATAGACTTGAACAAGCTACCTAGATAAAGGAGAAATAAGGAATACAAGGCAATAATGTTGCCATATCTGTTATTTCATTTAATCCAGTCCAGAGGTAACTATGAGGTATTTACCCCTTCCCTATGGAGCAGTGATTGCCTTAAATTATCTCACACTTGGTGTTGTGACGACACAGACACTGGGGAATAAGTTCACACTGGTCAGCTACAACGTGACCACCAGCTGCCCTTTTACTGCTGCCAAATTGTAGTTTAAATACCACAAGCTGTTGCACTAAGATAAACTCTGGAGCCCTGGTCCCAGTGGCCACTGATTAGGAATATGCCACCACTGCATTCATGGTGATTTACGGCAGCTGTAGCTCTAATTCAGAGTCATTTGGGAGGTTGTTTATATATTTCTGATACTTTTTTTTTAAACCTTATGTCCTCTAAAGGCTGTTCTGCATTGTGATGTAAGATTGCCTTTGAGCAGTACTTCAGGAAATGTAATTATAGTCAGTTATTTGTCATGTCTATCAAGCTGTTCCATGTAAATATCTTAATTCTTAAGTGGGATACATGAAAGATATTTTCTCTCCTAGAAGGCCAAACGTCACAATGACTGCCCATTTTCTCAAGGCTAAACTGCTTTTAAGTGACTTTTTTTTAATTCTGGTACAGTGTGTCAATGGAAGCAGAGTGGAATTTTCACAACTAGTCTATGCCTTTAGCCAATGAATCAATAAAGCAATCCAGTATTTATTTCAGCTGCAGATAAATGAATGTTTCTCTAAAGGTTTCATAAAAGTAAAGGTTAAATGTTAATCTTATTTATCTAAGAACAAATATTAAAGTGTTTCTACTTTGGTTAGAGTCTTTTCTTAGTAACAAACTTGACAGAAGAGGAGTATTGTTTTCCTTCTTTACCTGTGATGCATCATGTTTAATATCCCAGTGCTGGGTTCTGTGTTATTTTAGTCAAATAATGGTTTTTCTATTTCACAGGAAAGACTTTCACTGTATAAACATTGAATTTTTTTACTGACTCTGCCTGTATATCTCAGATAGTAACAGTCCCCAGGATTTTTCTGTTCTAATGGAATAAAAACCAAAGGAAATTTCTAATTTGGCAGCTGTAGTCCATTGCCTTCAAAACCAGAGAGGAGGCACCACAAAAAAAAAAAAAATTCAAGACAGCATACTTTTCATTTTGAAAACTTGCTCTTTTGTTGTTGGACAATCACACTTACATGATGTACCTGGAGTGCACCATTGCCAGGTTATTTCCATGATGTTTGCTCTTCATTTACAGGCATGCAGATCAGGGGAAACATCCAGGGGCCATGGACAGAAGAACCCCATTTATGCTTGGACTTATCTTTAAGTTTTCCAGCCATTGGACTTCCTGTCCTGTGACAAATTATACGTTCAGAAATTCTGTTGTTCTACACTCTGATTGTCCTCAATTTGATATATAAAACAGAATATACCATCTCAGTTTGAGGTGCACCATCACTCTGTGTGTGGAGTTCTCCCTCACTGTTCAGAAGAATGCTCTGGTTCTCCTCTTATGCAGCAGCAGCACAAGAATATCAACAGATACTCTTGACAAAGGCCTAATTATACTTGTTACTGCTCAAGAAATCTCATGCTTTGTGTGTGTTCAAATAGAGTTTGTCAGATTTCGGTGTATTTGGAGGACATTTGTTGGTTGGTTGGTTGGTTGGTTGGTTGGTTGGTTGGTTGGTGGTTGGTTGGTTGGTTGCTTGCTTGTCCTGTTTTGCTAATGAGTGGGTGACTATTTTACTTGTCCTCAAGCACAGAGGATCTACAGGGTGATATCTCTGAATGTTCCCTGAATGATAATTCAAATGACCCAGCAACTTTTGTCAGCCACCAAACTTCATCTTCCTGCCTCAGAGCCTGAACTATGGTCTGTGCCCATCTCTTTGTGTGTCTGTAAATCATCACATTGATCTGTGGGACTGAGATGTAGCAAAGGCAAGAGCTCTGCAAAGCTCTATTTGAACCCCTGTCTCACTACATTAATCTGGAAGGAGGCTTTGGAATGTGTCTGACGAGCAAAAGAAAAGTGGGACTTTTTGTATCTCCTTTAGCATTTCAGGTTTTTCAGGAGCTTTACAAGAGAAGAAATAACCCCTCCAGCTAAGTACAGAGCTGTGTTCATCATTAAACAGGAAACCTCCATGGTGGTAAGTGTGGAAGCAGGGTAATAATGAATGCACCTTCCCCTTAGGGTGAGTTGTGGATGGAAGCATCGCCTGCCCGCTCCTGTTTCTCCCACTCCAACCAACACCGCCTGGGAATGCCCCAAAACATCAAACTCAGCCTCGCCGTCGTGCTCTACCCAGTGAGAGGGCAGGAGCAGGACCCTCCAGGTATTTTATACCCTTCCCCAAAGGGAGGTGCCCCGGGCAGCCCCCCGGCCGCCCCTCGCAGTGTGTGTGGCACGGGCACTGCTGGCATTGTCCCTGCCCCACTGACAGAGCCTGGCCACTGCTGGCATTGTCCCTGCCCCACTGACAGAGCCTGGGCACTGCTGGCATTGTCCCTGCCCCACTGACAGAGCCTGGCCACTGCTGGCATTGTCCCTGCCGCACTGACAGGGCCTGGGCACTGCTGGCATTGTCCCTGCCTCACTGACAGAGCCTGGCCACTGCTCTCATTGTTCTGCCCCACTGACAGAGCCTGGCCACCGCTGTCATTGTTCTGCCCCACTGACAGAGCCTGGCCACTGCTGGCATTGTTCTGCCCCACTGACAGAGCCTGGCCACCGCTCCCATTGTCCCTGCCCCACTGACAGAGCCTGGCCACTGCTGGCATTGTTCTGCCCCACTGACAGAGCCTGGCCACCGCTCCCATTGTCCCTGCCCCACTGACAGAGCCTGGCCACCGCTCCCATTTTGCTGCCCCACTGACAGAGCCTGGCCACTGCTGTCATTGTCCCTGCCACACTGACAGAGCCTGGGCACCGCTGTCATTGTGCTGCCCCACTGACACAGCTTTGTCAGCTGCTCTGCTGCTCGCAGGCATCCCCCACCGATTTCCATGCCCGCCTCCTTGGCGAGAAGCCAGCATTTTGTTTACCTCTTAAAAGAAGATTCATTAATGTGTTTTTCCTGTTCAAATTTATTTGTGTGTCGTTTACCCTGCATAGACAATTTTGCTTTTCTAGTACTGTTTATATTTTCTGTTGGCTGGGGAATATGGGAGGCTTGTTTTAATCATTAATATATTGGTGAGCTAAGTAATTGTTTGCAAAATGAACCATTTGTGGTTAAAGGGGGTTTTCTGTTTTGTTTTTTTTTTTTTTTTTAATTTAATTTTTTAGGTTTATGAACCATGTTTGGCTAGCAGTTATTTTTATGCAGCCCCACTGAAGTCAATACAATTCCTTAGTTAAAACTGAGCATCATACTCAGCCTGCTGTAGTTTTCTCTCAAGCCTTGTAGTAAGGGTATGTTTATGTGACATATCCAGGATTGCCAGCACCAGTGGCCCTGCAAAAGGACTAGATGCAATCTGAATATTAGCAAATGAAGCCACATAGTTCTAAACTGCCAGGATAAGATAACCTGACAAATTTAAAGAAGTAATGCTCAAGATACTGATCTGCATTAATATTACACTACTGCCAAAAGAGGTGATGCTATTTTAGTAGAGAAGTCAGATTCGGGGTTTTTGATAGTGTAGACAAGCCCATCAAACAAAGTGGTGAGAAAGCAGTAATTTCACAACTTTCACTGCACAATGTATTCTACAGTGTGTAGCTTTTTTCTTTTTCTTTTTTAAATGATAAGACAAAAAGCAGAGTCCCTTCCCTTCTTGCTGCATGCATTAAATGATTTTTCAAGGTTTCAGTGGTCACTTTGTGTATTCTTGATGGGCTGTGAAATGAGAAGATGCTAAAGAATGACTCTGCTCCCTTCCCTCTGATCCCTTCATTCTGCTTTTAGGGGAGGGAGCAGTGCCTGGGGCAGTGAGACAGGTAGGGAGCAGTAACCTTTGGCTGCCTGGGCTCTGAGAGCCCACCAGATAGAGGGGAATCAGGGAGGCCAGATGTCCAATATATTGCAGGGGTTTACAATGGTCCTCATGTGATTATTTAAGCATAGGAGTTCATACAAAGCAAGAATCGTAGCATGAGCTTTTCCATTCCTCTCTCCTGGAGCTTAATTAAGTTTGTCCTACAAACTGTCATTTTGGGATGAAATTATTTTAATCATTTAATCAAATGAATTCAAGGTCAGATTGAGAGAAGGAACTAATGAATACATTCTGAAAGAAAGACACTTTCTGTTCAGTGCCACTCTGCCAGGGAATAGCTGAGATCAATTTCCTCTTCCTATAAAGACATAGCACTGAGGCTTAAAAGATTTATGTTAAAAAAAAATAAATCTCCTCCTTTCAGGATGGAAAAAATGTGATTGATTTGCTCCCTTGGAGAAAGGAAGTCCTTGTCTAATTAACACTCCCATTTGCTTTTTTTTTTTTTAAGGTAAAGTATTAAGTGATCATGTGTAATGATCTTTTGTTCCATATTCTGTTTCCAATTCTGCTAGACCAGTGAATCAGGGTCAGCAATGCAACATTTTCCACTGGCCTCATGACCACAGCAAGGAGGATTTTGAAAGCCAGCTTCCACATTCACTCCTCAAAAGAGAGACATGTTCCAAAAAACTGTAAGATCTCTGTCATCATGAATACCTATGTTTCAAGTTTAAAAACCTGTTTCCTTGGTAACTAGACTTGTTAGGCTGGTCTGCTCATACCATGCATGCAGAGGCCACCACATACCATAAAAAGCTTATTGAGCCATTTAGCAAAAACATGTAATGCATTAGAATTTTGTACTAATTTTAAAGAATTCCTGAGACAAAAGAAAAACATTTCTCTGCTGCTTGTCTTGTGCTGTATAAAATCTTCTCCTGTGATGCTGGAAGGTATCATGGCAGAGGATGGCAACAGTGACTTTCACAAAGTCATTCCTCTCTGGACTCATCTCTCCATCACAATTCCTTCCTGGATTCCTCCCAAGCATGGTCAGCTGTGACACCCATTTATTGTATTTTTTCTGTCTGTGAATGCTGCTGTTATTGAAGACATTTTAAACTTGGCTATTGGGGGCATATCTCTGTGCTGTCGTCACATAGCTGTGTGATGGGCATTAACTTGGATATCCCTGACTGGCAATTTGACTCCCCACACCCAGACAATGTACATTCATAGCATCTTGGTTGCCTGCCATTTAGCCCATCTGTTGGATTGACTCTTTGCCCATTTAAAAGTCAGTCAGACAGGGGTGTAGGTGCCAAGAAATGTGAATTGAGAAGAGGAGTCTGCATAACGCTGCTGGCAGAGCATCTTCAGTAAGAGCCTCCTCCTTTGTGGCAGCCATCACTGCCAGATGCCTCCCTACAGTGGGTTACAACTGCTGACATTTACGTACCCAGAAAAGGATACAGGAGCAGAGAAAAGGAGGGAAGAGTTTCCAGGCTAGCCTTGGCAACTTGCAAGGCAAGCTGTGCTCTTGCAGGTACTCAGTTCACAGCACAAGTAAGAGACGTGTGGAGATTGCAGGGTATTAAAAAGTTACTCAGTAGGAAGGGGAGCACATTGTTAGTGTGCTAAGGTGAACCTGAGGTAGCCCATTACACTTAAGGACAGAGCCAATGACCCAGCAGAGGTAGCTGCAGGGACCCAGTAAAGGTATTTCTCCTCCTCTTCTGTGTAGGAGACCTGTATGAGAGTGTTAGCCCTGCCTGGGTAGTGTTTCTGAATGTGGAGCAGATCCAGCCATGCCTTAAGATCATCTCTCTCTTAGCCACAATTGGATTGTTTAGGGAATTAACTCATCTGTGTCTAAAATTCATAACCCAAATCTGGAGTGTCAGGCAAAAGACATCTCCTCCTGATGTCTTTTGCCCAATGTCTAATCACAAGACGAGAACCCCAATTTCTGCAAGCCTGAGCTAATGTGCTGAAGAAGCAGCCCACCAAAAGTGATGTCTGATGCTGTGCTCCGCTTTCCCTGATGTCAGCAAGTAACACAGAGGAATCTGGTGTTCAACATGTCATCTCTGAGCCAAGAATTAGGGACCACTGCCTGAGGGGACAGGAAGCAGATTTAGTGTGCCTACTTGTCAGTTAATAGTCAGCCTTATGTTGTACAGCAACGACTCTACTTGCTCATTACAAGGAAGATAACAACCAGTTAGAATACAGGAAAAATTCCCAGCAAGAGGAACAATTCTCCCCCCATACCCTATTTACATCACTTTTAGGCAGCTTGCTGCAATTCTAAACACATGTGGTATCAAGTAGTACCAAAATTATTAGGTGCTGATGCATGTGTAGCTTTTGCAACACCAGTCAGCTGTTCTGTGGTGTGCTAGCCATGTGACTCCCCTTCCATGCCTCTTTCCCCATGCTTTTCCCCTCTGATCTTACACTCTTGATCTTGATGATGTAGCCTGCACAGTCCCAGTCCTCTGCGTGCATGGTGTAGATACATGATGGGGAAGTGAGGGCTCTTGCTTGTCCCCAGCCATGTCACTGATCCATATTCCAGGAGAGTGTTGTGTGGGGATGAGTTTGGAAAAGGACCAGGGCTTTGGGGATGCAGGGGCTGGTGGGGGTAAGGTAAGCCATGTTTCCAGAAAAAGGAGAAAAGCAGAAAGCCAGGTTGGAAGGGAGGAGTTCAGTAAGCCATGGGATGAGAGAAAAAAAAAAGAAAAGAGGAGGAGACAGGAAGAAGAGAAGGTGCTGGAGGTGCAGGTCTCATGGTGCTGCTTTCCTTGTGTCTATTCCAGAGTGCTCTGCTGGGAAAGTCCCATTGTCTGGAAAACAGAGATGTTAAATACTTAGTGCAAGGCTCTGCACCTGGGTTTGGGCAATCACACACTGGGAGAAGTCATTGAAAACAGCCATGAGAAAGAAGAAGTTGGGGGTTCACGTAGAGGAAAAGCTGTCAATGAACCAAAAATGTGCTCTCAGAGCCCAGAAAGCCAATTGTGTCCTGGGCTGCACCCAGAGCAGCATGGCCAGTGGGTTCAGGAAGGTCATTCAAATGGCAATCTGTAAATCCAAACAGTCCAATCCAGGTAATTTCTTGTCAATAGATCAATCCATCCTGGGGAAAGAAAAAAGCACAGAAGAACAATCTGCATCACATAGGAAAGATTTAATATTTGGTCTGACTGGTACTAGGAAATATGAAAGTTGTCAGAACTGATAAAAAAGTAAAGTACCCTCCTAGTATTAAAGTGCTGCAGCCCAATAATAGTTCCAGTCAATGAAAGCAGCCTTTTAAAATAGCACAGCCTAATTCCTCACTCTTCTTCCATGTACTCTACAGGTAGTCTTGTCAGCAGACTGCTGCTTTTTGGTCCCAGAAAAATATTGGGTTTTTTTCCCCTTATTAAAAACTATTCAGAACTCAGCTGAGAAAAACACACATTATTTATTTAAACTGTTTGTTAAAACCAGATTAATTCTTTTGGCATTTATTTTTCCCTAGGTCTTTTTCAGCCAGAGATTGTGAGTGTCCTAACCTAGGTCCCTTTCCCATTTTGGATCATGTGTTGTTATCCAGTGTTTGTAAAATGCATCCTTTTGAGTTCTAGTGGATATCTAATGGATACTCAACATTAACATAGTTAAACCCATTTATAAACTTGTGTAATACATGTATGCTGCATGTTCTGTAGATTTTCTTTGTGTAAGCTTTATGCCTTCACTTTTATAAATATCCTGTATAAGTAACAGCCTCTTAACACTCTTACAGCACGTCAATATGGAGGAGGTACTTCCAAAACAGGTCAGTGAATTTGGAGGCTACAGCAAGAAGGAATGGAATGATTCGGGTGCCACAGTCATTCCCAGCCAAGTTAAACTAGCAGACAGCACTACCATGGAATAGGCAGGCCTTCATTCTCTTTGTCCCTGTGCATGTTGAGAATCATTGAGTGGTCTGGATTGGAAGGAACATTACCGATCATCTTGTTCCAACACCCTGCCATGGGTTTCCCCCTTGGACTTATGCAATTCCTGGTGCCACCTGAGGTTTTATGCAGCTGCACAGCACACTAGGCAGGGAAACCCACCCAAGAGAAAGCTGTGCCAGGCAAAGGAGCTTGGATAGCTCAGATGTGGGTCTGGTCCCCACCCTGGTCCACTGCAGCAACATGCACCTTTTGAATGCCAGAAAAAGGGAGAGAGCAATATTGAATCAGAAAAAAAAAATGGGATTGTGTAGGGGGATACAGTATGGGTAAATGAAGGTGGTATAGAATGTAATCTTGCCCCCTAAAGATTTACAGCTGAACCAATTATTAAGGATTAGGAGCAGGCCTGATCTTAGCAGGCAACACCTGCAGCCAATCAGAAGAGTGTTATAAAAGAGTGGATTGGGTGGTTGAGGGGTACTGTAGTCAGTTGGCTGCTGTGAGGACAAGGAAGAGGTGGTCCCTAGAGGAGATGCCAACAAGAAGCATCAGGGAGGTACAAGACTCTAGTAATATGGAACCCTTGCAATGTAATGATAGAGTTCTTGCACTATAATGGCAATAGGATTGCTTCATTTGGCCTCAATGTTGGGCCAAAGTGTCTGTGAAATTAAAGTCTCTGAGTGGTTAAAGCATGAATAAAATTTTATTGTGGCTGAGAATTTTCTCTGGTCAGTGGCAAGCAGCATCCATTCCATCAGGCTCCTGGAATACAGGCAATAAATCTATTTATTTTTTACTGGGTTTTTTTTTGTAACTTTGTATGTTAATGCTTGACTGCAGTGAGTCCTCTGCTGTCTGAGTTAGGTTTTCCCTTTGCTTGCACTCCAAACTGAGAAACAAGGGACTGACAGAATTTTGCTCTTTTGGGGGAAGCCTTTATTGTCTCTATGACAACAGTGCCCTTCAGCAGTCACTGATGGGGTCTTGAGTCCCTCCAGGCATGAAGCCTACACTGTGGAGTTCCTGCATGTGTGGAGTTAGCAGGAGACACCCAAGAGCAATAGGAATGACGACTGCCTTTTGGAAAGGCGATCTGGCTGCTGCTCTCTCCTGCAGTCCTTCTGATCCAAAAGGCAGATGAGGTTAATGGAACAGTCTGCAACAAAAGACACTTTTTCAAGTACTTGTGTGGGGGTGTCTGAGACCTTTACCAGTCTCATTTATGTGTGCAAGCCCAGCTTTTGCCCCACACTTAGACTAGAGCTGTTTGCACAATGTGTCTGAGTGAGGTAACCACGTATGAAGCAAGGTCCAGCATGACCAGCAGTCCTCAGTGAAAATATGTGCAGTTCAGCACAAAAATTGAAGTCTTCCAAACATTGCACAATCTCTCACGCAGAAATCCTAATTTTAAGGAAAATCAATCCAGATACCCTAGATTTAGGGAGGGACTATGGGTTTTGTGGGCTGTGTAAGGGCTTCAGAAAGCAGCACAGGGGGTCTCCATTGGCAAGAGTGCCAAGGGTAGGTGACACACAGCCCCCAACAAAACCAGGCTGAGTGATGGGCAAGAGGTGCAATTCAGCTGAAGCACAGGCATCTCAGGTGTTTGGAGGAGCTGTGTTAGAAGGCTAATGGTCTTGGGATTCTGTAGACAGCTCTAGGTGGACTGTATAGCAATGGGAGACTGTTTTTGTCCTTTACCCTTGTAAAATAAGACCAATATATGGATATTTGAGGTTGGAGAAAAACACTTGTATTGATATGCAAAAATAGTGGCATAGTAGGGTAAAAATACAAGTTCTTTTATTAAACACACTGGTCAATATTGTGGTTGTGAAATGCTAAGAACATATAAGTATCAGTGAAACATCAGGAAATAAAAGTGCTTTCCATCTTTACAGCCTTTCCCACCCCTTTATAAACTTCTTTCTATTTGTTTTCTTTTATAGGGTAATGCATTTATTCCCTCCTTCCGGCTTCACTTCTGCTCCCCCAAGCTTTTGTTTTCCTACGTTTGTGTTGGGAAACATCTCCTTTATTGTCAGTATCACTTTCATTTGTAGTTCTACTTTGTTTTGCAAAATAATTCAGGAATTCTTGATCCAAAGGCATCTGTTTGAAAGCATTTCAGTAAAGTCTATAAGGAGAAAATATCTATTCTTCTGCTGTTAATTTTCTCTATAATTTTTTCTTCTTTCCTTGCTTTTGCCAATGACCACTGATTTGTCCACTTAGAATCCAAGGAAAAACACACTTTTACATTTTTGAAAGAGCCAGTGTTATTTTCTGTCCTTTGCAAGATGCCACATGTGCAATTTCCTTCCTGCCTGGAGGTCTGAAATCACCAAAACAATGCCTTCTGCATCGAGGGCTCAGGCGCTCCTCTGCAGCAAAACACTTGAGCAAACCCTTAAAGTTAACCCTCTGCATAGGCTCTTTGAAGGAGGTGAAGAAGCATGAATGTACCTTGAAATGCACAGAGTTCTTATATTAACATTTGGATGATTTGCATTCAAAAGTGAACTGATGATATTTTTACACCAGAAGTTGCTTTTCACTTGAAATGTCATTTCCATTGACAGCAAAATCATTTGACTTTTCACAAGAACGAAAACAACAAGCTCCTCAAAGCCAAGACTCCAACAGGAATAATTATTGTTTTTTTGAATTCTCACATAACATGAAAAATTACAGAAATTTTAGCTGATCTCTTTCTTTTACTCAGAGGGAAAAAATCTAAGCCCATTGACCCTAGGTCTGAATTTAAAAAATGACATGAAAATGAAGATGAAAAAATATGTGGAGTATTGTTTGTTTGTTTCTCCTGCTTTGTGGTATATAAACCAACCTGAAAGCTTTGAAGATTAGATACGGTCCTGAGTCAGAGTCCACTTCCCCATGTTCAGCATGATTGAATTTGACATTCAGGTTCTCTTCTTTGGAAGGGGAGTTTGCAATCCCTGCCCTCTGGGGCTGTAAATGACTGTGTGAGGTGTAAAGTGCTGGAAAGCCCACCTGAAATACCTATTCCTTTTTACTTGGCACAGTCAGATATGTGTCAGGGATTGCTGTACATCCCTAGAGGTGCTTCCAACATCACCATGCAGATTAGGGTATTTTGAAATCTTGATAAAATGTCCAAGGAATGGACCTGCCTAATAAAGAACTGTAATTACTTGCATCAGACAAATGCACTTGAAAATAGATGAATAGCCTGTTTCTGATGCAGAGGATGAATCAGGAATTCTTCACACAAAGAGTCTGAAAGATCAGGCCCCATGTCATTTGGATTAAGGTGTTGCTATGTTGTTATCTGGGATGAAGTGTGGGATTTATATAAACATCATCTTCCCTTGCTGAGGGTCAGCCAATTCAAACAACCTGTATAAGTGGTTTCCATGTTAAAGAGGACTATGTTTACATCTTGAGCAGTTGTTGCTGTGGTTTGGTCCTGTACAAACCAAAAAGAAGCCCCTATTTAATTTCACATTGGTTACTGCGCTTCCAGTCTTCTTGGACATATTGATGGTTTTGTTCATCTGTGAGCATAAGGCCCAGGCAATTTGGCCAGGGAAGGAATACTCCTGCCTAGTGGGACCACCAGGTTTTGGGAAGTGCTGTTGTGCTTCCTCTGCCACCTTCCAGAGTTGAGAAAAGAAGGGAGAGAGAAGGAGAAGTGATTTGTTTTCCTTCTGTCTTTGTGTGTGTGAGCTGTGTAGAGTCATCCTCTATTGACATCCAACTTTGCCATTGCAGCTCATTCTCTGCTTTTTTGGTGTCACAGGGGAAGGGGTGATATGGGGCAGCCTCAAAAAGCAGGGTTCTGGCTTGACAATTACTTTTTTGGTATTAAATGCTGAGTGGTTGTCACAGCTCCATTAGGCATCTCCAATGGGATGAGTTGGAGAGAGCCACTGAGATCAGGGATTAGGGACTCATAATGAGTAACTTCAGACCAGTTGCTGATGACCCTAATCAATTACACCAATTTTCCTGAGAGAACATCAGGGTCCTTATTTCACTTATTGTTTGTTTTCCTTCCATATACAAATCCCTTGCTGGGTAACTCCGAAAGCTTTAGTATTTTAAACAAATACAAACGTAAGGAAGAACACAGCTCTTTATAGCTTACTCATTTTGCAATTCATATGGCCCTCAAAAGAATTTTTTTGCTTTAAAATTTTGAACCTGCATGTTAATGCACTTTATCTTGCCTAGCTAGTTCAAACCAGGTCTGATGAAAGCCACCTTTGAGTTGATTTTTGTTTGCATTAAATGCCTATTTGAACTTTGGTGTGGGTGGCTGACCTTTAGAATCAAAAGCTGTACTGGGTGCAATGCAGCTAGAAGCACTAAAACAAGTGTCCTGACAATTAAATAAAAAATGACTGGCTGGGCTGAGGTACACTGGTCACATTAATGCTGCCAGGAGAACTCAGTGCCCACGTGATGTTTTGTTGTTATTTTTCTTTTTCCCCTATAAATCTCAGTTACGTAAATTTGCTAGGGGGATTTACATCTATGACTCTGGCTTCAGAGGCACCTTGCATGAAATTTAAAGGAAATCTAGGTCTTTCTCTCTGGAATGCAGGATCAGAAGAGTGCTTACACACTAAAAATAAAAAACCAAATCAAACAGCAGAATTTTATTCTTTAAAGTAAACAGAGCAAAGGCTATCAGTGTCAGACACAGCCGCAGTCAGGTGTGTGCTGACAAAAGAGACTGAGAAATTTTTTCTAACAGAGGAAATTATTGGGGTTTATTTACTCTTTCCAGGGAGAAAAAGATAATTTTTAAAGGATGCAGGATACTACCACTAATAATAATAAATCAGAAGGCAAACTTGTTTACACCAAAACCGTTGAAGCTCTCCAGCTTTTGGCCCTTTTTGGAAAACTACCGATCACTCCAAGTTCAAAGAGGTCAGTAGAAAATCAGGTAATGCTCTCAGAATCCATCCCAGTGGCAGGATGAGACAGAGCTTTGAGGAATGACTCCCTGATTTATCATTAATAAGCTGTAGGCGAGGAACTCTGGACTCATGCACAGTTTTGCCAATAGGTAAATATTTTTTGCATGGTCATGTTAAAGCAATTTCCTGGCAATGCTGCTGTTTACCTTGCTTCTTCATGAAAGTAGAACTCAGGTTTGTTTCTTAGGCTGCCTGGATTCTGTCATCTATTTTGGATTTCCTAATGTCAGGCTAAATTTACTGTATGCTTGATTTGCAAATCAGTAAATTTTGTTTGCTCCATCAAGCGTTATACTCCAATGCAATGGAGTATAAAAATTGAGCATGCCATTGAAAACCCAAGTCTCAGAAAACCAAAAAATCAGAAAGAGCTGTATTTTCAAGTATGTAACAGACAGAGATTTTAGTTACTTATCAATGATAACATTTTGTCACTGGAGTTGCTGATTTCAGGGTTCTCAATTCTTTTTGCCTTGTAAGTTCTTGAAAAGAAACTGGTCTATCTTTTGAATCATGTAGGTATTGCAAAGAAGACAAAACCTGCCTCAAAAGCAGCACTGCAGTGACTTTTGGCAGTGACACTGCTATTTTTTCTTGCTTTGGAGCCACGTGCAGCAAGTACTGCTGGGTTAGATAAATTTTAGGAGGAGTTGAAGGAAGCACATAGTGTGTGTTGGAGGTTCTGGAAGGAAGAGGAGTCCCTGAAAGTCCCTCTGAGACAGTTTTAAAAATTATATCAGACAAGGGACGTGTTTACAGTTTCATTGTATTTCCTGCTCTGAAGTCCAGCCTGAGCCTGGCAAGCTTGGGGTGCAGCCCCTTATCCCCACCTGTTGAAGTGCCAGTAAAACAGACACACATCTGTGACAATAACATCGAACTGAGGAATTTTGCTCACTAATGATGATCCATTTCTGTCTTACATACAAGAGACCTGACTGCAAGAGAATAACTATTATTGTTGCAGTGGTTATCTTCTTAAGTGCTGCTTTTTAATAAAAATAATAGCGAATTTTCGTGACACAGCTGAGCCAAATTGATAACTGCTGCCCTTGAAGGAACAAATTTCATCCCTGTCCTTCTAGACCTTTCTTTTCGTGCCCCAATTCTTCCACACATCTCATTTCTTTTCCCACTCATAATTCCTTTCCACTCCTCTTTAACCTAGCTGCATCATTTGGGGAAGAAAACCCTGAACCCACCACCCCACATTTCTGTTTCCACTGAATATTTATATCATTTTGATGAATGGAATTCACTAAACTTCTTGGTTGTCCCTCTGAGCTGCCAGACAACCAGCACATCTGGCACAAGGTGAGTGACAGGCAAATGTGTCCAGTGCACATGACAAAGGTGTGTGGGCTTTCTCTTTTCCTGTAGCAAAAGAGATATTTGGCTCATCCTGCAGAACAAAGCCATGCTCCAAAAACGTCATCCCAGTGACATGCTCCAGTAATATTTTTCTTAGTATCAAAATCAGTTTAAGAGGTTCTGATTCCTCTGCCTGTTCCCACTCTCTGCAATGTTTCTCCTGCTCCTTTCTCAGCTGTTTGTATAGATGTGTTGCAGGCTGGATCATTGGAATTATCAAAATCCCTTTCAGAAGGTGTTTTTTTTTTTTAAAAACCCCAGAAACCTCATCTCTGATCCTTCTGGTGATTGTGATCAGAGTGCAGCCCAAAGAGCCCAAGGCAGCCCTGCAGCCCTTTCAGTCGGCAGAGCTGGGAGGGCACTGAGCTGCAGCAGTGAGCCAAGTGGATTTGCAAAGAAGGGAACCAAATGTCCAGGAACAGGGAAGCAAGAAACTATTTTACAGTGCTTTGCCAATAGAGAAGGCAAATGACTACGTTATGTGGATTTAGGTTTTGTTTCCAGTAAAGGCTGCAGGGAACATGACCCGGTAATGTTCAGCAGCAGATGAAGCAGAACTTCTAACCACTGATGTGAGTATAAATTTTTACAGTGAAAACAAAAGGCTAAGGACATCAAGGTGACAGCTGTGTTTTCAGCTTTGATCATATAAATTGAGAACTGGTGCCAGCTGGGAATAGTTCAGCCTTTCCTGGGATCCAGCTTTAACAAAGAAGCAATTTTGCTGTGGGAGCTAATAGGCCTTTTTTGTTACACCTGACTGACCCATACTTAAAAATATATATAATAAAGAACATTTTCTAGGTTTGGAATGAAAGAAATGCTCATCATCACCATGGCTGTGGTTGCTTGGCATAGGAGAATGTGAAGTACAGTATAGTATTCTGCAAAGTCCAGTCAAGGAAACCTAATATTTCCTAATAGATCTTTGTCTAGTGTTAGACAAAATTCAATCAAAAATATGTAATGAGCACCTCATGCTGTAATTTATGGCCTTGTATAAAATACCATTGTCATTTTATGTGTTTATATGGGATACAGATTTTTGATTTTAAAGTATATATACACTGAGAGCTGAGTTCTTTGAATACCAGGTGTGAGGGAACATTGTCTCTCTAGGGTGTTAATGACTTGCTTATATCAAGTACATAGTCCCTAACAAGTTTCTGTTTATGGGTAGAGGACTTCATCTGAAGGGGACCTTATTAACTCCCCAAGTTAAATGGGGGGAGCAAATAACCCCTCAGTGTCACAATTATCAATCAGATTAAATTATAGATTACAGGTGTCTGTGATAGGGTAAAGGTTTGAGCTTGACTGAGAGCTTAACAGTAGCCAACTTTCAACACTATTTTCTTCTGAGAGCAAAAGACAATAATTTCATCCTAAGAAGAGTGTACATGGGAGCATTTTAGCAGTATTTGCAACAAAGAAGTAAAATGTCTTTGAGTGGATCTAAAGTACACAAACATATAATCATTATTCCCTATTTTATTTCTTGAAATTTGAATTTAAACCAATGAGTGTGCCTCTATCCATACCTTTCTGCATCTATTTATGTACCTATTTTTTAAGTCTGTCTTGGCATGAAGTTGATTCAAGGATAACTAAAACACCAAAGAATTTTTTCTTATGGATATTATGGTCCTTAAATCCTGGATTATTTCTTTCTTTTCTGTGAACATATTTTGAAGAACTGAAAAGTTAGTGTTCCTTCCCTAATTTATAAAATGATTTGAAATCTAGAACACCACCATAAATAAAATCTTTTTCAATAAGTAGTGTTAACCAATATTTCAAAGTCTTTCATTGATACAAGAAAGTGTTCTTGCTGAACTTTAGATGTAACTGGAAAAAAAGATATTTCAAAGAACTGGATCATAGATGAACCATATTCTCATAGTAGGAAAATAAATAATTAAATAAAAAAGCCCTTAAGTGCATTAAATAAGCAAATAAAGAGCAATGCAGTACAGGCCAGCTGTTATTAGCATACATTAAATGATATGGAACATATCAGATCTGTAATTGTGTGAATAAGAAACAAAAAAGAAGAAATAGCTGCAGGTGCAAGATATTTAGGATGCATTTACCTAATTTAACCTCAGTTCAGCCTCAGAGTTTCAAGGTTTTAGGGCCTGTGCAGATGGGATTCTAATCAGGAATGCAGGTTCAGTGCCAGAGGGGATAGAAGTCTCCTTTGTTTACAATCAGAGCTGCTTTCTGACCTTCAGCCATTGAAAGCTCTCATTCAGCTTTGAAAATATGAATGTTCTCACTACTGATGCTTTCCAGGCATTTCTGTTACCATGACTAAAGCTAAGCTAGGCACATACTGTTTACAATTGCTGCTCAGGCTTTGCTAAGCTGGTTCCAATGTTGTTATCTCAGACTCTTTCTAAGGCTCTGATTCTGTGATTCCATCTTACACTATTCAATATACTAAGGTCTATAACAAACATCAAGATTAAATTTTTGATCTGAACCTCAGCAAACTCCATTAGGAAAGCTTCTGTGGGGTTTAGAATTCCATTTTTTTCTGCTTGAACAGGTCTGTCTAGCTCTTTCTTGTAGAAACCAAGAGCTTCCAAGGAGCCATAGTAAGGTTTGTGTTTTTAATGAATGATAGAACCACAGAAGTGTTATTATATAGGCTCAAATAGATGAAAGATGCATACTCTAATGCCTTAGAGTCAGTGTTATGTAGTAGAATTCAGGAAAAAACAGTATCCTTGTGGCTATTTCATCTGTCTTAAAAGTTTTTGGAAGAATTTCTTTGTCTGTTTCCAAAGATGTGCATGGTCTGCCACTTTGAACTGTTGTAGGCATTTTGGGGCTCTGAAGACTTATTTTTCAAGCCTCAAAAAATGTGCAAGTCCTCACCAAAAGCTAATTAAAGTATGTGCTCTCAAAACTTCAAAGCAAGGAGGAAACAAAATGCAGGTGCAACTGTGGCATTCACAGGAAGGCCATTTTCCTAATGCTTCTGTTTTGACAAGGAGAGGGCATAAAACATTAAGGTTGTAGCCACTGACAGAGAGGTCTGTTTCTGCTACAGAGCTATTAGCAGAAATGCAATAGAAATGGAGTAGAATCAACATTTTTGTGCAAGGCAAACCATGTGGATACACTGCTAATTACTTTGTGTGATATCTAATTTACTACAGGATTTTAGCAAGGTGTGTAACTGGAGGTAATTTTGCAGAAGAAGCAGTGCTAGAATGCTGTTGGGAACTGGGGGATGTGTTTTGCTGTTGACTGGTCAAAACAGGTTCTACCAGAGCTTTATGGTTTGTTCTAGCAGACATCTTCCTGTTTTTACAAATATTCCATGTTAGACACTTTGTTTAGGTGAAAGCTTTTGAGTTTGTCAATATAAATCCCCAGATGAGATAGGGATAAGAAGATTTAGCAAATAGAGACAAGACTGAACATTCAGGAAATTAGACCTGATGTAGATGGGAGAGTAGGAATGCAGAAAAATTACAGTCCATTTAGCTGTCTTCTTGAAGAAGTTTTTCAGGAGAGAGTTAGCAGGAAATGACAATATTATTAATTCATTTTTTGACTAGTAAAAAATAATTATCAAATTTGAAATTGCGTTCTGTGTGATTTTAAACTAATATCTATAGAATCCTTCTATCTTAATGCCAGGATGTAAACAATGAATAAAATTGAACCATCATATTTCCTCTTTAAACAAAAAGCATGATTTCTCAGTTTGCATCCTATCAGGTTTTTTCCCTCCCAAGGTCTAAAGAGCATGTTTGAAACAGTTTTCTATCTGTTACTAGTACTTTGTCCTTTTTCCCTTTCCCATAACTCACAATTGACCCTGAATCAGGCTCCAAGAACAATTTGTACTGTTGGATGAAATCAATAGGAAAGTTTTATTGCTTGTTTCCCTTTCTGCTTTATTTCCTTGTTCCTTACTGTGCTGCTGTCATGTGATTTTTATTTTTATTTAATTTTTAATTGGGAGTCTAGTAACCAACTTATAAATTGTCTTGTTGGTTCCTTTTCTACTTAGTCAAAGGAAAATTCAAAATATAGGTTGTAAGAAAAATTCAAAATATAACTTCTTATGAAAATTTCTTTGTGGAGGTAACAAAAAGGACCTCTTACATTACTCCTGGGTAGGAGAAGGATGGTTGGAAAAAATGGATGCAGGAGATTTTCTTCCTTTGAAGCTTCGTTCCACTCTCTGCATCCATAAACAATACTCTGGTATGGAAGACAGGCTTTACTGCTGGTTTATGTACATGTTCCTGTTGATTGCTCTGCATGTTCCCACATGTACAGAACATTTCCTCTCCAATAGGGTAAGAAGATACGTTTCAGATATGTCTGAACTGAAAGTAAGTCATAATTCTGGCAGTCACTGTGAATAGTCATCACTTCTGGGTGTTCATCATCTTACAAACTGGGCTTAAAGACAATTATAATGAGATAAGGGAAAATCTTGGCCGTTAAACATCTTAGGGAGTTTTGGTGCTGACTTTGACTGAAGTCAAAATTTCACCCTGAATCTATTTAGCTTGTTGAATGTCTTACATTCCACTGTCAAGTAGAAGATTTCCTGTCTTTCTCTGGTGGCTAATGTCCCAAAGACTTGTAGATCCCTTCAGAAACAGAAACTGGAATTTAAATTATGAGTTTGCCTTGCAAAACTTTTCATTCAGAATCTTTTCATTCAGATTCATGACTCTGCACTCATGCATTGAAATGCAAGAGATGAATCTGATTTTAAATGACAGGTGAACACGTTCAGATCAGGCATATGGTACATCTATCTATGCAGCAATTCTGCACATGGATCCTTCCTACGTAATTAACAGATTTCAATTCAGTGACACAGTGATAATAATTCATTCTGGAGTTCAGATACATACTTGATTGACTTTAATTTAAATACTTTAAGATAATAATAAGAATAAATTTTATAATTCAGGCGTTGTAAGAGCTTAAAGGCAAGTGTCAGTTTGTTCCACACCTCCTGGTAGATTAGTTTTCCAATATATCTCCTTTACAATGAAATTGCAGTGGCGAGGCTATAATTTGGGTTATCTGCCAAATGTTCTTATGCTTATTTACATTTTAATCTTCAACTGGAAGTGACACGTACTAGGTGTTTCCAAAATACACACCAGATTTACACAGCACACAGAGAGAATGAGATACTTTTAATTTAAGATGGAGACTCTTGCTGATCACAAGTTTTTCTCTGTCATTTCATCACAAGCTTCTTTTAATAGGTATTGATTAGGTAGAATCTGAAAATGCCAAATCTCCTGCCACAAGGCTGAGTTATCCAATTCCCTATTAAAAAGAAAACACACAATTTTTTTTTTTCTCAAGAGTCAAAGAGAGACATGTGGACAGGGGTCAGATTGTGTCCCAGAGGACTTTGGTGCTCCGTCAAATGATCTCCAGTCTTTGAGAAGGTGTCACTCATCACCACATTGGTGGCCCCTCTAGACACATGGGACAACAACATTCCAAGCATTTGAATAGGCTGTTACCAGCAAATATGGATGTTCCTAGCTCTTGTCTTCAGTGCACGGTGTATCACTATATTGAACATCAAAATGTAATGTTTTTACTTGTTTTTTTTGCAAAATCTGCAATTTCATGCTTCACGTTTCCTGCAGTATAACTGGCAAGGGGCGACTCTTCTTCTTTTGTATAACTTGCTGGTTTTGTCATCTTGTGTCCTCCCTTTCATGCCACTGAGAATAAGGGGGTGCTTCTGGTGTGCCCACTTCTGGTGGCAGCACCGTGGAGGGTGGCTCTGTGCCACCAAGTGCTGCTGGACGTGGTGCTGGTACTGACCACAGCCAGGATTCCCAGAGCCACCTCTCCCCTGGAATGCCAGGAAACGCCTCCATGAAATGTAACAGCCAGCTGCTCTGCTGCCATGGCTCTGCCTTATCCCTTACCCTCCCTTTACCGTGTACCCACGCCTCCTTACTCCTCCCAGAGCACCTTCTGCAGGTCTGTGTTGTTCTCTTTTTATGTGGTGGGCACCCTTTGATAAATTGGAGGACTCATGAGCAAGTACCCTTTGGAAAGTCTTTATGCTACTGAAAAGAGTGGAGAAAACCTTAAGAGTATAAAAACACATCATGACAAGAATTTTTGATAAAGGTGTCAAAATCTGGCGCATGGTTTTGTTTTGTTTTAGACTTCATGCATTTAGTCAATTTTGATTCTGAACAGTCAACCTTAAAGAGAAAAGAAGTCCTATTCATTATTTACATTCATAAGAGGAAATTATGGGAATTTTACATGTGATCTTTTCATATGATTCTAGGTCTGGAATCTTAGTGAGGACTGTTGTCCTCACTTAGTGGGTCTTAGGGTTTCACTTTTCACCTCCTGGTCCTTAATAATGACCCTCAATATTTTGTGAAAGAAGTTTGATCATAAAAACCTTGGTTATAAAAAAATCTACCATTGTGAAAAGCTAGATATTTTCTTCAGAATGATGAATAAATAGTCTGCTCCTGATTTCACTGATGCTGGGGTAAATGTGGAGAAACTTTAATGAGGCCATGGAATTGCATTTGTATTCATTCAAATTGAGGGAGAGATGAGAATCAATAATATTATACTTTTCTATTTTAGTAAAGATTGCCATTATTATCAATATTTACTGCAGTGATATTTCTTAAGGAATTGTGCCTTGATCTCCTATCTTTAGTGATTAGTCCAATGAGGTCAATTAAATCAAATAAAGCTTTTTAGCATTATGTTTACTAAAAATAGATCTGATTCTTACAGCCTCAGACAGATTAAACTATACTTCAGGTGGTGAAAGGACAGATTGCTCTGGCATGATCTCATTTTTGAGATGTTTCTCTCTGAAACCAAACTTACATGCAGGGGAAAAAATAGATATTTATTCTATGCTGCTCAGAGCTTTAAAAGAAACCTCTGTTGTCACCTCCCTGTGTTTTCATGTTGGGTTTTTTTCTACCTTCCCAACCACCTACAACACAAAATGGATTAGCACCAAATAGTCTTCATTTCCCAAAATTGTTAATAGATGATAGTTTTGTTCTGCCTGCCTTTCTTCTGATTGCATGTCAGCAAATTATTGCAATTGTTTCACCATTCACATATTTTTGCACAGTAGAACTTATAGTCAAATTAAACTATTTTCCTGTATAATTTTATTATTGTTTTAGATATTTTAAAATCCTTTTCTTAAGCTTTTCTGAAAAACACCAGTGTCTATAATGTCAGAGCTAAAAGCGTTATCTTTCTCACTGCAGCAATTAAACTGCTCTGAGATTAGCAGCAGATTATGCAATAGAATAAAAAACATTTACTGTTTTGTCTTTTCTCTGAGGGCTGGGAAAGTAACCCTTAATGCCATCAAGGACAGGAGGGCTTTAGCACCTGCATATAGCACAAATATAGATTTGTGGTTTTAGGGAAAATACAACTGCTGTGAATACAACTTTTTGCACTAACTAATGTGTGTGAAAATTATTACTTAATGCAAAGCTTTTGGAAATGAAAATCTTTTTTAATGGAAAACATTTTTGATAGTTTCTGTATATAAATACCTATTATTATTGTGCTAGTTCTGCTGTGAAACAAAATAAACAATCAGAAACTAGATGAAGCAGAATTAGGAGAAGACAGGTAGAGCACTGTTACATTTATAATATTAGTGAACTAGAACTTAGGGTCTCAGATATTTAAGTGCATAACTCCTACTAGTTTCAGTAGGAATCAGGAATTCAAAGACATTTATAAAATGTGTGATTGTGCAGGTACTGCAAGGAGTATAAAGGACATGCAAAAAGTGAGTATTTAACACAAAATTTTTACTTTAACACATTTATTTCTTATTTTTTAGCACTGTTGGGCCAAGCCTTAGGGGAGGTAAACATCAACCCAGGAACTGCATTTAATTTTTAAAATACATTCTTAAGTAAAGTCTCAAGAAGACCTCTAAGATCATTAGAGGTCCAAACATTAAGCCAGCATTGCCAAGTCCACCACTGAACCATGTCCCCAGGTGCCACATCCATGTGGATTTCGAATTCCTGGATCTCCTCTTTCTTTTAGATCAAGGGGTGAAAAGGTGGCACCCATGGCATCACTCTGCTAACACCAGAGTGAAACTGTGTTACTGTTGCTTTCTCCGGCATGCCTTCCTCCTCCTCCTCTTTCATCTCCCTCTAACCCTGATCTGTCCCTCTAGTTAAATGTTTGCAGGTTAGGCAGGCAATGAATGAGGTAGCATTTGCTCTCTAACACTCTGTGATCTGATTCCACAAATAGTTTCCCAGGCACAGAGTCCAGCTAAGAGCAGTGAGATCATTCACATAAGCAAATAAAGATTTGTAGGATCAGGCCCTTGATCGTCTCTCTTCTCTTGGGACTAATGTCCTTTCCCAGCACCACCATAACAACACTCCTCAGCATCTCTTTCTTGTATTGTTTTCCTCCCAGTTTGTCCATTCAGTCTTTCGTTTCATCCTTTAACTGTCTTGAAAGCCCCATCTGTCCTTTTACACAATCCTCAAAAGCTGGGGGTTTTTAAACAGTGAAAATGAAGGTTAAATTATTTTAAACTGTTGATTTCTCTTATGCTTAGTTGCTGGAATAGGATCTCTTCTCTGAAGCCTGATGTGTTAGCACATGCTTTCTCCAGAGGCTTTCTATCCTGCAGTGTTCAGCTCCCGTGATTGCTGTGCCACAGAGAAATATTGTTATCACTGAAAAATCACTTCTCTATTTCTGAACATCTGTACACACCAAGAGCATAATTTTTACAGGGGGTTGCATCATGTGATGTCAGAGCTTTAATGAGAAAAATTTCTTATTGGGAAATTTGGAGAAAACACCAAAGAGCCTAGGGCTGCTTCATTTGAAGTCAATAGAGATTTGGCTTCTGACTTCAGTGGGAGCAGAACTGGGTCCCAGGATTACAACTACAAGGTCCCTGAGGGGCTGATTTGCACAAACACTCCTTATTAAAAGAAATAATAAATTCCCCAAAGCATTAGGGAGAAGAGCATATGAATGCTTAAATGCTTCCCCCTGTGCCACCAGTACCTTTATATTGTTGCCCCCACTCAGTCCTTTTTTATGGTGAGCTGGGCAAAGGACAGACTGCCTATCCAGACAGGACATAGAGGTGTCCAATTCATCCTGAGATCTTTTTATGGGAAAATAAGAAGAGCTGCTTCCCTGAACAGCCCATCAAACTTTCAGGCTTAGACCCCATTCATGCTCCTGGTATTTTCTCTGACATCTCCTCTGTGGTGTCCTTTGCCCTTGTGAATGGACATGTGATTGGATTCTATAAATGCCAATCCAGTGGGGCTAAATACCATGACAGATAAATAGGAATTCACCAGTTATAAGCCACAGGCTTTGGGAACCTACCTAAATCCTGTCCTGGCATTTACCCTAGCGTAGTATATTTTATTCTGTTGCATTATCCCTGAGCAGCTGAGTAAGCCTGTATGATGGCATTACTTGTTTCTGGCAAAATATTGGCTACATGGCTTGTCTTTCAGGATGGTGAAGTAAAAAAATAGAAAGTACAAAATCTGTGAACAAACTGTTCCTGGGCTTACAACCATTGTATTCCCAATGGGCATGTTGACAAAGACCTTAATGGTTGTCAACCAGCTATTTCTGTGCTCATGGCTATTAGAAAGGCTCCACTGAGAAGCCAAAGGAGTTTATAATGGCCATGAACCAGCTATTTCTGAGTTCATGGCTATTACAGATCTCAGAGAATTGCCAGTGGAGTTTATCATGTTCATGAGCTGTGTGCTTCTGTCTCACAGTGCCTATAAACTCTGCTGAGAAAGTGAAAGGGTTTGTAATGGTCACACATGAACTATTTGTAGGCTCAGTACTATTACTAACCCAGATAGGAAGCCAAAAGTTCACAAAGTGGTATTTCTTTCGCCTCTGGCAAACTCCATGTAGAAACTGATAAACCTACTAATGTTTCTCAGAAAACCACACTCCAATTCACAATAACACCTCTCAGAGTACTACAGTGGTGCAAAGTGTCTGCTCTGCTCAGAGCCACCGTGGCAACTTGCCAGGACCCTGAGGGCTGCAACTCTTTTATATATGCATTTACATAAATTTACATTAATTTTGCGTCAATTTGTATTCCGTCAATGTTGCAATGAAACCTATACTGAAGAGAATAAATAACATATAGCTAACTAACAGCAGCACTGTTTTTCTTTTTGATTTTACTTATTTCACTCTCATTTTCTTTACGTCTTTCTAATACCTGTCCTGCAGCTGAATTGACTTCCAGTCTTGACGAGAATCTGTTTTGTAGAGTAAGAAAAATCCTGTTTCATCTATGTTCAATGGCAGGGAAGCAGAGTCGTGGCTTTGGCAAATTGCTTATGCTGCACACTTAGCAATCTCCCCAACCACCAGTAGCTAATATACATATTAAAGAGGGCAGTGCTAGCATAGTCCCTTGCTGACCTCCACATGTGAAGCCCTCAGAATATTAATGAGATTTTAAACTAACACATTAAAAAATCCTGAAAATCAGAAATAATAGTTTATTGTTTTTTTTTTTTTTTGAACATTACTGCTAAGGCTGAATTTTAGAGAAAAAAATAGCTCAGTGGAGTGAATTAGTTATTTAATAGCAACTGTCCCCTTTGTGACAGGATCTATTAGTATTTAATGAAATTTGATGCCTTTATGCACCTTTGCTTTCCCTTAAGGATGCACAGAAAAGTCACTTTGACTTCAGAGTATGATCCGTATGAACCACAACCTCATATTCTGCTTTCTGCCATCCTCATGAAAACACTAGCTTTGAGATGAGCAGTCTCCCACTTGTTGATTGAGGACATGACAATATTTTAAAGTGGAGACAGATTTAAATCTTGTGTAGTTTTGCTGAGGTCAGGAATCAACAAATTGCCTTAAAGACTCAAGATCTCCCTGCAATTACCTAGCATGAAATGGCTCATAAGACCTACTTGAGAAGCATTGCTGGAGTAGGAGAAATCATCAGCAGAGGCTACAAGTAACCCAGACAGCTTCAGTGCCTGTCAGTGCTGAAAGTGTAGTTTATGTTGGCTGCTTAGAACCTATTTTTAGAGTGCTTTCAGCTCTCTGCTGCTGTATTCCAGTTAGCATGATGCTTGTGCTGGTGGATAGCTACAGCAATGAAAGCATTTTTTAATAGACTCGCTGATTTGAATGACCAGGCATTCACAGTGGGACCTACCTGTATCACCAGAGTGCTTGTCATATATTGCTCCCACCAGAAGTGAAAGGTTTAAAATTCATACTTTAAATTGTAGAGAAAAAACATTATGTATACTGGGCAAGAATTTACTGGGTGGAACCACAATTTATTTAGTCCAGGACCTTGTCTAGTAGAGTGGAGGTCTGTCAGATTTCTTTTTTAGGGTAAGCCAACACGAATAGTGACCCTACACAAGGAAAAGGAAAGCAATGTGGATACCATATTGTGAGGTTTCCTGTGTTTGGTATCTGACTGCCTGGCAATCTTTGGAATAAGGACTGCCTGGTATCAGGTAGTGCTATCAGCATCCTGATGGATTTTTATTTCATGACTTTATTTAATTACCTTTTTAACTCATTCACAGCTCTGTCCTCCCAATTTTATGTTATAAAGAATAATGAAGAAACATTTTCTTCCTTTCTTTGCAGAGTCTGCAGGGGTGAAACACAAAGCCAGATCTAGCCAGAGAGCCTTTAAGCTAGTGGGACACACATGAGTCCGTGGGACCTGACAGGGAGCACCCAAGGGCACTGTGGAGCTCTTTGGTGTCATTGTGATGTCCCTCTCTGTCAGCTTTGAGACATCATGGCAGCTGGGGGAGGATCCTGGTGACTGGAAAATCTGTCCTTGTAGATGTTCAAAGCTCAGAGGTTTGGACTGGATGATCTGCAGAAATCCCTTCCTACGTCCAGGATTCTGTAACCATGTGCCTGTACTGAGGTGTGACTGAGGGAGTCTGTCAGCTTTTCAAAACACTCCATAGTCCTCCTCTGATTCATTGCCTGGGGAAAAAAAATCTACAGACAGGCAATTTGAATTGTTTAATTGTAAATTACATGAACACTAGCATTAAATGGAACATCTAAATAAGCTGATATGCACTGTTAGAGCTTTGTGCAGATGTATTGTTATACTTGAGCTGTACCTTGGTCCTCATGAACTCAAAATGATTTGCAGACATTAAATGAGTGTCACAGACATTCTGTGGGGGCAGGAAGTGTCTTGTTTACAGTGACAGCAGGTAAAGACAAGCACCACGTGGCTGCATGGCTGAGACAGGGCTGCAGGAGTGGGCAGGTTAGGGTGGGTCAGCAGGAAATTCACAGCATACAGAGAGCAGGAGGAAAAGTCAGAAGCTTGTCTTATGTGACTCTGTGCAACCTGCAAGCCATGACAGAGTCTTTTTCTACAGTGTGTGCTTGCATCTCTGAAGGGTGAATGAGGAGGAGGGGTAACAGAAGATCTCTCCTGCTTCCTTTCCTCCAGCAGAGGCTTGTAGGCTGCCAAGGGCCAGAGACTGCACATCTGTGCTGCTGCTGGAGGTGCCTGCTTGTGACTCCTTCATGTGCAATGCCCTCCAGAGCTCCAGCTGAGTCACTTACATGGCCACTGGTCTTGTCTGCAAGAGTCTGCCCTTTTCTCCTAAACCCTTCAGGTGAGGAGCTGGCCCCCATTCCACAAGAAGCCCCTCATTTCAGTGCTGCACGGGGAAAGAGAACATTGGATTAGTCAGTCAGATTATCAGACATCCACAGTGCAATGTTAAGCATTGTAAGTGTTGATTAAATGTTGCTTTAAGTGCAAAATTCAGCCCAGATAAATCCTTTAACAGAAAGTAACTGCCGAGCCTGGCAGAAATAAGGCTTTTCTTTCTGTGTTGTCTGAAGATTACACTGAATTGAATGCTTTGAAAAAAAATAATCATGGATTTGCCTTCCTGTTTAAGATTGCTGTTTAAAACACAATACTTCTTCACAGTTCTGCCTTGCAATCCATAAAAAAAATCACGCAAACAAGGAAATGCATGAAAAGTTGATTGCTATAAAAAGAGCAAATGTGTGATGCTCTCAGGTAGGGGAGGGTCAGAGGGTGCTGGGTAGAAGGTACAGTTTTGACATGTGGGGTCCAGACAGATTCTTCTGTCAGAGCTGAGATATTTTAAGAATGGATCTTTGCTGGAGCTCTCTGGAAATCTTCATCAGGCTCAGTAGCTTATGGCCAGAGCAGAACTGCAGCTCCTGGCTGAGTCTGGAGCTCTGGTGAGAGGAACAGGCTCCACTGCAGCTCCAGGCAGTGCCATAGGGAGGCTGACAGAGGACAGGCAGAAAATTATGTGGTCAAGGTCTCCCGTTCCAGCCTGACATGCTGTTCAAAGCTGAAGGGTCTGGCTGGAGCAGGGTGGGAAACAGAGAGTAAGTCAGGGAGACACCAGGATTGCTCACTCCCTCAGAGCAACATTTGAGGGATTTGATCTAAGTTACCTTTGCTGAATGACATTTAATTTATCAAAGCCATGCTATGGCTTGAAATCAAGGTCTATATCTTAATAACAGCCAGAACCAGTTTGGATCTTACACAACTCCTCTAAAACCAAAACCTGTTATATTTATTTACAGACTGTATACAGAAATGATCAAATCATTGCTGAAGTATGAAAAGCTAAACTAGAAATGTTTTTTTAGAAATGCCCAGGAGAATTGTGACTAGATTCCCCTGTAACCTCAGCTTTTGGTGTGTGGAGTTTGCCACTGTCCATAAGTCTAACACAGGCTAAAACTTGCTGTATGGGAGCAGCACTCACTGCAGGCTGTCTGTGTGTTATCTGAGACAAACCGGTCCTGTGCAATGCAAAACAGATAAAAGTGTCAGGGATCTGAGGCTGCACTGAGGCACCATTTCTGTGTTTTCAGTTGGCTGATTTATCACAGTGTCCTGTGGACTGTGACTGACCACAGACTCAGGGGCCATATTCTCATGAGAGGTGGGGATACACCCACTAAAAAGCAGAAGATGGGACTTTGGGGGAGGTGGAGAGAAATGATTTTGCATGGCTCAGATAGCAGTGATGACCATAAAACACATCACAACATATACAGTTATAGCAGTCTGTCAGTTCAAGGCCTGCACATAAATGGAGCAGATTATAAAAGTAAGATTAATGTGATTCCAAAAAAAAAAAAATTGGGGAAAACATTTATAGAAACATGAAAATGCAGTAAATAACATTTTTATTCCTGCAAAGACAACAAAAATATTTTCATCCACTGTCATGCCAATAGATCACTCGATTGTGATGGGAAATAAGAACTAGCTTTCCAGTTTTGTGTATAGCTAGAATTATGCATCTTTTTGTGACAAGGCTTTATGTACTGCAAACACTCTATTAGTGTTCTTTTGATTAAAAAATTAACTAAAAACTTCCTTGAAAATTTGTTGTTTTAGTTTTTATGTTGGGGATTTTTTTTGTTGTTGTTGTTGTTGTTTCTTTGGGGTTTCTTTTTGGTTTGTTTATTTAGTTGGTTGATTATTTTTTGGTTATTTTTTTCTGTGGCCAAGGCTGCCTCAAAGCCATGTAAATACAGGACTGTTACTGGTAGTTCTTGTCCATATGCTGTGGGTGCAACCAGAGCACCATGTCATCACAGAAAAAGTTGTGCAGACACAACCAGGGGAATGAGATTTAGCCCAAAGTTATTGTAACTTTAAAGTGAAAAAATGTACTTTGTATGTGCCCAAGTCTATGAGATGAAGTATAAGTTTCAATAAAGACCTGTTGATAGATTTTTTGCTAAGAAATGTTGCGCTTATATGAAGAAAAATCTTGACTAAGCAGAACAAATGGAAAGGTATTTCTCTCCCTTGTGTATATTAGAACATGATTTCCTAAAATTTCCTGATTTCCCATTTAATTACAGCAAAAGTTATACTGTCTTGTCTTTTCCATGTCCCTTGAAAGGTATTTCAGGCAACCACAAGTTTTACTGAAGGATTAGAAAATAAGATGACTTGGTATGGATTTCGTGGTATGGATGACTTGGTAGGGATCTTAGGATAAATGTTTTACATCCACAAATTATGCAAACTATGGGTAAGTACTTCAGGAACCAATCCAATATTCTACCTTCAAATTCTATTCACTTAATTTTCTGAAATGACTGGAATCTTTATTCCAACTTCTACCTCAGAAAAAGCTTTTATTGAGGTGTTTAGAGCTAGACCTACTAAAAATGGTGAGTGCTGAGCCAAATGGAGACCAAATATTTTCAC